>NC_080386.1:48343816-48988772 GCF_014773155.1 Arachis stenosperma
AAGAAGAGAGTAGAAGAAGGAGAAATGGAGGAGATGGAGGTGGCTTGTGGTTCGGCCAAAAGGGGGGAACAAGTGGTTTGGGAGGGAAAGTGGTTTGAAGTGATTGGTGAATGGGTGAAGAAGAAGAGAGAGGGTGGTGGGGTAGGTGGGGATCCTGTGGGGTCCACAGATCCTGAGGTGTCAAGGAAAAGTCATCCCTGCACCAAGTGGCATTCAAAATCACGTTTTGAGCCATTTCTGGCGTTAAACGCCGGGCTGGTGCCCCTTTCTGGCGTTTAACGCCAGGTACTTGCCCTTTCCTGGCGTTTAACGCCAGTCTGGTGCCCCTTTCTGGCGTTAAACGCCCATAATGGTGCCAGACTGGGCGTTAAACGCCCAAATGCTAGCCTCACTGGCGTTTAAACGCCAGTGAGTTCTTCCTCCAGGGTGTGCTGTTTTTCTTCCTGTTTTTCATTCTGTTTTTGCTTTTTCAATTGATTTTGTGACTTCTCATGATCATCAACCTACAAAATAAAATAAAATAACAAAGAAAAGTATATAAAATATAACATTGGGTTGCCTCCCAACAAGCGCTTCTTTAATGTCAGTAGCTTGACAAAGGGCTCTCATGGAGCCTCACAGATACTCAGAGCAATGTTGGAACCTCCCAACACCAAACTTAGAGTTTGAATGTGGGGGTTCAACACCAAACTTAGAGTTTGGTTGTGGCCTCCCAACACCAAACTTAGAGTTTGACTGTGGGGGCTCTGTTTGACTCTGATTTGAGAGAAGCTCTTCATGCTTCCTCTCTATGGTGACAGAGGGATATCCTTGAGGCTTAAACACAAAGGATTCTTCATTCACTTGAATGATCAGTTCACCTTCATCAACATCAATCACAGCCTTTGTTGTGGCTAGGAAGGGTCTGCCAAGGATGATGGATTCATCCATGCACTTCCCCAGTCTCTAGGACTATGAAATCAGCAGGGATGTAATGGTCTTCAATCTTCACCAGAACATCCTCTACAAGTCCATAAGCTTTGTTTCTTTGAATTGTCTGCCATCTCTAGTGAGATTCTTGCAGCTTGTACCTCAAAGATCCCTAGCTTCTCCATTACAGAGAGAGGCATGAGGTTTACACTTGACCCTAAGTCACACCGAGCCTTCTTGAAGGTCATGGTGCCTATGCTGCAAGGTATGGAAAACTTCCCAGGATCTTGTCTCTTTTGAGGTAATTTCTGCCTAGACAAGTCATCCAGTTCTTTGGTGAGCAAAGGAGGTTCGTTCTCCCAAGTCTCATTTCCAAATAACTTGTCATTTAGCTTCATGATTGCTCCAAGGTATTTAGCAACTTGCTCTTCAGTGACATACTCATCCTCTTCAGAGGAAGAATACTCATCAGAGCTCATGAAAGGCAGAAGTAAGTCCAATGGAATCTCTATGGTCTCATTTTGAGCCTCAGATTCCCATGGTTCCTCATTGGGGAACCATGTGGAGGCTAGTGCACGCCCATTGAGGCTTTCCTCAGTGGCGTCCACTTCCTCTCTTTCCTCTCCAGATTCGGCCATGGTTATGGCTTTGCACTCTCCTTTTGGATTTTCTTCTGTATTGCTTGGAAGAGTACTTGGAGGGAGTTCAGTAATTTTCTTACTCAGCTGTCCCACTTGTGCCTCCAAATTCCTAATGGAGGATCTTGTTTCAGTTATGAAACTTTGAGTGGTTTTGATTAGATCAGAGACCATGGTTGCTAAGTCAGAGGGGTTCTGCTTAGAATTCTCTGTCTGTTGCTGAGAAGATGATGGAAAAGGCTTGCCATTGCTAAACCTGTTTCTTCCACCATTATTGTTGAAACCTTGTTGAGGTCTCTCTTGATTCTTCCATGAGAAATTTGGGTGATTTCTCCATGAAGAATTATAGGTGTTTCCATCGGGTTCTCCTAGGTAATTCACCTCTTCCATTGAAGGGTTCTCAGGATCATAAGCTTCTTCTTCAGATGAAGCATCCTTAGTACTGCTTGGTGCATTTCGCATTCCAGACAAACTTTGAGAAATCAGATTGACTTGTTGAGTCAATATTTTATTCTGAGCCAATATGGCATTCAGAGTATCAATCTCAAGAACTCCTCTCTTCTGACTTGTCCCATTGTTCACAGGATTCCTTTCAGAAGTGTACATGAATTGGTTATTTGCAACCATTTCAATGAGCTCTTGAGCTTCTGTGGGCGTCTTCTTCAGATGAAGAGATCCTCCAGCAGAGCTATCCAAAGACATCTTGGATAGTTCAGAGAGACCATCATAGAAAATACCTATGATGCTCCATTCAGAAAGCATGTCAGAGGGACACTTTCTGATTAATTGTTTGTATCTTTCCCAAGCTTCATAGAGGGATTCTCCATCCTTCTTGTCTGAAGGTTTGGACTTCCACTCTAAGCTTACTCAATTTTTGAGGTGGAAAGAACTTTGCCAAGAAGGCATTGACTAGCTTTTCCCATGAGTCTAGACTTTCTTTAGGTTGTGAGTCCAACCAAGTCCTAGCTCTGTCTCTTACAGCAAAAGGGAATAGCATCAGTCTGTAGACCTCAGGGTCAACCCCATTAGTCTTGACTGTGTCATAGATTTGCAAGAACTCAGCTAAAAACTGATGAGGATCTTCCATTGGAAGTCCATGGAACTTGCAATTCTGTTGCATTAGAGAAACTAATTGAGGCTTAAGCTCAAAGTTGTTTGCTCCAATGGCAGGGATAGAGATGCTTCTCCCATAGAAGTCGGGAGTAGGTGCAGTGAAGTCACCCAGCACCTTCCTTGCATTATTGTTGTTTTCGGCTGCCATGTCTTCTTCTTCTTTAAAGATTTCGGTCAGGTCCTCAACAGAGAGTTGTGCCTTAGCTTCTCTTAGCTTTTGCTTCAAGGTCCTTTCAGGTTCAGGGTCAGCTTCAACAAGAATGCCTTTGTCTTTGTTCCTGCTCATATGAAAGAGAAGAGAACAAGAAAATATGGAATCCTCTATGTCACAGTATAGAGATTCCTTGAGGTGTCAGAGGAAAAGAAAAATGGGAGACAGAGGTAGAAAATTCGAACTTATCAAAGAAGCTAGAGTTCGAATTTTGCATTAAGGAATAGTGTTAGTCCATAAATAGAAGGATGTGAGAAGAAGGGAAGTAATTTTCGAAAATTAAGTAAAAGATTTTGAAAACATTTTGAAAAACACTAATTGATTTTCGAAAACAAAAGTGGGAAAGAAGTAAAGTGATTTTGAAAAAGATTTTGAAATAGAAATTAAAAAGATTTGAGTGAAAAACTATTTTGAAAAAGATGTGGTTGAGAAGATATGATTGGTTTTTAAAAGATGTGATTAAAAGATATGATTGAAAAGTTATGGTTTTAAAAAGATGTGATGAGAAGATATGATTTGAAAACAATTTTAAAAAAGATTTGATTTTAAAATTAATGACTTGCCTAACAAGAAAAGATATGATTCAAACATTAAACCTTTCTCAACAGAAAAGGCAACAAATTTGAGATGTTCAATCAAATCATTAATTGTTAGTAAGTATCTTTGAAAAAGGAAAGAAATTGATTTTGAAAAAGATTTGATTGAAAAAGATTTGATTTTGAAAAACTTTGAAAACTTGAAAAAAATTGATTTGAAAACAAAATCTTCCCTCTTGTGCCATCCTGGCGTTAAACGCCCAGAATGGTGCACATTCTGGCGTTTAACGCCCAAACTACTACCCTTTTGGGCGTTAAACGCCCAGCCAGGCACCCTGGCTGGCGTTTAAACGCCAGTCTGTCTTCTTCACTGGGCATTTTTGAATGCCCAGCTTTTTCTGTATAATTCCTCTGCTGTATGTTCTGAATCTTCAATTCTTTATGTATTATTGACTTGATAAGACACAAATTAGAAATATTTTTGGATTTTTAATAATAAGGAATAATCAAAATGCACTTAAAATCAAATAACAATGCATGCAAGACACCAAACTTAGCAGTTTGTATACCATTGACACTAACAAAATGAGAATGCATATAACAAAACACTCAAGTCAATAGAATTCAAAGATCAAAACAAGGAAATCATCAAGAATAACTTGAAGATCAATGAGGACATATGCATGAATGCAATAAGAACAGAAACATGCAATTGACACTAACCTTAAGATGAGACTCTAGACTCAAACAAGAAATATTTTTGGATTTTATGATTTTGTAATTTTTTTTGTGCTTTTTCGAAAATTAAGTGAAAAGGAAAATAAAGGTATCAAAATTCTTAATGAGAATTCCAGGAATCATGCAATGTTAGTTTAAAGCTTTAGTCTAAAGGAATTAGACATGGCCGGCCAAGCTTCAGCGGGACACTGCATTCAAGAGCTAAATTGATGAGAATCAATCAGCCTTGGTGATTATAAGAACATCACCTTGAAACACTAGAATTCATTCTTAAGAACTCTGAAGAAAAATGCCTAATCTAAGCAACAAGATGAACCGTCAGTTGTCCATACACAAACAATCCCCGGCAACGGCGCCAAAAACTTGGTGCACGAAATTGTGATCAATACTTTTCACAGCTCAAATAATCCCCGGTAATGAATCCAAAAACTTGGTGTTCAATACCATGGCATAAACAACTTCGCACAACTAACCAGCAAGTGCACTGGGTCGTCCAAGTAATAAACCTTACGCGAGTAAGGGTCGATCCCACGGAGATTGTTGCTATGAAGCAAGCTATGGTCACCTTGTAAATCTCAGTCAGGCAGACTCAATTGGGTATAGTGATAAACGAATAAAGCATAAAGATAAAGATAGAGATACTTATGTATATCATTGGTGAGAGCTTCAGATAAGCGTATGAAGATGCTTTCCCTTCCGTCTCTCTGCTTTCCTACAGTCTTCATCCAATCCTTCTTACTCCTTTCCATGGCAAGCTCATGTAGGGTTTCACCGTTGTCAGTGGCTACCTCCCATCCTCTCAGTGAAAATGTTCCCATGCTCTGTCACAGCATATGGCTAATCAGCTGTCGGTTCTCGGTCAGGCCGGAATAAAATCCATCGATCCTTTTGCGTCTGTCACTAACGGCCCACCTGCTAGGAGTTTGAAGCACGTCACAGTCATTCAATCATTGAATCCTACTCAGAATACCATAGACAAGGTTAGACCTTCCGGATTCTCTTGAATGCCGCCATCAGTTCTCGCCTATACCACGAAGACTCTGATCTCACGGAATGGCTGGCTCGTTTGTCAGGCGAGCACTCGGTTGTCAGGCGATCAACCATGCATCGTGTATCAGGAATCCAAGAGATATTCACTAAGCCTCGTATGCTTGTAGAACAAGAGTGGTTGTCAGTCACTTTGTTCATAAGTGACAATGATGATGAGTGTCATGGATCATCACATTCATCAAGTTGAAGAACAGGTGATATCTTGGAACAAGAACAAGCGGAATTGAATAGAAGAACAATAGTAATTGCATTAATACTCGAGGTACAGCAGAGCTCCACACCTTAATCTATGGTGTGTAGAAACTCCACCGTTGAAAATACATAAGAACAAGGTCTAGGCATGGCCGAATGGCCAGCCTCCCAGTGATCTAAGAACTAGATGTCCAAAGATGATCAAAGGATCTAAAAATAATCCAAAGATGAAAATACAATAGTAAAAGGTCCTACTTATAGAAAACTAGTAGCCTAGGGTGTACAGAGATGAGTAAATGACAAAAAATCCACTTCCGGGCCCACTTGGTGTGCTTGGGCTGAGCAATGAAGCATTTTCGTGTAGAGACTCTTCTTGGAGTTAAACGCCAGCTTTATGCCAGTTTGGGCGTTTAACTCCCATTAGGTGCAGTTCCGGCGTTTAACGCTGGAATTTCTTGAGGTGACTTTGAACGCCGGTTTGGGCCATCAAATCTTGGGCAAGTATGGACTATCATATATTGCTGGAAAGCCCAGGATGTCTACTTTCCAACGCCGTTGAGAGCGCGCCAATTGGGCTTCTGTAGCTCCAGAAAATCCACTTCGAGTGCAGGGAGGTCACAATCCAACAGCATCTGCAGTCCTTTTGAGTCTCTGGATCAGATTTTTGCTCAGATCCCTCAATTTCAGCCAGAAAATACTTGAAATCACAGAAAAACACACAAACTCATAGTAAAGTCCAGAAAAGTGAATTTTAGCTAAAAACTAATAAAAATATACTAAGAACTCAACTAAAACTATTAAAAACATACTAAAAACAATGCCAAAAAGGGTACAAATTATCCGCTCATCAGTTACTCAGCTGGAGTTATCATAGAAGGAGATATCCTCATTGAAGAGGATAAGCCCATCACCAAGAAGAGGATGGAGCAAGCAAGAGAGACCCTTCACGGTTCTCAAGAGATGCATGAGGAAGCTCATCATCAAGAAATCCCTGAGATTCCTCAAGGGATGCACTTTCCTTCCAACAACTATTTGGAACAACTCAACACTTTCTTAGAAGATTTGAGCCACAATGTTGAACAATTAAGGGTGGAACATCATGAGCACTCCATCATTCTCCAAGAAATAAGAAAAGATCAAAGAGCAATGAGGGAGGAGCAACAAAGGCAAGGAAGGGACATAGAAGAGCTTAAGAACATCATTGGTCCTTCAAGAAGAAGACGCCACTAAGGTGGATTCATTCCTTGTTCTTATTTCTTCCTGTTTTTCGGTTTTTATGTTGTGTTTATCTATGTTTTGTGTCTCTACTTCATGATCATTAGTATGTAGTAACCATGTCTTAAAGCTATGAATAAAATCCATTAATCCTTCACCTCTCTTAAATGAAAAATGTTTTAATTCAAAAGAATAAGAAGTACATAAATTTCGAATTTATCCTTGAATTTAGTTTAATTATATTTGATGTGGTGACAATACTTTTTATTTTCTGAATGAATGCTTGAACAGTGCATATGTCTTTTTGATATTGTTGTTTATGAATGTTAAAACTGTTGGCTCTTGAAAGAATGATGAACAAAGAGAAATGTTATTGATGATCTGAAAAATCATGAAATTGATTCTTGAAGCAAGAAAAAGTAGTGAATGGCGAAAAAAAAAATTTGGCGAAAAAAAAAATAGAAAGAAAAAGAAAAAGCAAGCAGAAAAAGCCAGTAGCCCTTAAAACCAAAAGGCAAGGGTAAAAAGGATCCAAGGCTTTGAGCATCAATGGATAGGAGGGCCCAAGGAAATGAAATCCAGGCCTAAGCGGCTAAATCAAGCTATCCCTAACCATGTGCTTGTGTCATGAAGGTCCAAGTGAAAAGCTTGAGACTGAGTGGTTAAAGTCGTGATCCAAAGCAAAAGAGTGTGCTTAAGAGCTCTGGACACCACTAACTGGGGACTCTAACAAAGCTGAGTCACAATCTGAAAAGGTTCACCCAGTTATGTGTCTGTGGCATTTATGTATCCAGTGGTAATACTGGAAAACAAAGTGCTTAGGGCCACGGCCAAGACTCATAAGTAGCTGTGTTCAAGAATCAACATGCTTAACTAGGAAAGTCAATCACACTATTCGAAATTCTAAGTTCCTAGAGAAGTCAATCATTCTAAACTTCAAAGGAAAAAGTGAGATGCCAAAACTGTTCAGAAGCAAAAAGCTACAAGTCCCGCTCATCTAATTATAATTAATATTCATTGATATTCTGGAATTTATAGTATATTCTCTTCTTTTTATCCTAATTGATCTTCAGTTGCTTGGGGACAAGCAACAATTTAAGTTTGGTGTTGTGATGAGCGGATAATTTATACGCTTTTTGACATTATTTTTAGGTAGTTTTTAGTAAGTTCAAGCTACTTTTAGGGATGTTTTCATTAGTTTTTATGTTAAATTCACATTTCTAGACTTTACTATGAGTTTGTGTGTTTTTCTGTGATTTCAGGTAATTTCTGGGCTGAAATTGAGGGACTTGAGCAAAACTCTGAAAAAGGCTGACAAAAGGACTGCTGATGCTGTTGGAATCTGACCTCCCTGCACTCGAAATGGATTTTTTGGAGCTACAGAACTCCAAATGGCGCGCTCTCAACGACGTTGGAAATTAGACATCCAGAGCTTTCTAGCAATATATAATAGTTCATACTTTATTCAGAAATTGACGACGTAACTTGGCGTTGAACGCCAAGTACATGCTGCTGTCTGGAGTTAAACGCCAGAAACACGTCATGATCCGGAGTTGAACGCCCAAAACACGTTATAACTTGGAGTCCAACTCCAAGAGAAGCCTCAACTCGTGGATAGATCAAGCTCAGCCCAAGCATACACCAAGTGGGCCCCGAAAGTGGATTTATGCATCAATTACTTACTCATGTAAACCCTAGTAGCTAGTCTAGTATAAATAGGATAATTTACTATTGTATTAGACATCTTTTGACAGTTTAATCTCTTGACTGTTTAGCCTTTGATTATTCGGTCTCTTGATCATTCAGGGGGCTGGCCATTCGGCCATGCCTGAACCTTTCACTTATGTATTTTCAACGGTGGAGTTTCTGCACACCATAGATTAAGGGTGTGCAGCTCTGCTGTACCTCAAGTTTCAATACAATTATTATTACTTTCTATTCAATTCTCTTTTATTCTTATTCCAAGATATACGTTGCACAACACTTTGATGAATGTGATGATCCGTGACACTCATCATCATTCTCACCTATGAACGCGCGTGATTGACAACCACTTCCGTTCTACCTTAGGCCGGGCGCATATCTCTTAGATTCCCCAACAGAATCTTCGTGGTATAAGCTAAATAGATGGCGGCATTCATGAGGATCCGGAAAGTCTAAACTTTGTCTATGGTATTCCGACTAGGATTCTGGAATTGAATGACTGTGACGAGCTTCAAACTCCTGAAGGCTGGGCGTGATGACAAACGCAAAAGAATCAAGGGATTCTATTCCAACCTGATTGAGAACCGACAGATGATTAGCCGTGCTGTGACAGAGCATAGGACCATTTTCACTGAGAGGATAGGATGTAGCCATTGACAACGGTGTTGCCCTACATACAGCTTGCCATGGAAAGGAGTAAGAAGGATTGGATGAAAGCAATAAGAAAGTAGAGATCCGAGAGGAGCACAGCATCTCCACACACCTATCTGAAATTCCCACTATTGATTTACATAAGTATTTCTATCCCTTTTTATTTTCTAGTTATTATTAATTTTCGAAACCCATAAACCAATTTAATCTGCCTAACTGAGATTTACAAGGTGACCATAGCTTGCTTCATACCAACAATCTCTGTGGGATCGACCCTTACTCGCGTAAGGTTTATTACTTGGACGACCCAGTACACTTTCTAGTTAGTTGAACGGAGTTGTGAATTCAAATAGAGCCAATTATTAAATTTCATACAAGTACAAAGAGCATGGATCACAATTTCGTCCACCAGGCTACCTTCAAGGAAGCTTTATAGAAGAAGTATTTTTTTCCTTTCTGTTTGGGAGTCCAAGGAGATGGAGTTTCAGCAGCTAAGGCAAGATATAATGAGTGTTGTGGAGTACATGGAGAAATTTAAGAGACTGTGTAAGTTTTCCACCGTGTATAAGGCTAATCCATACGAAAAGTGGAAATGCATTACGTATCAAGGAGGGCTTAGAGCAGAAGTCCTAATTGCAATAGCCCCACTGGAGATCCAGGATTTCTCCTCCCTTGTTAGCAAGTGCCAAGTGGTCGAAGAGTGCACCAAGAAACTAGTATCGGAAAGACCACTGATAGGAAGCAAAACTCAACAAGACACGAATTACCAGAAAATTTCCACCGACATCCCACAAAAGACCACTGAGCTTAAGGATTGTACTTCATGTGGGAAACAACATAGGGGTAAGTGCTTCGCTGAGCAAAATGTCTACTTTTAGTGTTTTCGGATGGGGCATGTTTCCATGTAATGCACGACAGTTCCTTCACTCCCTGCCGCTCTACCACAGCACCAAGGGCCAGTTGCCCTCAACAGTGAAGAAGCCTACGAATCTGAAGATTGAATTGAGGGTGAGTTCACAATTAAATAGGGCCTCTTTAGCTATTCTATATGATACTGTTTCTTCTCATTCATTCATATCTCTTTCTGCCGCTAGTAGGATTTGATTACCCATGACCAAATGTATGTTTTATTAGTGTCCATCCCACCCGGTAAGAGTGTCAAGACTCAGCAAGTCTGTCTGAGAACTTGTATACTTATTTTGGGTAGGTCGTACCTTGCTAACCTTGTATGCCTCCCTTTAGCAGGACTAGACATCATCTTAAGAATGGATTGGCTCAATGAAAATTGAGTCTTGTTAGATTATTTTGAAGAAAAGTCATCTTTCTCCATAGGTCCATGCAAAACACAAATAACCTTCTTGTTGCTTTTCCAATACCTTCAAAAAGTACGGATAAAATACAAGAATGTGTCTTTGGTGCACGAAATTGTGATCACTACTTTTCACAACTCAAATAATCCCTAGTAACGGCCCCAAAGACTTGGTGCTCAATACCATGGCATAAACACAACTTCGCACAACTAACCAGCAAGTGCACTGGGTCGTCCAAGTAATAAACCTTACGCGAGTAAGGGTCGATCCCACGGAGATTGTTGGTATGAAGCAAGCTATGGTCATCTTGTAAATCTCAGTCAGGCAGACTCAAATGGTTATGAATGATTTATGAATAAAACATAAAGATAAAGATAGAGATACTTATGCAATTCATTGGTGAGAACTTCAGATAAGCGAATGGAGATGCTTTGTCCCTTCCGTCTATCTGCTTTCCTACTGTCTTCATCCAATCACCGTTGTCAATGGCTACAGTCCCGTCCTCTCAGTGGAAATGTTCAACGCACCCTGTCACGGCACGGCTATCCAGCTGTCGGTTCTCGATCATGTCGGAATAGAATCCAGTAATTCTTTTGCGTCTGTCACTAACGCCCCACAATCGCGAGTTTGAAGCTCGTCACAGTCATTCAATCATTGAATCCTACTCAGAATACCACAGACAAGGTTTAGACCTTCCGAATTCTCTTAAATGCCGCCATCAATTCTAGCTTATACCACGAAGATTCCGGTTAAAGAACCCAAGAGATAAAAATTAGAGCCTTGTTTGCTTGTAGAACAAAAGTGGTTGTCAGTCACGCGTTCATAAGTGAGAATGATGATGAGCGTCACATAATCATCACATTCATCATGTTCTTGAGTGCGAATGAATATCTTGGAATAAGAACAAGCTGAATTGAATAGAAGAACAATAGTAATTTCATTAATACTCGAGGTACAGCAGAGCTCCACACCTTAATCTATGGTGTGTAGAAACTCCACCATTAAAAATATATAAGAACAAGGTCTAGGCATGGCCGTGAGGCCAGCCCCATGATCTAAGATAGCATAAGACTAAAGATAGCTACCAAGATGTCAAATACAATAGTAAAAGGTCCTATTTATAGGGAACTAGTAGCTTAAGAATTACAAAGATGAGTAAATGACATAAAAATCCACTTCCGGGCCCACTTGGTGTGTGCTTGGGCTGAGCATTGAAGCATTTTCGTGTAGAGACTCTTCTTGGAGTTAAACGCCAGCTTTTGTGCCAGTTTGGGCGTTTAACTCCCATTCTTGTGCCAGTTCCGGCGTTTAACGCTGGGAATTCTGAAGGTGACTTTGAACGCCGGTTTGGGCCATCAAATCTTGGGCAAAGTATGGACTATCATATTTTCTGGAAAGCCCAGGATGTCTACTTTCCAACGCCGTTGAGAGCGCGCCAATTGGGTTTTTGTAGCTCCAGAAAATCTACTTTGAGTGCAGGGAGGTCAGAATACAACAGCATCTACAGTCCTTTTCAGTCTCTGAATCAGATTTTTGCTCAGGTCCCTCAATTTCAGCCAGAAAATACCTGAAATCACAAAAAAACACACAAACTCATAGTAAAGTCCAGAAAAGTGAATTTTAACTAAAAACTAATAAAAATATACTAAAAACTAACTAAAAAATCCTACTAGAAACATACTAAAAACAATGCCAAAAAGCGTACAAATTATCCGCTCATCACAACACCAAACTTAAATTGTTGCTTGTCCTCAAGCAACTGAAAATCAAATATGATAAAGAGAAGAGAATATGCAATGAATTCTAAAAACATCTATGAAGATCAGTATTAATTAGATGAGCGGGGCTTTTAGCTTTTTGCCTCTGAACAGTTTTGGCATCTCCCTCTATCCTTTGAAATTCAGAATGATTGGCTTCTATAGGAACTCAGAATCCAAATAGTGTTATTGATTCTCTTAGTTAAGTATGATGATTCTTGAACACAGCTACTTTATGAGTCTTGGCCGTGGCCCAAAGCACTCTGTCTTCCAGTATTACCACCGGATACATACATGCCACAGACACATAATTGGGTGAACCTTTTCAGATTGTGACTCAGCTTTGCTAGAGTCCCCAATTAGAGGTGTCCAGGGTTCTTAAGCACACTCTTTTTGCCTTGGATCACAACTTTATTTCTTTCTTTTTCTCTTTCTCCTTTTTTTTCATTTTTTTTTTCGCTTCTTTTCTCTTTTTTTTTGTATTCACTGCTTTTTCTTGCTTCAAGAATCATTTTTATGATTTTTCAGATCCTCAGTAACATATCTCCTTTTTCATCATTCTTTCAAGAGCCAATATTCATGAACCACAAATTCAAAAGATATATGCACTGTTTAAGCATACATTCAGAAAACAAAAAGTGTTGCCACCACATCAAAATAATTAATCTGTTATAAAATTTAAAATTCATGCAATTCTTCTCTTTTTCAATTAAGAACATTTTTTATTTAAGAGAGGTGATGGATTCATAGGACATTCATAACTTTAAGGCATAGACACTAAGACACTAATGATCACAAGACACAAACATAGATAAACATAAAGCATAATTTTCGAAAAACAGGAAAATAAAGAACAAGAAAATTAAAGAACGGGTCCACCTTAGTGATGGCGGCTTGTTCTTCCTCTTGAAGATCTTATGGAGTGCTTGAGCTCCTCAATGTCTCTTCCTTGCCTTTGTTGCTCCTCTCTCATGATTCTTTGATCTTCTCTAATTTCATGGAGGAGGATGGAATATTCTTTGGTGCTCCACCCTTAGTTGTCCCATGTTGGAACTCAATTCTCCTAGGGAGGTGTTGATTTGCTCCCAATAGTTTTGTGGAGGAAAAAGTGCATCCCTTGAGGTATCTCAGGGATTTCATGATGAGAGGGGTCTCTTGTTTGCTCCATCCTTTTCTTAGTGATGGGCTTGTCCTCATCAATGGGGATGTCTCCTTCTATGTCTACTCCAACTGAATAACAGAGGTGACAAATGAGATGAGGAAAGGCTAACCTTGCCAAGGTAGAGGACTTGTCCGCCACCTTATAGAGTTCTTGGGCTATAACCTCATGAACTTCTACTTCTTCTCCAATCATGATACTATGAATCATGATGGCCCGGTCTATAGTAACTTCAGACCGGTTGCTAGTGGGAATGATTGAGCGTTGGATAAACTCCAACCATCCTCTAGCCACGGGCTTGAGGTCGTGCCTTCTCAGTTGAACCGGCTTCCCTCTTGAATCTCTCTTCCATTGGGCGCCCTCTTCACAAATGTCTGTGAGGACTTGGTCCAACCTTTGATCAAAGTTGACCCTTCAAGTGTAAGGATGTCATCTCCTTGCATCATGGGCAAGTTGAATGCCAGCCTTACATTTTGACTAAAATCTAAGTATTTCCCCCGAACCATTGTAAGCCAATTCTTTGGGTCCGGGTTACACTTTGATCATGGTTCTTGGTGATCCATGCATTGGCATAGAACTCTTGAACCATCAAGATTTTGACTTGTTGAATAGGGTTGGTAAGAACTTCCCAACCTCTTCTTCGAATCTCATGTCGGATCTCCGGATATTCACTCTTTTTGAGTTTGAAAAGGGACCTCGGGGATCACCTTCTTCAAGGCACAACTTCATAGAAGTGGTCTTGATGCACCCTTGAGATGAATCTCTCCATCTCCCATGACTCGGAGGAGGAGGCTTTTGCCTTCCCTTTCCTCTTTCTAGAGGTTTCTCCGCCTTAGATGCCATAAATGGTATGGAAAAACAAAAAGCAATGCTTTTACCACACCAAACTTAAAAGGTTGCTCGTCCTCGAGCAAAAGAAGAAAGAAGAGAGTAGAAGAAGAAGAAATAGAGGAGAGGGAGATGGCTTTGTGGTTCGGCCAAAGGGGGGAGAAGTAGTGTTTAGTGTGTGTGAAAATGAAGGAGTGAAGATGGGTTATATAGGGGTGAAGAGAGGGGTAGGGTTCGGCCATTATGGTGGGTTTGGGAGGGAAAGTGGTTGAATTTGAATGGTGGGGTAGGTGGGGTTTTTGAAGGATGGATGTGAGTAGTGAAGAGAAAGATGGGATTTGATAGGTGAAGGGTTTTTGGGGAAGAGGTGTGAGGTGATTGGTGAATGGGTGAAGAAGAAGAGAGAAGGTGGTGGGGTAGGTGGGACCTGTGGGGTCCACAGATCCTGAGGTGTCAAGGAAAAGTCATCCCTGCACCAAGTGGCGAGCAAAATTGCTCTATGTGCCAATTTTGGCGTTAAACGCCGGCTGGTGCCCATTTCTGGCGTTTAACGCCAAGTGCTTGCCCTTTTTGGCGTTTAACGCCAGTCTGGTGCCCCTTTCTGGCGTTAAACGCCCAGAATGGTGCCAGACTGGGCGTTAAACGCCCATCTGCTAGCCTCACTGGTGTTTAAACGCCAGCAAGTTCTCCTCCAGGGTGGCTGTTTTTCTTTCTTTTGTCTTTTTTTTCTTTTTCAATTGATTTGTGACTTCTCATGATCATCAACCTACAGAAAACATAAATAACAAAGGAAGATAAATAAATATAACATTGGGTTGCCTCCCAACAAGCGCTTCTTTAATGTCAGTAGCTTGATAGAGGGTTCTCATGGAGCCTCACAGATACTCAGAGCAATGTTGGAACCTCCCAACACCAAAACTTAGAGTTTGAATGTGGGGTTCAACACCAAACTTAGAGTTTGGTTGTGGCCTCCCAACACCAAACTTAGAGTTTGACTGTGGGGGCTCTGTTTGACTCTGTTTTGAGAGAAGCTCTTCATGCTTCCTCTCCATGGTGACAGAGGGATATCCTTGAGCCTTAAACACTAAGGATTCTTCATTCACTTGAATGATCAATTCTCCTCTATCAACATCAATCACAGCCTTTGCTGTGGCTAGGAAGGGTCTGCCAAGTCCATAAGCTTGTTTCTTTGAATTGTCTGCCATCTCTAGTGAGATTCTTGCAGCTTGTACCTCAAAGATCCCTAGCTTCTCCATTACAGAGAGAGGCATGAGGTTTACACTTGACCCTAAGTCACACAGAGCCTTCTTAAAGGTCATGGTGCCTATGGTGCAAGGTATTGAAAAACTTCCCAGGATCTTGTCTCTTTTGAGGTAATTTCTGCCTAGACAAGTCATCCAGTTCTTTGGTGAGCAAAGGAGGTTCGTTCTCCCAAGTCTCGTTACCAAATAACTTGTCATTTAGCTTCATGATTGCTCCAAGGTATTTAGCAACTTGCTCTTCAGTGACATATTCATCTTCTTCAGAGGAAGAATACTCATCAGAGCTCATGAATGGCAGAAGTAAATCAAATGGAATCTCCATGGTCTCAGTGTGAGCCTCAGATTCCCATGGTTCCTCATTAGGGAACTCATTGGAGGCCAGTGGACGTTGATGAGCGGATAATTTGTACGCTTTTTGGCATTGTTTTTAGTATATTTTTAGTATATTTAGTTGAGTTTTTAGTATATTTTTATTAGTTTTTAGTTAAAATACACTTTTCTGGACTTTACTATGAGTTTGTGTGTTTTTCTGTGATTTCAGGTATTTTCTGGCTGAAATTGAGGGACCTGAGCAAAAATCTGATTCAGAGACTGAAAAGGATTACAGATGCTGTTGGATTTTGACCTTCCTGCACTCGAAGTGGATTTTCTGGAGCTACAGAAGCCCAATTGGCGCGTTCTCAACGGCGTTGGAAAGTGGACATCCTGGGCTTTCCAGCAATATATGATAGTCCATACTTTGCCCAAGATTTGATGGCCCAAACCGGCGTTCAAAGTCACCCTCAGATTTCCCAGCGTTAAACGCCGGAACTGGCACCAAAATGGGAGTTAAACGCCCAAACTGGCATAAAAGCTGGCGTTTAACTCCAAGAAGAATCTCTACACGAAAATGCTTCAATGCTCAGCCCAAGCACACACCAAGTGGGCCCGGAAGTGGATTTTTATGTCATTTACTCATCTTTGTAATTCTTAAGCTACTAGTTTCCTATAAATAGGACCTTTTACTATTGTATTTTCATCTTTTGATCATTTTAGATCTCTAGATCATCTTTGATCACTTTAGATCTTAGATCATGGGGCTGGCCTCACGGCCATTCCTAGACTTTGTTCTTATGTATTTTCAACGGTGGAGTTTCTACACACCATAGATTAAGGTGTGGAGCTCTGCTGTACCTCGAGTATTAATGCAATTACTATTGTTCTTCTATTCAATTCCGCTTGTTCTTGTTCCAAGATATCACTTGTTCTTCAACTTGATGAATGTGATGATCCGTGACACTCATCATCATTCTCACCTATGAACGTGTGACTGACAACCACCTCCGTTCTACCTTAGATTGGGTGAATATCTCTTGGATTCCTGATACACGATGCATGGTTGATCGCCTGACAACCGAGCGCTCGCCTGACAACCGAGCCAGCCATTCCGTGAGATCAGAGTCTTCGTGGTATAGGCTAGAACGTGGCGGCATTCAAGAGAATCCGGAAGGTCTAACCTTGTCTGTGGTATTCTGAGTAGGATTCAATGATTGAATGACTGTGACGTGCTTCAAACTCGCGATTGTGGGGCGTTAGTGACAGACGCAAAAGAATCACTGGATTCTATTCCGACATGATCGAGAACCGACAGCTGGATAGCCGTGCCGTGACAGGGTGCGTTGAACATTTCCACTAAGAGGATGGGAGGTAGCCACTGACAACGGTGAAACCCTTGCATAAGCTTGCCATGGAAAGGAGTAAGAAGGATTGGATGAAGACAGTAGGAAAGAAGAGAGACGGAAGGGACAAAGCATCTCCATTCGCTTATCTGAAATTCTCACCAATGGAATACATAAGTATCTCTATCTTTATCTTTATGTTTTATTCATATATCATCCATAACCATTTGAGTCTGCCTGACTAAGATTTACAAGGTGACCATAGCTTGCTTCATACCAACAATCTCCGTGGGATCGACCCTTACTCGCGTAAGGTTTATTACTTTGACGACCCAGTGCACTTGCTGGTTAGTTGTGCGGAGTTGTGATAAAGAGTTGAGATTGCAATGAGCGTACCATGTTGATGGCGCCATTGATGATCACAATTTCGTGCACCAAGTTTTTGGCGCCGTTGCCGGGGATTGTTTCGTGTATGGACAACTGACGGTTCATCTTGTTGCTTAGATTAGGTATTTTTCAGAGTTCTTAAAAATGAATTCTAGTGTTTCAAGGTGATGCTCTTATCATCACCAAAGCTGATTGATTCTCATCAATTTAGCTCTTGAATGCAGTGTCCTGCTGAAGCTTGGCTATTCATGTCTAATTCCTTTAGACTGAAGCTTTAGACTAACATTGCATGATTCCTGGAATTCTCATTAAGAATTTTGATACCTTTATTTTCTTCTTCCACTTAATTTTCGAAAAATCCAAAAAAAAAATTACAAAATCATAAAAAAAAACCAAAAATATTTTATGTTTCTTGTTTGAGTCTAGTGTCTTATTTTCAGTTTGGTGTCTTGCATGCATTGTTTATTTGATCTTGGTTCTATTTTCAAGTCAATAGTACAGGGAACTGAAGATTCAGAACATGCAGCAGAGGAATTACACAGAAAAAGCTGGGCGTTCAAAACGCCCAGTGAAGAAGGACAGACTGGCGTTTAAACGCCAGCCAGGGTGCCTGGTTGGGCGTTTAATGCCCAAAAAGGTAGTGCATTGGGCGTTAAACGCCAGAATGTGCACCATTCTGGGCGTTTAACGCCAGGATGGCACAAGAGGGAAGATTCTGTTTTTAATGCAAATTTTTTTCAAGTTTTTAAAGTTTTTCAAAATCAAATCTTTTTCAAATCAAATCTTTTCAATCAAATCTTTTTCAAAATCAATTTCTTTCCCTTTTCAAAGATACTTGCTAACAATTAATGATTTGATTCAACATTTCAAGAATGTTGCCTTTTCTGTTGAGAAAGGTTTAATGTTTGAATCATATCTTTTCTTGTTAGCCAAGTCATTAATTTTTAAAATCAAATCTTTTTAAAATTGTTTTCAAATCATATCTTTTCAATCATATCTTTTTAAAACCATAACTTTTCAAACATATCTCTTTAATCACATCTTTTTCAAAATAGTTTTCAATCATATCTTTTTAAATTCTAATTTCAAAATCTTTTTCAAAAATTACTTGATTTCTTTCCCACTCTTGATTTTCGAAAATCAATTAAAGTTTTTCAAAATGTTTTTAAAATCTTTTTAATTTAATTTTCAAAATTTCTTCCCCTCTTCTTACATCCTTCTATTTATGCAGTACCACTCCTCCTCAATGCACAATTCGAACTCTATCTCACTAAGTTCGAATTCTTCTCCCTCTTCCTTCTATTTTTCTTTTTCTCTGACACCTCAAGGAATCTCTATACTGTGACATAGAAGATTCCATATTTTCTTGTTCTCTTCTCTTTCATATGAGCAGGAACAAAGACAAAGGCATTCTTGTTGAAGCTGACCCTGACCCTGAACCTAAAAGGACCTTGAAGCGAAAGCTAAGAGAAGCTAAGGCACAACTCTCTGTAGAGGACCTAACAGAAATCTTCAAAGAAGAAGAACCCATGGCAGCCGAAAACAACAACAATGCCAACAATGCAAGGAAGGTGCTTGGTGACTTTACTGCACCTACTCCCGACTTCTATGGGAGAAGCATCTCTATCCCTGCCATTGGAGCAAACAACTTTGAGCTTAAGCCTCAATTAGTTTCTCTAATGCAACAGAATTGCAAGTTCCATGGACTTCCATTGGAAGATCCTCATCAGTTCTTAGCTGAATTCTTGCAAATCTATGACACTGTCAAGACTAATAGGGTTGACCCTGAGGTCTACAGACTAATGCTATTCCCTTTTGCTGTAAGAGACAGAGCTAGGACATGGTTGGACTCACAACCTAAAGAAAGCCTGAACTCATGGGAAAAGCTAGTCAATGCCTTCTTGGCAAAGTTCTTTCCACCTCAAAAATTGAGTAAGATTAGAGTGGAAGTTTAAACCTTCAGACAGAAGGAAGGAGAATCCCTCTATGAAGCTTGGGAAAGATACAAACAATTGATCAGAAAGTGTCCTTCTGACATGCTTTCTGAATGGAGCATCATAGGTATTTTCTATGATGGTCTCTCTGAACTGTCCAAGATGTCTTTGGATAGCTTTGCTGGAGGATCCCTTCATCTGAAGAAGACGCCTACAGAAGCTCAAGAACTAATTGAAATGGTTGCAAATAACCAATTCATGTACACTTCTGAAAGGAATCCTGTGAACAATGGGACAAGTAAGAAGAAAGGAGTTCTTGAGATTGATACTTTGAATGCCATATTGGCTCAGAACAAAATATTGACTCAACAAGTCAATTTGATTTCTCAAAGTCTGTCTGGAATGCAAAATGCACCAGGCAGTACTAAGGATGCTTCATCTAAAGAAGAAGTTTATGATCCTGAGAACCCTTCAATGGAAGAGGTGAATTACATGGGAGAACCCTATGGAAACACCTATAATTCTTCATGGAGAAATCATCCAAATTTCTCATGGAAGGATCAACAGAGACCTCAACAAGGTTTCAACAACAATAATGGTGGAAGAAACAGGTTTAGCAATGGCAAGCCGTTTCCATCATCTTCTCAGCAACAGACAGAGAATTCTAAGCAGAACCACTCTGACTTAGCAACCATGGTCTCTGATCTAATCAAAACCACTCAAAGTTTCATGACTGAAACAAGATCCTCCATTAGGAATTTGGAGGCACAAGTGGGACAGCTGAGCAAGAAAATTACTGAACTCCCTCCTAGTACTCTTCCAAGCAATACAGAAGAAAATCCGAAAGGAAAGTGCAAGGCCATCAACATGGCCGAATTTGGAGAGGAAGGAGAGGCAGTGAACGCCACTGAGGAAGACCTCAATGGGCTTGCACTGACCTCCAATGAGTTCTCTAATGAGGAACCATGGGAATCTGAGGCTCAAAATGAGACCATAGAGATTCCAATGAATTTACCTCTGCCATTCATGAGCTCTGATGAGTATTCTTCTTCTGAAGAGGATGAGTATGTCACTGAAGAGCAAGTTGCTAAATACCTTGGAGCAATCATGAAGCTAAATGACAAGTTATTTGGAAATGAGACTTGGGAGAACAAACCTCCTTTGCTCACCAAAGAACTGGATGACTTGTCTAGGCAGAAATTACCTCAAAAGAGACAAGATCCTTAGAAGTTTTCAATACCTTGCACCATAGGCACCATGACCTTCAAGAAGGCTCTGTGTGACCTAGGGTCAAGTGTAAACCTCATGCCGCTCTCTATAATGGAGAAGCTAGGGATCTTTGAGGTACAAGCTGCAAGAATCTCACTGGAAATGGCAGACAATTCAAGAAAACAAGCTTATGGACTTGTAGAGGATGTTTTGGTGAAGATTGAAGACCATTACATCCCTGCTGATTTCATAGTCCTAGAGACTGGGAAGTGCATGGATGAATCCATCATCCTTGGCAGACCCTTCCTAGCCACAGCAAAGGCTGTGATTGATGTTGACAGAGGAGAACTGATCATTCAAGTGAATGAGGAATCCTTTGTGTTTAAGGCTCAAGGATATCCCTCTGTCACCATGGAGAGGAAGCATGAAAAGCTTCTCTCAAAACAAAGTCAAACAGAGCCCCCACAGTCAAACTCTAAGTTTGGTGTTGGGAGGCCACAACTAAACTCTAAGTTTGGTGTTGAACCCCCACATTCAAACTCTAAGTTTGGTGTTGGGAGGTTCCAACATTGCTCTGAGCATTTGTGAGGCTCCATGAGAGCCCACTGTCAAGCTACTGACATTAAAGAAGCGCTTGTTGGGAGGCAACCCAATGTTATATTTTATCTATTTTCCTTTGTTATTTTATGTTTTCTGTAAGTTGATGATCATGAGAAGTCACAAAATCAATTGAAAGAGCAAAAACAGAATGAAAAACAGGAAGAAAAATAGCACACCCTGGAGGAAGAACCTACTGGCGTTTAAATGCCAGTAAGGCTAGCAGATGGGCGTTTAACGCCAGAAAGGGGTACCAGACTGGCGTTAAACGCCAGAAATGGGCACCAGCCCGGCGTTTAACGCCAAAATTGGCTCAAAACGTATTTTTGCATGCCACTTGGTGCAGGGATGACTTTTCCTTGACACCTCAGGATCTGTGGACCCCACAGGATCTCCACCAACCCCACCACCCTCTCTCTTCTTCACCCATTCACCAATCACCTCAACCACTCTTCCCCAAAAACCCTTCACCTATCAAATCCCATCTTTCTCTTCACCACTCACATCCATCCTTCATAAAACCCCACCTACCTCACCATTCAAAATTCAAACCACTTTCCCTCCCAAACCCACCCATAATGGCCGAACCCTACCCCTCCCCTCACCCCTATATAAACCCATCCTCACTCCTTCATTTTCACACAACCTAAACACTACTTCTCCCCCTTTGGCCGAACCACAAAGCCACCTCCATCTCCTCTATTTCTTCTTCTTCTACTCTCTTCTTTCTTCTTTTGCTCGAGGACGAGTAAACCTTTTAAGTTTGGTGTGGTAAAAGCGTTGCTTTTTGTTTTTCCATAACCATTTATGGCATCCAAGGCCGGAGAAACCTCTAGAAAGAGGAAAGGGAAGGCAAAAGCTTCCACCTTCGAGTCATGGGAGATGGAGAGATTCATCTCAAGGGTGCATCAAGACCACTTCTATGAAGTTGTGGCCTTGAAGAAGGTGATCCCCGAGGTCCCTTTCAAACTCAAAAAGAGTGAATATCCGGAGATCCGAAATGAGATTCGAAGAAGAGGTTGGGAAGTTCTCACCAACCCCATTCAACAAGTCGGAATCTTAATGGTTCAAGAGTTCTATGCCAATGCATGGATCACCAAGAGCCATGATCAAAGTGTGAACCCGAACCCAAAGAATTGGCTTACAATGGTTCGGGGAAAATACTTAGATTTTAGTCCGGAAAATGTGAGGTTGGCATTCAACTTGCCCATGATGCAAGGAGATGAACATCCTTACACAAGAAGGGTCAACTTTGATCAAAGGTTGGACCAAGTCCTCACTGACATTTGTGAAGAGGGCGCCCAATGGAAGAGAGATTCAAGAGCGAAGCCGGTTCAATTAAGAAGGCATGACCTCAAGCCCGTGGCTAGAGGATGGTTGGAGTTTATCCAACGCTCAATCATTCCCACTAGCAACCGGTCTGAAGTTACTCTAGACCGGGCCATCATGATCCATAGCATCATGATTGGAGAAGAAGTAGAAGTTCATGAGGTTATAGCCCAAGAACTCTATAAGGTGGCGGACAAGTCCTCTACCTTAGCAAGGTTAGCCTTTCCTCATCTCATTTGTCACCTCTGTTATTCAGTAGGAGTTGACATAGAAGGAGACATCCTTATTGATGAGGACAAGCCCATCACTAAGAAAAGGATGGAGCAAACAAGAAACCCCTCTCATCATGAGATCCCTGAGATGCCTCAAGGGATGCACTTTCCTCCACAAGACTATTGGGAGCAAATCAACACCTCCCTAGGAGAATTGAGTTCCAACATGGGACAAATAAGGGTGGAGCACCAAGAACATTCCATCCTCCTCCATGAAATTAGAGAGGATCAAAGAATCATGAGAGAGGAGCAACAAAGACAAGGAAGAGACATTGAGGAGCTCAAGCACTCCATAAGATCTTCAAGAGGAAGAACAAGCCGCCATCACTGAGGTGGACCCGTTCTTTAATCTCCTTGTTCTTTATTTTCTTGTTTTTCGAATTTTCATGCTTATGTTTATCCATGTTTGTGTCTTATGATCATTAGTGTCTTAGTGTCCATGCCTTAAAGTTATGAATGTCCTATGAATCCATCACCTTTCTTAAATAAACAATGTTCTTAATTGAAAAAGAGAAGAATTGCATGAATTTTGAATTTTATAACAGATTAATTATTTTGATGTGGTGGCAACACTTTTGTTTTCTGAATGTATGCTTAAACAGTGCATATGTCTTTTGAATTTGTGGTTCATGAATGTTGGCTCTTGAAAGAATGATGAAAAAGGAGACATGTTACTGAGGATCTGAAAAATCATAAAAATGATTCTTGAAGCAAGAAAAAGCAGTGAATACAAAAAAAAAAGAGAAAGAGAAAAAGAAAGAAAAAAAAAGAAATAAAGTTGTGATCCAAGGCAAAGAGAGTGTGCTTAAGAACCCTGGACACCTCTAATTAGGGGACTCTAGCAAAACTGAGTCACAATCTAAAAAGGTTCACCCAATTATGTGTCTGTGGCATGTATGTATCCGGTGGTAATACTGGAAGACAGAGTGCTTTGGGCCACGGCCAAGACTCATAAAGTAGCTGTGTTCAAGAATCATCATACTTAACTAGGAGAATTAATAACACTATCCGGATTCTGAGTTCCTAAAGAAGCCAATCATTCTGAATTTCAAAGGATAGAGTGAGATGCCAAAACTGTTCAGAGGCAAAAAGCTAAAAGCCACCGCTCATCTAATTAATACTGATCTTCATAGATGTTTTTGGAATTCATTGCATATTCTCTTCTTTTTATCTTATTTGATTTTCAGTTGCTTGAGGACAAGCAACAATTTAAGTTTGGTGTTGTGATGAGCGGATAATTTGTACGCTTTTTGCCATTGTTTTTAGTATGTTTTTAGTATATTTAGTTGAGTTTTTAGTATATTTTTATTAGTTTTTAGTTAAAATACACTTTTCTGGACTTTACTATGAGTTTGTGTGTTTTTCTGTGATTTCAGGTATTTTCTGGCTGAAATTGAGGGACCTGAGCAAAAATCTGATTCAGAGACTGAAAAGGACTGCAGATGCTGTTGGATTCTGACCTCCCTGCACTCGAAGTGGATTTTCTGGAGCTACAGAAGTCCAATTGCCGCGCTCTCAACGACGTTGGAAAGTAGACATCCTGGGCTTTCCAGCAATATATGATAGTCTATACTTTGCCCAAGATTTGATGGCCCAAACCGGCGTTCAAAGTCACCCTCAGATTTCCCAGCGTTAAACGCCGGAACTGGCACCAAAATGGGAGTTAAACGCCCAAACTGGCATAAAAGCTGGCGTTTAACTCCAAGAAGAGTCTCTACACGAAAATGCTTCAATGCTCAGCCCAAGCACACGCCAAGTGGGCCCGGAAGTGGATTTTTATGTTATTTACTCATCTTTGTAATTCTTAAGCTACTAGTTTCCTATAAATAGGACCTTTTACTATTGTATTTTCATCTTTTGATCATTTTAGATCTCTAGATCATCTTTGATCACTTTAGATCTTAGATCATGGGGCTGGCCTCATGGCCATTCCTAGACCTTGTTCTTATGTATTTTCAACGGTGGAGTTTCTACACACCATAGATTAAGGTGTGGAGCTCTGCTGTACCTCGAGTATTAATGCAATTACTATTGTTCTTCTATTCAATTCCACTTGTTCTTGTTCTAAGATATCACTTGTTCTTCAACTTGATGAATGTGATGATCCGTGACACTCATCATCATTCTCACCTATGAACGTGTGACTGACAACCACCTCCGTTCTACCTTAGATTGGGTGAATATCTCTTGGATTCCTGATACACGATGCATGGTTGATCGCCTGACAACCGAGCGCTCGCCTTACAACCGAGCCAGCCATTCTGTGAGATCAGAGTCTTCGTGGTATAGGCTAGAACTGATGGCGACATTCAAGAGAATCCGGAAGGTCTAACCTTGTCTGTGGTATTCTGAGTAGGATTCAATGATTGAATGACTGTGACGTGCTTCAAACTCGCGATTGTGGGGCGTTAGTGACAGACGCAAAAGAATCACTGGATTCTATTCCGACATGATCGAGAACCGACAGCTGGATAGCCGTGCCGTGACAGGGTGCGTTGAACATTTCCACTAAGAGGATGGGAGGTAGCCACTGACAACGGTGAAACCCTTGCATAAGCTTGCCATGGAAAGGAGTAAGAAGGATTGGATGAAGACAGTAGGAAAGAAGAGAGACGGAAGGGACAAAGCATCTCCATTCGCTTATCTGAAATTCTCACCAATGGAATACATAAGTATCTCTACCTTTATCTTTATGTTTTATTCATATATCATCCATAACCATTTGAGTCTGCCTGACTAAGATTTACAAGGTGACCATAGCTTGATTCATACCAACAATCTCCGCGGGATCGACCCTTACTCACGTAAGGTTTATTACTTGGACGACCCAGTGCACTTGCTGGTTAGTTGTGCGGAGTTGTGATAAAGAGTTGAGATTGCAATGAGCGTACCATGTTGATGGCGCCATTGATGATCACAATTTCGTGCACCAGACGTCCATTGAGGTCTTCCTTAGTGGCGTTCACTGCCTCTTCATCCTCTCCAAGTTCGGCCATGTTGATGGCCTTGCACTCTCCTTTTGGATTTTCTTCTGTATTGCTTGGAAGGGTACTAGGAGGGAGTTCAGTAATTTTCTTGCTCAGCTGTCCCATTTGTGCCTCCAAATTTCTAATGGAGGATCTTGTTTCAGTCATGAAACTTTGAGTGGTTTTGATTAGATCAGAGACCATGGTTGCTAAGTCAGAGTGGTTCTGCTTAGAATTCTCTGTCTGTTGCTGAGAAGATGATGGAAAAGGCTTGCCATTGCTAAACCTATTTCTTCCACCATTGTTGTTGTTGAAACCTTGTTGAGGTTTCTGTTGATCCTTCCATGAGAAATTTGGGTGATTTCTCCATGAAGAATTATAGGTGTTTCCATAGGGTTCTCCCATGTAATTCACCTCTTCCATTGAAGGGTTCTCAGGATCATAAGCTTCTTCTTCAGATGAAGCATCCTTAGTACTGTTTGGTGCATTTTGCATTCCAGACAGACTTTGAGAAATCAAATTGACTTGCTGAGTCAATATTTTATTCTGAGCCAGTATGGCATTCAGAGTATCAATCTCAAGAACTCCTTTCTTCTAACTTGTCCCATTGTTCACAGGATTCCTTTCAGAAGTATACATGAATTGGTTATTTGCAACCATTTCAATTAGTTCTTGAGCTTCTGTAGGCGTCTTCTTCAGATGAAGAGATCCTCCAGCAGAGCTATCCAAAGACATCTTGGATAGTTCAGAGAGTCCATCATAGAAAATACCTATGATGCTCCATTCAGAAAGCATATCAGAAGGACATTTTCTGATCAATTGTTTGTATCTTTCCCAAGCTTCATAGAGGAATTCTCCTTCCTTCTATCTGAAGGTTTGGACTTCCACTCTAAGCTTACTCAATTTTTGAGGTGGAAAGAACTTTGCCAAGAAGGCATTGACTAGCTTTTCCCAAGAGTTCAGGCTGTCTTTAGGTTGTAAGTTCAACCATATTCTAGCTCTGTCTCTTACAGCAAAAGGGAATAGCATAAGTCTGTAGACCTCAGGGTCAACCCCATTAGTCTTGACAGTGTCACAGATCTGCAAGAACTCAGCTAAAAACTGATGAGGATCTTCCAATGGAAGTCCATGGAACTTGCAATTTTGTTGCATCAGAGAAACTAATTGAGGCTTAAGCTCAAAGTTGTTTGCTCCAATGGCAGGGATAGAGATGCTTCTCCCATAGAAGTCGGGAGTAGGTGCAGTAAAGTCACTCAGCACCTTCCTTGCATTATTGGCATTGTTGTTGTTTTCGGATGCCATGGGTTCTTCTTCTTTGAAGAATTCTGTTAGGTCTTCTTCAGAGAGTTGTGCCTTAGCTTCTCTTAGCTTCCACTTCAAGGTCCTTTCAGGTTCAGGGTCAGCTTCAACAAGAATGCCTTTGTCTTTGCTCCTGCTCATATGAAAGAGAAGAGAACAAGAAAATGTGGAATCCTCTATGTCACAGTATAGAGATTCCTTGAGGTGTCAGAGGAACAGAAAAATAAAAGAAAGAGGTAGAAGAATTCGAACTTAGTGAGATAGAGTTCGAATTGTGCATTGAGGAGGACTGTCACTCCATAAATAGAAGGATGTGAGAAGAGGGGAAGAGATTTTTTTTTTTGAAAGTTAAAAAGATTTTAAAAAACATTTTGAAAAACTTGAATTGATTTTCGAAAACTAAAAGTGGAAAAGAAATCAAGTGATTTTTGAAAAAGATTTTGAAATTAAAAATCAAAAAGATATGATTGAAAACTATTTTGAAAAAGATATGATTTGAAAAACAATTTTAAAAAGATTTGATTTTAAAAATTAATGACTTGCCTAACAAGAAAAGATATGATTCAAACATTAAACCTTTCTCAACAGAATAGGCAACATACTTAAAATGTTGAATCAAATCATTAATTGATAGCAAGTATTTTTGAAAAAGGAAAGAAATTGGTTTTGAAAACATTTGATTGAAAAGATATGATTTGAAAAAGATTTGATTTTGAAAAACTTTGAAAACTTGAAAAAAAATTGAATTAAAAACAGAATCTTCCCTCTTGTGCCATCCTGGCGTTAAACACCCAGAATGGTGCACATTCTGGCGTTTAACGCCCAATGCTCTACGTTTTGAACACCCAGCTTTTTCTGTGTAATTCCTCTGCTGCATGTGCTGAATCTTCAGTTTCCTGTACTATTGACTTGAAAATAGAACCAAGATCAAATAAACAACGCATGCAAGACACCAAACTTAAGATGAGACACTGGACTCAAACAAGAAACATAAAATATTTTTTTGGTTTTTATGATTTTGTAATTTTTTTTTTGGATTTTTCGAAAATTAAGTGGAAAAGAAAATAAAGGTATCAAAATTCTTAATGAGAATTCCAGGAATCATTGCAATGCTAGTCTAAGACTTCGGTCCAGGAATTAGACATGGCTTCACAGCCAGCCAAGCTTTCAAAGAGAGCTTCGGTCCAAAACACTAGACATGGCCAATGGCCAGCCAAGCCTCAGCAGATCATTGCTCCAACAGCAAGTTTGATAGAAATCAACAAGCTCTTGTGATGATAAGTTGAAACCTCGGTCCAATAAGATTAGACATGGCTTCACAGCCAGCCAGATTTCAACAGATCATCATGAAACTCTAGAATTCATTCTTAAAGAACTCTGAAGAAAAATGCCTAATCTAAGCAACAAGATGAGCCGTCAGTTGTCCATACTCGAAACAATCCCCGGCAACGGCGCCAAAAACTTGGTGCACGAAATTGTGATCACTACTTTTCACAACTCAAATAATCCCTAGTAACGGCCCCAAAGACTTGGTGCTCAATACCATGGCATAAACACAACTTCGCACAACTAACCAGCAAGTGCACTGGGTCGTCCAAGTAATAAACCTTACGAGAGTAAGGGTCGATCCCACGGAGATTGTTGGTATGAAACAAGCTATGGTCATCTTGTAAATCTCAGTCAGGCAGACTCAAATGGTTATGAATGATTTATGAATAAAACATAAAGATAAAGATAGAGATACTTATGCAATTCATTGGTGAGAACTTCAGATAAGCGAATGGAGATGCTTTGTCCCTTCCGTCTCTCTGCTTTCCTACTGTCTTCATCCAATCCTTCTTACTCCTTTCCATGGCAAGCTGTATGTTGGGCATCACCGTTGTCAATGGCTACAGTCCCGTCCTCTCAGTGGAAATGTTCAACGCACCCTGTCACGGCACGGCTATCCAGCTGTCGGTTCTCGATCATGTCGGAATAGAATCCAGTGATTCTTTTGCGTCTGTCACTAACGCCCCACAATCGCGAGTTTGAAGCTCGTCACAGTCATTCAATCATTGAATCCTACTCAGAATACCACAGACAAGGTTTAGACCTTCCGAGTTCTCTTGAATGCCGCCATCAATTCTAGCTTATACCACGAAGATTCCGGTTAAAGAACCCAAGAGATAAACATTAGAGCCTTGTTTGCTTGTAGAACAAAAGTGGTTGTCAGTCATGCGTTCATAAGTGAGAATGATGATGAGCGTCACATAATCATCACATTCATCATGTTCTTGAGTGCGAATGAATATCTTGGAATAAGAACAAGCTGAATTGAATAGAAGAACAATAGTAATTGCATTAATACTCGAGGTACAACAGAGCTCCACACCTTAATCTATGGTGTGTAGAAACTCCACCGTTAAAAATACATAAGAACAAGGTCTAGGCAGGGCCGTGAGGCCAGCCCCATGATCTAAGATAGCATAAGACTAAAGATAGCTACCAAGATGTCAAATACAATAGTAAAAGGTCCTATTTATAGGGAACTAGTAGCTTAAGAATTACAAAGATGAGTAAATGACATAAAAATCCACTTCCGGGCCCACTTGGTATGTGCTTGGGCTGAGCATTGAAGCATTTTCGTGTAGAGACTCTTCTTGGAGTTAAACGCCAGCTTTTGTGCCAGTTTGGGCGTTTAACTCCCATTCTTGTGCCAGTTCCGGCGTTTAACGCTGGAAATTCTGAAGGTGACTTTGAACACCGGTTTGGGCCATCAAATCTTGGGCAAAGTATGGACTATCATATATTGCTGGAAAGCCCAGGATGTCTACTTTCCAACGCCATTGAGAGCGCGCCAATTGGGCTTCTGTAGCTCCAGAAAATCCACTTCGAGTGCAGGGAGGTCAGAATCCAACAGCATCTGCAGTCCTTTTCAGTCTCTGAATCAGATTTTTGCTCAGGTCCCTCAATTTCAGCCAGAAAATACCTGAAATCACAGAAAAACACATAAACTCATAGTAAAGTCCAGAAAAGTGAATTTTAACTAAAAACTAATAAAAATATACTAAAAACTAACTAAATCCTACTAGAAACATACTAAAAACAATGCCAAAAAGCGTACAAATTATTCGCTCATCAGTCTTGCTAACTTCGATAGAAGTGGACTCTAGTTAGAAATTGTGTGATATACCAGTGGTAAGAGATGTTTCAGACATCTTCTTCGAATATATACCCACCTTTCTCCCTGAATGAGAAGTTGAGTTTTTCATAGAATTGGTACCCGAAACAGGCCAATCTCCATAGCCCTTACCGGATGGCCCCATTGGAACTTGCTGAAATAAAGAGCCAACTAGAAGAACTGCTATAAAAAGGATTTATTAGACTAAGCGCCTCTCCTTGGGGAGCTCTAGTATTATTTGTGAAGAAAAAATATGGCAATATGCACCTCTGTATAGACTATAGACAACTCAACAAAGTCACGGTAAAGAACAACTATCCTCTCCCAAGAATAGATGATTTAATGGACCAACTACAAGATATAACAGTATTCTCTAAGATTGACTTGAGATTAGGGTACCATCAAATAAGGGTAAGGGAGGAAGACATTCCAAAGACGGCATTTCAGACAAGGTATGGGCATTATGAGTTTACAGTAATGTCTTTTGGGTTGACTAATGCTCATGCCATTTTTATGGACTGTATGAACAAAATTTTTTGGCCTTATCTAGACAATTTTGTGGTGGTATTCATAGATGATGTATTGATCTATTCTAAAATAAAAGAAGAGCATAAGGAGCACGTAAAATTCAAGAAATTAGTAAATAATTAACCAATAAAATAATTATTAATCAAGAAATTAGAAAATAGAATTTTATAGTTTAATGGAATAGAAAAAATTAAAATAAGAATTTTGACGCTAATTTTAAAAAATTTGGCCCAAAATTGGGCCGAACGGGCCGAACCGAGTGAACCGGGCCCACGTGGCCCAAGCCCATTCACCTTACTCTATATATAAGCTGCCATCAGCCTTCTTTCTCCCCTTCTTTTTCATTAAACACGCTGAACAAGAGTGAAACCCTTAGGAGGAAGAGAATCACTATTCACATCTGACTTGTTTCGCCATAACTTTTGATTCGGAGCTCCGATTGACGAGCCGTTTATGGCCACGCGTTCGTCTCGAAGTCTTCTTCATTTCCATCTGAACAAAACGGTAAAAAACCCTGTATATTGTGCCCAGTTCCTTTCTCCCTTTCTGAATTCACGTTTTAGTGTGAGTGTTGGGTGATTTTGGTGATTTTGATGGTTTAAGAACACTCTAGCGGTAGATAATTGTTGGGTTTTATCCACTAAATCTATTGGTAAGGTAAGAAATCATTACTTTCCTTCTAATTTGTCAATTTTATGAGATTAAGATATTGAAGATTTGTATGTATATGGAATTATATGACATTAGGCTGTATATATGTGAAATTTAAGTCAAATTTGCGAAGTGGTATACTTGAATTGGAGCTTTTGGTGGCTGGAACCTATAGCACTTGATTTGGAACCTTGGAGGCTTGAATTGAGGTGTTTGAGCTTAGGGAGAAATCGGCCAAAATATGGTTTTGGTTTCTCGTATTTAATATATAATGTCTTGTGAAAACTTAGGCTAGATGACCATAGGACAGGTTGGAACGTATGAGTATGTTTGATGACTAGCACCTTTGATGTTGATTACTATTTTTCATGATGGTGTGTTAAATGATGAGTTGATGGAGATTTATATAATGATATGAATGCATGTATATATATGTATATTGGGTTGGTGAATATTAAACTTGATGAGGTCTTTGGGATTGTTAAGAGTAAGAAATGGTAGGTTGTGAAGGTTATTGTGGTGATGGCAAGGATATGTTGTGTTGATGATTCTGGTGCATAGTATGTTATGTTTGAGTAACTGTGTGTGGCCGGAATGATCGAGGTGTGTGTGTGGCCGGAATGGTTGAGAGGGCAAGATTTGGGTGCAATCCCGCTTGCTCATTAACTTGAAAATGTATTCGAATGGCAAGTTGAGGATAGAAGTTCTCTCTCTTGTCGTGATGCGAGTGTGGGGAAAGTGGAAAGGCACTTTGATCTCCATCATATTGTTTCCCTCACATTCTTCTCTGTTTTAAGGTGGAAAGGCACACTCCTTCGATGTGGAAAGGCACTCTCCTTCGTATATCCGACAGGAGAAGGTGGAAAGGCACACTCTTTCGATATGGAAAGCCACTCTCCTTCGTTTTTGATCCTCCTGGAGATGCGCAACCTAGAGACAAATGTCTAGGTTAGTGATAAGAGAATTTTTGCCGATTTAGAATCAATCAAAACAAGAACCAATTCGTTAGTAGCATAGTCCAAACCAACAATGAATCCTCATAATCAAATGTTAATTCAAAAGATAGTCATAATCAAAACACAATAACGGGGAGTTTGAAGTCTCGGGTCTTCTTTCCTAGGAAATGTAATGAAATGTTCAATTATTGGCTATGAGGGATTGGGGGTTGTGATTGCAAGGAGCAAGAAACTAAAGTGCAAGAAAGTAAATAAGCATGTAAGAAAATTAAAACTCAAAGCAAGCAATATCAAAAATAGAATTTAGGTGACAAAAAGGACTCTTAGCAAAGATTGGGGAATTGAGGATTCCTATCATAATCAGAGACCACAAACATGATAATTGCTAAGAATTAATCCCAATTAGTCTATCCTAACATCGAGAATAAGTCAAAAGGGTATAATTAATCTCAATCCACAAGTCCTAATCAACTCACTAATTAACTTAGTAAAAGATTAGCATTAGTGGAAACCAAACTAACTAACCATCCTAATCACAATATCGAATGGACATCTATGACTCAAGGTCACCTAATTATGCAATTCCAAGCCAAGACTGTGAAAAACTATACAAAGACTATAAGAGACATTTTTTAAACAGTTAGCATTTTATCAAACACTTAGCATGCATAAAAGGAGAAATATCATAAATTGCAATAAAAATAAATTATATAACTATCAATTACAATAAAATGAAAGAAACATAAAACATCAAAATTGCATTAAAAAAAATCAAAATTGACAAGAGTGTTCATAACATAAAAGTGACAAAATAAAGGAAATAGCAAAGAAATGAAGAAGATCAAAGTAAGAGAGCATGAAAACATAAGTAAATAACACTAAAACAAGAATTAAATACTGAAATTAAAGAGAAATTAAACTAAGAAATTCTAATTCTAGAGAGAAAGGGGAGCTTCTCTCTTTAGAAAATGACCTACAACATGATAAAACCTAAACCTAAGTGATCCCCCCTTCATCCTCCTTTAATTTGGCTTGAAACAGCTTCAGAAATGAGTTGGATTGGGCTTTGGAGGCCCAAAAATCGTCCCCAGCGATTTGTAGTACGTGTCAGGACTTGTGCATACGCACAGGTGTATGCGTACGCACAGGTGTGAGCGTACGCACACTTGCTATTTTCTGACTTGTGCGTATGCACAAATTGTGTGCGTACACACACTTAAACTTATGTCTACTATAGTAAATTATATATCATTTTGAATCCCCGGATGTTAGCTTTCTAATGCCGCTGAAACCGCCTCATTTGGACCGCTATAGCTCAAGTTATGACCAATTTAGTACCGAGAGGTCAGGTTGACAACTTTACAAATCCTTCATTTTTGAATTCTTCCACTTTATATGCTTTCCTTCCACTTTCTCAAGACATTCTTGCCTTCAAAACCTTAAATCACTCAAACAAATATATCAAGGCATCGAATGGGAGAAAAGTGAATTAAAATTGGCAATTTAAGCATGAAAAGCATATTTTTCATAATTAAGCACATTTAGGAAAGAATTCACAAAAGCATGCAATTTCAATGAATAAATGCAAGAAAAGTCAATGAAATCCACCTAATTAAAGAAAATAAATACCATGAAATGTGGATTCATTACATCCCCACACTTAAACAATAGCATGTCCTCATGCTATACCAAAGGAAGACAAGAAGGGGAATCAACAATTATTCAATGTAACTATCTATATGTAATGTACATATATGTATGTAACTATTATACCTTATACTATCTCACTATCTATATGTATTTAAGTAGTCCAAGTAAATTAATTTCCAGGAAAGCATCTATATACAACCAAGGGCTAAAGCAATTAGAACCAAATTCTATTCACAATTGAATTGAGTCATAAAAGAATTTAAGCAAACTTGCAAGATAAACAACAATCATAGGTGAAAATATGGAGTTGAGTAATTGAACCCTCACCAAATATGTGTATGTACTCTAGTCACTCAAGTATTAGGGTTAATCCACTCAATTCTCATCTAATCATGCTTTCTAAAGTTTGTTCTTCATCTAACCAATCAACACAAATTTAATGTATATATGCAAAAATCATGAGGTCTTTTCAAGGTTATAACAGGGCTAAGGTTAAAGGTAAGGATGTATATATGGCTAGGTGAGCTTGCATTTGAATCTTTGATTAACCTAAGTCCTCACTAACACATACATACCCTATACAATTCTAATATCAAACTTAGCTACCCAAAATCTCACTTTTACATATACGCACTCATGCATTTTAATTCAATTCATCACATATACATTGACACTTATTGAATTTCTCATTGGGGTAATTTTGTCCCCTTTTCATTATTTCTTTTCTTTTTTTCTCTATTTTTCTTCTTTTTCTTTCTCTCTTTTTTTTCAAGAACATAATATATATACCAACTCATCAATGCATATGGTTTCTATAATATTACATGAGTATGCACCCCAAATTTCCACGATTTTTCAACAAGAATAAAACACATATTCATCTACCAATGTTCCCACATTTTCCCCACACTTAAACATCACACACTCTCACTAACTTAAGCTACTCAAAGATTCAAATAAAGGACATTTCATTGTTTTTTGCTTAAGGTTAATGATGTGGCAAAATAAAGAACAAAAAGGGGGTATCCATAGGCTCAAAGTGGCAAACAAAGGTGAATAAAATGGTAGGCTATTTGGGTTAGGTGAGCCATAAAGAAATGATGGCCGCAATCATATAAATGCATAAAAATACATTAAACAATGGATATATAGAATTAAACAAACCCAAGATTGCAATCATAGAGAAGAGCAACACACAAGAATAAAATAAGTGGTTAAATGATGTAACCACACAATAAGGCTCAAAAACTCACAAGTTGTATGTTCTTTAACTCAAAAACCATATTCCACAATGTATGAATCATGCAAGTTTCACTGAAAAATTTCAACTCAATTCAATTTGAATTTCAATGCCCTATATAAAAAGTAAACTTCTTGGAAGTTTCATTAAATTGACTATCATTTATTCTATATATGTATATAGTGTGATTGGATGGAAAAGGTCAAAAATCCTAAGTTTAATTCTTAATTTCAATCAAACCAACATAGCAAGTATATAGGAAATCAAACTAGGTGCAATCATCACGTCATCCAAATCACAATCACAACTAAAAGCTAAAAAAATGAAATCTAAAAACATGCTTTACTACAATATAATACTAGGTTATATACAAAAAAAATTGAAAAGTGCAATAAGATAAGAAAGTGCAATAAACTACGTAAAAAGTTCCTCAAAAGGATAAAATTTATACAAAGTACAAAACAAAACATAGAAAGAAACTACACTAAAAGTGTTCGGAAACGGAATTGTCACCCAAAATGCACTTGTTGAAGTTGCACAACCTTTCCACACTTAAAATGTAGCACCGTCCTCGGTGCTCAAGATCATGCGGAGTGGAAGGAGTCATCATTGCATCACCTCTACTGTCTCATGCCTCCTCCGGCTCATCATGCTGGTGGGTTAGGCGATAGAGTGGTTGCAAGAGTGATGGTGCTGCTGGAAAACATAAAATTGAGTCAAACAACATATATATGAAGTGAATGGAAATATAAGATTGAATGAAAGCATGCATGAAAATCAATCCGAAAGTAAATGACAGTAACTTCCAATCAATCAAACACAAAACAGCCGCTTGACTTGCTTGTTTACCAAAGATAAAGAAAATTAAGGAGCGTTGTTGCTATGCACAGAGAAAAATAAAACAGTTAAAAGTTACTATTATTTGAAAAGTAAAAGGAGAGTTAGAAGTTACGTGAGTAAAAAGAAAATAGCTAGTTGAAAATGAAAAGAAAAAAAAGATAGTCAAAAGTTATGCTAAGGAGACGAAGTTAGTTGAAAAAGAAAAGAAAAAGAAAAGTTATGAAAAGTTAGAAATTAATGTTAGTTGAAAAGGAAAATAAAAATTAAAGGTTAGGTGAAGAAAAAGAAAATGTTAGTTGAAAAAGAAAACAAAGGTTAAACGTTATGGCAAAAGAAGGAAAAAGTTAGTAAAAGAAATGGAAAGAAAAAAATCAAAAGTTAGGTGCATAGTCACAAGTTCCTTAATTCCAAAAAGTTTCAAAAATTGCAAAACAAGTAAGTTTCTATTCACTTCTCAAAAATTCAAGATGCCAAAACAAGTAATGCAAATGTATGTGTAGAGCACATAATCAAATGAATATCAATCACAAGTAAAGTGGCATAAGTTTAAGTAATTTGGTGTTGGCAAAGTGAAAAATATTGAGAACAAGTTAATCAAGGAACATTCTAACACCAAATCCCAATGAAGCATGAAAGTTACAAGTTGAAACAAGAATTGAAAACCTCATGATCTATGCAACTTAATGTAAATTGGGCATGAATAGAATAAATCAAATCAGCCATATAGAGTAAAAACCTTCAAACTTGTGAGTTTATGCAAAATAGGCTCAACTTTTCGAAAGAATTTCAAGTTATGGTCAATTTAAAAATTCACTTAAACTATTCAATGCATAGAAGTAAATTAGCATCACAAATAAGCAAAGAAAGTTAAAAGCATGACCAAAACTTGCAAAGAACTTCTTGAGGAGTTTTCCAAAACCATTTAGCAAACAAGATTCTATTTGACATAGAATTCCTTCAATTGGAATCTTGTTGTACCCAAGTAAAACAATATCATTTAATGAAACTTGGTTAGGGAAAATCCGGTAGCATTTCAGCAGTAAGTTAGCTTATTTTCCCAATTCAATCAATCAATTCAGACTTCCTATGAATTTATTGACAATTAAAAACATAAAAACCATATATATGTAATCATAGGAAGTAAGCAAATAAGCCAACATACAGTAGCAAGACAGCGATAAGCAATTAAGCCATAACCAATTAAACAACCAGCAGCAATGAGCAAATAATGGCTCAAGATACAGCACCAAAACAACAACAATGCAGAAAAATAATGGACTCAATCAACATTCTTTTCTTTGAATTCCATAACCAATCACAAGTATTCAACATGAACTTAAACAAATAAGCATCCTGAATCTAGTGATTAGGTTCAAATTGACACAAAATAGCAGCAATACAACTTCAATTCATGCATTAAGTAAAATTGTCATCATTGTGATGAACGGATTTTTGATGGCTTAGAATTTCATTAATGAATTCTCATTGCAAAGTATAGTTTCCAAACCAACAATAATCCTTTCATGCAAAAATTTTGTTTGTCACAAGTACAAAACCCTAAAATATATAAACCAAAGTATTCAAACCTCGGGTCGTCTCTCAAAGGAATTGCAGGGTAGTATTCTTGTTATTGGTTATGAGTTTGTATATTTTGGGGTTTTGAGGTGAGAAACAAGGAAAGTAAATGACAATGAAATTCTAATGACAAAGCGATCTTGGCAACGGGTGGTGATCAAGGATCTCTATCCTTATTACTAACCACAACATTATAATTGCAAGGATCAATCCCACTAAATCATCCCCTACTAGTGGTAAAGAAAAGTCAAGTGAGCTATACCAATCCAAGTCCATAAGTCCTAACTTTCCACTAATTGAATTAGTGAGAATTAGAGTTAATGGCTATCAATCATTAATCACTTGGACATTAGTAACTCAAGAATTCCTAAGTTACCTTCCCAAGTCAAGAACATAAAATTCTACTCTAAAATCCTTCCAAGCATTTCATCAAACACTTGGAAGGCACAAAAGAAAAGCATAGTAATTCAATAACAAGAATGAATTCTAACAACAATTGAATGCAAGAAATTAACAAAAATAATCAAGGAAATCATAATTGACATGAATTACCTCAAATTGTATTAAAAGAAAATAAGAGAGACAAAATTAGATCCATAACAAAGTAGAGAATTACAAGAATTAAAGCACAAAACTAGATAGAGAAAGAGTAGAGGAGCAAGAATTGATAAAGAAAAAGTAAATCAAAGCATGAATTAAGCCTAGATCTAGGGAGAAATTAAACCTAATCCTAACTCTCTAAAAACTAAACTAAAACTCCTAGGTGAATGAATGATTCCCAAGATGCCTTTCCCTTCAATTCTTGGCTCTTTTTAAGCATTTTGGCGCCAAAGTTGGTACCAGACTGGGCCCACAGCTCCTCAGAAATCACTGGGCACAATTTCACTCAAAAAATCACGTGCCATCATCGGCGCGTACGCACACAGCACGCGTACGCGCCACTGGAACTTTTCGCAATCCACGCGAAAGTGCACAGTGCGCGCGCGCGTCCATGAGCATTTTCCAAATCTTTGACTTTTCATTATTTCTCCACTTTGCATGATTTCCTCATCACTCCTTTTGATCCATTCCTAACCCTATTCAATCTGAAATCACTAGTAAACACATCAAGGCATCTAGTGGAATCAAAGGGAGATTAAAACTATCAAATTAAGGACCTAAAAATCATGTTTTCACACTTAAACACAAATACAGAGACAATCACAAAACCATGCTATTTCATTGAATAAATGTAAGGAAAGGTTAACAAAATGCTCTAAATTCAATATAAGATAAACCCTATAAATGGGATTTATCAACCTCCCCACACTTAAACCTTAGCATGTCCTCATGCTAAACCAAGAATGAAGTAAAGGGTGTGACATTTATTCAATGCAACTAAGCTATCTAAATGCAAACTATCTAAATGCAACTATCTATATGAATGCAAATGCTTGGCCAAAACAAATCAACTTCCAAGGGGGCATATGCTAGTACAGGGGCTTAGAGCAATAGGAATCAAATCCAACCCACAATTGTATTAAACTATCAAAAAGGTTTACAAACTTGCATAAATAAGAAGGATTATGGTGAATACATGTAATTGAGCAATCGAACCCTCACCGAATGTGTATCCGCTCTATTCGCTCGGTGTTTAGGGGTTGATTTACTCAATTCTCCCCTAATCATGCTTTTTAAAATTTGTTCTTCATCTAACAATCAACAATCATTTAATGCATGCATACAAATATCATGAGGTCTTTCTCAAAGGTAGTAATGGGGCTAAGGTCAAGGTAGGATCATATATGGTTAAGTGGGCTAGAGATTTGAATCTTTGATTAACCTAGACTTTCCCGCCTAGCCTATACAATGACCTATACAAAATCAAAGCTAACCTAACTACCCATTTTCACTTATTCACATACTCATGCATTTTCTTTTTATTTCACAACACTCATGCATGGATCTTTTATTGAGCTTCACTTTGGGACATTTTGTCCCCTTTTTCATTGTTTTTCTTCTTTTTCTTTCTTTTTACATTTTTTTCTTTTGTTTTTCTCATTTTTTTTCTTTCTAACTACATACAAGAACATCAATGCATAAGGTCTATGATAAACTACTATTTTATGGTTTATCTTGTGCTCAATTGAGTGGATTTTATCAACTCTTTACCCACTTATTCATACTATTTGCATGTTTTACATTTTCCTTCCTAATTATGTGCTTTGATTGAAAACATGCTTCTTTGGACTTATATTTGCTTATTATTAATCCGCTCTTATTACCATTAGATGTCTTGATATGTGTGTTAAGTGTTTTCAGAGATTACAAGGCAGGAATGACTCAGAGGATGGAAAGGAAGCATGCAAAAGTGGAAGGAATACAAGAAGTTGGAGAAACTGCTAAGCTGTCCAGCCTGACCTCTTCGCACTCAAACGGCTATAACTTTAGCTACATAGGTCCAAATGACGCGGTTCCAGTTGCGTTGGAAAGCTAACGTCCGTGGCTTCGATTTGATATATAATACACCATAGTGGCCCTAACGCTAGGCGACGCGACCGCGTGCCCCATGCGGCCGCATCGCAAGTGACGAAAATCAGCGAATTTGAATTCGCAACCAGCGAATTCTGGGCTGTTTCTGACCCAGTTCTCGGCCCAGAAAACACAGATTAGAGGCTATAAAGTAGAGGGATTGCATCCATTCAGATCATGCCACTCATAATTCACTTTCCATGATTTAGATCTAGTTTGGAGAGAGGTTCTCTCTCTCCCTTTAGGATTTAGGTAGTGTTTTTAGAAATTAGGATTTAGGACTTCTCTTAGCTTTCTAGAGTGACTCTCGATCCAGGTTCAATGTTCCTTTAATTTATGTTTCTATTTTATTTTTATTTACTCTAATACTTTTATTTGTATTTGATTTATGTTGCCCAATTGGCTTATGAACTTTTCATGTTAAGATTTGAATGTTCTATTTATTATAATTTGAGATATTTCAGTTTAATATTACTTTCTTTTATTTACATGATTATTGCCTCCCATCTGAAGGCATTTTTATTTGAGCAGTTTCAATTTTCTTTCCTTTTGGCTTTGGTTAAATAATTGGTGACTCTAGAGTTATCAAACTCATTGTTGATTGAAAATTGGAATTCATCCACTTAACTTACCTTCATAGTTAGAGGTTAACAAAGTGGGAGAAAAATCCAATTCTCATCACAATTGATAAGGATAACTAGGAAAGGACCTCCAGTTCTTATACCTTGCCAAAGATTTATTTTACAGCTATTATTATTTTATTTTATTTGTCATATAATATATTCGCACCTTACTTCCAAAACCCCAATTTTACCTTTTTCATAGCCAATAATAAGAACATACCTCCCTGCAATTCCTTGAGAAGACGACCCGAGGTTCAAATACTCAGTTATCAATTTTAAAGGGGTTTGTTACTTGTGACAACCAAAACGTTTGTATGAAAGGACTTTTGAAGGTTTAGAAAATATACTTGCAACGAGGATTTATCCGCAAATTTCTAGACCACGCAAAAGTTCTCTCATCAAAATGGCGCCGTTGCTGGGGAATTGCAAACGTGTGCCTTATTATTGGTTATTGTAAATATTTTTCAAAAAAAAAAAATTTCTTTTGCTTGTTTATTTATTTGTGTTTTTAATTTTTATTAATTCATATGAATTCTCACCCCTCTCGCTTTGAGTTTGGTTCTAACTTTGTTGAAGGAAATAGAAACCACAGCAGGAATATGCATTAAGGTCAGACCAATCAAGGATGGATCGAGCCAAGAGGATCAAATCAACCCTTTAGGCAACAACACCATCCTAGATATCATGGACAAAGACCAGGCTACAATGCATCCCAAGCTGATAGATATGGTGGACCACCTTGTAGCTACCAACAAGCCCCACCCTATGCTCAGAGATCATCCTTTCAACACAACCTCAACCCACCATACTCACAAGCCCCTTTCCACCATTCACCCCCATATGACCCTAACCCATATCCACCATACCAACCACCTTATGAGTCATATGAACCATATATAGAACCACCCCAATTCCAACCCAATTACTCACAAGAACCACCACTTCAATATTCACCATCTCCATATCCATTAATCCAAGAGCATTATGATCATACTTATGAAAATCGAGTGCATCAAGAGGCAAAGGATCGTCTCAAGGAAACAATGGATCGATTTCAGGCAACCACTCAATAACTGGAGCAAGTATTAATTCAATGGGCTTCTAGATGCTTAAATACACAAGGATCAGCCACAACCCCATGTGGACAGTCTAGTGAAGAGCATAGCATAAAGGAGATACCAGAAACTCCAGTGGACAAGACAGAGCATGAATTCATACTAGAACAAGTAGAAGAAGCTATCATTGTTCAAGAAGAAGAGTTGGTTGAAGACTTAGGAGACGCAGAACTGATGAGCAGATAATTTATACGCTTTTTGGCATTGTTTTTAGCATGTTTCTAGTAGGATTTAGTTAGTTTTTAGTATATTTTTATTAGTTTTTAGTTAAAATTCACTTTTCTGGACTTTACTATGAGTTTGTGTGTTTTTCTGTGATTTCAGGTATTTTCTGGCTGAAATTGAGGGACCTGAGCAAAAATCTGATTCAGAGACTGAAAAGGACTGCAGATGCTGTTGGATTCTGACCTCCCTGCACTCGAAGTAGATTTTCTGGAGCTACAGAAGTCCAATTGGCGCGCTCTCAATGGCGTTGGAAAGTAGACATCCTGGGCTTTCCAGAAATGTATAATAGTCCATATTTTGCCCGAGATTTGATGGCCCAAACCGGTGTTCCAAATCAGCTCAAGAATGCCCAGCGTTAAACGCCGGAACTGGCACAAGAATGGGAGTTAAACGCCCAAACTGGCACAAAAGCTGGCGTTTAACTCCAAGAAGAGTCTCTACATGAAAATGCTTCAATGCTCAGCCCAAGCACACACCAAGTGGGCCCGGAAGTGGATTTTTATGTCATTTACTCATCTTTGTAAACCCTAGGCTACTAGTTCTCTATAAGTAGGACCTTTTACTGTTGTATTTTCATCTTTGGACGTCTAGTTCTTAGATCATCTTGGTTCTTCTGGTTCCCTCTCCGGGGCCGAAACCAATGATCACTTTTGTTCTTATGTATTTTCAACGGTGGAGTTTCTACACACCATAGATTAAGGTGTGGAGCTCTGCTGTACCTCGAGTATTAATGCAATTACTATTGTTCTTCTATTCAATTCAGCTTGTTCTTATTCCAAGATATCACTTGTTCTTCAACTTGATGAATGTGATGATCCGTGACACTCATTATCATTCTCACCTATGAACGTGTGACCGTCAATCACCTCCGTTCTACCTTAGATTGGGTGGATATCTCTTGGATTCTTTAACCGGAATCTTTGTGGTATAAGCTAGAATTGATGACTGCATTCAAGAGAATCCGGAAAGTCTAAACCTTGTCTGTGGTATTCTGAGTAGGATTCAATGATTGAATGTCTGTGACGAGCTTCAAACTCGCGATTGTGGGGCGTTAGTGATAGACGCAAAAGAATCACTGGATTCTATTCCGACATGATCGAGAACCGACAGCTGGATAGTCGTGCCGTGACAGGGTGCGTTGAACATTTCCACTGAGAGGACGGGACTGTAGCCATTGACAACGGTGATGCCCAACATACAGCTTGCCAAGGAAAGGAGTAAGAAGGATTGGATGAAGACAGTAGGAAAGCAGAGAGACGGAAGGGACAAAGCATCTCCACTCGCTTATCTGAAGTTCTCACCAATGAATTACATAAGTATCTCTATCTTTATCTTTATGTTTTATTCATACATCATTCATAACCACTTGAGTCTGCCTGACTAAGATGTACAAGGTGACCATAGCTTGCTTCATACCAACAATCTCCGTGGGATCGACCCTTACTCGCGTAAGGTTTATTACTTGGACGACCCAGTACACTTGCTGGTTAGTTGTGCGAAGTTGTGTTTATGCCATGGTATTGAGCACCAAGTCTTTGGGGCCATTACTAGGGATTATTTGAGTTGTGAAAAGTAGTGATTACAATTTCGTGCACCAAGAACCTCCATGGGAAAGACAAGACATAGAGCCTCCTTCCAAGACGGTTGAAATTGATGCTGAAGAGGGTGTACAACCTCCAAAGCATATCATAGTTGAAGACTTGGAAGAGGTTGATCAAGAGATGGAGATTTCAAGAAGAAGATGCACAACCTCCCATGCCCTTGGAAAGCAATGAAAAGGAGATTGAATTGAAAGAGAGCTACCAAGAGGAAGAGGTTGAAATCGAAGAAGTTTGCAAAGAGGTGGTAATTATCAGAGAAGAGCACAAGGGAGTGGAGCTTGCAATTTCATTAAAGATACCTCCCCCTAAGTCGCCATCATCCTTCACAACATTCAAGTGGGTAAAATTCATATCCCATAGCTTTCTAATCCCACTTGAATATGGGCTACTGGAGACGGATGGTCAACTTAGAGCTCTTTGTGACATTAAGAGTAAGTGGAAGATGGCCAGTGGTAAGAATTGTCCTGCAAGGTTCATTATGGTTGGAAGCTTTAAGTTTAAACACAAAGGTTGGTATAGAGCTCAACTGAATGGGTCTAGGAAGCTGTTTGGTCGCTGCAGTGAGAATTCAGATCACCTTTCACCCGGCTGGAAAAATGCAGATCAAGACAAAAACGGGTGTAAAGGTAAAGTTTGGGATCCTGGAATCTTTTCTTACATTTGTCACCCCGGGAGCCTAAGAATCTGTTTGAAGCTTCGTAAGGGCTTTACGTGCTTAGTCTGGGACCCCGGAGGTTACTGGAGATACAAACATTGGTGGAGATTCCTGGATCAGTACAAGCATAAGCCACCATGACAGGAAGCTCATCAAATGTCCAACTTAAGGACTTTAACTAAAAGTGCTAGGTGGGAGACAACCCACCATGGTATGATCGTTCATTTTTCATTTTTATTTAGTTTTATTTGCTTTTGAGTTTTATTTTATTTTGTTATATTGAACCTGGAGTTTTGCATCACATTCATATTAACACTGCATTCTGCATTTTTCAGATTATAAAAAAAAGCGAGCACGCGACGCGACTGCATCAGCGACGCGTCCGCGTCGCAAGGAGATGAGAGAATAATAAATTGAACAGAGAGTTACGCAGGAGCAGGGCTGGAGGCGCGCTATTAGCACAGATTGACTCCACGCGAACGCGTCACCCACGCGTCCGCGTCATCTGGAAAAATAGCCTCCCACGCGACCGCGTCACCCACGCGGCCGCGTGACCTGAAATCGGCGTAAAAAAGGGTGTATGGCCGAAAGTTGTGCTAGAATTGGGCTGGACTCGTGCTAGAAGCCCAAGCCCTCCCACGCGACCGCGTGCCCCACGCGGCCGCGTCGCTTTCCAAAAATGGCCATCCACGCGATTGCGTCAACCATGCAATCGCGTCACCCCAATTTTGGCAAATAAATTAATTTGAACAGAGAGTTGTGCTGGCGCGAGGCTGCACTCGCGCCAGAAGCATCACATGGGTCACGCGACCGCGTGACCGACGCGACCGTGTCCCCTTACTTAAAGCGCAATCACGCGAACGCGTGCCCCACGCGTCCGCGTCGCCTGTGCCGCACAACATATCCCAATTTGCCAAATATCTTATCTCTTCTTCCCCAATCCTAATTTTTCCCTCCCTCCTTTCTTCCTTACTTCTTCTTCCCTTCTTTCCCTTCTAATTCTTCTTATTTTTCTTTTTATTTTATTTTAATTCATTTGCATACTTTCATTCATTTCATTATTTTCATTGGTGTTAGAAATTTATTTGGGTAATTATTTACCATATTTTGCTTGTGGATTATTAAAGGAATTGTTTGACAATTATATTAATTTTTAAAGGGTTTCTTGCATGTTCAATTTAATACTTTCAAATAGCTTATTTCCCGTGCATGCTATGTGTTTGCAAAAACGCCCGTATGGCATTGTGCACTATTTTTAAGATTTCTTTTAATCTACTACTATAAATGCCTCCTTTTCACAAATTCCCTTTACTATTTTATTAATTAAATATAATTGTCATTACAAACGTTATTGTTAGTTTCCTACGACTAACAATACATTAAAGCTTTTGATGCTTGATCTATGCTACTCATGCCCTTGCCGGCATGCTAATAAACATCTTGCATCCAATACTCCCCATGCCTTGCTATATTTCCATTGATGAACTGATCACATGGAATCACGACCATGTCTTTCATTCACTATTTCTTTTGCTTGGCATGATTATCACTCGTACCGCCCTCCTCTTTGCTCCACCCCTTTGACTTCATGTGCCTTTCTCTTCTCTCTTTTTCAGGCTGGCCACCAAAACGGGTAAAGAGAAAGCCTCTACAAGAGAGCACCAGCTGAGGAACCACAACCCCCGTCCACCTGCACATCTCAGCATGCACCGAGGACGGTGCAATCTTTAAGTGTGGGGAGGTCGATACCGATCTCCATGGGTTAGTACTTTCTTGTCTCAACACCAATGTTTAAATTTTCTTTGTAGATTAGTTGTTGCATTTTCATGTTTAATTGTTTTTGTGCATATTTTACTACTTGGTTAAAGTAATATTCTTCTTTTTCAAGAAATTTTTATAGTATTTCACTAATTTGAATAAAACTTTTTGAAAAACTTGTATGAAAGAAATATTATTTTGGAACATGGTTTAAAGCTCGAACACACAAAATCAGTGAGATCTTGAGCCGATTTGATTGGTTGCATTTTATCAACCAATATTTTATTTTTGGTGTGTGTTTCTCTCTCTAAAATTGTGATCTTTGTCTTGCTTAATTCTATATTTCCATTGTTTAATGTATGCATACACTTATATGATTGAGGCCTTGTTTCACTGAGCTTACATACCCATATGGCCTTAACCTTTTCATTATCTATTGCAAACCAATTTTGAGCCTATTTTACCCCTTTTGTTCTTTATTTTAGCACATCATTAACTCTAAGCGAAAAACAATAATGTCCTTAATTTGAATCCTTAGTTAGCTTAGACTAGTGAGAATGCTTATGAATTAAGTGTGGGGAAGAGTGGGTTTGGAAACATCTGGTTTGAGAATTGAATATGTTAGAATTTTCTGAAAATGTGAAAGAAATGTTTAGGACATGTTCATGCATTCAATAAATTAATCATATGCATTGAAAATATATATATATATATATATATATATATATATATATATATATATATATATATATAGAGAGCAAAATAAGTGAAAGGGGACAAAATGCCCCAAAGTAAGTGGTGAAAGCAATGCATATGAGTTGTACTTGAAATTAGAATGCATGAATATGTGGAAAACATGGTTAATGGATGGTTAGATGTTGTATTATGATTACATGGATTGTTTAAGTGGGAAAGTTTCAGTTAATTAAGGATTCAGATTTTAGTCCACTTGACCAAGTACAATCCTACATTGACCCTAACCCCATTACAACCCTTAAAAGACCTCTTGATATGTGTATCTGTGCATTAAATTTATGTTGATTGTTAGATGAAGAGCAAGCCTTAGAAAGCAAGGTTAGTAGAGAATTGAGAGAATCGAACCTAAAACACTTGAGTGATTAAGAGTGATATACACTACTAGTGAGGGTTCCATGCTTGATTCTTTGGTCCTGGCTTTCATGAGCTATTTTCTTCTACAAATCTATTTGTACTTCATTTTTTATGATTTGAATTAGTGAAATCTAGTTCATATTTATTCTTGGAGATTTATTTTTAACTAAGTAGGTAGAAACATTTCGCATGTAGTTGCATTCATAGGTTGCATTTCATGCATTCTACCATTCCTCTTCATTCCTTTATAGTTTTTCTTGAGCTTAGCATGAGGACATGCTTTTGTTTACGTGTGGGGAGGTTGATAAACCACTATTTTATGGTTTATCTTGTGCTCAATTATCAACTCTTTACCCACTTATTCATACTATTTGCATGTTTTACATTTCCCTTCCTAATTATGTGCTTTGATTGAAAACATGCTTCTTTGGACTTATATTTGCTTATTATTAATCCTCTCTTATTACCATTAGATGCCTTGATATGTGTGTTAACTGTTTTCAGAGATTACAAGGCAGGAATGACTCAGAGGATGGAAAGGAAGCATGCAAAAGTTGAAGGAATACAAGAAGTTGGAGAAACTGCTAAGCTGTCCAGCCTGACCTCTTCGCACTCAAATGGCTATAAATTTAGATACAGAGGTCCAAACGACGCGGTTCCAGTTGCGTTGGAAAGCTAACGTCCGGAGCTTCGATTTGATATATAATATGCTATAGTGGCCCTGACGCTAGGCGACGCGACCACGTGCCCCATGCGAACGCGTCGCAAGTGACGAAAATCAGCGAATTTGAATTCGCAACCAGCGAATTCTGGGCTGTTTCTGACCCAGTTCTCGGCCCAGAAAACACAGATTAGAGGCTATAAAGTAGAGGGATTGCATCCATTCAGATCATGCCACTCATAATTCACTTTCCATGATTTAGATCTAGTTTGGAGAGAGGTTCTCTCTCTCCCTTTAGGATTTAGGTAGTGTTTTTAGAAATTAGGATTTATGACTTCTCTTAGCTTTCTAGAGTGACTCTCGATCCAGGTTCAATGTTCCTTTAATTTATGTTTCTCTTTTATTTTTATTTACTCTAATACTTTTATTTGTATTTGATTTATGTTGCCCAATTGGCTTATGAACCTTTCATGTTAAGATTTGAATGTTCTATTTATTATAATTTGAGATATTTCAGTTTAATATTACTTTCTTTTATTTACATGATTATTGCCTCCCATCTGAAGGCATTTTTATTTGAGCAGTTTCAATTTTCTTTCCTTTTGGCTTTGGTTAAATAATTGGTGACTCTAGAGTTATCAAACTCATTGTTGATTGAAAATTGAAATTCATCCACTTAACTTACCTTCATAGTTAGAGGTTAACAAAGTGGGAGAAAAATCTAATTCTCATCACAATTGATAAGGATAACTAGGAAAGGACCTCCAGTTCTTATACCTTGTCAAAGGTTTATTTTACAGCTATTATTATTTTATTTTATTTGTCATATAATATATTCGCACCTTACTTCCAAAACCCCAATTTTACCTTTTCATAGCCAATAATAAGAACATACCTCCCTGCAATTCCTTGAGAAGACGACCCGAGGTTCAAATACTCGGTTATCAATTTTAAAGGGGTTTGTTACTTGTGACAACCAAAACATTTGTATGAAAGGACTTTTGAAGGTTTAGAAACTATACTTGCAACGAGGATTTATTCGCAAATTTTTAGACCACGCAAAAGTTCTCTCATCAGTCTGACATTTGATCAATACATGAGTATGCACCCAATTCCCAAATATAGAAATACAAAATACCCTTTTATCCCAACCAATGTTCCCAGATCAACCCAAACTTGAATAATAAACACTCTCACTAGCCTAAGCTAATCAAAGATCCAAATAAGGACTTTTATTATTTTTTCACTTTAGGCTTGTAATGTGCTAAAATTAAGAACAATTGGGTTAGCGTAGGCTCAAAATTGGTTAACAATGGGGAGTAAAAGGTAAGCCATTTGGGCAAGTGTGCTAATGAAACAATGGCCTCAATCATATAAATGCATGAATACAAGGAATAAGTGGACATATAGAATTAAACAAATCAAAGATCACAATCATAGAAAGAGAACAATTTCACACAAGAAGGAAAATAAGTGGTTATAAGATGTAACTACATCAATAGGCTCAAATCTCACAAGCTTGTGTTCTTAGCTTAAAACATGCTTCATAAAAATATGAATTCATGCAAGTTCATCAAAAGTTTTTCTTCAATCAATTAGGGTGGTGCCCTATAGATAAATTCCTTGGAAAAAATTTCATCATTTTCACTAAGCTTATTAATGCAATGTTGTGATTGAGAGATTCTAAAAAAATCCCTTAGTTAATCCATTTTTCAATCAAAACAAGTTTCTTATATGGGAAGGGTTTAGGTCTCAACAATATGAAATATTTTTCTAATCACAACCAAAAGCTGAAACAAGCTAAAACAACTATATAGAGCAACAGTGCATATATAAAGCAAAAGTGTAAAATCAACAAACTAAACAAAAGTATCCACAATCCACAATCCTAATATATATACAATGATCCAAAAAGATGCAAAAATAAAGCAAAATAACATAAACTAGGAGATAGTGTCCGAAGATGTTCACCAAATCCACCGACGGCGACGAAGGTGACCTCCCCACACTTAAGATGAAGCATCGTCCTCGATGCTACTGATCGGGCTCATGGTGAGGAACAACAGTCGCATCTAGCTCTGGCTGGGGCTCAGGCTAGGGCAATGGCTCCTTGGGAGGCTGCTGAGTATCCTGGGTAGCCTGCGGGGGTGCCTCCTGCCAAGTCGGCTCCTCCTCATCAGATGCGGAAGAGTCGGGAAGAGGTGGTAACTCAATGCCCTGTGCTGCGAATGCCTGATCCACTCGGTCCAAGCATCGCATAATACGGCGCTCACTGCGCTTCATGAATCGAAACAGACGCTGAACTAGAAGATAGGTCGGCTCGGGTGCTGGTGGCGGTAAAGGTATTGCTGCTGCTGAAGTAGAGGGTCCTGCTGCAGCTATAGAAGGTGGAGGTCTAGCTGCATCTACTGCTGCTCTGGCTCGAGAGCGGCGCCTGGATGGAGGCTTTTCGTGCATCCACGTATCCCACGAAATAGTAACCTCCTTGTCGTCGTCGTCTTGGGGTGGTGGCGTCATGTCATCATCCCTCCAAGAGGCACTGGCTAGCTTGATCATCCTAGTGACCAGGGTGGGAAATGGTAGTAAGCCTCAGATGTGTGCCCGCTACATGTATATCCTGATCAACTGGGGAAAGTATACCTTCTTCCCCTCCATGACACAGCCGATAAGGAAGAGCATGTCCATAGGGATCTCAGAAAAATAGGTCGTAGGCATGACATAGTGGGCAAATATCTGTTGCCAAGTCCTAGCCTCCCGTGATAGATAAGCAAATAACATCCCTTTGGGCCTCTTGTTTTCAGAATCCATTACCCAAGGTGCATCTAGGGTGGCAATAACGCACTTTAGGGTCTCATAATCAAAGGTCATAGCATCGATCGCTATCTCGGCCTGCTGATAGGTACATGTGTCACCAGTACAAGGTAGGCAATGCAATACATCCTCAATAGCGGCCTCAATAATCAAGATCAGCCCTCCCCGTAGGTAGACAGAATCAAGAGTTGCCTGAAAGAAGTTGCAGCAAAACGCCTGTACCCATGAGGTGTTTATCCGTCCCAAATTCCTGTCAACAAAGCCTAGGCCCAATCCCTAAATACGGGCCTCCATAGATTACCGCAGGTCATCGGGAAGGGCCAATTTCTTCTCAATATTCAAATTCTTCTTCCGAAAGGCAGGGAAGCGTAGTTCACAGTACAGATTAGGGAACTTAGCTGAGTTAGTGGGCGGAAGCTGCTGGTTCGCCTTATCCACTTCATTAAGTGGGTTCTTGGCATAGTTGGCATAAGGAGAGATAGTAGAGGCATGAGGTGCCTTCCTCTTTCTAGAGGTAGTAGCATTGGCTTTTCCTTTATCCGACATCCTGAAAAGCATATATGATATGATATAAGTAATTAACCAAGTAGAGGAATAGCAAGCAAGGTAAGGCATGTTCATGAAGTGAGTTAAGGAAAGACAATGCTTGGAATGCAAGTATTCACAAGGTAGAAAAGAAGACAAAGTCACAAACCAAGAATGCAAACAATAAGTACACCATGCTTGTTTATTAAGCTCAATGAGCATCATACCCAAAAGAATGGTCAATGGGTTAGCTTAAAGCAAAAAGAAAGGTTAGTAAGGTAAGTAAGTTAGAAGTTAGAAAATCTAGTTCAAAGGTTAGGGGTATGATGGTCATTGTCTCAATCAAGAGAAATTCACAAAGTATAGAAAACAAGCATGCTCACATTCATGAGGGAAATACAGTTATTGATGATGAAATATGAAATTGCGAAAAGAGCAATTAATTGAAAGCAAGTCATCAACAATGTCATGGTCACAAAGATTGCAATAATTGGTGTTAGAAAGGGTGAAATGCACTTTGTGTAACCAAAACCAAGTTAGAAACTGATTTGAATCAAGTGGGTTACACAATTGAAATGCACCAATTATTGTCGAAGGATGAGTTCAACGAAATAATCAAGTTAAATCGAATGGAAATGTAGCACAATTCAAAAGCCATTTGATTAACTTGAAATGTGAAAGCACATGAGGGTTCAAACCAAATCACGGGAAACATATTGAAGCCATGGAAATGCTGACCCAAAGTTACTTAAGAGTTGAACTTGATGTAATGAGGTGAAGACTCAATTCGGAAAGCAACAAGTTCGATTAGAAGTAACATGTTTAAAACCAAAGTAATTTCTAGAAATTTGGGCAGCATTCCGTCAATAATTTGGACGTTCCCGGATAGCAACAAGTAGCAAAAATTCACATATGTATCCAGAAATTTCATCAAGCAGGAGAGAAGCATGGAATATACATACACATGCAGCATGAAACACAACTTCAACAAGTAGAATTCAGCAGGGTAGCAGTAACATAGCAGCATAGCAATACCAAGATGTATACACAAAGAACAACACACCACCCATTATTCAGCAAGGCAATGTACAATCATCCATGTTGGTTAACAAATAAGGAGCAATTATCAGGCCTATGATCATTTAACCTCAACCTAGCTACCTAACAACATACATTTCTATCTATCTTAATAAATAGAGCTAATCAACTAACCAACTAATCTAATCATACCAAAATTAGTAAAAAATAGTAAAGACAGAGAAAATGGGGCAGGGGAGGTGGTTGACCTTGAGTGAAGTGTAGAACAGAGTAGAAGTATAGAAATGGTTGAGGCAGAAGAGAAGTTGAAACGGGTTGGTGGTTGTGGGTGGCACTGGTACTCACCGACGGTAATTGGCGGTCGCGGCGGAGCTTGACGGAGGCAGAAGCAAAGGAGGCAGAGATAGGAGAGGGACGAGAGGAGAGAAGAAAGGAAGGGGAGAGAAAGGAAGAGGGGAGGAAGGGTGACGACGGCAGTTGGTGTCACCAGACGGTGGTCAGGGCAGTGGTGAGCTTTGAGGGTGGTAATTATGGAGGGGAAAGGAGAAGAGGGAGAGACGTTGGGGATGAGGAGGATGCGTGACTGCGTTGGGTTCCTCGCGTAGTTAGGGTTATAATTTTTGAATCCATGCGTTCGCGCACCGTGCGCATCCGCCCTGTGAGTTGGGCCAGGGGCTTAGTGCTAGCCCAGAGTGGGCGCAACTCTCGGGTTATTGTCCTGGAAACTGCGTCAGTAGATCCATGCGTACGCAACATGTGCACGGGCGCACGCAATGCAGATGATGCCATCGGCGCGCATGCACACAGTGCGCATCTGCTCGAGTGAGGTTGTGCGAGGAGCTTAATGTTGGCGCACGGGTGGCCCAACTCTTTGGAAGATGTATGGGCCTGCTTCTGCGAATGGACGCATGCGCGTACTGTGTGCGCTCGTATCCCTACCCCCCTTCCTTTTTTTTTTCAAAAATGACAAAAACATCTCAGAATCCTCCTAACACTACCTACGACTTAGAATTGCCCTAAAATATAGAATTCGCAAAAAACTTTCGGCTTTTTGGGAATTTTCAAATACAAGCAAAGGAAACTTGCTCCACAAGCAGCCTACAACCTATTTGTTTAAAACAAGTATATGGAAAGAAAACTACCTACAATGGTAACTCAAATCTCTTATTAATCAAAGCTACAAGAGAGTGGAAAGAGTTTACCATGGTGGGGTGTCTCTCACCTAGCACTTTTGGTTTAAGTCCTTAAGTTGGACCTTTGAGAAGCTCTTTGTCATGGTTGCTTATGCATGTACTCATCCTTGAATCTCCAAGGATCTTTGCTCTTTAAATGGTTAACAGAAATTCCAACCATCTTCCCCAAGTTTGGGTAGAGTTTCACCCAAGATATGAGCTCCCATAGTTGGTCTTCTTGCTTCGATCCGGGATCCCATATCTTATTTTCACACCCGTCTTCAAATTGATCTTCATGATTTTTTTTACTGGGCGGTTGACAATTTGAATTATGTTTAGTACACCAAGCCTTCTTCCTAGACCATGTAAAGTGGTGTTCGTCCAATCACGGTCCCTATGCTTTGGAGCTTTGACCTTAATGAGCCTAATACCAAACTTTCAACCACTACACAACTCCTTTTTACCCTTAGTTCTACAAAGGGCTCTAAGTTGTCCATCTATTTCAATCAAGGCATATTCAAGTGAGAAAGTGAAGCTTAGGGGTAAGAGTTTTACCCACTTGAAAGTTATGTTGGACGATGACTTAGGGGGGGAAACCTCCCCACACTTAGACAATGTAAGGTCGACTTTCTTATGCTCTTCTTCGGTTAACTCCACATCTTGACAACTTCTTTCGACTTCTTCTTGCTTGATGACTTCTTCCAATTCCTCATCATCATCAGTCGAGTCAAATTTGGGAGGTTGCGTAAAATCTACTTCCATATCAACTTCATATTCAATGGAAGGGTCTTCAATGAGATCACCAACTTCTTTTGGTGATGAGTTGTCTTCAATAGCTTCAATTTCATAACCTATGGGAGAGGATTCAATTCTTGCTAAGAAATCATTGATGATTGAGTCTATCTCTTGATCAACCTTTTCATATTCTTTAATCTTTATATGATCCAGAGGTTGTTGAGATCTACATAGAGGTTCCACATCTCCTAAATCTTCAACCACTTCTTCCTTTGCTTCAATAACCATAGGTTTCTCCAATAGTTCCAATACAAACTTCGATTCCTCCTTCTTTACCAAATTTTCCAATCTCTTCTCTATGCTTTACTCTTCCTTTGGTTCTCCACATGTAGCTACGGAAGTACCGTGAGTGTTCAAGAATTGGTAGGCTAAGGTATGCACTACCTTAGTCAAATTAGTTACAAACTCTAGTGTATCCTGTTGCATATCCGCTTGTCCTTGAAGTATCAAAGTTAGAGAGTCATCTATTGGGGCTTAGGATGAATAGGACGGTTCATTATTTTGGAGAAAGGGTTCATAGTTGGATGGTGGTTCTTCTTGGTAAGGGCATGGAGATGGAGTGTAATGAGGTGGGTATTGGTAGTAATCATGATGGAATTGTGGTGGTTCTAAATGTTCTTGCTCATAATGGTCACAAGGATGTGGTATGGGTGATTAGTCATAAAATGGATATGGGTCACATGAAGGTGCTTGGTAGGAATGGGCTTGTGAGCATGGTTGATGGTCATGTTGAGGGTAAGATTCATAAGCATATGGTGGTGGTTGATTATCACAAAAAGAATCACCATAGCCATTGAATTGACATGCATTAGGATGTGAATTATACCTATAATTGTCTGGAGGTTGTTGCCAATAGGAGTGATCAATTCCTTGAGGCTCCTCCCATCTTTGATGGTCCCATCCTTGATACATGTTGTCATTAAAGTCCACATTTCCTACAACACAATTAGAGCCAAACCCATAGCCAAAGTGAGAATTCATAGTGGAAAAACAAAATAAAACTAACAAAAACTAGAAAACAAGCAAAAGACAAACCTATTCAAAATATGTACATATATACAATAACCAATAACATAACACCATTGCAATTCCCCGGCAACGGCGCCATTTTGATGAATGAATTTTTGATGATTTAGAATTTCATTAATGAATACTCGTTGCAAAGTATAGTTTCCAAACCAACAATAATCCTTTCATGCAAAAATTTTGTTTGTCACAAGTACAAACCCCTAAAATCTATAAACTGAAGTATTCAAACCTCGGGTCGTCTCTCAAAAAAGTTACAGGGTAGTGTTCTTGTTATTGGTTATGAGTTTGTATATTTTGGGGTTTTGAGGTGAGAAACAAGGAAAGTAAAAGACAATGAAATTCTAATGACAAAGCGATCTTGGCAAGGGGTGGTGATCAAGGATCTCTATCCTTATTACTAACCACAACATGATAATTGCAAGGATCAATCCCACTAAATCATCCCCTACTAGTGGTAAAGAAAAGTCAAGTGAGCTATATCAATCCAAGTTCATAAGTCCTAGCTTTCCACTAATTGAATTAGTGAGAATTAGAGTTAATGGCTATCAATCATCAATCACTTGGATATTAGTAACTCAAGAATTCCTAAGTTACCTTCCCAAGCCAAGAACATAAAATTCTACTCTAAAATCCTTCCAAGCATTTCATCAAACACATGGAAGGCACAAAAGAAAAGCATAGTAATTCAACAACAAGAATGAATTCTAACAACAGTTGAATGCAAGGAATTAACAACAACAATCAAGGAAATCACAATTGACATGAATTACCTCAAATTGTATTAAAAGAAAATAAGAGAGACAAAAGTAGATCCACAACAAAGTAGAGAATTACAAGAATTAAAGCACAAAACTAGATAGAAGAAGAGTAGAGGAGCAAGAATTAATAAAGAAGAAGTAAATCAAAGCATGAATTAAGCCTAGATCTAGGGAGAAATTAAACCTAATCCTAATCTTAATTCTAGAGAGAACTGAGATCTTCTCTCTCTAAAAACTAAACTAAAATTCCTAGGTGAATGAATGATTCCCAAGATGCCTTTCCCTTCAATTATTGGCTCTTTTTAAGCATTTTGGCACCAAAGTTGGTTCCAGACTGGCCCCACAGCTCCTCAGAAATCGCTGGGCACGATTTCACTCAAAAAATCATGTGCCATCATCGGCGGGTACGTGCACAGCACGCGTACGTGCCCCTGGAGCTTTTCGCAATCCACGCGGAAGCGCACAGTGCGTGTGCGCGTCCATGGGCATTTTCCAAATCTTTGACTTTTCATGATTTCTCCACTTTGCATGCTTTCCTCTTCACTCCTTTGATCCAATCCTAGCCCTATTCAATCTGAAATCACTAGCAAACACATCAAGGCATCTAGTGGAATCAAAGGGAGATTAAAACTATCAAATTAAGGACCTAAAAAGCATGTTTTCACACTTAAGCACAAATACGGAGACAATCACAAAACCATGCTATTTCATTGAATAAATGTGAGGAAAGGTTAACAAAATGCTCTAAATTCAACACAAGATAAACTCTACAAATGGGGTTTATCACATTGCAAACACAATCCAGAAATTGTGCATTCCAAACAACATCCATTAACAAGAGTAAAGCAGCAATAACACCATGCAACAGCATCAAACAAGTTAAATAAGCACAGGGACAAATCATCAGCAACAAACAGAGAAAAAATCAATGAAACAGCAACATAACATCAATAACAATTTAAACCAAACCAACAGCATCAAGCAGATTAACTAAATGAAATCACTAACTAAGAATTAAACTCTAATCAAATCTAACGACACAAAATGACACTAACCAGCATACTCTCAGCACCATTAACACCAAACCAACAACATAACTCATAGCAACACCAAACTTCATCAAAACCAGCCCAGAGAATCACCACACAATCAAATGATTTTCAAACAATCCCGGCAGCCATATCTTAGCAAAATCTCAGGAGTACAGCGAGTTCTCACAATCAAGCAATTAATCAAATACTGCCAATAGTTATCCATTAATTCAACAGAAAATTAATCAAGCCAAACTAAACGAATTCGGCAGTAGTTTTTCAACAAAACAATTAGTAAAATCATAATATTTCCAATTTCTCAACCCAATCACACAATTAATCCAATACCTCCAGCAACATATTCATCAAAACAGGTAGTAAATCAACGAAATCAGCAGAAAGAAATAGCAAATAATTTTAGTAGTCAATTCTCAGCAAAATCAGTCATTAACAAGCATGTCATAGAGTCAGAAATTAACCAAATGAACTTAAGCAAAATTCTTTTTATAACTGAAACACAGATGAAATTCCATAAGGAGAAGTTGAACTAGAACCTGTTTGAAGAATAGGGAAGGGGAATGCAGAAATAGGGGAAGCAGGGTGATGAGCGGATAATTTGTACGCTTTTTGGCATTGTTTTTAGTATGTTTTTAGTATGTTTTAGTTAGTTTTTAGTATATTTTTATTAGTTTTTAGTTAAAATTCACTTTTCTGGACTTTACTATGAGTTTGTGTGTTTTTTTGTGATTTCAGGTATTTTCTGGCTGAAATTGAGGGACCTGAGCAAAAATCTGATTCAGAGATTGAAAAGGACTGCAGATGCTGTTGGATTCTGACCTCCCTACACTCGAAGTGGATTTTCTGGAGCTACAGAAGCCCAATTGGCGCGTTCTCAACGGCGTTGGAAAGTAGACATCCTGGGCTTTCCAGCAATATATAATAGTCTGTACTTTGCCCAAGATTTGATGGCCCAAACCGGCGTTCCAAATCAGCTCAAGAATGCCCGGCGTTTAACGCCGGAACTGGCACAAGAATGGGAGTTAAACGCCCACACTGGCATAAAAGCTGGCGTTTAACTCCAAGAAGAGTCTCTACACGAAAATGTTTCAATGCTCAGCCCAAGCACACACCAAGTGGGCCCAGAAGTGGATTTTTATGTCATTTACTCACCTTTGTAATTCTTAAGCTACTAGTTCTTTATATATAGGACCTTTTGCTATTGTATTTTGAATCTTTTGATCACTTCAGATCTCTAGATCATCTTTGGACGTCTAGTTCTTAGGTTATTGGGAAGCTGGCCTCATGGCCATGCCTGAATCTTGTTCTTATGTATTTTCAACGGTGGAGTTTCTACACACCATAGATTAAGGTGTGGAGCTCTGCTGTACCTCGAGTATTAATGCAATTACTATTGTTCTTCTATTCAATTCAGCTTGTTCTTATTCCAAGATATCACTTGTTCTTCAACTTGATGAATGTGATGATCCGTGACACTCATCATCATTCTCACCTATGAACGTGTGATCGTCAATCACCTCCGTTCTACCTTAGATTGGGTGGATATCTCTTGGATTCTTTAACCGGAATCTTCGTGGTATAAGCTAGAATTGATGACTGCATTCAAGAGAATCCGGAAGGTCTAAACCTTGTCTGTGGTATTCTGAGTAGGATTCAATGATTAAATGACTGTGACGAGCTTCAAACTCGCGATTGTGGGGCGTTAGTGACAGACGCAAAAGAATCACTGGATTCTATTCTGACATGATCGAGAACCGACAGCTGGATAGCCGTGCCGTGACAGGGTGCGTTGAACATTTCCACTGAGAGGACGGGACTGTAGCCATTGACAACGGTGATTCCCAACATACAGCTTGCCATGGAAAGGAGTAAGAAGGATTGGATGAAGACAGTAGGAAAGCAGAGAGACGGAAAGGACAAAGCATCTCCATTCGCTTATCTGAAGTTCTCACCAATGAATTACATAAGTATCTCTATCTTTACTTTATGTTTTATTCATATATCATCCATAACCATTTGAGTCTGCCTGACTAAGATTTACAAGGTGACCATAGCTTGCTTCATACCAACAATCTCCGTGGGATTGACCCTTACTCGCGTAAGGTTTATTACTTGGACGACCCAGTGCACTTGCTGGTTAGTTGTGCGAAGTTGTGTTTATGCCATGGTATTGAGCACCAAGTTTTTGGACTCATTACTAGGGATTATTTGAGTTGTGAAAAGTAGTGATCACAATTTTGTGCACCACAGGGGTTGGAGCAGCAGTGACAACCAGCATCATTGGGTGGTGTTAAGCACGGTAGTTTCAAAAAGGTGCTGGCGTCAGTGGATTGCTGGCCAGAAATTGGAGAACAAGGCTGGAGTGCGGCAGTTTTGGCACCAGAAGCTGAGACAGGGATGGTGTTGAGACGCGCTAGAAAAGAGAAGAGGAAGATGCTGGTGTGGATGGTGGGCTCTGGGTCAGCGTGAAGGGGAGGGTCTCAACGGGGGTCCTTTGGTTCGGCAAGGAGGGGTGCGGCGATGGTGGTTCAGAGAAGAGGAGATAGGGCTTCGCAGTGGCTGCGCGAGTGAAAGAAGAAGAAAGGGAGAAGGAAAGGGGAGGAGGGCAGAAAGGGGGAAAGGGGTCGCGGAGAGGTTGCCGGCACAGGTGAGAAGAAGGAGAGGGGTGTGGAGACTCGCCGAGGCCGACGGTGATGGTTGGCGGAGGCTGTAGTTCTGCAACACGGAGAGAAGAGAAGAGGGTTGGGCAAGGGAAAGATGATGAAGAAGAAAAGGAGGCTCGGTGACTAGAGGCTGAGACAGGGATGGATGATGATGATGGTGAAGAAGATGGAAGTTGAAACGGAGAAGCTGATGGCTGTTGGGTGGCTCAGAGAAGAAGAAAAGAAAGGCGAAGGGAAGAGTGGGGGGATGCAGACGCACATAGCACGCGGGTGCTCCCAGCAGAAGGGGGTGAGTTGGGGGTGCGTACGCACCAACGTTTGTGCGTACGCACGGACAGGAAAATGAGCAAAAGTGCATGTGCATATGCTGTGTGAACACTGTGAGCAGAGAGCGTGCATGAGAGTGTGCATACGCACCAGTCATGTGCGTACGCACAGAGTGAAATTTTTTTTTTCAAAATAGAAATTCACCCAACATTCTAAAATGCATATAAATAAGAAATTAACAAAAATATGCAACTATTTACATTAATTTTAAAATTAATCCAAAATTTTATTTTTCAAATCAAAATCACGGACTATTCAAAGCACTTTTAATATGCACAAACAAGAATCAACTAAAACTATTTCAACCATCCAAACACTAATTCAAAATTTTAAACATGCAATTCAAGCCAAAAAGGCAATTTAAAACAAAATTACTAACTATTCATATATGCAATTTAAAACAAAAAATTTATTAAAGCAAGCTAACAACCAAGAAAAATATTTACAAGCAAAAACAAGCAACCAATCAAAAACAAACTATTCACATATTAACAATAACCAATAATGTAACACCATTGCAAATCCCCGGTAACGGCACCAAATTTGATAAAAGAATTTTTGCCAGTTTAGAATCAATCAAAACAAGAACCAATTCGTTAGTAGCATAGTCCAAACCAACAATGAATCCTCATAATCAAATGTTAATTCAAAAGATTGTCACAATTAAAACACAATAACCGGGAGTTTGAAGTCTCGGGTTGTCTTCCCTAGGAAATGCAATGAAATGTTCAATTATTGGCTATGAGGGATTGGGGGTTGTGATTGTAAGGAGCAAGAAACTAAAGTGCAAGAAAGTAAATAAGCATGTAAGAAAATTAAAACTCAAAGCAAGCAATATCAAAAATAGAATTCAAGTGACAAAAAAGACCCTTGGCAAGGATTGGAGAATTGAGGATTCCTATCATAAACATAGACCACAAAGATGATAATTACTAAGAGTTAATCCCAATTAGTCTATCCTAACATCGAGAATAAGTCAAAAGGGTATAATTAATCTCAATCCACAAGTCCTAATCAACTCACTAATTAACTTAGTGAAAGATTAGCATTAATGGAAACCAAACTAACTAACAATCCTAATCACAATATCGAATGGACATCTATGACTCAAGGTCACCTAATTATCCAATTCCAAGCCTCGTGTGAAAAACTATACAAAGACTATAGGAGACATTTTATCAAACACCTAGCATGCATAAAAGGAGAAATATCATAAATTGCAATAAAAATAAATTCTATAACTATCAATTGCAATAAATGATAATAACAAATCAAATAAGCATTAAAGAAACATAAAACATCAAAATTGCATTAAAGAAAATCAAAATTGATAAGAGTGTTCATAACATAAAAGTGATAAAATAAAGGAAATAGCAAAGAAATGAAGAAGATCAAAGTAAGAGAGCATGAAAACATAAGTAAAATTACACTAAAACAAGAATTAAATACTGAAATTAAAGAAAAATTAAACTAAAAAACCCTAATTCTAGAGAGAAGGTGAAGCTTTTCTCTCTAGAAAATGACCTACAACATGATAAAACCTAAACCTAAGTGCTCCCCCCTTCATTCTCCTTCAATTTGGTTTGAAATAGCTTCAAAAATGAGTTGGATTAGGCTTTGGAGGCCCAGAAATTGCCCTTAGAGATTTGTAGTACGTGCCAGGACTTGTGCGTACGCACAGGTGTGTACGTACGCACACTTGCTATTTTCTGACTTGTGTGTACGCACAAATTGTGTGCGTACACACACTTAAACTTATGTCCACTATAGCAAATTATATATCATTTTGAAGCCCTGAACGTTAGCTTTTCAATGTCACTAAAACCGCATTATTTGGACCTTTGTAGCTCATGTTTTGACCAATTTAGTACCGATAGGTCAGGTTGACAACTTTACAAATCCTTCATTTCTTGAATTCTTCCACTTTGTATGCTTTCCTTCCACTTTCTCAAGACACCCTTGCCTTCAAAACCTTTGTTCATACCCTGACCGGGCTCCTCCAACTCGGCAAATCCATGAAAAGGTCCGACCTCGCCCTAAGGCCCACGCCTAAAGGTCGGACCTCGGACAATCAAGCAAAGGAAGGCCCATCAAAAGGAACGCAGCCCAAAGCCTAAAAGCCGAAAGGGCCTAGAAAGGGCGGTTCCACAAAGATAGGGATAAAACTCCCAAAAGATAAGATAAGATAAGAATATCTTATCCAGGGAAGATCACGGCCAACTACTATAAATACACTGGAGCACCCAGGTATTTCATTCATCCCACATTCTACACTTATCTGCTTGGACCCATGCTAACTTAAGCATCGGAGTGTCATTGCAGGTACAACCACCAACCACTCAACATATCAAGCTCGGGTCCCTGACCCCCACCTCGGGCCTCTCCAGACGACCGAGCTACACGTTTCAGGTAACCCTCGGAACATTGGCGCCGTTGCCGGGGACCTGGAAGTCATCCCTCTACCATGGCGGACGACCCTCACAACAATGACCGCGCTGCACCTGAACAAGAGGAAGAAATTGACACCGGAGAACGTCCGGACAGCCCTCTATCACCACGCACTCCAGGAGAAAACAAACAGAATCACCCCAAGACATCGCTCCCAAACAAAGATCCACAAAATCCCGAAAAAGAAAAGAGCTCGGAAATTCTAGAAGCAGCCCAGGCACAACAAAACCGACTGAAACGACTCGAAGAGGACATAAAGAAACAGAAAGAAACTGAACAAGATCTGAGGAGGGAGACTCGAAAGAGCAGAGAATTAGAAGAAAAACTGCGGAAAATAGAGGCCAACCTGAAAGGCCGGACAGAACGCGGCACCACCCCCGAAGGCAACCATGATCCCTTCACGCAAGAGATCATGAAGGAGAAAGTACCGCGAAACTTCAAACCACCCGATATGGATCTCTACGACGGCACCACCGATCCAAGTCACCACCTCAGCAATTTCAGAAGTAGAATGTACCTAGTCGACGCCTCCGACGCGATCCGGTGCAAAGCTTTCCCCACCACCCTCACCAAGTCAGCCATGAAGTGGTTCGACAACCTGCCACCAAGATCAATCACCAGCTTCGAAGACCTGACCAAAAAATTCCTAACAAGGTTCTCTATTCAAAGGGACAAGACGAAACATGCCCCCAGTCTACTTGGGATCAAACAAGGTAACCAAGAAACCCTCCGAGAATACATGGAGCGATTCAACAAAGCCTGCCTGGACATACAACACTTACCCACTGAAGCAGCCATCATGGGACTAGCAAACGGCCTAAAAGAGGGACCGTTTAGCCAATCCCTATCCAAACGATACCCGACCTCCCTATACGAAGTGCAGGAGCGGGCAGAAAAATATATCAACATGGAGGAAACCTCCCAACTGAGAGACTCTTCTAGGAAGGAATCAACCTACCCACTCCGAGATCGAGATCGGGAACAGAAGAAGAAAGAAGAACCCAACTCGGACAAGCCACAGAAGTACCACAACTACACCCCCCTCCGAGTCTCCCTGGTAGACGTCTACAGAGAAGTATGCCACACCGAAAAGATCCCCCCACCCCGACCTCTAAAACACAAGAGAGCGGGGAGAGATCGGTCCGAGTACTGTGAATATCACAAACTCTACGGTCATCCTACTAACGACTGCTACGACCTAAAAAATGTTATAGAAAAGCTAGCCAGAGAAGGAAAACTCGACAGATACATAGCAGAGAAAGGAGAAGAGACCAGGAAGAGAAGGCGGGGAGATAACGAAGGTCGGGCCGAACAAACCCTGCGAACCCCCGAAAGGCACGTACATATGATAAATGGAGGATTTGCAGGCGGAGGAACATCCAGATCCTCACGAAAAAGACACCTCAAAGAAGTCTATCATGTCCGAGAAGACAGTCCCCTGCCCGAATTACCTACTATCTCATTTACCCGAGAAGATGCCCAAGGGATAATACCCGGGCACGACGATCCAATGGTAATCACCATTATCCTAGCAAACGCCAACTTACATCGAACCCTGATTGACCAGGGAAGCTCAGCAGATATCCTGTTTAAAACAGCCTTCGACAAGCTCGGACTTGAAGAAAAAGAGCTAAAAGCCTATCCCACCGACCTATTTGGGCTAGGGGACACCCCGATCCGTCCCTTAGGATACATCTCGCTACACACTACCTTTGGAAGAGGCGAGCAATCTAAAACGTTGAGCATCGACTACATTGTAGTCGACGTCACTTCAGCATACAATGCCCTCATCGGGCGACCAACCCTAAACAGACTGGCAGCTATAGTCTCAACCCCACACCTCTGTATGAAATTCCCTACCACAAAAGGAATAGCTACCCTAAAAGGCGACCAAAAACTAGCACGGCGATGCTACAACGAAAGCCTGAGCCTAAAAGGGAAGGAGATCAACACAATAGAACTCGGACGAGTTCAAGCCCGAGAAGATCTTCGGCCGCAACCAGAGGGAGAAACCGAAAAAGTCCAGATTGGGAACACACCTGAAAAAATAACAAACATAGGAGCAAACCTCGAAGCAGGCCTAAAAGAGGGACTCATAACCCTCTTAAAGGAGAACTCCGACCTCTTCGCCTGGAAAGCCTCCGACATGCCAGGCATAAGCCCCGACCTGATGTGCCATAAGCTATCAGTATACCCGGGATCCAGACCGGTCCAACAAAGACGCCGGAAGCTCGGACCCGAGCGCATGCAAGCGATAGAAGAACAGGTACAAGCACTACTAGATGCAGGGTTCATTAGGGAAGTGAAATACCCCCTATGGCTCGCAAACGTGGTCCTGGTAAAAAAGCCTAACGGAAAATGGAGGATGTGCGTCGATTACACGGATCTCAACAAAGCCTGTCCCAAAGACCCATACCCACTACCAAGCATCGACACCTTAGTAGACGCAGCCTCAGGCTACAGATATCTCTCCTTCATGGACGCATACTCAGGATATAATCAAATCCCGATGTACGAACCCGACCAAGAAAAAACCTCGTTCATAACCCCAAGAGCAAACTACTGCTACGTAGTAATGCCCTTTGGGCTGAAGAACGCAGGGGCAACCTACCAGAGGCTAATGAACAAAGTGTTCTCAGAGCACATCGGACTACAGCTGGAAGTGTACGTCGACGACATGCTGGTAAAAACACAAGAAGACAGAAACTTGCTGACCGACCTCACCAGTATCTTCGGCACCCTCAGAAAACACAACATGAGACTTAACCCGACAAAGTGCACCTTCGCCGCAGAAGCCGGAAAATTCTTAGGCTTCATGCTGACTCAAAGGGGCATCGAAGCAAACCCGGACAAATGCCAAGCAATACTCAATATGAAGAGCCCGACGTGTGTCAAAGAAGTACAACAACTGAATGGAAGGCTAGCCGCCCTATCAAGATTCTTGGCAGGATCAGCGATAAAATCACTACCTCTCTACTCGCTCCTAAAGAAAGGGAAACCCTTCTCGTGGACCCCAGAGTGCGAAAAAGCCTTCCAAGAATTCAAGGAATTCCTCGGGCAGCCACCAATCCTAACCCGACCTCTAAAAGGAGAAGAACTCGTACTATACCTCTCGGTTTGAAATCGAGCAGTCGCTTCTGCGTTAATACGAGAAAATGACCAAGGACAACGCCCCATATACTTTGTAAGCAAAGCACTACAAGGGGCCGAATTAAACTATCAGAAGATAGAAAAATTCGCCTACGCCCTAGTGTTCACAGCTCGGAGGCTCCGTCCCTACTTTCAAGCCCACACCATCAAAGTCCGGACAAACCAACCTATGAGACACATCCTGCAAAAAACAGACCTGGCAGGACGAATACTACAATGGGCGGTGGAACTGTCCGAGTTCGACCTCCACTATGAAGCCCGGACTGCCATAAAATCTCAGTATCTAGCCGACTTCATCGCAGAATACACTGAAACCCCTGGAACCCCACTCTCATGGAACCTATATGTCGACGGGTCCTCAAACAAAACAGGAAGCGGAGCCGGGGTTATACTCGAAAGCGACCAAGGAACGCGGATAGAACTGTCCCTAAAATTCGAGTTCCAAGCTTCAAACAACCAAGCCGAATACGAGGCCCTACTAGCAGGTCTAAAGCTAGCCGAAGAGGTCGGAGCCCAGAAAATCACGATCTTCAGTGACTCCCAGGTCGTCACATCACAAGTAAATGGAAGCTACCAGGCCAAAAACCCAACTATGAAGAAATACCTGGACCAAACACAGGCACAATTACGCCACTTTTCAGAAATACAGATCCGACACATACCTCGAGAACAAAACGCCCGGGCAGACGCCCTCTCAAAGCTCGCCAGCACCAAGCCCGGAGGCAACAACAGAAGTCTCCTCCAAGAAACCTTACAATCTCCCTCCGTGCTAAGAGGGGAAGAAACGCTGAATATATCCAGCCAACAGCAAGGATGGATGACCCCCATACTCAACTACCTGAAGTCAGGAACTCTTCCCGCCGAAAGAAAGGAAGCTAAAAGACTCACGAAAGACGCCCAGAATTATACGCTAATTCACGACGTATTATACAAAAGAGGATTCTCAAATCCCCTCCTTAGGTGCGTCCCGACCTCAGAAACAAAGAACGTCCTCGAAGAAGTCCACGGAGGCATGTGTGGGAACCATCTCGGAGCTCGGGCATTATCCAAAAAAGTAGTCCGAGCCGGGTTCTACTGGCCGACCTTGCAAAGAGACGCAACGGAATTTGTGAAAATATGCCCCCCTGCCAAAAACACGCCAATTTTCACAAGGCACCACCCGAAGACCTTATCAGCATCACCGCACCATGGCCCTTCGCAAAATGGGGACTTGACCTACTCGGCCCATTCCCCCAAGGACCGGGGCAAGTCAAATACCTCATAGTAGGGGTCGACTACTTCACAAAGTGGATCGAAGCTGAACCCTTAGCCACCATTACGGCTCAGAAAAGTCGCAAATTCCTATACAAAAACATCGTCACAAGGTTCGGAGTCCCCTACTCCATCACAACAGACAATGGAACACAGTTCACAGACACAAGTTTTCAGAACTTGGTAGCCGAACTAAAAATCAAACAGCAATTCACCTCAGTCGAGCACCCACAAGCCAATGGACAAGCAGAGGCTGCAAATAAAGTTATCTTGGCCGGGTTAAAACGGAGACTCCAAGAAGCCAAAGGGGCATGGGCCGAAGAGCTTCCCCAGGTGCTATGGGCATATCGGACAACTCCACACTCTACAACGGGAGAATCACCATTCCGACTAGCCTACGGGATGGAGGCAATGATTCCTATCGAAATAGAGGAAGGGTCACCTAGAACCATCTTCTACAACGAAAAAGGTAACCCGCAGGCACAAAGGGAAGAACTCGACCTCCTTCCCGAGGTCCGAGAAAGAGCCCGAATCCAGGAAGAAGCCTTAAAGCGGCGAACGGCACTCAGATACAATCAGAAAGTAATAAAGCGAAGCTTCTCCATTCACGACCTAATTCTAATCCGAAATGACATCGGAACACAAAAGTCGGGAGAAGGAAAGCTAGCTGCAAATTGGAAAAGACCCTACAAAGTAACAGAAGTCTTAGGAAAAGGCTACTACAAAGTATCCGACCTAGAAGGCAATGAGCTGCCCAGGGCCTGGCACGCCTGCAATCTAAGACGGTACTACAGCTAGAAAAATTTAACCTGAGGTGTACTCTTTTTCCCTACAAGGGTTTTTTAATGAGACACTCGGTTAAATAAAGACACCCGACCTAGTCAAGGGTAAACACTCTGTAAATATTCCTTCTTTTTTAAATACTAATCAAATTTTTCTATTTTCTTTTCTCCTTCCTCATAAATGAAACAAGTCCTGGAAAGTACCCCGCCAAGGCGCATTAATTTATGCTCGGCAAAACGCAAAAAATCATTTGCCAAGAGACCACACGAGGTCGGCAAAGATAAAGCGACGAGGTTCAAATTAATGTGAGAAGTTATAAAGCAACTCTGAAAAGGCTCAAAAAGCCAAATAAAAAGAGATTACAAAAATAACTTAAAAGGCCGACCAAACAAGGTCGGACCCAATAAAGGGAGGTACTCGAACGCCCGAGGTCCGAGAAAAAGCCCGGATCCAAGAAAGAAGCCTTAAAAACGGCAAAAGCCAAGATTTCGAAAACGCTTACTAAAAAGTTGTTATCCAAAAACAACTTAAAAAGTACAAGCGAAGAAACGAAATCGAAGGAAAGAATAAAACGAAGTTTCGAAAACGCTTACTAAAAAGTTGTTATCCAAAAACAACTAAAAAAGTACAAAGCGAAAGAAACGAAATCGAAGGAAAGGATAAAACGAAGTTTCGAAAACGCTTACTAAAAAAGTTGTTATCCAAAAACAACTAAAAAAGTACAAGCGAAGAAACGAAATCGAAGGAAAGGATAAAAACGAAGTTTCAAGCGCTAGCTAAAAAGTTGTTATCCAAAAAACAACTAAAAAGCATAAAAGCGGATAGAACAAAAAGTCAAAAGCAAAAACACCGCATAATAAGCTAAAAAGTTACTACAAGTAGCTAAATGGCAGAAAAGCGTCCAAAGCGTTCACAGAAACTATCCAAAAACAAAAGAGCCCACAGGCCGGGCAAAAAACCAAAAATAAGAAGATTACAGAGAATCAGGGTCCTTTCCGGATTCCACATCGGTAGAAGGCTGCGGAGGAAGAACCATAGAAATCGGGACAGCCTTGACAGCACCATCATCTCGGTTTGAAACCTCCACACCAGATCCATCCCCGGCCAAAGGTGAAGTCGGGTTCGCAACCGGAACATTAAGGTCGGACACCGGAACCTCATCCTCGTTGGGAGCAGGAACAATCTTTCCCTCCACAACAACGTTATCCGTGCTAAACAAACTCAGATCCAGGTCAGGAGCAAGAACCTGGACCTGATCCTTCAAATTACCAAACATAGCATCCATACCCTTGGCCACATGACCCTCTAGCTCGTAAAAATCATCCCGAGCAGATTGCAACTTCTCCTTTGTCTCCACAAGCTCGGCGTATACCCGAGTATAATTCTCCGTCGCCGCCTTCGCCATCTCCTCAGATGCTTTCGCTGCCGCCACAGCCGCGGTAGCTTTAGCTTTCTCTTTCTCCAGAGAGGCCTCCAGCTCAGCAATCCTAGCAGCCTTCAGCTCACTAATCCTCTCAAACTCAGACTGAGCCTTCTCAAGTCGGGAGCTGGTCGCACCAATGGGGGATTTCTTGAACTCCCGGGCAATAGCAGCATGAAGACTGGCCATCCGAACACAACTCCGCGCCATATATTGAAAATGGTGCTCCATAGACACGTCATCAGTAGAAATAAAAGTCTGAGGGAGAATGTGCTGTTCAATCCAACCAAGAGCATCGAAATCCTTATCGTTAAAACCCGCAAGCTCTTGAGAGGTCTTCTGCTTCTTGGGAGGAGGACCCGAGAACGGGGGAGGAGAAGAGGTAGCAGGCCCGGAGGTCGGAGGGTCTTGATTTATAGCTCGGAACTGGGGAGTCGGAATAGTCTTCGACCGAGTCTGAACACCCACGGTAGTCTTCTGCGGAGAAGATTGGGCAGAAGCCCCCCAGCCTCGATATTTCGAGCAGCCACAGACTTCTTCGTCCGACGGAGGAACTTCATGGAATCCGCCTGAGAAGACATCTCTGCAGAAATAAAAAGAAAAGGATTACCACAACAGAAATTCCACCAAAAACAAGCAAAACCAAAATACTAAAAAAGAAGAATCTCGGAGAGGTCGGGAAACTACCTAACTCGGAACGGAGAAGGCTTGGATCTCCCAACATTTTCTTCGTATCCAAGTGAGGTGCCCGACCCCATAAACTGCTCACCACACCCACAAAAGCCTGCTCAACCTCATCTAGACTCTCAAAAGTATACTTAACAGACACTACATTCTCCTGCCAACAAAGAGGAAAAGAAGGCTCCCCACTCTCATCCAGAAAGAAAGGTCGGACGTCTCCAGTAGCCCGGACCTTGAAATAAAAGTTCTTGAAATCGTGAAAGGACTCATCATAAAGGGTACAAAACTTCCTCCCTGGTTAGCCCTAAAAGAGACCCAAGACACCTTCCCTCCACCCGACCCGGCTTCGTCAACACAAACAAGTAGGAAAAAGAGAAATAGAGGGAGCGACGCCCAAAAACTGACACAAAAGTTGAAACAGCTTTAAAAACGCCCAAGAATTTGGATGGAGCTGCGTAGGGGCAAGGTTACAAGACCACAACACCTCGGACTCCAGGTCGGTAAAAGGAAGTCGGACACTCAGCTTAGAGAAAAAACAATCATAAGCATAAAAGAAGAGCTTCTCGGAACTATCTAAAGACGGGAAGCAAACTCTCTCCTCGGAATCCGGGGCCACTAGTTCATAATCCCTCTCAGACTCTCTATTCTCACATATGCTACAGTGCCTATGGAACCTAGCCAAATATTCAGAATCTACCACAGAAGGGACTTTTAGAGGAAGAGGGTCTACCCAACCAAGACCACTTGGAATCTTGGTCGACATCGCCTGAAGAACCTTTCGAGACATAAAACTCTTACCTACAAAGAAAAAATACAAAAGCAAGCAAAAATCACATAAAGCAGACAGCAAAAAACCCGTTCAGCCAAAGCAAGAAACAAAAACCCAACAAAGAAAATACGGCAACCCGGAACAAAGTACCAGAAAAACAAAAAGAGCCCCCCCATATACAAACAAAGCAATGGCGGCGCCTCTGTTCGGGGCAACCCAGGCATAAAGAAACAAACAAGAGCCACACAAAGAACAGAAGCATATGATCACAAGAAAATAGAAACAGAAGAACAAACCTGGAAGAAAGAAAACGAAGGCGAAGAGCTCCAAAGCAAGGAAGAACGAAGCGGCGGCGCAGAGGAAACCCCGGAAAGACACACGGAAAGATTCGGGGAAGAAGAAACAAAGAAAGAGAAGCGGTGCTCGAAAAAAGGAGATGGCGAAACTTAGAAAAACAAGAAAGGAACAGAATAAACGAAGAAAAAGGAAGGGAGCAAATAAATAATGCCTTCACAGAGCCCGAACGGAAATCGAGGAGAAACGGTAAAATGCAATAAATGCAGAAACGGCCATTTTTGAATTTTGAAAAACTACTATGCCCGAGCTCGACCTCCCAAAAAGGACGAACTCGGGCAGGGGCACTGTTCATACCCTGACCGGGCTCCTCCAACTCGGCAAATCCATGAAAAGGTCCGACCTCGCCCTAAGGCCCACGCCTAAAGGTCGGACCTCGGACAATCAAGCAAAGGAAGGCCCATCAAAAGGAACGCAGCCCAAAGCCTAAAGGCCGAAAGGGCCTAGAAAGGGCGGTTCCACAAAGATAGGGATAAAACTCCCAAAAGATAAGATAAGATAAGAATATCTTATCCAGGGAAGATCACGGCCAACTACTATAAATACACTGGAGCACCCAGGTATTTCATTCATCCCACATTCTACACTTATCTGCTTGGACCCATGCTAACTTAAGCATCGGAGTGTCATTGCAGGTACAACCACCAACCACTCAACATATCAAGCTCGGGTCCCTGACCCCCACCTCGGGCCTCTCCAGACGACCGAGCTACACGTTTCAGGTAACCCTCGGAACAACCTTAAATCACTCAAAACATATCAAGGCATCGAATGGGAGAAAAGTGAATTAAAATTGGCAATTTAAGCATGAAAAAAAAGCTTGTTTTTCACAATTAAGCACATTTAGGAAAGAATTCACAAAAGCATGTTATTTCAATGAATAAGTGCAAAAAAAGTTAATGAAATCCACCTAATTAAAGTAAATAAATAGCATGAAATGTGGATTCATCTGTTAGCTACCAGACGTGTCGGGTTCTGGCGATATAACCGACATGTGTGTCCATGGCCAGTAAGACAGCTATGCATCATGTTGCATTTGCTTGCTTTGTTTGGGTGTGCATAATTGTTTTGGTTTGCCTATCTGATAAATTCTGTTTAACACATAACAGTAATACTTGCTGTAATTATTCTTTAAATGTATTTGCCTTGTATTTGCTTGTGTTTGTGATTGTCTTCTTGTTTTGAGTACCTTGGTGGTGGACGGATGATCATGTTGATTTGATTTGAAATGGGCTAGAGGTCGGGTTTGAGTGTATTTGGGCCAGAGGCCGAGCAGGTTTGATTAGGGCCATAGGCCGTGACTGGTTGGGTCAGTGGTAAGTGTTAGAGTTGAATGAGACAGTGAATGGATTGTAATTTGAGAGATTAAGTTTAGGATTGAGGTTAAGAATCTTAGATATCTAGCCCTGCTTATAGTTTCTATTTTAGTTCCTTAAGAATTATAATCTGAGTGTCGGTGATCTAGGATTGCCTCTGACTTTCCCAGGACCTTATTTATTATATATGTGGGCACATTAACCATACTGAGAATCCCCGGTTCTCATCCCATACAATATTATTATTTTTCAGATGCAGGTTGAGAAGCACCACTCGGTATTCTGGAAGACGCTGATGAAGCGAAGAACTCTTGGGATTCAGGGCCATATTTTTTATTATATTTATGTATGTATATAGATTCTCCACCTTGTATTTTATGTTTGTCCCTCTTAAGGGTTAACTCAAAGAAATATGTTATCGTTTTCTGTTTTGGGTCATTTTGGGATTCTCTAATATATATGTATGTATATACTTATATGCTCTGGCCAGTTTATCTTCGCGAACCGATTTGGAAGCTTTGTTAATTGTATCCATTTCATGGAAGTTTCCCTTTCACGTGAGCGTTACGACTTTTCTTTTAAACTTTCCTTCAAAGGCTCCTAGATGTAAAAACTTTTTCAACTATATATATATATATATATATATATATATATATATATATATATATATATATTTAGAGGTCGTAATACCTCACCACCTCATTTTTATGACTTAAGCATAAGACTTTGTGTGGTAGGGTGTTACAGAGCACCTACGTATGATACTGGAGACCCTTGGAGAAAAGAAGTTATACGCCAAACTATCCAAGTGTGAATTTTAGATGAAAGAGGTTCAATTTCTCGGACACATGGTCTCTCACAATGGGATATCGGGTAGACCTAAACAAAATAGAGTCTGTGTTAAACTGGGAGAGGCCAACATTAGTGACTAAAATATGTAGTTTTCTTGGACAGGCAGGCTACTATAGAATGTTCAAAATGGGATTTTCCAACTAACCCTACCTTTGACTTGCCTAACCAGGAAGAACATCCCTTTTATTTGGACACCAAATTGTGAAAGTGGCTTTCAAGAGTTAAAGGATCGCTTGACATCTACCCTAATATTGGTCTTACCTAACCGTGACATAGTTTTTGAAGTTTATTGCGATAGCTTGTGACAAGGAATGGGTTGCATACTGATGCAAGACAAAAAGGTAGTGGCATATGATCAAGACAACTAAAGACCCATGAAGTCAACTATCCAACACATAACCTTGAACTACCATGATAGTATTGATAAACCACTATTTCATGGTTTATGTTGTGCTCAATTGAGTGGTTTTTATCAACTCTTTACCCACTTATTCATACTATTTGCATGGTTTTACATTTGCCTTCCTAATTATGTGCTTTGATTGAAAACATGTTTCTTTGGACTTATATTTGCTTATTATTAATCCTCTCTTATTACCATTAGATGCCTTGATATGTGTGTTAAGTGTTTTCAGATATTATAAGGCAGGAATGGCTTGGAGGATGGGAAGGAAGCATGCAAAAGTGGAAGGAATACAATAAGATGGAGAAATTGCTAAGCTGTCCAGCCTGACCTCTTCGCACTCAAACGGCTATAACTTTAGCTACAGAAGTCCAAACGACGCGGTTCCAGTTGCATTGGAAAGCTAACATCTGAGGCTTCGATTTGATATATAATTTGCCATAGCTGCCCCGACGCCAGGCAACGCGAACGCGTGAGTCACGCGGACGCGTGACCTAGCAGGAATGCAACCCGTGCGGCCGCGTGAGCCATGCGGCCGTGTCACTTTTCCGCGTCCTCTACGGACCAGAAAGCACTGGAAGTGACTTCTGGGCTGTTTCTAACCCAGTTTTTGGCCCAGAGAACACAGATTAGGGGCTATAAAGTGGGGAAATGCATCCATTCATAATCATGCTCTGAATGCTATTCATAATTCTCTTTTTATTATTTTAGATGTAGTTTTCAGAGAGAGAGGTTCTCTCCTCTCTCTTAGGATTAGGATTTAGAACTTCTCTTAGTTTTAAGAGTGACTCTCGATCCCAGGTTCTTTATTTTTATTTATCCCAATTTAATTTATGAACTCTTCCATGTTACAGATTACTCTTTTAAATTAATGTATTTGAGGTATTTCAGTTTAATATTGCTTTCTTTTATTTACATGATTATTGCTTCCCATCTAAAGGCATTTTTATTCCAGCAGTTTTAATTTCCTTTCCTTTTGGCCTTGGTTAAATAATTGGTAACTCTAGAGTTATCAAACTCATTATTGATTGAAAATTGGATTTCTTCATTTCATTAATTCATATTCCAATAACTCTAGCCTTTCCCAAGGAAAGACTAGGACTTGAGGATTCGAATTAATTCATCCACTTAACTTACCTTCATAGTTAGAGGTTAACAAGGTGGGAGAAGAATCCAATTCTCTTCATAATTGATAAGGATAACTAGGATAGGACCTCTAGTCTTTATACCTTGCGAAAAGTTTATTTTACAGTTATTTATTTATTTTTATTGCTTTGAAAATATGCTTGTGCCCATTGCCCAAATTCTCAAAACCCCCAATTTACAATCTCCATAGCCAATAATAAGAACATACCTCCCTGCAATTCCTTGAGAAGACGACCTGAGGTTTAATATTCGGTTATCAATTTTAAAGGGGTTTGTTACTTGTGACAACCAAAACTTTGTACGAAGGGATTTCTGTCGGTTTAGAGACTATATCTACAACGCGACTGTTTTTATGAAATTCTTTACTGGCAAAAATCCCAATGTCAAAATAGCGACGTTGCCGGGTGGTGGACGAAATTGTGATCACATCAATGTGGTACTCTTTGTTATTGTATGGAATCATTATTATGGCTCTTGGCTATGTGTGGACACAACTCCGTTCAACTTAACCAGCAAGTGTACTGGGTCATCCAAGTAATACCTTACGTGAGTAAGGGTCGATCCCACAGAGATTGTTGGTATGAAGCAAGCTATGGTCACCTTGTAAATCTCAGTTAGGCAGATTCAATGGTTATGGGTTTCGAAAATTAATAATAAATAGAAAATAAAAAGGGATAGAAATACTTATGTAAATCAATAGTGAGAATTTCAGATAGACGTGTGGAGATGCTAGAATCCTTTCGAATCTCTACTTTCTTATTGCTTTCATCCAATCCTTCTTACTCCTTTCCATGGCAAGCTGTATGTAGGGCATCACCATCATCAATGGCTACTTTTAATCCTCTCGGGAAAATGGTCCTATGCGCTGTCACTGCACGGCTAATCATTTGGAGGCATCACCCTTGTTGATAGCTACATCCCATCCTCTCAGTGAAAATGGTCCAAATGCTCTGTCACAGCACGGCTAATCATCTGTCGGTTCTCAATCGGGTTGGAGTAGAATCCCTTGATTCTTTTGCGTTTGTCATCACGCCCAGCCTTCAGGAGTTTGAAGCTCGTCACAGTCATTCAATACCGGAATCCTACTCGGAATACCACAGACAAGGTTAGACTTTTCGGATTCCCGGGATCCTACTCGGAATACCACAGACAAGATTAGACTTTCCGGATCCCCATGAATGCCGCCATCTATCTAGCTTATACCACGAAGATTCTGTTGGGGAATCTAAGAGATATGCGTCCGGCCTAAGGTAGAATGGAAGTGGTTGTCAATCACGCGCGTTCAGAGGTGAGAATGATGATGAGTGTCACGGATCATCACATTCATCAAAGTGTTGTGCAACGTATATCTTGGAATAAGAATAAAAGAGAATTGAATAGAAATTAATAGTGATTGTATTGAAACTTGAGGTACAGCAGAGCTCCACACCCTTAATCTATGGTGTGCAGAAACTCCACCGTTGAAAATACATAAGTGAAAGGTTCAGGCATGGCCGAATGGCTAGCCCCCTAAAATGTGATCAATAGCCTCCTAAGATGAAGAATAAAACAAAACTGAGACCAAAGATGAAACATGGTCAAAAGACGTCTAATACAATAGTTAAATGTTCTATATATACTAGACTAGCTACTAGGGTTTACATGAGTAAGTAATTGATGCATAAATCCACTTCCGGGGCCCACTTGGTGTATGCTTGGGCTGAGCTTGATCTATCCACGAGCTGAGGCTTCTCTTGGAGTTGAACGCCGAGTTATAACGTGTTTTGGGCGTTCAACTCCGGATCATGACGTGTTTCTGGCGTTTAACTCCAGACAGCAGCATGTACTTGGCGTTCAACGCCAAGTTACGTCGTCAATTTCCGAATAAAGTATGGACTATTATCTATTGCTGGAAAGCTCTGGATGTCTACTTTCCAACGCCGTTGAGAGCGTGCCATTTGGAGTTCTATAGCTCCAGAAAATCCATTTCGAGTGCAAGGAGGTCAGATTCCAACAGCATCAGCAGTCCTTTTGTCAGCCTTTTTCAGAGTTTTGCTCAAGTCCTTCAATTTCAGCCAAAAATTACCTGAAATCACAGAAAAATACACAAACTCATAGTAAAGTCCAGAAATGTAAATTTAACATAAAAACTAATGAAAATATCCCTAAAAGTAGCTTGAACTTACTAAAAACTACCTAAAAACAATGCCAAAAAGCGTATAAATTATCCGCTCATCACCGGGGAATTGCAAACGTGTGCCTTATTATTGGTTATTGTAAATATTTTTCTAATAAAAAATAAAAAAATAACAAAAATATTTTTCTTTTACTTGTTTATTTGTTTTCTCTCTTTCCCCTTTATTTCTGATAACTACTATGAATTCTCACCCCTCTCGCTCTGAGTTTGGTTCTAACTTTGTTGAAGGAAATAGAAACTACAGCAGGAATATGCATCAAGGTCAGACCAATCAAGGATGGATGCAGTCAAGGGGATCTAATCAACCCTTTAGGCAACAATACCCTCCAAGATATCATGGACAACGACCATTCTACAATGCATACCCAGCTGAAAGATATGGTGGACAACCTTGTAACTACCAACAAGCCCCACCCCGTGCCTATAGACCATCCTCTCAACATGACCTCGAACCACCACACTCACAAGCTTCTTTTCGCCATTCGCCACCATACGATCCTTATCCGCCCCAATGCCAATCCAATTACCCCCAAGAACCACCACTCCCCCATACACAGTACCCATATCCATCAAAGTCAGAATCACAGGGTAGCCTCGAAGAATCACTAAAACAATGTACTACAGTCCTTCATCAACTGGAGCAAGCAATGGTGGAGAGGCTAAAACAATTATCTTCCGAACGCTCAGCCCCTCAACAGACCCCCATGGCTTTATGCAGAGAATCCATTGAAGAAAGCAGTACAAAGGAGATGCAGGAAGCTCCAGTGAACAGCATAGAGCATAGCTTCGTATTAGAACAAGTAGAGAAAGCTGTCATTGCAGAAGAAGAAGAGTCGGTTGTTGTGGAGAACTCCGTCAAGGATGTTACAATTGACGCTGAGGAGGATTTTGCACTGCCTCCAATGCAAATATCTTATGAAGAACTGAACGGAATAACCCGGGACACAGGTTTCCTTGATAATGATGATCGCGAGTCCTGTTCTCTTAGTAACGACCTTGCATCCGCAAGTGATTTCTCTGAGGCAGAAGAATCTTCCCTGAGTGAACATGAAGATGATGCTGAGGTAGATTTTTCTCAACCTCCAATATATGACTCGAGCGATGATGAGGAAGAAATTGAAGACTCTGATCAAGAGATGGTTGAAGTGGAAGAATTCACAGAAGATTATAAGGGAGTAGAACTTACAGAACCACTGGAAACACCTATCCCAAGGCCGTTACCGCCCACCACAAACTACAAGTGGGTAAAATCCTTGTCTTTTATCTTCAATATTCCACTTGAATATGGTTTGCTTAAAACAGATGGCCAGCTTAGAGCTCTCTGCGGCTTTAAGGGTAAAAGGGAAATGGCACATACTCAGAGCCGGTGCACAAGGTTCAATAAGATTCCACGCTTCAACTCGAAGTGCAAGGATTGGTATCATGCCCAATTGAGTGGATCACGGAGAACGTTTGGTCACTGTGGTGAGAATCTAATTTCCAAACCGCCCAGATGGAAAAGTATAGATCAAAACGAAAGCGGATTTGGAACCAAAGTTTGGGATCCTGGAAAATATTCTGATATTCATCACCCCGGGAGCCTGAAAATCTGTTTGAAGCTGCTCAGAAGCTTCACATGCCTAGTTTGGGACCCTGGAGGCTATTGGCATTCCAAGCATTGGTGGAGATTTCTGGATGAATTTAAACACAAACCGCCATAACAGAAGCTCAACCAACGTCCAACTTAAGGACTTTAACCAAAAGTGCTAGGTGGGAGACAACCCACCATGGTATGATCGTTTCTTTTTTCATTTTTATTTAGTTTTATTTGTTTTCAAGTTTTATTTTATTCTTCATTGAACCTGGAATCATACATAGCATTCACATTAAGCATTGCATTCTGCATTTTGCATAAAAAATAAAAAAATAAAAACGCACGCGACGCGGCAGCGTCGCTGACGCGTCCGCGTCACCAGTGCGTTATGAAGAAAAGAAAGTTGAACAGAGAGTCACGCGAAAGCGTGGCTTGAGTCGTGCTTTTAGCACAATTTGACCCACGCGTCCGCGTCACATGGGACCATGCCTCCCACGCGTCCGCGTCACTCACGGGGCCGTGTGACCTGGTAATCGACGTAAAAGGGGTGCATGGCCGAAAGTTGTGCTGGAGTAAGGCTGGACTGGCACTAGACGCACAAGCCTTACCACACGAACGCGTGACCCACGCGTCCACGTCAGCCTCCAATCTTGGCCACCACGCGACCGCGTCACCTTAAAAAATTTGGCAAAAAGAGTTTCAAACAGAGAGTTGCGCGAACGCGAGGCTGCACTCGTGCCAATCGCACAAATCAAGCCACGCGTTCGCGTGCCCCATCCGTCCGCGTCGCCTGAACTTATTGCGCCCCACGCGGCCGCGTCTCCCACGCGACCGCGTTGCCAGCGTCGCACAACCTATCCAGAACAGTGCCAATTTTCTTATCTTTTCTTATTCTATCTTCCTCCTCTCTTATTTACTTCTTCTTTCCTACTTTCTCTTCTCATTCTTTTTATCTTTCATTTTATTTTACTTAATTTATTTGCATATTTCGTTCATTGCATTTTAATTTAGTCCATATTTTTCTTTTCTTTTCTAATTTCATTATTTTTTCTTTGGTGTAAAAAAAAAATTTTATTTAGCTGTTGCATCTTCTCTTGAATTATTTTGGGTGCTTAGTGACTTGTTTTATTCTGGTTAGGTAATATTATTTAAATCAATGCATATCTTTATTACCTGTATTAATTTTGCATTGACATGAATTTACATTACCTCTCCTTACCCACACTCTCCCTAATTGTTGCAAAATTTTGCACCACTAGTATGCCATGTGCTTCTGTTGTTTCCTCACTTGCATGTTGTAGCTACCATGTAATTGAGACCTTTATTATTTGGCATTAACACCCATATTTTATTTATGTTCTTATCCTTATCTCTGGGTTACTGTTCTTCTTTTTCTCTTCCTCCAGGCTGGCCACCGAAGACGGGAAAAGGGAGGAACTTCTAAAAGGGGAGACAAACAAGTCCATCTGCACAATCCTTGAAGAAAAGCATCAGTTGGAACCACCCGTCCACCTGCATATCTCAGTAAGCACCGAGGACGATGCAAATCTTTAAGTGTGGGGAGGTCGATACCGATCTCCCTGGGTTAGTTATTTCCTATTTCTACACCAATATTTTATTTTATTTTATTGTTCATTGTTGCATTTGCCTATTTGTTTGATTTTTGCATTTTTTACCACTTGGTTAAAGTAATAATTTCTTTTGCAAGAAAACTTTTTATAGTATTTCACTAATTTAAATTGAAAAATTTGTGTTAAACTTGTTTTGAAGTTGTATTTGGAATATGGTTTTTGAGCCAAAGAATACACAACCTGTGAGATTTTGAGCTTATTTATATGGTTACATTATTTAACCATAAATTTCTATTCTTGTGTGTTTTCTTCTCTATAATTGTAATCTTTGCTTTGTTCCATTCTATATGTCCAATATTTAATATATTTATATGCTTGCATATGATTGAGGCCATTGTTTGATTCTAACTCACTTATCCCAAAATTAGCCTACCTTTTACATCACCCTTGTCAACCCCCTTGAGCCTTTAATTCCCTCTTATTCTATAAACCACAACACTAGCCTTAAGCAGAAAAACAAATTTAAAATCCCAAGTTGAATCCTTGGTTAGCTTAAGATAGAAATTGTGTAATTGTTTAAGTGTGAAAAACCTATTGGGAACATGGATGATAAAAACAAAGGGTAGGAAGCTGAAAAGAATGAAATAATTCAAAATAAAAATTTTGGGAAGCATGCTCATGTGAAATCAAAATAATTGAATTACCATGTGCGTTAAAAAAAATAATAATAATTCAGTATTTGAATAAAGGGGATACGAAAGAATTCCCCAAATGCAAAATAAAGCAATGCACATGGGACAAAATTAAAACTAATACATGAGCATGCAACATCAAAAGTGGGAAAAATATGGGAGAATAGGTAAAGAAGCTTTGCTTTACAAAGTGTGTATGTTAGGTGAGATCTTAGACTAATCAAGGATTCACTTAATTAGCTCACTTAGCCTTATATATACCCTTACCTTTACCTCAGCCCCATTACAACCCTGAAAAGACCTCATGATGTTTGCATTGGTATGCTAAATATTTGTTGATTGATTAGATAAGGAACAAAAGTTTAGAAAGCATGATTAGAGAAGAGTAGAGAGATTGACCCTAGACACTTGAGAGATTAGAGTGATATACACTACCAGTGAGGATTCAGTGCTTAATTCTATGTTCCCTGCTTTCATGAGTTATCTTCTTACAAGTTTACTTGTCTTTATTTTATATGATTTGAATTAGTAAAATCTGATTTATGTTTGTCTTGGAGAACTTATTTATTTTTAACCAAGTAGGTAGAAACATTTTTTTGCATGTAGTTGCATTCATGTAGATAGGTTGCATTTCATACATCCTACCATTCCTTTTCATCTTTATAGTTTCTCTTGAGCTTAGCATGAGGACATGCTATTGTTTAAGTGTGGGGAGGTTGATAAACCACTATTTCATGGTTTATCTTGTGCTCAATTGAGTGGTTTTTATCAACTCTTTACCCACTTATTCATACTATTTGCATGGTTTTACATTTGCCTTCCTAATTATGTGCTTTGATTGAAAACATGTTTCTTTCGACTTATATTTGCTTATTATTAATCCTCTCTTATTACCATTAGATGCCTTGATATGTGTGTTAAGTGTTTTCAGATATTATAAGGCAGGAATGGCTTGGAGGATGGGAAGGAAGCATGCAAAAGTGGAAGGAATACAATAAGATGGAGAAATTGCTAAGTTGTCCAGCCTGACCTCTTCGCACTCAAACGGCTATAACTTTAGCTACAGAGGTCCAAACGACGCGGTTCCAGTTGCGTTGGAAAGCTAACGTCTGGGGCTTCGATTTGATATATAATTTGCCATAGCTGCCCCGATGCCAGGCGACGCAAATGCGTGAGTCACGCAGACGCATGACCTGGCAAGAATGCAACCCGCGCAGCCGCGTGAGCCATGCGGCCGCGTCACTTTTTCGCGACCTGTACGGACCAGAAAGCACTGGAAGTGACTTCTGGGCTGTTTCTGACCCAGTTTTTGGCCAAGAGAACACAAATTAGGGGCTATAAAGTGGGAAAATGCATCCATTCATAATCATGCTCTGAATGCTATTCATAATTCTCTTTTTATTATTTTAGATGTAGTTTTCAGAGAGAGAGGTTCTCTCCTCTCTCTTAGGATTAGGATTTAGAACTTCTCTTAGTTTTAAGAGTGACTCTCGATCCCAGGTTCTTTATTTTTATTTATCCCAATTTAATTTATGAACTCTTCCATGTTACAGATTACTCTTTTAAATTAATGTATTTGAGGTATTTCAGTTTAATATTGCTTTCTTTTATTTACATGATTATTGCTTCCCATCTAAAGGCATTTTTATTCCAGCAGTTTCAATTTCCTTTCCTTTTGGCCTTGGTTAAATAATTGGTAGTGATGACAAGTCATCTTAGCCTAGTTTCACTAGCCTTTTTCTTTTGTTTTCAATTGAATTATGCACTTTCTTGAGCTCTAAGCAAGCCAATTTGGGTAGATTTTCATGCTTCCTTTGATTGAATCAACCATAGATGAATTAATGCAATTTCATGAGGTTTTATGCTATATTTGTTACATATTGTGAAAGAATGAATATCTCATGATTTTGAGCATAGCTTTGATGTGTTTGGTTGATTAATGATAGGTGAAGAAAGCTTGGAGAAAGGTTGAAGCAAGAAGGAATGGCTAGGAGAAAGAGAGGACAAAAAGTTTGAGCAAAAGTTTGCCTCAAACTTTAGCTCAAACTTTTGGAATAAGTGAAAATGAACCAGGAAGCAAAAAGCTGGACCAAAAGTTAGCCTCAAACTTTTGCACAAACTTTTGGGTAAAAAGTTTGCCCCAACGTTAGCCCCTAACTTTTTGGCTAACGTTGGCACATGAAAAACACCCTCTGGCCACCAAAAGTTTGTGCCAACGTTAGCCCCTAACTTTTAGGCTAACGTTGGCGCATGAAAATCACAAAGGGGGAGCAAAAGTTTGCTCCAACGTTAGCCTCTAACTTTTGGGCTAACGTTGGCGCCATAAGTGCACTGAGGAAGGCCAACGTTGGAGCAAAAGTTAGACCCCTAACTTTTGCACCAACGTTGGTATCAGCAAAAACATGGAGGCTGATATGAAAAGTTGGAGTAAAAGTTTGCCTCAAACTTTTACTCAAACTTTTACTCAAACTTTTGCAAAACTCCAACCCGGTTCAATTGGTTCACTTTGATTCCTTTCCAAACTCCAAGAGCAATCAACCAAGGCCTCTCTCAACCCAATTCCACCAAGAGCAAAGGCCCAACTCAAGGCTTGAAGATCATTTGAAGAAAGTGTATAAATAGGATAGAATTCAAGTCATTCGGGGAGCTTTCCCTTTTAGTTTTCAGAATAGTTTTCGGAAAGCTTTTGGTATTGAGTGATCTTTAATTTCTTAGTCTCGGGGAGGGAGAATTCACTTCTCTTCCTCTTAGTTTTATTGCTTTCAATTTCAATTACAATTGTCTTGGATCTTGGGTTGGAGAATTGAAGAAATTCTGTTTCAATCTCATCCTTGGATCTCTCTGTTTATTTACTGCTTAATTGAATTTCAGTTTCGGTTAATTGCTCTTCATCTACTTTCTTTGCAATTTACATTTCCCTTGCAATTGTTCTTGTTGGATTTAGGAAGGCATTGAGATCTAGACTTGGTTTTCTAGTCTCTGGGTCCTGAGATCTGATTCCAAAGTTTACATTCTGTTTTTGCTTTTCATGTTCATTTACTTGTTTTGCTTCAGATCCGATTCAACCCAAACCCTCTTTTAATCTTCTGTTTGATGCAATTTACTTTTCCTTGTTTAAATTCTGCAAATCCAATCCCCAATCCCCTTTACGATTCCAGCCGTTTACATTCCTTGCACTTTAAGATTCCGCAATCTACATTTCTTGCATTCTAAGTTTTTGCCATTTAATTTCTTGTTCTTTAAGATTCAGCACTTTAATTTCTTGCCCTCTTTAATTTCATGCAATTTACACATTCCCTTTACTTTCAATGCAATTTAATTTCTGCAAATCACAAATCACTCAACCAAATCTTGATTCGCTTGACTAAATCAACCACTAAACCAAAATTGCTCAATCCTTCAATCCCTGTGGGATCGACCTCACTCCCGTGAGTTTTTATTACTTGATGCGACCCGGTGCACTTGCCGGTGAGTTTTGTGTCGGATCATTTTCCGCACATCAAGTTTTTGGCGCCGTTGCCGGGGATTGATTAGATTGACAATGATTAAGTGAAGTGGAGATCTAGATCAAGCACTTTTTCTTTAATTTTTGACTAACCCACTAACTGTTTGAAGTTTTGTCTCAACTGACTACACTCAATTTTTCAAGAGTATCATTGTGTGTTCCTTGTGTTGATTTGTATGTCACAGAAAAAAAGAAAAACCAGAAGGAAGGTTATCATTGAAGAAGGAGTCTCTGAGAAAGAAGAACACCACGACATGAAACCGTAACTCATCACATTAATCAAGAAAAATTGTTCCTACGGCGGAAACCCATTGGAAGATCCTGAACAGCATATATCCATTTTTCTGAAGACTTGTGGTGCTGTCAACCCCGATGGTGTAAATCATGACACCTGTAAGCTCTTGTTATTTCCCTTCTCACTAAGGGATGAAGCTGCACAATGGTTCGAAACCTTTCCCCAGGGAAGTATTACTAGTTGGGACAATTTGGTTACCAAATTTCTGGCCAAATTCTCCTCATCCCAACATACCATCAAGTTGAAAGAGGGAGAACATCCATTCACACAAAGAGAAGAAGAACCACTCTTCATGGCATGGGAAAGATACAAGAAAGCAACTGACAAAGTGGGTTTCCAAGCGTTCTATGAGGGATTAACCCCAGAAACAAGAAGAGCGGTGGATTACTTCTCAGATGACCTGCTCAAAGCAACAGCAACTAGCCAAGGAGCTGCCGAGTTCAATGACAAGAGAGCCAATAACCAACACTCAATTGAGACACCACAGAATACAATTTCAGAAAAGGATGTAATGAGTCTTGAAGGAATGAAGGCAGTCATGAATCAAAACAAACAGCTACACCAGCAAACTCAGCAACATTTGGAGTCAATAGCTAGACAAATTGATTTTCTCCATTCTACTACAGTGAATGCACAATTTCCACCATGGAAGCCACATTCTTATCTAAGAATGAGGGGATCTCAACATCAGGAACAATGGGACTTCAATTACAACAACCCCAATTTCCCAAACCTGCAAAAAAACCACCATACAAACAACAATCACTGCATACCACCATACTACCCACCCTTCCAACCCCCAACACCTAACAACCAACCAATCTCACAAGACTCTCAGAGGATCACTAATCTGAAAATCTTAGTAGAGAGAATAATGAAACATCAAGAGATGATAAGCAAGAACCATGAGGTCTCACTCGGGAGAATTAAGAGGCAAATGGAACAATTATCTAAGAACCTCCCAGAAATGAGTGAGAAGAGGGCTAAAGGAAAAGAATCACTCATCCAGGATGAATATCACAAAGCAACGCCTTACTTAGGAGGACAATGGGACAAGGAGAAGGAAGCTCAGAATCTGAGCTGAGCAAACACAGAGGATGTCAAGCTAGTGACAATAAAAGAGCGCTTGTTGGGAGGCAACCCAACCGGAGGTAACCATCTTTTCATATCTATTTCAATAAAAAGGTAAATTAGTTTTATCTATATTGCACAAAGCTAAGTTTGGTGTTACACACCAAAACAATATAAAGGAGAATGAAGGATTCTAAGTTTGGTGTTCCACCAAAATCCCATCATAAAACACATTCCCACTTTCTGCATAATGCTGGCTTCAAGCACATTGGATGAACTAGTTAACTATTTTGCTGTTTCCTAGTTTTCAGTTTTATTGCTTTTGAAAAAAAAAAAAGAAAAAGAGTTTCACACATGGTTAATTTGATGCATGAGAACTCTTGGCAAGGTACTAAGTTTGGTGTTACCACACCAAAGTAAGTTCAAAGGCCCACAAATAAATCATGCAGACTAACCATTGTTTCTAAGTGCTTGGGGAACAAGCAACTTTCAATATCATTGCAGAATACCATACAAACTTTTGGAGAGATTAAGCATCATCAACCAAAGAGATGAAAGATGAATGGGAAGGCCAGCAATGATGATGACGAGAAGAAGGAAAGCAAGTGAACTCCAAAAGGTTGTATTGTTAAGTGATTGTTTTACATCAAACACTGCTATGATTGAAAGTAATACCACACCCTTATCTATCCTTCTGTCTAGTATAGTTTTTCTGCAATTCAATAAGCAAGATGCTTGATCATTCACAACATTTTTCTCTTCAAAACTTGTTTGCACTCAATATTCAAAAAAAAATGCATCACATGAAAGTTCTTTTAAAAGAAGGATTGAGGAATTAAACAATTTTGAGGTAAGCAAAAGATTAGGAGAAGTGGCGGTTCTAGTTGTGTGATTATGTATTGAGGTTGCATGCTTATGAAAATTTGCATGGGAGCTCATAGGCAGGACATGCATTTCAAAGAAGTATTGTGGAGATTCTCAAACATTTATTGATCCAAGAAGCAAAAAAAAAGAAAAAATATATATATATATATATATATATATTTTTGAATAAAATAAAAAGGGAAAGAATGAGAAAGCTGAAGGCTCTAAGTACCAATGGCAATTTATTTGCTAAGTGCTTGTGGTGTTTATGTATCGAGCCAAATGCTTGAAAACAAAACACTTAGAAGTCAAGGTTAGGCTCAAGTGCAAAAGCATTCCCTTATGGCCCAAGGCTCTGAGCATCAATTACTAGGCAGAAAAAGAAAGAAGAAACAAAACTCAAAGAGTTGTTAGCCTAGTAAATGCTTGTGGTTGAGCTGTGTCAAAGAGAGAGACTTGAGCAAGTAAATCCTTAGGGGTGCTTTAACACCTAATACCTTAAAACCAACTGGTTTAGGAGTATTGATTGAAAGCTTATCTAAAGAGTCGCTTTGAGACATGACACTTAGAGTCAAGGCCAAAGCAAAGAAACTATAAGCTGCTTCAAGGTGATTACATATAAAGAGATCTCCATGATACCATTTGGATGAAAATCCTAAGACCTAAGACTCCCAAGATGTAGGGACTAGTGAGCACTGAAGCCCTTGCATGAGCATATGATTTAGAGTTCACCCCACTGTCACTTAATCACTTCACTCACAGGACCTGTCAAGTTATTCTTCAATCCGTCTTAATTGAAAGAACCTTTGAGCATAATTCATTTCTTGCTTGGGGACAAGCAAGTTTTAAGTTTGGTGTTGTGATGACAAGTCATCTTAGCCTAGTTTCACTAGCCTTTTTCTTTTGTTTTCAATTGAATTATACACTTTCTTGAGCTCTAAGCAAGCCAATTTGGGTAGATTTTCATGCTTCCTTTGATTGAATCAACCATAGATGAATTAATGCAATTTCATGAGGTTTTATGCTATATTTGTTACATATTGTGAAAGAATGAATATCTCATGATTTTGAGCATAGCTTTGATGTGTTTGGTTGATTAATGATAGGTGAAGAAAGCTTGGAGAAAGGTTGAAGCAAGAAGGAATGGCTAGGAGAAAGAGAGGACAAAAAGTTTGAGCAAAAGTTTGCCTCAAACTTTAGCTCAAACTTTTGGAATAAGTGAAAATGAACCAGGAAGCAAAAAGCTGGACCAAAAGTTAGCCTCAAACTTTTGCACAAACTTTTGGGTAAAAAGTTTGCCCCAACGTTAGCCCCTAACTTTTTGGCTAACGTTGGCACATGAAAAACACCCTCTGGCCGCCAAAAGTTTGCGCCAACGTTAGCCTCTAACTTTTAGGCTAACGTTGGCGCATGAAAATCACAAAGGGGGAGCAAAGGTTTGCGCCAACGTTAGCCTCTAACTTTTGGGCTAACGTTGGCGCCATAAGTGCACTGAGGAAGGCCAACGTTGGAGCAAAAGTTAGACCCCTAACTTTTGCACCAACGTTGGTATCAGCAAAAACATGGAGGCTGATATGAAAAGTTGGAGTAAAAGTTTGCCTCAAACTTTTACTCAAACTTTTGCAAAACTCCAACCCGGTTCAATTGGTTCACTTTGATTCCTCTCCAAACTCCAAGAGCAATCAACCAAGGCCTCTCTCAACCCAATTCCACCAAGAGCAAAGGCCCAACTCAAGGCTTGAAGATCATTTGAAGAAAGTGTATAAATAGGATAGAATTCAAGTCATTCGGGGAGCTTTCCCTTTTAGTTTTCAGAATAGTTTTCGGAAAGCTTTTGGTATTGAGTGATCTTTAATTTCTTAGTCTCGGGGAGGGAGAATTCACTTCTCTTCCTCTTAGTTTTATTGCTTTCAATTTCAATTACAATTGTCTTGGATCTTGGGTTGGAGAATTGAAGAAATTCTGTTTCAATCTCATCCTTGGATCTCTCTGTTTATTTACTGCTTAATTGAATTTCAGTTTCGGTTAATTGCTCTTCATCTACTTTCTTTGCAATTTACATTTCCCTTGCAATTGTTCTTGTTGGATCTAGGAAGGCATTGAGATCTAGACTTGGTTTTCTAGTCTCTGGGTCCTGAGATCTGATTCCAAAGTTTACATTCTGTTTTTGCTTTTCATGTTCATTTACTTGTTTTGCTTCAGATCCGATTCAACCCAAACCCTCTTTTAATCTTCTGTTTAATGCAATTTACTTTTCCTTGTTTAAATTCTGCAAATCCAATCCCCAATCCCCTTTACGATTCCAGCCGTTTACATTCCTTGCACTTTAAGATTCCGCAATCTACATTTCTTGCATTCTAAGTTTTTGCCATTTAATTTCTTGTTCTTTAAGATTCAGCACTTTAATTTCTTGCCCTCTTTAATTTCATGCAATTTACACATTCCCTTTACTTTCAATGCAATTTAATTTCTGCAAATCACAAATCACTCAACCAAATCTTGATTCGCTTGACTAAATCAACCACTAAGCCAAAATTGCTCAATCCTTCAATCCCTGTGGGATCGACCTCACTCCCGTGAGTTTTTATTACTTGATGCGACCCGGTGCACTTGCCGGTGAGTTTTGTGTCGGATCGTTTTCCGCACATCAAGTTTTTGGCGCCGTTGCCGGGGATTGATTAGATTGACAATGATTAAGTGAAGTGGAGATCTAGATCAAGCACTTTTTCTTTAATTTTTGACTAACCCACTAACTGTTTGAAGTTTTGTCTCAACTGACTACACTCAATTTTTCAAGAGTATCATTGTGTGTTCCTTGTGTTGATTTGTATGTCACAGAAAAAAAGAAAAACCAGAAGGAAGGTTATCATTGAAGAAGGAGTCTCTGAGAAAGAAGAACACCACGACATGAAACCGTAACTCATCACATTAATCAAGAAAAATTGTTCCTACGACGGAAACCCATTGGAAGATCCTGAACAGCATATATCCATTTTTCTGAAGACTTGTGGTGCTGTCAACCCCGATGGTGTAAATCATGACACCTGTAAGCTCTTGTTATTTCCCTTCTCACTAAGGGATGAAGCTGCACAATGGTTCGAAACCTTTCCCCAGGGAAGTATTACTAGTTGGAACAATTTGGTTACCAAATTTCTGGCCAAATTCTCCTCATCCCAACATACCATCAAGTTGAAAGAGGGAGAACATCCATTCACACAAAGAGAAGAAGAACCACTCTTCATGGCATGGGAAAGATACAAGAAAGCAACTGACAAAGTGGGTTTCCAAGTGTTCTATGAGGGATTAACCCCAGAAACAAGAAGAGCGGTGGATTACTTCTCAGATGACCTGCTCAAAGCAACAGCAACTAGCCAAGGAGCTGCCGAGTTCAATGACAAGAGAGCCAATAACCAACACTCAATTGAGACACCACAGAATACAATTTCAGAAAAGGACGTAATGAGTCTTGAAGGAATGAAGGCAGTCATGAATCAAAACAAACAGCTACACCAGCAAACTCAGCAACATTTGGAGTCAATAGCTAGACAAATTGATTTTCTCCATTCTACTACAGTGAATGCACAATTTCCACCATGGAAGCCACATTCTTATCTAAGAATGAGGGGATCTCAACATCAGGAACAATGGGACTTCAATTACAACAACCCCAATTTCCCAAACCTGCAAAAAAACCACCATACAAACAACAATCACTGCATACCACCACACTACCCACCCTTCCAACCCCCAACACCTAACAACCAACCAATCTCACAAGACTCTCAGAGGATCACTAATCTGGAAATCTTAGTAGAGAGAATAATGAAACATCAAGAGATGATAAGCAAGAACCATGAGGTCTCACTCGGGAGAATTGAGAGGCAAATGGAACAATTATCTAAGAACCTCACAAAAATGAGTGAGAAGAGGGCTAAAGGAAAAGAATCACTCATCCAGAATGAATATCACAAAGCAACGCCTCACTTAGGAGGACAATGGGACAAGGAGAAGGAAGCTCAGAATCTGAGCTGAGCAAACACAGAGGATGTCAAGCTAGTGACAATAAAAGAGCGCTTGTTGGGAGGCAACCCAACCGGAGGTAACCATCTTTTCATATCTATTTCAATAAAAAGGTAAATTAGTTTTATCTATATTGCACAAAGCTAAGTTTGGTGTTACACACCAAAACAATATAAAGGAGAATGAAGGATTCTAAGTTTGGTGTTCCACCAAAATCCCATCATAAAACACATTCCCACTTTCTGCATAATGCTGGCTTCAAGCACATTGGATGAACTAGTTAACTATTTTGCTGTTTCCTAGTTTTCAGTTTTATTGCTTTTGAAAAAAAAAAAGAAAAAGAGTTTCACACATGGTTAATTTGATGCATGAGAACCATTGGCAAGGTACTAAGTTTGGTGTTCCCACACCAAAGTAAGTTCAAAGGCCCACAAATAAATCATGCAGACTAACCATTGTTTCTAAGTGCTTGGGGAACAAGCAACTTTCAATATCATTGTAGAATACCATACAAACTTTTGGAGAGATTAAGCATCATCAACCAAAGAGATGAAAGATGAATGGGAAGGCCAGCAATGATGATGACGAGAAGAAGGAAAGCAAGTGAACTCCAAAAGGTTGTATTGTTAAGTGATTGTTTTACATCAAACACTGCTATGATTGAAAGTAATACCACACCCTTATCTATCCTTTTGTCTAGTATAGTTTTTCTGCAATTCAATAAGCAAGATGCTTGATCATTCACAACATTTTTCTCTTCAAAACTTGTTTGCACTCAATATTCAAAAAAATGCATCACATGAAAGTTCTTTTAAAAGAAGGATTGAGGAATTAAACAATTTTGAGGTAAGCAAAAGATTAGGAGAAGTGGCGGTTCTAGTTGTGTGATTATGTATTGAGGTTGCATGCTTATGAAAACTTGCATGGGAGCTCATAGGCAGGACATGCAGTTCAAAGAAGTATTGTGGAGATTCTCAAACATTTATTGATCCAAGAAGCAAAAATATATATATATATATATATATTTGAATAAAATAAAAAGGGAAAGAATGAGAAAGATGAAGGCTCTGAGTACCAATGGCAATTTATTTGCTAAGTGCTTGTGGTGTTTATGTATCGAGCCAAATGCTTGAAAACAAAATACTTAGAAGTCAAGGTTAGGCTCAAGTGCAAAAGCATTCCCTTATGGCCCAGGGCTCTGAGCATCAATTACTAGGCAGAAAAAGAAAGAAGAAACAAAACTCAAAGAGTTGTTAGCCTAGTAAATGCTTGTGGTTGAGCTGTGTCAAAGAGAGAGACTTGAGCAAGTAAATCCTTAGGGGTGCTTTAACACCTAATACCTTAAAACCAACTGGTTTAGGAGTATTGATTGAAAGCTTATCTAAAGAGTCGCTTTGAGACATGACACTTAGAGTCAAGGCCAAAGCAAAGAAACTATAAGCTGCTTTAAGGTGATTACATATAAAGAGATCTCCATGATACCATTTGGATGGAAATCCTAAGACCTAAGACTCCCAAGATGTAGGGACTAGTGAGCATTGAAGCCCTTGCATGAGCATATGATTTAGAGTTCACCCCACTGTCACTTAATCACTTCACTCACAGGACCTGTCAAGTTATTCTTCAATCCGTCTTAATTGAAAGAACCTTTGAGCATAATTCATTTCTTGCTTGGGGACAAGCAAGTTTTAAGTTTGGTGTTGTGATGACAAGTCATCTTAGCCTAGTTTCACTAGCCTTTTTCTTTTGTTTTCAATTGAATTATGCACTTTCTTGAGCTCTAAGCAAGCCAATTTGGGTAGATTTTCATGCTTCCTTTGATTGAATCAACCATAGATGAATTAATGCAATTTCAAGAGGTTTTATGCTATATTTGTTACATATTGTGAAAGAATGAATATCTCATGTTTTTGAGCATAGCTTTGATGTGTTTGGTTGATTAATGATAGGTGAAGAAAGCTTGGAGAAAGGTTGAAGCAAGAAGGAATGGCTAGGAGAAAGAGAGGACAAAAAGTTTGAGCAAAAGTTTGCCTCAAACTTTAGCTCAAACTTTTGGAATAAGTGAAAATGAACCAGGAAGCAAAAAGCTGGACCAAAAGTTAGCCTCAAACTTTTGCACAAACTTTTGGGTAAAAAGTTTGCCCCAACGTTAGCCCCTAACTTTTTGGCTAACGTTGGCACATGAAAAACACCCTCTGGCCACCAAAAGTTTGCGCCAACGTTAGCCCCTAACTTTTAGGCTAACGTTGGCGCATGAAAATCACAAAGGGGGAGCAAAAGTTTGCGCCAACGTTAGCCTCTAACTTTTGGCCTAACGTTGGCGCCATAAGTGCACTGAGGAAGGCCAACGTTGGAGCAAAAGTTAGACCCCTAACTTTTGCACCAACGTTGGTATCAGCAAAAACATGGAGGCTGATATGAAAAGTTGGAGTAAAACTTTTACTCAAACTTTTACTCAAACTTTTGCAAAATTCCAACCCGGTTCAATTGGTTCACTTTGATTCCTCTCCAAACTCCAAGAGCAATCAACCAAGGCCTCTCTCAACCCAATTCCACCAAGAGCAAAGGCCCAACTCAAGGCTTGAAGATCATTTGAAGAAAGTGTATAAATAGGATAGAATTCAAGTTATTCGGGGAGCTTTCCCTTTTAGTTTTCAGAATAGTTTTCGGAAAGCTTTTGGTATTGAGTGATCTTTAATTTCTTAGTCTCGGGGAGGGAGAATTCACTTCTCTTCCTCTTAGTTTTATTGCTTTCAATTTCAATTACAATTGTCTTGGATCTTGGGTTGGAGAATCGAAGAAATTCTGTTTCAATCTCATCCTTGGATCTCTCTGTTTATTTACTGCTTAATTGAATTTCAGTTTCGGTTAATTGCTCTTCATCTACTTTCTTTGCAATTTACATTTCCCTTGCAATTGTTCTTGTTGGATCTAGGAAGGCATTGAGATCTACACTTGGTTTTCTAGTCTCTGGGTCCTGAGATCTGATTCCAAAGTTTACATTCTGTTTTTGCTTTTCATGTTCATTTACTTGTTTTGCTTCAGATCCGATTCAACCCAAACCCTCTTTTAATCTTCTGTTTAATGCAATTTACTTTTCCTTGTTTAAATTCTGCAAATCCAATCCCCAATCCCCTTTACGATTCCAGCCGTTTACATTCCTTGCACTTTAAGATTCCGCAATCTACATTTCTTGCATTCTAAGTTTTTGCCATTTAATTTCTTGTTCTTTAAGATTCAGCACTTTAATTTCTTGCCCTCTTTAATTTCATGCAATTTACACATTCCCATTACTTTCAATGCAATTTAATTTCTGCAAATCACAAATCACTCAACCAAATCTTGATTCGCTTGACTAAATCAACCACTAAACCAAAATTGCTCAATCCTTCAATCCCTGTGGGATCGACCTCACTCCGGTGAGTTTTTATTACTTGATGCGACCCGGTGCACTTGCCGGTGAGTTTTGTGTCGGATCGTTTTCCGCACATCAGGTAACTCTAGAGTTATCAAACTCATTATTGATTGAAAATTGGATTTCTTCATTTCATTAATTCATATTCCAATAACTCTAGCCTTTCCCAAGGAAAGACTAGGACTTGAGGATTCGAATTAATTCATCCACTTAACTTACCTTCATAGTTAGAGGTTAACAAGGTGGGAGAAGAATCCAATTCTCTTCATAATTGATAAGGATAACTAGGATAGGACCTCTAGTCTTTATACCTTGCCAAGAGTTTATTTTACAGTTATTTATTTATTTTTATTGCTTTGAAAATATGCTTGTACCCATTGCCCAAATTCTCAAAACCCCCAATTTACAATCTCCATAGCCAATAATAAGAACATACCTCCCTGCAATTCCTTGAGAAGACGACCCGAGGTTTAATACTCGGTTATCAATTTTAAAGGGGTTTGTTACTTGTGACAACCAAAACTTTGTACGAAGGGATTTCTGTCGGTTTAGAGACTATATCTACAACGCGACTGTTTTTATGAAATTCTTTACTGGCAAAAATCCCAACGTCAAAATGGCGCCGTTGCCGGGGAATTGCAAACGTGTGCCTTGTTATTGGTTATTGTAAATATTTTTCTAATAAAAAATAAAAAAATAACAAAGATATTTTTTTTTACTTGTTTATTTGTTTTCTCTCTTTCCCACTTATTTCTGATAACTACTATGAATTTTCACCCCTCTCGCTTTGAGTTTGGTTCTAACTTTGTTGAAGGAAATAGAAACTACAGCAGGAATGTGCATCAAGGTCAGACCAATCAAGGATGGATGCAGTCAAGGGGATCTAATCAACCCTTTAGGCAACAATACCCTCCAAGATATCATGGACAATGACCATTCTACAATGCATACCCAGCTGAAAGATATGGTGGACAACCTTGAAACTACCAACAAGCCCCACCCCGTGCCTATAGACCATCCTCTCAACATGACCTCGAACCACCACACTTACAAGCTTCTTTTCGCCATTCGCCACCATACGATTCTTATCCGCCCCAATGCCAATCCAATTACCCCCAAGAACCACCACTCCCCCATACACAGTACCCATATCCATCAAAGTCAAAATCACAGGGTAGCCTCGAAGAATCACTAAAACAATGTACTATAGTCCTTCATCAACTGGAGCAAGCAATGGTGGAGAGGCTAAAACAATTGTCTTCCGGACGCTCAGCCCCTCAACAGACCCTCATGGTTTTATGCAGAGAATCCATTGAAGAAAGCAGTACAAAGGAGATGCAGGAAGCTCTAGTGAACAGCATAGAGCATAGCTTCATATTAGAACAAGTAGAGAAAGCTGTCATTGCAGAAGAAGAAGAGTCGGTTCTTGTGGAGAACTCCGTCAAGGATGTTACAATTGACGCTGAGGAGGATTTTGCACTGCCTCCAATGCAAATATCTTATGAAGAACTGAACGGAATAGAGGAGGCAGAATCAATAAAGAGCTTCAGAGACATGAACCTACAAGTTACTCTCGCCCCAAATAGCATACCTTTGAGCCACCTGGCAGGGATAAGTTAATTTAAGGAGCAAATAACCAAGGAGTAAGACTCTGACCCAGAATTTCAAGCAACACTATGCCTTATCAAGGAAGGGAATCTGAAAGGCTTCACCAAGGGAGAGGACAAGGTGTGAAGGTGCCAAGGTAGAATCTACATCCCAAGAAAAGGCAATCTTCAAAAAAAGATTGTGGAAGAAGGCCATAAAGAAGATTTTACCATTCATCCTGGCATGACAAAGATGTACCATTATTTGAAAAAGATGTTCTACTGACCAGAGATGAAAAAGAATTTGGCTACAATAGTGAATAATGTCTGGTCTGTCAAAAGGTAAAAATTAAGAACCAAAAGCCATCGAAAGTGTTGCAATCCCTTAGCATCCCAGAATGGAAGTGGGAGGATATATCGATGGACTTCATCATGGAACTACCTCATACTCAAACTGGATGCGATGCCATATGGATTATTGTAGATCGACTGACAAAGACTATCTATTTTTTGTTTGTCAAGACAACTGACTCATTTGAAAAGCTAGCCATGTTGTATATCAAGAAGATCATAAGGTTACACGGGTTGCCATCAACCATAGTCTCGGATAGGGATCCAAGGTTTACATCAATATTTTGGAGCGCGTTGCAGAAGGCATTCGAAACAAAACTATGCTTAAGCACGTCATATCACCCCCAAACCGACGAATAGACAGAAAGAACCATCAAGACATTAGAAGACATATTGAGGGCCTATGTTCTAGACAAACCATAAAAATGAGAAGGTCACCTACCACTGGTCAAGTTTACTTATAACAACAGTTATCAGGCTAGTATCGGGATGACACCATATGTGACTCTTTACGAATAAAAATGCCAATCCCCTTTGTGTTGGTATGGGCCAGAAGAGAGAGGATACTTTGGGCCAAAACTAGTAAGACAAACCATAGAGGATATCAGGAAGATAAGGAAAAGAATATGTGTCGCCCAAAGTCAATGATCAGCAGATATTTTATATGCTTTTCTGCATCATTTTCATATAGTTTTTAGCATGTTTTGTTTAAGTTTTATTATTTTTTCATAGGTTTTAGTGTAAAATTTATATTTTTGGATTCTACTTTGACTTTGTGTGTTTTTATGCAATTTTAGCCATTTTCTGGCTGAAATTGAGGAGCTGGAGCAAAAGTCCAATTCAGAGACAGAGAAAGCACTGCAGGTGCTGTCCGGATCTAACCTCCGTGTACTCTAAAGAGCTTTTCTGGAGCTATAGATGTCCAAATGCAACGTTCTTAATGACTACGGAAAGCTGACTTCCAGAGCTTTTCAGAAATGTATAATAATTCATACTTTGCTTCAGAATTGAAGGCCCAAAACTGGCATTCAACGTCAGCCTTCTGCCCCAGTCCAGGCGTCCAGCGCCCAAAGAGGACCCCTAGCCAGCATTCAATGCTCTAGAGGCCTCCTAGCACGTGGATCTTATTAAAGCTTTGCCCAAACACTCACCAAATGGGTCCCAGAAGTGGATTTTAGCACTCAAAGATTGTTTTATCCTTCTTAATGTAATCCTTAGTCATTTGTTTAGTATTTAAAGACTTTTACACCTCTCGTTAAGAGGGTACACACTTTATTTCATTTTATCATTGTATTTTCCTATCAATGAGTTTTTAAACCTCCTAGGCTAAGGGGAGGAGCCCTGCTGAGTTTTATGAAGTAATAAAAGTATTACTATTTCTCTTCAATCCATGTTTGATTCAATTCTAAGGTGTATATTCGTTCTTCAACTTGATGAATAGGGTGACCCTGAAAATCATCTTCGTTCTTCATACTAAGACCGCATGCCTGACAACCACCCGTGTTCTTCTTGGGTTCGTGTGAATACTTAAGTGGAAAGCTTCAAACCGCCAGCTTGATTATACATCTCTTATACGGCTAATCCACGACTTCGTTGGGGACTTCTCGAGACATCAGTTCAGCCAAGGTATGAAGAGATTAGGGTCTCTGTCGTAGAGCTAGAACCAAGGCGCAACATCCTCTGATCTGGAATATTTGACCTTGTCTATGGCGTTTTGAGTAGGATCACCAAAGAGAATGAACTGTAGGAGTTTCACCCTCAATTAGAATGGATCCGCACTAACCCTGGGATTCAGATCTGGAGGAGTATTGGCGGATGCTCAAACAGCATCAATCACATATAGCCTGCCATTGAAGAAATCATCCACAATTGAAGAAGACAGTAATACCAAAGTTAATCCAAAAGGACAAAGCATCTCTAAGCCTTAACCACCTTCTTATCATAGTTTACACAACTTCTGAGTTCTAATTACCTTTTTTCCTTATTCTTTTTATGCTTTTCACCAAATCCAATAACAAATTCCTACTCACCTGAATAAGACCTGCAAGATAACTATAGCTTGCTTCAAACCACAATCCTCGTGGGATCAACCCTGACTCGCTTAAGTATTACTTGGACGACCCAGTGTACTTGCTGGTTCAGTTGTACGAAGTGTGAGGATCTGTGCACCAGTCAACAATAGAGCTCTGCAGACCAAGAAAGGAAACCCCTCAAGTTTTAGAAAGGTGACCACGTGTTCTTGAAAATCACCCCCACCACAAGGGTAGGAAGGGCTCTTAAGGTGAGAAAATTAATCCCTCGGTACTTGGGTCCATTTTAAGTTCTCTGACGCTCATGGAAGTTGGCATACCAGATCGCCCTGCCTCCAAATTTGTTAAGACTACATAACGTATTTCACGTGTCTCAACCCCAAAAATACTAGCACGACCCAAGTCATATGTTACAGCAAGAGGATGTAGCACTCAAAGACGACATAACTTTGTAGAGATCTTAGAAAAAAATGTGAAGCAATTGAGGAACAAGACAGCACGACTGGTAAACGTAGCATGGGATAGCGATGGCTCAAAAGATTACACGTAAGAGCAAGAGGCGAACATGAGACAAAGGGTTTCAGATTTGTTTACAGGTAACGGTCATGAGAAAACTTTTCTCTCCCAATTGCAAAGGTTTTACCAACGTAATACCTAGATTATCTAGTAATCTTTATCGATTACTTTATGGCGTGAAATTTGGGAATAAATACGGGGTGGTAGTGTAACAACCCCCTCCCTCTTCACCCTCCTCAAAACTACAATTTGAAATTTCAAAAGCCAGTTAAAAGATAGACTTAGAATTTTAAAATTTGGGTAAAAGTCTAACAACCACTCCAAATTTTTTCTTTTAAATTTGAAATACCCTAGTCACACCTAATACTAAAAATATATAAATAGGGATAGACCAACAGGTGAAGTATCATCCCTCTCAACACTAATCTTTTCCCTGTTTCTTCTACACAAAATATTTCGTGTGCAAACACAAGAGTCAGCCCCATAGTCGATCAAGAGATGCTAGATAGAGTAGGAAATTTATGTTTTCTTTACTTTATATTCTCGGCATAGATTATATTTATCTTTTCGTTGTTATGTCAAACCATTATCATCTATGTTTCTATTATACATCCAATGCCTTGTCTTCTCATCTTTGATATTTGTTTTACGACATTAATCTTTTCTCTTTTTACATTCATATGTTTGGGTCACCATCCAAACTTCTATCACATACAAATTTATCATTATATAAGACTTTTTAATTAAAGGTACATGCATATCTTTATGATTTCCTTAATTGATATCATTCCTAACTCATTATATTACATGCTATTTAAGCCAAGAGTACGTGTATTATATAAACTCTATATGGTTATTTAATATGTCCCATTTCTATTATATTTTTTAAAGGTATGATATTACAGGATATTATTATTTATGCCATTAATGTTGTTATTACTATTATTGTATTACAAATCTTTTAATTAGGGAGTACATACATGTTCTATGCAAATTTATTATTGTTATTATTATTACTATTATTATTATTGTTGTTGTTGTTGTTGTTGTTGTACATTCCCTCTTTATTTTTACAAATACATATGCATAATTCTTATGTTAAAAATGTACATAGATATGTCCTTTTTTTTGGCATGGCCCTTTTTTTGTGTATATCTTAAATAACCTTGGTGGTTAATTGAATCGAGAGAATGATCTTGGGTAAGAGAAGGTGACTCTAAAGACAAGATATCCATATGATACTTCGGTAAGAAAAGGTGATCAATCGAGATGATCCTTTGGTAAGAAAATGTAATTGCTAAAACTTCCGGAATAAGAACCTTCGATTAGGAAAGAAGGCTCCCACCATTTTATATTGGTTTAAGCTCAATACCTTCAATAAAAGCTACGAGAAAAGTAATGAAAAATACAAAGGAAAATGTGATTATGTTATTGTTCTTCTTTTATTCAAAGATCCTTTCTGTTTAAGTTATGATTACATTTATTATTCTTATTTTATTACCCTTTATGTTTGATTTATCTCTGCCAATGTTTCTGTTCTTCTTTTATTTAGTTTGCCTTGAGGCCCATGATGAGCGGATATTTTATACGCTTTTTGGGGGTAATTTCATATAGATTTTAGCATGTTTTTATTAGTTTTTAGTTAAATGTTATTAGTTTTTAGGCAAAAATTATATTTCTGGACTTTACTATGAGTGTGTGTATTTCTCTGTGATTTCAGGTATTTTCTGGCTGAAATTGAGGAAGCTGAGCAAAAATCTGACTTAGGCTGAAAAAGGACTGCTGATGCTGTTGGATCCTGACCTCCCTGCACTCGAAATGGATTTTCTGGAGCTACAGGAGTCCAATTGGCACGCTCTCAACGGCGTTGGAAAGTAGACATCCAGAGCTTTCCAGAAATATATAATAGTCTATACTTTGCACGAAGATAAACGACGTAACTTGGCGTTGAACGCCAAGTACATGCTGCTGTCTGGAGTTAAACGCCAGAAACACGTCATGATCCGGAGTTGAACGCCCAAAACACGTCATAACTTGGAGTTTAACTCCAAGAAAAGCCTCTACTCGTGGATAGCTTTAGTCTCAGCCCCAGCACACACCAAGTGGGCCCCAGAAGTGGATTTCTGCACCAATTATCTTAGTTTACTCATATTCTGTAAACCTAGGTTACTAGTTTACTATTTAAACAACTTTTAGAGAATTATTTTGTACCTCATGACATTTTCAGATCTGAATTACATACTTTTTGACGGCATGAGTCTCTAAACTCCATTGTTGGGAGTGAGGAGCTCTGCAGCGTCTCAATGAATTAATACAATTCCTTTATTTTCCATTCAAACACGCTTGTTCTTATCTAAGATGTTCATTCGCGCTTAATTATGGAGAAGGTGATGATCCGTGACACTCATCACCTTCCTCAATCCATGAACGCGTGCCTGACAACCACCTCCGTTCTACATCAGATTGAATGAGTATCTCTTAGATTCCTTAATCAGAATCTTCGTGGTATAAGCCGGATTGATGGCGGCATTCATGAGAATCCGGAAAGTCTAAACCTTGTCCGTGGTATTCCGAGTAGGATTCTGGGATTGAATGATTGTGACGAGCTTTAAACTCCTGAAGGCTGGGCGTTAGTGACAGACGCAAAAGAATCAATGGATTCTATTCCAACCTGATTGAGAACCGACAGATGATTAGCCGTGCTGTGACAGAGCATAGGAACGTTTTCACTGAGAGGATGGGAAGTAGCCATTGACAACGGTGACACCCTACACAGAGCTTGCCATAGAAGGGATTTTGCGTGTGGAAGAGGATTTCAAGGAAGAGTTGAAGTTCAGAGGACAAAGCATCTCCAAAACTCCAACATATTTCTCATTACTGAACAACAAGTAACGCTTTTATTCTCTTTTATCTTTCCAATCTAATAATTCCAACTGATAATTTTAATTAATATCCTGACTAAGAATAATAAGATAAACATAGCTTGATTCAAACCAATAATCTCCGTGGGATCGACCCTTACTCACGTAAGGTATTACTTGGACGACCCAGTGCACTTGCTGGTTAGTTGTGCGGATCACAAATTTGTGCACCAAGTTTTTGGCGCCGTTGCCGGGGATTGTTGAGTTTGAACAACTAAAGGTTTATTTTATTTCTTAGATTAGGAATAATTTATTGTTATTGTTATAGAGTCATTAAATCTTGATAGGATAGTTTCTTTTCAAAAAAATTTATTTTCAAAATTTATTATTTTTCTTAATTAATTGTCAATTTTTCGTGAGTCTAGTGTCTTGTTCTAAGTTTGGTGTCAATTGCATGCTTTTCCTTGTCTCTTAATTTTTTTTTTCGAATTGCATGTTCTTGTTTTTCCTTGATCTTCAAGTTGTTCTTGTTTATCTTTCTTGTTGATCTTGAGTTTTTCTTGTTTTGTGTCTTTTCTTGTTTCACTTGTGTTCTTTTTAAAGCATTAATTTTCCAAAAGGAATATACCTATTCAGAACAAGTGTTACATTTACTCCCAATTGGCTAGAGTATTGGTCTATATTCTTGATGATTGGGCACCAGTACTTTTGAAAAATCTTTTTCAAAAATAATTTTTCTTGATTTAATCTTGTGCCAAACTCTAAGTTTGGTGTTTTCTTGTTAATTTTAATATAATTTTTGAAAATTTGTCTTGGTTTTCTAAAAATTTTAAGTTTGGTGTTCTTTCTTTTGTTCTTGGTGTTCTTGTGAATCTTCAAGGTGTTCTTGAGTCTTTCTTGTGTTTTGATCTTAAAATTTTTAAGTTTGGTGTTCCTTGGTGTTTTCCCTCCAAAATTTTCGAAAATAAGGAACATTGGATCTAAAAGTTTTAAATCTTGTGTCTTTTGCATATTTTTCTCTTTCATCATAAAATTCAAAATTCAAAAAAATATATACTTTCTAACTAATTTTGAACTACATTTTTTGAAAATTTTATATAAAAATTCAATTTTCAATTTCAAAATATTTCTAATTTCTTTTATTTATTTCGTTTTTATTTTATTTTATAAAAATTAATTTTTATAAAATAAATAATATCAACATATATACCATCTCTTTTATTCCATCATGGAACTAAGTGGGAATGAACAGTCCAGGAGGACTCTGGGGTCATATGCTAACCCCACTACTGCTTCATATGGGAGTAGTATCTGTATACCCTCCATTGGAGTTAGTAGCTTTGAGTTGAATCCTCAGCTCATTATCATGGTGCAGCAAAACCGTCAGTATTCTGGTCTTCCACATGAAGAACCTACAGAGTTTCTGGCACAATTTTTGCAAATTGCTGACACAGTACATGATAAGGAAGTGGATCAGGATGTCTACAGATTATTACTGTTTCCATTTGCTGTAAAAGATCAAGCTAAGAGGTGGTTAAATAACCAGCCTAAGAACAGCATAAAAACATGGAAGCAGCTGTCAGAAAAATTCCTGAATCACTATTTCCCTCCAAAACGGATGACACAGCTAAGGCTAAGCATCCAAGGCTTCAAACAAGGAGATAATGAATCCCTTTATGACGCCTGGGAGAGATACAGAGAGATGCTAAGAAAATGCCCCTCTGAAATGTTTTCAGAATGGGTGCAATTAGACATCTTCTACTATGGGCTTACAGAAAAAGCTCAGATTTCTCTAGACCACTCAGCTGGTGGATCTATACATATGAGAAAAATAATTGAAGAAGCTCAAGAGCATATTGATACAATTGCCAGAAATCAACATATGTACCTAAGCAGTGAATCTTCCATGAAAGAAGAAGCTAAAACAGTAACTGCTGAACTCAGTCCGGTGGATCAGGCTAATGAATTCAATCAGCAATTAGACATTCTAACTCAGCAGCTAGCCGAATTCAAGGAAATATTACAGGAAACAAGAATGGCTAACAGGAATATGGAAGTACAATTAAAGCAGACAGAAAAGCAACTGTCAAAACAAATAGTAGAAGAATGCCAAGCAGTTCAATTAAGAAGTGGGAAAACATTAAATACCTCACCTCAAAGCAGCAGGAAACCAAAAAATGAACAAAAGGCTACTCAAAATCCCTTTGAGGACAGTCAGAGCCCAGAGAGGAATAAAGCTGGCACTGAACGCCCAGACCATGCTCATTCCTGGCGTTCAACGCCAGAAACAAGCATGAATCCGGCGTTGAACGCCCAAAGGGAGCATGATTCTGGCGTTCAAACGCCAGTAACAAACAAGGAGGTGGCGTCTAACGCCACTCCAGCTTCCACCCCTGGCATTCAAATGCCAGTGGGGGATCAGTCACATACAAGTGCTGATGACAACCCTTCTAAAAAGGCTTCCCAACCCACTTCTGTAGGTAATAAACCTGCAGCAACTAAGGTTGAGGAATACAAAGCCAAAATGCCTTATCCTCAAAAACTCCGCCAAGCGGAACAGGATAAGCAATTTGCCCGCTTTGCAGACTATCTCAGGACTCTTGAAATAAAGATTCTGTTTGCTGAAGCACTTGAGCAAATACCCTTTTATGCTAAGTTCATGAAAGAGATCTTAAGTCATAAGAAGGATTGGAGGGAAACTGAAAAAGTTTACCTCACTGAAGAATGCAGTGCAGTCATTCTGAAAAGCTTACCTGAGAAGCTTAAAGATCCTGGGAGCTTTATGATACCATGCACATTAGAGGGTACTTGCACCAAGCAAGCTTTATGTAATCTTGGGGCAAGTATCAACCTAATACCTGCATCTACTATCAGAAAGCTTGGTTTAACTGAAGAAATCAAACCAACCAGGATATGTCTTCAACTTGCTGATGGCTCCATTAAATACCCATCAGGCGTGATTGAAGACATGATTGTCAAGGTTGGGCCATTCGCCTTTCCTACTGACTTTGTGGTGCTGGAAATGGAGGAGCACAAGAGTGCAACTCTCATTCTAGGAAGACCTTTCCTAGCAACTGGCCGAACCCTCATTGATGTCCAAAAAGGGGAAGTAACTTTGAGAGTCAATGAGGAGGAGTTCAAGTTGAATGTTGTCAAAGCCATGCAACATCCAGACACCCCAAATGACTCCATGAGTGTTGATATTATTGACTCTTTGGTAAGAGAGGTCAATATGGCTGAGAGTCTCGAATCAGAGCTAGAGGACATCTTTAAAGATGTTCAGCCTGACCTGGAGGAATCAGAGAGAATAATAGAACCTCTGAAAATCCCTCAGGAAGAGGAGAAACCCCCAAAACCCGAGCTCAAACCATTACCACCATCCCTAAAATATGCATTTTTGGGAGAAGGTGATACCTTTCCTGTAATTATAAGCTCTACCTTAGAGCCACAGGAAGAGGAAGCACTAATTCAAGTGCTAAGGACACACAAGACAGCTCTTGGGTGGTCCATCAGTGATCTTAAGGGCATTAGCCCAGCTAGATGCATGCACAAGATCCTATTGGAGGGTGACGCCAAGTCTGTGGTTGGTGCACGAAATTGCAATCACACTTTTGCAATCCCGCACAACTAACCAGCAAGTGCACTGGGTCGTCCAAGTAATACCTTGCGTGAGCAAGGGTCGATCCCACGGAGATTGTCGGCTTAAAGCAAGCTATGGTTATCTTGTAAATCTTAGTCAGGATATCAGAAATTATCAGGATTGATTGTGAAAAGCAGAAGAACATGAAATAGGTACTTGTTCAGCAGTAATGGAGAATAGGTTGAGGCTTTGGAGATGCTCCATCTTCTGAATCTCTGCTTTCCTACTGTCTTCTTCATCAAGCACGCAAAGCTCCTTCCATGGCAAGCTGTATGTAGGGTTTCACCGTTGTCAGTGGCTACCTCCCATCCTCTCATTGGAAATGTTCAACGCACCCTGTCACGGCACGGCTATCCATCTGTCGGTTCTCAATCAGGCCGGAATAGAATCCAGTGATTCTTTTGCGTCTGTCACTAACGCTCCGCCTTCAGGAGTTTGAAGCACGTCACAGTCATTCAGTCATTGAATCCTACTCAGAATACCACAGACAAGGTTTAGACCTTCCGGATTCTCTTGAATGCCGCCATCAGTTCTAGCTTATACCACGAAGATTCTGGTTAAGGAATCCAAGAGATATCTACTCAATCTAAAGTAGAACAGAGGTGGTTGTCAGGCACATGTTCATAGTTGAGAATGATGATGAGTGTCACGGATCATCACATTCATCCGGGTTAAGAGCAAGTGATATCTTAGAATGGAAGCAAGCATGATTGAATAAGAAACAGTAGTAATTGCATTAATCCATCAAGACACAGCAGAGCTCCTCACCCCCAACCATGGGGTTTAGAGACTCATGCCGTGGAATGTACACAAAGAAACGTGTAAAAATGTCATGAGGTACAGATACAATGTCAAAAGGTCCTATTAATAGTAAACTAGTATCCTAAGGTTTACAGAAATGAGTAAATGACAGAAAAATCCACTTCCGGGCCCACTTGGTGTGTGCTTGGGCTGAGCAATGAAGCATTTTCGTGTAGAGACCTTTTCTGGAGTTAAACGCCAGCTTTCATGCCAGTTTGGGCGTTTAACTCCAAGTTTTATGCCAGTTCCGGCGTTTAACGCTGTAATTTCTGAGGCCGAATTGCTACACCGGTTTGGGCCATCAAATCTTGGGCAAAGTATGGACTATTATATATTGCTGGAAAGCCCAGGATGTCTACTTTCCAACGCCGTTGAGAGCGCGCCAATTGGGCTTCTGTAGCTCCAGAAAATCCACTTCGAGTGCAGGGAGGTCAGAATCCAACAGCATCTGCAATCCTTTTCAGTCTCTGAATCAGATTTTTGCTCAGAACCTTCAATTTCAGTCAGAAAATACCTGAAATCACAGAAAAACACACAAACCCATAGTAAAGTCCAGAAAAGTGAATTTTAACTAAAAACTAATAAAAATATACTAAAAACTAACTAAAAGATACTGAAAACATACTAAAAACAATGCCAAAAAACGTACAAATTATCCGCTCATCACAACACCAAACTTAAATTGTTGCTTGTCCCCAAGCAACTGAAAATCAAAATAGAATAAAAAGAAGAGAATATACTATAGACTCCAAAATATCAAAGAAACATAGTTCCAATCAGATGAGCGGGACTAGTAGCTTTTTGCCTCCGAACAGTTTTGGCATCTCACTCTATCCTTTGAAGTTCAGAATGATTGGCATCTATGAGAACTCAGAACTCAGATAGTGTTATTGATTCTCCTAGTTAGGTATGATGATTCTTGAACATAGCTAGTGTATGAGTCTTGGCTGTGGCCCAAAGCACTCTGTCTTCCAGTATTACCACCGGATACATACATGCCACAGACACATAATTGGGTGAACCTTTTTAGATTGTGACTCAGCTTTGCTAGAGTCCCCAATTAGAGGTGTCCAAGGTTCTTAAGCACACTCTTTTTGCCTTGGTTCACAACTTTATTTCTTTCTTTTTCTTTTCTTCTTTTCTTTTCTTCTCTTTTTTTTCGAAATTTTTTTTTTTTTGCTTTTTCTTGCTTCAAGAATCATTTTGATGATTTTTCAGATCCTCAATAACATTTCTCTTTCTCCTCATTCTTTCAAGAGCCAACAATTTTAACATTCTCAAAACAACAAATTCAAGAGACATATGCACTGTTCAAGCATTCATTCAGAAAACAAAAAGTATTGTCACCACATCAAACTAATTCAACTAGTTTCAAGGATAAATTTCGAAATCCTGTACTTCTTGTTCTTTTGTGATTAAAGCACTTTTCACTTAAGAGAGGTGATGGATTCATAGGACATTCATAGCTTTAAGGCATAATCTTTAAATTTTATTAATTATGAATTAAGACAAAGACTCAGAAAATAGATATAAAATGAAACTAGAAATAGAAGACAAAACAAAAAAAAACGAAAAAAACATAGGCTCCTAATGATAGAGGTTTTCACAGAGTTAGGACTCAACAACCTTAATTTTGAGAAGTGGATGCTCCCTCAGCTTGAGAGGAGAGCTTTTGGCGTTTCATCTCTTGGAGTTCACGCCCCTGCTTCTCTTGCTCCTTCAGCAATTTGCAGAGAATGCAGTTCTGATTCTGCTGTTCTTCCTTAAGTTGCTCCATAGTTTCTTGCAACTTGGTGATAGATGCTTCTAGGCTGGCCCAGTAGCCAATTTCAGGAAATTTAGGGAGGAACTCCTGCGCCCTCCTTTTGATAGAGTTTTCTTGCACTTGTCCTTCCATTGACTTCTTGGTGATTGGATGTTCAATGGGTATGAATTCATCTACTCCCATCTTCACCCCATCCTCTTTACAGAGCAAGGAGATCAAGCTTGGGTAAGCCAGTTTGGCTTCAGTGGAATTTTTATTTGCAATTGTATAGATCTCACAGGCAATCACATGATGAACCTCCACTTCTTTTCCAAGCATAATGCAATGAATCATCACTGCTCTCTTGATGGTAACCTCAGAACGGTTACTAGTGGGCAGTATGGAACGCCCAATAAAGTCTAGCCAACCTCTTGCAATTGGTTTGAGGTCTCCCCTCTTGAGTTGGTTAGGGACACCCTTAGAATTGGTTATCCACTTAGTTCCAGGGAGGCATATGTCCTCTAGAACTTGATCCAACCCTTTATCTACTCTCACCATCCTCCTATTAAAGGAGTCAGGATCATCTTGCAGTTGAGGCAATTTGAAGATTTCTCTTATTTTGTCCAGATGGAAGTACATAACTTTCCCTCTGACCATGGTTCTATAGGTATGGTAAGCGGTTCCAGTCATTCTCTGCTTATCTGTCAGCCACAGGTTTGAGTAGAATTCCTGAACCATGTTCCTTCCAACCTTTGTCTCAGGATTGGTTAGAACTTCCCATCCTCTGTTTCAAATTTGCTCTTGGATCCCCGGATATTCATCTTCTTTCAGATCAAATTTAACTTCCGGGATCACTGACCTCAGACCCATTATTTTGTGATAATGGTCTTCATGTTCTTTAGTTAAGAACTTCTCTTGATTCCAAAGATTCTTTGGATTAGTCTCTTTCTTTCCTCTTAAATTGGTTTGTTTTCCCTTAGGAGCCATGATCTTGATGAATCTTGGCTTAGTGATCACGGAAAAGCACACCAAACTTAGAGGTTTGCTTGTCCTCAAGCAAAAGAAAAGAGAGAAGAGAGGGGGAGGGAGAGGAAATTCGAATGGTGTGGTGGAATGAGGGAGCCAAACGTGTATTTATAAGGTGGGGAGGGGAGTTTTCGAAAAAAAAAGAAAAATTTGAAAGGAGATTTGAGAAGATTTGGAAAGAAATTGAGAAAAGGGTGAAATTTTTGAACAATGTTTGTAATTGATTTGAAATAAATTTGAAGAATGGTTTTGATTTTTGAAGATTTGAAAGTGAATGATGAAAGGTTGAAGTGTGATTTTGTAGAAAAGTATGGGTGAGAAAAGGAAAGTTTGAAAAAATTTGATTTGAAAACAAAATTGTGGTCCCCCCCACCTTGCTGGCGTTAAACGCCCAGAATGGCACCCATTCTGGCGTTTAACGCCCATTTGTTGCCCCTTTTGGGCGTTTAACGCCCAGCCAGGTGCCCTGGCTGGCATTAAACGCCAGAAATTCTTTATCACTGGGCGTTTTTCTAAACGCCCAGGATGCTGCACACCTGGCGTTTAAACGCCCAGAATGGTGCCCATTCTGGCGTTTAACGCCCAAAATGGCACCATTCCTGGCGTTAAACGCCAGAATGGGTACCATTCTGGGCGTTTAACGCCCAAAATGCCCCTTACTGGCGTTTTTTCGCCAGTAAGCTCATTTTCTCTGCTTTTTGAGCTGAATCCTTCTGTAACTCTGTGAATTCCTTCATTTTTGATACTTGCCTCTATAAGAACTAATCATATGACCTCCTAATGACTGGGTTGCCTCCCAGCAAGCGCTTCTTTACTGTCTTTAGCTGGACCTTTACTGAGAATCACTCAAGTCTCAGTTTTGAGCATTCCTGCTCAAAATTGCTTTCAAGATAATGCTTGATTCTCTGTCCATTAACAATGAACTTCTTGTCAGAATCAATATCCTGAAGCTCAACATATCCATATGGTGACACTCCTGTGATCACATACGGACCCCTCCATCGGGATTTGAGTTTTCCTGGAAACAATTTGAGCCTGGAGTTGAAGAGCAGAACTTTTTGTCCTGGCTCAAAGACCCTGGTTGACAACTTCTTGTCATGCCACTTCTTTGCCTTTTCCTTATAAATTTTTGCATTTTCAAAGGCATTGAGTCTGAACTCCTCTAGCTCATTTAACTGGAACAATCTTTTTTCACCAGCTAACTGAGCATCCATGTTTAGGAATCTGGTTGCCCAGTAGGCTTTATGTTCCAGTTCCACAGGCAAATGACAGGCCTTCCCATACACCAGTTGGTATGGAGAGGTTCCTATAGGAGTCTTGAATGCTGTTCTGTATGCCCACAGAGCATCATCCAAGCTCTTTGCCCAATCCTTTCTTCGGGCTATCACAGTCCGTTCTAGGATTCTTTTTAGCTCTCTGTTAGAGACTTCAGCTTGCCCATTTGTCTGTGGATGATACGGGGTCGCCACTTTATGGCTAATTCCGTATCTAACCATAGCAGAGTATAGCTGTTTATTGCAGAAATGAGTGCCCCCATCACTGATTAGTACTCTGGGAATACCAAATCTGCTGAAGATGTGTTTCTGGAGGAACTTTAGCACGGTCTTAGTATCATTAGTGGGTGTAGCAATTGCTTCTACCCACTTAGATACATAGTCCACAGCCACCAGAATGTAAGTGTTTGAGTATGATGGTGGGAATGGCCCCATGAAGTCAATTCCCCATACATCAAACAATTCTATCTCTAATATCCCTTGTTGAGGCATGGCATATCCGTGAGGCAGGTTACCAGCTCTTTGGCAACTGTCACAGTTACGCACAAACTCTCGGGAATCTTTATAGAGAGTAGGCCAGTAGAAGCCACACTGGAGGACTTTAGTGGCTGTTCGCTCACTTCCAAAATGTCCTCCATACTGTGATCCATGGCAATGCCATAGGATCCTTTGTGCTTCTTCTCTGGGTACACATCTGCGGATCACTCCGTCAGCACATCTCTTAAAGAGATATGGTTCATCCCAGAGGTAGTACTTGGCATCTGAAATTAATTTCTTTCTTTGCACACTGCTGTACTCCTTGGGTATGAACCTCACAGCTTTATAATTTGCAATATCTGCAAACCATGGAGCTTCCTGAATGGCAAAGAGTTGCTCATCTGGGAAAGTCTTAGAGATCTCAGTAGAAGGGAGGGACGCCCCAACTACTGGTTCTATTCGGGACAGGTGATCAGCTACCTGGTTTTCTGTCCCTTTTCTGTCTCTTATTTCTATATCAAACTCTTGCAGAAGCAACACCCATCTGATAAGCCTGGGTTTTGAATCCTGCTTTGTGAGTAAGTATTTAAGAGCAGCATGGTCAGTGTACACAATCACTTTGGATCCTACTAGATAAGATCTAAACTTGTCAATGGCATAAACCACTGCAAGTAATTCTTTTTCTGTGGTTGTGTAATTCTTCTGTGCATCATTTAGAACACGGCTAGCATAATAAATGACGTGCAGAAGTTTGTTATGCCTCTGTCCCAACACTGCACCAATGGCATGATCACTGGCATCACACATTAACTCAAATGGCAATGTCCAGTCTGGTGCAGAGATGACTGGTGCTGTGACCAGCTTAGCTTTCAGGGTCTCAAACGCCTGCTGACACTGTGTATCAAACACAAATGGTGTGTCAGCAGCTAGCAGGTTACTCAGAGGTTTTGCAATTTTCGAAAAATCCTTTATAAACCTTCTGTAAAATCCTGCATGCCCCAGAAAGCTTCTGATTGCCTTAACATTGGCAGGGTGTGGTAATTTTTCAATTACCTCTACCTTTGCCTTATCCACCTCTATTCCCCTGCTTGAAATTTTGTGCCCAAGGACAATTCCCTCAGTCACCATAAAGTGACATTTCTCCCAGTTTAAAACCAGGTTAGTCTCTTGGCATCTTTTCAAGACAAGTGCTAGGTGGTTAAGACAGGAGCTGAATGAGTCTCCATACACTGAGAAGTCGTCCATGAAGACTTCCAGAAATTTCTCTACCATATCTGAGAAGATAGAGAGCATGCACCTCTGAAAGGTTGCAGGTGCATTGCACAGACCAAAAGGCATCCTTCTGTAGGCAAACACGCCAGAAGGGCAAGTGAATGCTGTTTTCTCTTGGTCCTGAGGATCTACTGCAATTTGGTTGTAGGCTGAATAGCCATCCAAAAAGCAGTAGTAGTCATGACCAACTAGTCTTTCTAGCATTTGGTCTATGAATGGTAAAGGGAAGTGATCCTTTCTGGTGGCTGTATTGAGCCTTCTGTAGTCAATACACATGCGCCACCCTGTGACTGTTTTTGTAGGAACCAGTTCATTTTTTTCATTATGAACCACTGTCATGCCTCCCTTTTTGGGGACAACTTGGACAGGGCTCACCCAGGGGCTATCAGAAATAGGATAAATAATCCCAGCCTCTAGTAATTTAGTGACCTCTTTCTGCACCACCTCCTTCATGGCTGGATTTAGCCTTCTCTGTGGTTGGACCACTGGTTTGGCATTATCCTCCAACAGGATCTTGTGCATGCATCTAGCTGGGCTAATGCCCTTGAGATCACTTATGGACCACCCAAGAGCTGTCTTGTGTGTCCTTAGCACTTGAATCAGTGCTTCCTCTTCCTGTGGATTTAAAGCAGAGCTTATAATCACTGGAAAAGTGTCACCTTTTCCCAGAAATGCATACTTCAGGGATGGTGGTAGAGGTTTGAGTTCAGGTTTGGGAGGTTTATCCTCCTCCTGAGGAATTTTCGAAAATTCCTTTACTTCCTCTAGTTCTTCTTGATCAGGTTGAGCATCTTTGAAGATGTCCTCAAGCTCTGATTCTAGGCTTTCAGCCATATTGATCTCTTCTACCAGAGAGTCAATAATGTCAGCGCCCATGCAGTCATTTGGTGTGTCTGGATGCTGCATAGCTTTTACAGCATTCAACTTGAACTCATCCTCATTGACTCTGAGGGTTACTTTCCCTCTTTGTACATCAATGAGAGTTCGTCCAGTTGCTAGGAAAGGTCTTCCTAGAATGAGAGTTGCACTCTTGTGCTCCTCCATTTCCAGCACCACAAAGTCAGTTGAAAAAGCAAAGGGTCCAACCTTGACAATCATGTCCTCTATTATGCCTGATGGGTGTTTAATGGAGCCATCAGCAAGTTGGAGGCATATCCTGGTTGGTTTGACTTCTCCAGCCAACCCAAGCTTTCTGATAGTGGATGCAGGTATTAGATTGATGCTTGCTCCAAGATCACATAAAGCTGTCTTGGTGCAAGCGCCCTCTAATGTGCATGGTATCATAAAGCTTCCAGGATCTTGAAGCTTTTCTGGTAAGCTTTTCAGAATGACTGCACTGCATTCTTCAGTGAGAAACACTTTTTCAGTTTCTCTCCAATCCTTCTTATGACTTAGGATCTCTTTCATGAACTTAGCATAAGAAGGTATTTGCTCAAGTGCCTCTGCAAACGGAATCTTTATTTCAAGAGTCCTTAGATAGTCTGCAAAGCGGGCAAATTGCTTATCCTGTTCCGCTTTGCGGAGTTTCTGAGGATAAGGCATCTTGGCTTGATATTCTTCAACCTTAGATGCTGCAGGTTTATTCCTTACAGAAGTGGTTGAAGAAGCCTTTTTAGAGGGATTACTGTCAGCACTCTCAGGTGTCTGATCCTCCTTTGGCGTCTGAACGCCAGGATTGGGTGGAAAATGGGCGTTAAACGCCAGCTTTTCCCCCTTTTCTGGCGTTTGAACGCCAGAACTGGGCAGGGAATGGGCGTTTAACGCCAGCTTTTCCCCCTTTTCTGGCGTTTGAATGCCAGAACTGGGCAAGGAATGGGCGTTTAACGCCAGCTTTCCTTCCCTTTCTGGCGTTTGAACGCCAATAACCTTCCTCTCTGGGCTCTTACTGTCCTCAGAGGGATTTTTAACAGTGGTTTGGTTATCCTCTGTCAATTGTTCCTTGTTTGGCTTTTTGCTCTTTTGAGCAGTGGTATTCAGTGTCTTCCCACTCCTCAGTTGAACTGCTTGACATTCCTCTGTTATCTGTTTAGATATTTGCTGTTTTGCTTGATTCAACTGCAGTTCTATGTTCTTGTTAGCAACCTTAGTATCATAGAGCATTTCTTTAAATTCTGCTAACTGTTCTGTCATCAGGAGCAACTGTTGATTAAGCTCATTCATCTGTTCTTGAGGATTAGGATCAGTGACTAATGCCATGACTTCCTCTTTTGGAACGAACTCATTGCTAGAATATAGGTATTGGTTTCTAGCAACAGTGTCTATAAGCTCTTGAGCTTCCTCAATTGTCTTTCTCATGTGTATAGATCCACCAGCTGAGTGGTCTAAAGACATCTGAGCTTTTTCTGTGAGCCCATAGTAGAAGATGTCTAACTGTACCCATTCTGAAAACATTTCAGAGGGGCATTTTCTAAGCATACCTCTATACCTTTCCCAGGCATTATAAAGGGATTCATTATCCTCTTGTTTAAAGCCTTGGATGTCCAGCCTTAGCTGTGTCATCCTCTTTGGAGGGTAAAAATGATTCAGGAATTTGTCTGACAACTGTTTCCATGTCTTTATGCTTGCTGTAGGTTGGTTATTCAACCACCTTTTAGCTTGATCTTTTACAGCAAATGGAAACAGTAATAGTCTGTAGACATCCTGATCTACCTCTTTATCATGTACTGTGTCAGCAATTTGTAAGAACTGTGCCAGAAACTCAGTAGGTTCTTCCTGTGGAAGACCGGAATACTGGCAATTTTGCTGCACTATGATAATGAGTTGAGGATTTAGCTCAAAGCTGCTTGCTTTGATGGGAGGTGTACAGATGCTACTCCCATATGCAGCTGTAATGGGGTTAGCATATGACCCCAGAGTCTTTTTGGACTGATCAATCCCTCTTAGGTCCATAATGGACAAAAGGGAAATGATAATGATTGCAAGTAGATAAATTTTGTTTTTTTTTGAGTTAAACGAAAAAAAAAATAAAATAAAACAAAAGAAAATTAAAATAAAAATTCGAAAATCAAAAAGAAAATAAGATCAAAACAAATTGAGAACTGAATCAATTAGCTAATTAAAAAGATTTTGAAAATAGCAATTAAAAAGATATGATTGAAAAATTTTTATGAAGAAGATTTGATTTTTGAAAAGAGGAAAGAGAAAAACAACAAAAAGACACCAAACTTAAAATTTTTAGAAAATCAAACACTAATTTTCGAAAATTTTAAAGGAAAAACACAAAGAGGACACCAAACTTAGAATTTTTATGAATCAAAAAGGGACTAAGAACATGCAAAAACGAAAATTTTTAAAAGAAAAACAAAAGCATGCAATTGACACCAAACTTAAAATATGAAACTAGACTCAACTAAAAGACTCTAAACCAACAAAAATAAAACAGTCCTAATCTAAGCAACAAGATAAGCCGTCAGTTGTCCAAACTCGAACAATCCCCGGCAACGGCGCCAAAAACTTGGTGCACGAAATTGCAATCACACTTTTGCAATCCCGCACAACTAACCAGCAAGTGCACTGGGTCGTCCAAGTAATACCTTGCGTGAGCAAGGGTCGATCCCACGGAGATTGTCGGCTTGAAGCAAGCTATGGTTATCTTGTAAATCTTAGTCAGGATATCAGAAATTATCAGGATTGATTGTGAAAAGCAGAAGAACATGAAATAGGTACTTGTTCAGCAGTAATGGAGAATAGGTTGAGGCTTTGGAGATGCTCCATCTTCTGAATCTCTGCTTTCCTACTGTCTCCTTCATCAAGCACGCAAAGCTCCTTCCATGGCAAGCTGTATGTAGGGTTTCACCGTTGTCAGTGGCTACCTCCCATCCTCTCATTGGAAATGTTCAACGCACCCTGTCACGGCACGGCTATCCATCTGTCGGTTCTCAATCAGGCCGGAATAGAATCCAGTGATTCTTTTGCGTCTGTCACTAACGCCCCGCCTTCAGGAGTTTGAAGCACGTCACAGTCATTCAGTCATTGAATCCTACTCAGGATACCACAGACAAGGTTTAGACCTTCCGGATTCTCTTGAATGCCGCCATCAGTTCTAGCTTATACCATGAAGATTCTGGTTAAGGAATCCAAGAGATATCTACTCAATCTAAAGTAGAACAGAGGTGGTTGTCAGGCACATGTTCATAGTTGAGAATGATGATGAGTGTCACGGATCATCACATTCATCCGGGTTAAGAGCAAGTGATATCTTAGAATGGAAGCAAGCATGATTGAATAAGAAACAGTAGTAATTGCATTAATCCATCAAGACACAGCAGAGCTCCTCACCCCCAACCATGGGGTTTAGAGACTCATGCCGTGGAATGTACACAAAGAAACGTGTAAAAATGTCATGAGGTACAGATACAATGTCAAAAGGTCCTATTAATAGTAAACTAGTATCCTAAGGTTTACAGAAATGAGTAAATGACAGAAAAATCCACTTCCGGGCCCACTTGGTGTGTGCTTGGGCTGAGCAATGAAGCATTTTCGTGTAGAGACCTTTTCTGGAGTTAAACGCCAGCTTTCATGCCAGTTTGGGCGTTTAACTCCAAGTTTTATGCCAGTTCCGGCGTTTAACGCTGTAATTTCTGAGGCCGAATTGCTACACCGGTTTGGGCCATCAAATCTTGGGCAAAGTATGAACTATCATATATTGCTGGAAAGCCCAGGATGTCTACTTTCCAACGCCATTGAGAGCGCGCCAATTGGGCTTCTGTAGCTCCAGAAAATCCACTTCGAGTGCAGGGAGGTCAGAATCCAACAGCATCTGCAGTCCTTTTCAGTCTCTGAATCAGATTTTTGCTCAGAACCTTCAATTTCAGTCAGAAAATACCTGAAATCACAGAAAAACACACAAACCCATAGTAAAGTCCAGAAAAGTGAATTTTAACTAAAAAATAATAAAAATATACTAAAAACTAACTAAAAGATACTGAAAACATACTAAAAACAATGCCAAAAAACGTACAAATTATCCGCTCATCAGTGGTCCAACCACAAAGGCGGCTGAACCCAGCCATGAAGGAAGTAGTGCAGAAAGAGGTCACTAAGTTACTAGAGGCTGGGATTATTTATCCTATTTCTGATAGCCCCTGGGTGAGCCCTGTCCAAGTCGTCCCTAAGAAAGGTGGCATGACAGTGGTTCATAATGAAAAAAATGAACTGGTTCCTACAAGAACAGTTACTGGATGGCGTATGTGTATTGATTACATAAGGCTCAATACAGCTACCAGAAAGGATCATTTTCCTTTACCATTCATAGACCAGATGCTGGAAAGACTGGCAGGTCATGAATACTACTGCTTCCTGGATGGATATTCAGGTTATAATCAAATTGCAGTAGATCCAAAAGATCAAGAGAAAACAGCATTCACATGTCCATCTGGAGTATTTGCATACAGAAGGATGCCATTTGGCCTGTGTAATGTACCTGCAACCTTTCAGAGGTGCATCCTTTCAATCTTCTCTGATATGGTGGAAAATTTTCTGGAAGTCTTCATGGATGACTTTTCAGTGTTTGGAGACTCATTCAGCTCCTGCCTTAACCATTTAGCACTTGTTCTAAAAAGATGCCAAGAGTCTAACCTGGTTTTAAACTGGGAGAAGTGTCACTTTATGGTGACTGAAGGAATTGTCCTTGGGCACAAAATCTCGAACAAGGGAATAGAGGTGGATCAAGCTAAAGTTGAAGTAATTGAAAAATTACCACCACCCGCCAATGTTAAGGCAATCAGAAGCTTTCTGGGGCATGCAGGATTCTATAGGAGGTTTATAAAGGATTTTTCAAAAATCGCCAAACCTCTAAGCAACCTGCTAGCTGCTGACACGCCATTTATCTTTGATAAAGAGTGTCTGCAGGCATTTGAGACCCTGAAGGCTAAATTGGTCACTGCACCAAACTGGACATTGCCATTTGAACTGATGTGTGATGCCAGTGACCATGCCATTGGTGCAGTGTTGGGATAAAGGCATGACAAGCTTCTGCACGTCATCTACTATGCCAGCCGTGTTCTAAATGACGCACAGAGGAATTACACAACCACAGAAAAAGAGCTACTTGCAGTGGTTTACGCCATTGACAAATTCAGATCCTATTTAGTAGGATCAAATGTGATTGTGTACACTGATCATGCTGCTCTTAAATATCTACTCACAAAGCAGGATTCAAAACCCAGACTTATAAGATGGGTGTTGCTTCTGCAAGAGTTTGATATAGAAATAAGAGACAGAAAAGGGACAGAAAACCAAGTAGCAGATCACCTGTCCCGAATAGAACCAGTAGAAGGGGCGTCCCTCCCTCTCACTGAGATCTCTGAAACTTTTCCGGATGAGCAACTCTTTGCCGTCCAGGAAGTGCCATGGTTTGCAGACGTTGCAAACTACAAGGCAGTGAGGTTCATACCCAAAGAATACAGTAGGCAGCAATCAAAGAAATTAATCACAGATGCAAAGTACTATCTTTGGGATGAACCATATCTCTTCAAGAGATGTGCAGACGGAGTAATCCGTAGATGTGTGCCTAAGGAAGAAGCACAGAAGATCCTATGGCACTGTTGGTGCACGAAATTGCAATCACACTTTTGCAATCCCGCACAACTAACCAGCAAGTGCACTGGGTCATCCAAGTAATACCTTACGTGAGTAAGGGTCGATCCCACGGAGATTGTTGGCTTGAAGCAAGCTATGGTTATCTTGTAAATCTTAGTCAGGATATCAGAAATTATCAGGATTGATTGTGAAAAGCAAAAGAACATGAAATAAGTAATTGTTTTGCAGTAATGGGGAACAGGTTGAGGTTTTGGAGATGCTCCATCTTCTGAATCTCTGCTTTCCTACTGTCTCCTTCTTCAAGCACGCAAGACTCCTTCCATGGCAAGCTGTATGCAAGGGTTTCATCGTTGTCAGTGGCTACCTCCCATCCTCTCAGTGGAAATGTTCAACGCACCCTGTCACGGCACGGCTATCCATCTGTCGGTTCTCAATCAGGCCGGAATAGAATCCAATGATTCTTTTGCGTCTGTCACTAACGCCCCACCCTCAGGAGTTTGAAGCTCGTCACAGTCATTCAATCATTGAATCCTACTCAGAATACCACAGACAAGGTTTAGACCTTCCGGATTCTCTTGAATGCCGCCATCAGTTCTAGCTTATACCACGAAGATTCTGATTAAGGAATCCAAGAGATATCTACTCAATCTAAAGTAGAACGGAGGTGGTTGTCAGGCACGCGTTCATAGTTGAGAATATGATGAGTGTCACGGGTCATCACATTCATCCGGGTTAAGAACAAGTGATATCTTAGAACGGAAGCAAGCATGATTGAATAAGAAACAGTAGTAATTGCATTAATCCATCAAGACACAGCAGAGCTCCTCACCCCCAACCATGGGGTTTAGAGACTCATGCCGTGGAAGGTACACAAAGAAACGTGTAAAGTGTCATGAGGTACAGTTACAATGTCAAAAGATCCTATTTATAGTGAACTAGTAACCTAAGGTTTACAGAAATGAGTAAATGACAAAAAAATCCACTTCTGGGCCCACTTGGTGTATGCTTGGGCTGAGCATTGAAGCTTTCATGTGTAGAGACCTTTTCTGGAGTTAAACGCCAGCTTTCATGCCAGTTTGGGCGTTTAACTCCAATTTTTATGCCAGTTCCAGCGTTAAACGCTGGAAATTCTGAGGCTGATTTGCAACGCCAGTTTGGGCCATCAAATCTCGGGCAAAGTATGGACTATTATACATTGCTGGAAAGCCCATGATGTCTACTTTCCAACGCCGTTGAGAGCGCGCCGATTGGGCTTCTGTAGCTCCAGAAAATCCACTTCGAGTGCAGGGAGGTCAGAATCCAACAGCATCTGCAGTCCTTTTCAGCCTCTAAATCAGATTTTTGCTCAGATTCCTCAATTTCAGCCAGAAAATACCTGAAATCACAGAAAAACACACAAACTCATAGTAAAGTTCAGAAAAGTGAATTTTAACTAAAAACTAATAAAAATATACTAAAAACTAACTAAATCATACTAAAAACATACTAAAAACAATGCCAAAAAGCGTATATATTATCCGCTCATCACAACACCAAACTTAAATTGTTGCTTGTCCCCAAGCAACTGAAAATCAAAATAGAATAAAAAGAAGAGAATATACTATAGACTCCAAAATATCAAAGAAACATAGTTCCAATTAGATGAGCGGGACCAGTAGCTTTTTGCTTCCGAACAGTTTTGGCATCTCACTTTATCCTTTGAAGTTCAGAATGATTGGCATCTTTAGGAACTCAGAACTCAGATAGTGTTATTGATTCTCCTAGTTAAGTATAATGAAAAACCAGAGAAACAGAGAGGGAGGGAAGGAGAGATTGAGAAATCTTTTACACAACCAAGCTAGTTCAAACGGGTTGACCAGAGATTTCTTCAACAATCCAAAACTTTCTCTAACATCCTTAATGTAAAAAACACCAAATCCATTCAACTCACACTAACAAAAACACAATTCAGCACAGCAAATCACAAAAAGTACATAAACCATACCAACCAAATTTCAGGTTTTGGATCTAGCAGGCTAAAACAAGTAAACATCAACAATTCAAAGCTTCCGAATTAGAAAAGAGAAATGGGTAACTGTAAAAATGGCTTACTAATTGACTATGTAAAAAAGTATTGTCTCCCCTGCTTCCAATCATAGTAAAACATAAGAGAAAAGAGATTACCTACTGTGTTAGATGGCAGCAGCAGGGGTTGGTAGCGACGGTGATGATGGCGGTGGTGGGTTGGTAGCGGCGGCAGCAAGGGAGAGACGAGAGAGGAATGGTAGCGACGGCAGCAACCAGCAAGGGAGAGAGGATACTGTGTCAGACGACGGTGAACGACAGTGAGCGACGGCGGCGAATAGTTCGACGACGGCGGCTCTGACGGTGGCAGTAGTCGGTTGGTTGCGGCGGCAGAAGGGGAGAGACGAGAGAGGATGTTGAAACGCGATTAGGGTTTTTGCGTTTTCAGTTTTCACATTTTCAATTTTTTAGTTTGGAAGACTGAATTGAAGTTCTATAAACCAGTTTTGATTTGGTTTAAAACTAAACTGAACTATAAAAACTGGTTTTTAATAAACTGGTTTTTATAAAAAACTATGGTTTCAGTTCAGTTTTTTATTTAAAAAAACTGGTTTATTTAAAACAGTTTCAATTCAGTTTCAGTTCAGTTCAGTTAAACCAGTTTTTTTGCACACCCCTAGTCTTGGCTGTGGCCCAAAGCACTCTGTCTTCCAGTATTACCACCGGATACATACATGCCACAGACACATAATTGGGTGAACCTTTTCAGATTGTGACTCAGCTTTGCTAGAGTCCCCAATTAGAGGTGTCCAGGGTTCTTAAGCACACTCTTTTTGCCTTGGTTCACAACTTTATTTCTTTCTTTTTCTTTCCTTTTCTTTTTCTTCTCTTTTTTTTTCGAAATTATTTTTTTTTTGTATTCACTGCTTTTTCTTGCTTCAAGAATCAATTTGATGATTTTTCAGATCCTCAATAACAGTTCCCCTTTTTCCCTCATTCTTTCAAGAGCCAACAATTTTAACATTCTCAAAACAACAAATTCAAAAGACATATGCACTGTTCAAGCATTCATTCAGAAAACAAAAAGTATTGTCACCACATCAAACTAATCCAACTAGTTTCAAGGCTAAATTCGAAATCCTGTATTTCTTGTTCTTTTGTGATTAAAGCATTTTTCATTTAAGAGAGGTGATGGATTCATAGGACATTCATAGCTTTAAGGCATAAACTTTAAATTTTATTAATTATGAATTAAGAACAAGACTCAAAAATAGATATAAAATGAAACTAAAGATAGAAAAAAAATTTAAATAGGCTCCTAATGATAGAGGTTTTCACAGAGTTAGGACTCAACAACCTTGATTTTGAGAAGTGGATGCTCCCTCAAATTGAGGGGAGAACTTTTGGCGTTTCAGTTCTTGAAGTTCACGCCCCTGCTCCTCTTGTTCCTTCAGCAATTTGCAGAGCATGCAGTTCTGATTCTGCTGTTCTTCCTTAAGTTGCTCCATAGTCTCTTGCAACTTGGTGATAGATGCTTCTAGGCTGGCCCAGTAGCCAATTTCAGGAAATTCAGGAAGGAACTCCTGCGCCCTCCTTTTGATAGAGTTGTCTTGTATTTGTCCTTCCATTGACTTCTTGGTGATTGGATGTTCAATGGGTATGAATTCATCTACTCCCATCTTTACCCCAGCCTCTTTACAGAGCAAGGAGATCAAGCTTGGGTAAGCCAGTTTGGCTTCAGTGGAATTCTTATTTGCAATTGTGTAGATCTCACAAGCAATCACATGATAAACCTCCACTTCTTTTCCAAGCATAATGCAATGAATCATCACTGCTCTCTTGATAGTGACCTCAGAACGGTTGCTAGTGGGCAGTATGGAACACCCAATAAAGTCTAGCCAACCTCTTGCAATTGGTTTGAGGTCTCCCCTCTTGAGTTGGTTTGGGACACCCTTTGAATTGGTTATCCACTTAGTTCCAGGGAGGCATATGTCCTCTAGAACTTGATCTAACCCTTTATCTGCTCTCACCATTCTCCTATTAAAGGATTCAGGATCATCTTGCAGTTGAGGCAATTTGAAGATTTCTCTTATTTTGTCCAGATGGAAGTACATAACTTTCCCTCTGACCATGGTTCTGTAAGTATGGTAAGCGGTTCCAGTCATTCTCTGCTAATCTGTTTGCCACAGATTTGAGTAGAATTCCTGAACCATATTCCTTCCAACCTTTATCTCAGGATTGGTTAGAACTTCCCATCCTCTGTTTCGAATTTGCTCTTGGATCCCCGGATATTCATCTTCTTTCAGATCAAATTTAACTTCCGGGATCACTGACCTCAGACCCATTATTTTGTGATAATGGTCTTCATGTTCTTTGGTTAAGAACTTCTCTTGATTCCAAAGATTCTTTGGATTATTCTCTTTCTTTCCTCTTAAATTGGTTTGTTTTCCCTTAGGAGCCATGATCTTGATGAATCTTGGCTTAGTGATCACGGAAAGGCACACCAAACTTAGAGGTTTGCTTGTCCTCAAGCAAAAGAAAGGAAGGAAGAGAGAGAAGAGAAGAGCAAATTCGAATGGTGTGGGGGAATGGTGAGGCCGAACGTGTTTTTATAAGGGAGGGAAAGGAGATTTCGAAAAAAATTGAAAAGAGATTTGAGAAGATATGGAGAGAATTTGAGAGAAGGGTGAGTTTTTGAACAAGATTTGGGATTGATTTGAGAGAGATTTGAAGAATGGTTTTGAAGATTTGAAAGTGAATGATGAAAGGTTGAAGTGTGTTTATGTAGAAAAGTATGGGTAAGAAAAGGAAAGTTTGAAAAAAATTTGATTGGAAAACAAAATCTTGGTCCCCCACCTTTCTGGCGTTAAACGCCCAGAATGGCATCCATTCTGGCGTTTAACGCCCATTTGTTGCCCATTGTGGGCGTTTAACGCCCAGCCAGGTGCCCTGGCTGGCGTTAAACGCCAGAATTCCCTTTATCACTGGGCGTTTTGCTAAACGCCCAGGATGCTGCACACCTGGCGTTAAACGCCCAGAATGGTGCCCATTCTGGCGTTTAACGCCCAAAATGGCACCTTTACTGGCGTTAAACGCCCAGAATGGTGCCCATTCTGGCGTTTAACGCCCAAAATGCCCCTTACTGGCGTTTTTTCGCCAGTAAGCTCTTTTTCTCTGCTTTTTGCGCTGAATCTTTCTGTAACACTGTGAATTCCTCTATTTTTGATACTTGCCTTTGTAAAAACAACACATATGACCTGCTAATGACTGGGTTGCCTCCCAGCAAGCGCTTCTTTACTGTCTTTAGCTGGACCTTTACTGAGAATCACTCAAGTCTCAGTTTTGAGCACTCCTGCTCAAAATTGCCTTCAAGATAATGCTTGATTCTTTGTCCATTAACAATGAACTTTTTGTCAGAATCAATATCCTGAAGCTCAACATATCCATAAGGTGACACTCCTGTAATCACATACGGACCCCACCACCGGGATTTAAGTTTTCCTGGAAACAATCTGAGCCTAGAGTTGAAGAGCAGAACTTTTTGTCCTGGCTCAAAGACTCTGGTTGACAACTTCTTGTCATGCCACTTCTTTGCCTTTTCCTTATAAATTCTTGCATTTTCAAAGGCATTGAGTCTGAACTCCTCTAGCTCATTTAGCTGGGAGCAATCTTTTTTCACCAGCTAACTGAGCATCCATGTTTAGGAATCTGGTTGCCCAGTAGGCTTTATGTTCCAGTTCCACGGGCAGATGACAGGCCTTCCCATACACTAGTTGGTATGGAGAGGTTCCTATAGGAGTCTTGAATGCTGTTCTGTATGCCCACAGAGCATCATCCAAACTCTTTGCCCAATCCTTTCTTCGGGCTATCACAGTTCGTTCTAGGATTCTTTTTAGTTCTCTGTTAGAGACTTCAGCTTGCCCATTTGTCTGTGGATGATACGGAGTTGCCACTTTGTGGCTAATTCCATATATGACCATAGCAGAGTATAGCTGTCTATTGCAGAAATGAGTGCCCCCGTCACTGATTAGTACTCTGGGAACACCAAACCTGCTGAAGATGTGTTTCTGGAGGAATTTCAGCACGGTCTTGGTATCATTAGTGGGTGTAGCAATTGCTTCTACCCACTTAGATACATAGTCCACTGCCACCAGAATGTAAGTGTTTGAGTATGATGGTGGGAATGGACCCATGAAGTCAATTCCCCATACATCAAACAATTCTATCTCTAATATCCCTTGTTGAGGCATGGCATATCCGTGAGGCAAGTTACCAGCTCTTTGGCAACTGTCACAGTTACGTACAAACTCTCGGGAATCTTTATAGAGAGTAGGCCAGTAGAAGCCACATTGGAGGACTTTAGTGGCTGTTCGCTCACTTCCAAAATGTCCTCCATACTGTGATCCATGGCAATGCCATAGGATCCTTTGTGCTTCTTCTCTGGGTACACATCTGCGGATCATTCCGTCTGCACATCTCTTAAAGAGATATGGTTCATCCCATAGGTAGTACTTGGCATCTGAAATTAATTTCTTTTTTTGCACTCTGCTGTACTCCTGGGGTATGAACCTCACAGCTTTATAGTTTGCAATATCTGCAAACCATGGAGCTTCCTGAATGGCAAAGAGTTGCTCATCTGGGAAAGTCTCAGAGATCTCAGTAGAAGGGAGGGACGTCCCAGCTACTGGTTCTATTCGGGACAGATGATCAGCTACTTGGTTCTCTGTCCCTTTTCTGTCTCTTATCTCTATATCAAACTCTTGCAGAAGCAACACCCATCTTATAAGCCTGGGTTTTGAATCCTGCTTTGTGAGTAAGTATTTAAGAGCAGCATGGTCAGTGTACACAATCACCTTTGATCCCACTAGATAAGATCTAAACTTGTCAATGGCATAGACCACTGCAAGTAATTCTTTTTCTGTGGGTGTGTAATTCTTCTGTGCATCATTTAGAACACGGCTGGCATAATAAATGACGTGCAGAAGCTTGTTATGCCTCTGTCCCAACACTGCACCAATGGCATGGTCACTGGCATCACACATTAATTCAAATGGCAATGTCCAATCTGGTGCAGAGATGACTGGTGCTGTGACCAGCTTAGCTTTCAGGGTCTCAAACGCCTGGTGACACTGTATGTCAAACACAAAAGGTGTGTCAGCAGCTAGCAGGTTACTCAAAGGTTTTGCAATTTTCGAAAAATCCTTTATGAACCTTCTGTAGAATCCTGCATGCCCCAGAAAGCTTCTGATTGCCTTAACATTGGCAGGTGGTGGTAATTTTTCAATTACCTCTACCTTTGCCTTATCCACCTCTATTCCCCTGCTTGAAATTTTGTGCCCAAGGACAATTCCTTCAGTCACCATAAAGTGACATTTCTCCCAGTTTAAAACCAGGTTAGTCTCTTGGCACCTTTTCAGGACAAGTGCTAGGTGATTAAGACAGGAGCTGAATGAGTCTCCATATACTGAGAAGTCATCCATGAAGACTTCCAGGAATTTCTCCACCATATCAGAGAAGATGGATAACATGCATCTCTGAAAGGTTGCAGGAGCATTACACAGACCAAAAGGCATCCTCCTGTAGGCAAACACGCCAGAAGGGCAGGTAAATGCTGTTTTCTCTTGGTCTTGAGGATCTACTGCAATTTGGTTGTAACCTGAATAGCCATCCAAAAAGCAGTAATAATCATGACCAGCTAGTCTTTCTAGCATTTGGTCTATGAATGGTAAAGGAAAATGATCCTTTCTGGTGGCTGTATTGAGCCTTCTGTAGTTGATGTGTGGAAAGCGATCCAACACAAAACTCACCGGCAAGTGTACCGGGTCGCATCAAGTAATAATAACTCACATGAGTGAGGTCGATCCCACAGGGATTGAAGGATTGAGCAATTTTAGTTTAGTGGGTGATTTAGTCAAGCGAATCAAGTGTTGATTGGGTGATTTGTGTTTAACAGAAAGTAAATGACAGTAAATGTAAAGGGGAGAGGGAAAATTTCAGTAAAATAAAGAACAGAAGAGTAAAAGTGCAGAAACTTAAAGAGCAAGAAAGTAAATGACTGAAACTTAAAGTGCAAGAAACTTAAATTGCAGTAACTTAAATGGCAAGAAAAATAAATTGCTAGAAGATAAAAGGGAATTAAGGAGTGGGATTGCAAGATCTTAACAAAAGAAAAGTAAATTGCAATAATGAAGATAGCAGAAATTGAATTGGATGCAAACAGAAATTTAAACAGCAAGGAAATTAAAGTGCAGTAAAAGTTCACAGAAGAACCAAAAGTGATCTCAGGATCCCAAGGGCTTAGGTAGCAGAGCCTAAAACCCAATTTCCTTCCCAGATCTGAATTCACTAAACAATTGACAGAAAATAAAAGAAGAAGCAAGAGAAGAATAAAATTTGGATTGAATTATGCAGAAAATTAAAGGCAAAGAGCTTGAATGGGAATTGGGACAGAATTTCCCCAATTTCACACACCCAATACTCAGGAAACAGAAGAGTAGAATTGCCCAAGAGAATTGAGGAAGGAGATTTTCCTTTGATCCTCTTAGTTCTCGGTCAAGTCTCTCAAGGAAGCTTGAAAGTAAAATTTCAAAGCCAAGGTAAAAGTGAAAATTCAAAAGTGAGCATCCAGGTCCTAATTACATCAAACTAAGTCCTATTTATACACTTTCTATTCTTGGCTAATGGGATTTGGATGGGCTTTTGGATTGGTGAAGAAATGAATTCAAATTAATTTTCAATTTGAATTTTTGGCCCAAAAGATTGCTTCCAGGAGGCTGCCCTGCCCTTGTGGAGGGCAGGGCAGAAAATTGATGCTAGGCACAAGAAGTTGGTGCGGCCATAGTGCGCATGGTGAAGAAATTGGTGCGCCAGAAGCTGCGTGGTGCGCATGAGGAGGAAATTTGGTGCGCCAGAGGCTGCCCTGCCCGCGCCAAGGGCAGGGCGGGAAGGTTGGTGCGCCAGAACGTGATGCGTGCGTGCGCTTGGTGCTGCCAGAATTGAGAAGCGCGCGTGCGCGTGCTGCATGCTGGTGCGTGGATGATGCCTGCCCGCGCCAAGGGCAGGGCAGGAATGGTTTTGTGCGCCAGGAAAGGAATGTTGCGCGCGGTTGGTGCGCCAGGAAGCAAATTTGGTGCGCCAACTTCAAATGCTGCCCTGCCCGCGCCAAGGGCAGGGCAAGGTTCCTTCCTTCAAGTCGTGGGTTCGATCCTGGGAGGAAGCAAACACGCTAGTTTTTCTTTTGATTTCTTGGCATGCTATTTGGTCTCAAGGCTTGGCTTCCTCATGGTTCTTGGTTCGACCCTTGTGGCTTGCATGGGAGCTATTTTCTCCTTGATTTTCTTCCTCATGGAGCCCGATCCTGCTCTCCACAAGGGCAGGGCAGAAATTGCTTCTCTTGGTTCCAAGGCATTATTTTGTGCTCTGCCCTTTGGAGTGGGCAGGGCAGGGTTGCCTATGCTTGCTTGGTCACTTGATTCTGCCCTTGTGGAGGGCATTCTGCCCTTGTGGAGGGCAAGATTGCTTCCATTATGAGTTGCGGCACGCTTCTCCCTTGATTCGGCCACGCTTTTCTTTCCTCGGCTACACTTTCTTAGGCCACGCTTTTCATTTTCTTTTCTTTTCTTCACCTAAAACAAACCAAACAACCACTCAAAGTATCACTAAATTCAAGAAGCTTATAAATCAATTATAATGCAATTAAATTAGCTTAAACCTCATGATTTAACATTAATTTCATAGTGGTTGCTTGATTTAGAGAAGTTGTGCATTTTCACTCCAAATCACTTACTTAGGATGCAAGAAAGTGTATAAATGCTAACAAAACAAGTGAAATTAGCTTGAAAAATGGGTATATGATGACTTGTCATCACAACACCAAACTTAAACCTTGCTTGTCCCCAAGCAAGCATCAAAACTAAGAGTAAATGATATGAATAAGAAAAGAACACAAATCCTTATTATGCAGATAGCAGAACTTCAATTTATGGAGCATTTATGCAGACAATGATACTCACCTATTGTTGTTGCTGCATAATATACATTTTGCATCAAAGGTTTGCTAAACTTGCTGTCATAAGACTCACCTTTTGATTACTCCCTTCGTAACTTTTCTTGGCTTACAATGCTTTAACAAGCTTTTTATTCTTTAAGAGGTTTGGTGTTAAATGTTGCAGCTTAGCCTTTGGCTTCATTTTCTTTTATTTTGCTCAACATCTTTCCACCACAGACACTTAGCTCACTAATTCTTCTTAGGATCATTGATGCCCAGCATCTCTTTGGATCACTAAGTGCTTTGTATCTAAGTTGCTCTTTATTGTGGATTTTCAATTGGCCATCCCAAATCAGTTGATCTAAGTGACCGGGTTTCAAAATACCCCTTAGAATTTACTCATCCAAGCAGATCTCAGTACAAGAACACCATAGGCATTTGTCCTAAGGTTCAAACCATTGGTGTCCAACCTTTATTCTTTGTTTTTCTTGCCATTTTGGCTTTTTCTTTCTCTTTCTCTTTCTGTTTTTGTTACCAAGGGTGCTTCATTATAGATAGGAGTCTTTGTAACAGCAAGCTAACTTACAATTGAATGGGAATGATATTATGCAACATTTATTTCATGAGGTATGCATTTAATCATACACATGTGCCACCACCAACTTCCATTCATACTCATGCAACATTGGATTTTTTTACTTTTCAATTCAAACCAAACTCTTTTATTCAAGCATATGGGAAACAAAGCAATATTTAAAGCTAAGTGATGGATACAAGCATTGTGCAGATTTAGCATTTTTCACAAACAATTTCACTTGTGGCTAAATGAACACTTTAGCAAGAAATACAATGGCTTCCAGATTTGAAACATCACACAGCAGCAAGGATTAGGTTCAGATACAACCTTTGAAGTTGCAGCCCTTTGATTTTTCTTTCTGTTATGTCCTCTTTGAGTTATAATGCATAATGTCTTCAAATGTTGGCTTCTATCCTGCATAGTTCTCAAAGTTGCTTGATTCTCAAGCCCTTAATTACATGGTTAGTAAGCATAGTACTGAGTGTGGCTCTTGGATTGATTTTTGGTGTATGAACACCAAACTTAATTGTTTTGCCACTGTCTCAGATGTACCAAATTAACCATTAAGTGAAACCATGTATTCTTGCTGAAGGTTAATAGAATTAAAGCTAGAAAACAATTTAACAGTTGAATAATTTGTTTAATTGCTTGGAGCTGGAATCATGCAAGAGGTGAGAATGTGTTTTTAAATGATATTTTTGGTGGAACACTAAACTTAGAAGTTTTCATTCCCCCTCAATTTGTTTTGGTGTGCAACACCAAACTTAGCTCCTTGCAATGCACAACAATTACTCAACATTTTTATTGAAAAACTATGAAAAGCAATTACCTCAGGTTGGGTTGCCTCCCAACAAGCGCTCTTTTATTGTCATTAGCTTGACATCTTCATTGTTGCCTATCATGGGGGTCGAAAATCACAATGCCTTAGCTTGTCTGTCTTCACTGTGAACTTCCTTCCGGTTTCCTCTTTGATGACCTCTACAGATTCTTGTGAAAGGATCTTAGTCACAACATAATGATCAGACAACTGTGGGAATACCTTTATGGTTTGCATATTGATCATCACTCGATCCCCTAGTGAGAAATTTCCAGTGTACTTGTCTTTAGTTCTCTCCTCTGTCTCTCTTTGAAGGAATTCTCTGTTGTGTCTTTCTTGACTGGTACTTCCTTTCTCATTGTCTTCCATGATCCTTTTCCATCCTTCCTTCTTTGTAGCATCTTCGTTATTGGTTGGTTTATCTTCACTGGCTTTGAGGAAAGTATGTGGTTTCTTCTCACCCATTTCTGCAAAATGCTTTGCCAATTGAGCCATCCGCTCCTCAAGTCCTCTCATTAACATCTCTTGGTTCCTTGTTGTTTCTTCTTGATGTTTCATCATTCTCTCCATTAGGGTCTCCAAGTTTGTGATTCTCTGAGAGTCTTGTGAGATTGGTTGGTTAGGATATGTTGAAGGTAGGAAGGGTGGGTGTGGTGGAGGAATGTAGTGGTTGTTATTGCTGTAATGATGTTTTTGATGGTTTATGAAGTTCGGGTTGTTATAGTGGAATTCCCTTGGTTTGTGATTTTGGTACTCACCCCTTCTCCAGTTGAGATAGGTTTGGGGGTGTCTGTGTTGTGGATATTGGCTTTGAGTGGTATTAATGGGTGGGAGATGTTGATTGGTCATGGTCATAGAATTGTCTTGGCGGAAACTTCCTTGTTCTTGATGTTGAGGCTCCCTCATTCTTAGATAAGAGTGAGGTCTCCAAGGTGAAATTTGGCATGTTCTACAGCCGATAACTCTATGTTTTGCTGTGGTTGACGGTGCAGCTGGTTGTTGTGGTCCTTGAATGCATTCACTCCTTCAATATTTGCTACTTTTTCTTCTGAGATTGCACTATGGAGTTTCTCAGATGGATGTTGGTTGTTGGTTCCTTTGTCATTGAGGTCTGAAATTCCTTGAGCATTTGTTGTTGCTTTGAGTAGGCCATCTGAGAAGTAATCCACTGCTTTTCTTGTTTCTGGGGTCAATCCTTCATAGAAAGCTCGGAAGCCCACTTTATCAGTTGCTCTCTTGTATCTTTCCCAGGCTGTGAAGAGTGGTTCCTTGTCCCCTTGTGTGAATAAATGTCCCTCTTCTTTCGGCTGGATGTTCTGTTTGGATGAGGTGAATTTGGCCAGAAATTTGGTGACCAAATCATCCCAACTAGTAATACTTCCTTGGGGAAAAGTTTCGAACCATTGTGCAGCTTCACCCTTCAATGAAAAAGGGAATAATAGGATCTTGTAAGTGTCCTGATCTGGACCATCAGTTTTGACTGCATTGCAAGTTCTCAGGAAAGTAGATATATGTTGTCGAGGATCCTCTGATGGACTTCCATCATAAGAGCAATTGTTCTTGATGAGTGCAATGAGTGGTGGCTTCATGTCATGGTACCCTTTGTCTGTAGAAACTTGATTTCCTGTGATATGCACACAATCAGGGTAGCCCAACAACAACACTCTTGAGAATTAAGTGCAGTTATTTGAGATAAATTGTTAGTGAGTTAGTAGAGGCAATTTCTCAAACAGTTAGTGTGTTAGTAAAAGTTAGAATAACAGAAAAGAAAAAGTGCTTAATCTAGACCTCCACTTCACTTAATCATTGTCAATCTATTTCAATCGCCGGCAACGGCGCCAAAAACTTGATGTGTGGAAAGCGATCCAACACAAAACTCACCGGCAAGTGTACCGGGTCGCATCAAGTAATAATAACTCACATGAGTGAGGTCGATCCCACAGGGATTGAAGGATTGAGCAATTTTAGTTTAGTGGGTGATTTAGTCAAGCGAATCAAGTGTTGATTGGGTGATTTGTGTTTAACAGAAAGTAAATGACAGTAAATGTAAAGGGGAGAGGGAAAATTTCAGTAAAATAAAGAACAGAAGAGTAAAAGTGCAGAAACTTAAAGAGCAAGAAAGTAAATGACTGAAACTTAAAGTGCAAGAAACTTAAATTGCAGTAACTTAAATGGCAAGAAAAATAAATTGCTAGAAGATAAAAGGGAATTAAGGAGTGGGATTGCAAGATCTTAACAAAAGAAAAGTAAATTGCAATAATGAAGATAGCAGAAATTGAATTGGATGCAAACAGAAATTTAAACAGCAAGGAAATTAAAGTGCAGTAAAAGTTCACAGAAGAACCAAAAGTGATCTCAGGATCCCAAGGGCTTAGGTAGCAGAGCCTAAAACCCAATTTCCTTCCCAGATCTGAATTCACTAAACAATTGACAGAAAAATGAAAGAAGAAGCAAGAGAAGAATAAAATTTGGATTGAATTATGCAGAAAATTAAAGGCAAAGAGCTTGAATGGGAATTGGGACAGAATTTCCCCAATTTCACACACCCAATACTCAGGAAACAGAAGAGTAGAATTGCCCAAGAGAATTGAGGAAGGAGATTTTCCTTTGATCCTCTTAGTTCTCGGTCAAGTCTCTCAAGGAAGCTTGAAAGTAAAATTTCAAAGCCAAGGTAAAAGTGAAAATTCAAAAGTGAGCATCCAGGTCCTAATTACATCAAACTAAGTCCTATTTATACACTTTCTATTCTTGGCTAATGGGATTTGGATGGGCTTTTGGATTGGTGAAGAAATGAATTCAAATTAATTTTCAATTTGAATTTTTGGCCCAAAAGATTGCTTCCAGGAGGCTGCCCTGCCCTTGTGGAGGGCAGGGCAGAAAATTGATGCTAGGCACAAGAAGTTGGTGCGGCCATAGTGCGCATGGTGAAGAAATTGGTGCGCCAGAAGCTGCGTGGTGCGCATGAGGAGGAAATTTGGTGCGCCAGAGGCTGCCCTGCCCGCGCCAAGGGCAGGGCGGGAAGGTTGGTGCGCCAGAACGTGATGCGTGCGTGCGCTTGGTGCTGCCAGAATTGAGAAGCGCGCGTGCGCGTGCTGCATGCTGGTGCGTGGATGATGCCTGCCCGCGCCAAGGGCAGGGCAGGAATGGTTTTGTGTGCCAGGAAAGGAATGTTGCGCGCGGTTGGTGCGCCAGGAAGCAAATTTGGTGCGCCAACTTCAAATGCTGCCCTGCCCGCGCCAAGGGCAGGGCAAGGTTCCTTCCTTCAAGTCGTGGGTTCGATCCTGGGAGGAAGCAAACACGCTAGTTTTTCTTTTGATTTCTTGGCATGCTATTTGGTCTCAAGGCTTGGCTTCCTCATGGTTCTTGGTTCGACCCTTGTGGCTTGCATGGGAGCTATTTTCTCCTTGATTTTCTTCCTCATGGAGCCCGATCCTGCTCTCCACAAGGGCAGGGCAGAAATTGCTTCTCTTGGTTCCAAGGCATTATTTTGTGCTCTGCCCTTTGGAGTGGGCAGGGCAGGGTTGCCTATGCTTGCTTGGTCACTTGATTCTGCCCTTGTGGAGGGCATTCTGCCCTTGTGGAGGGCAAGATTGCTTCCATTATGAGTTGCGGCACGCTTCTCCCTTGATTCGGCCACGCTTTTCTTTCCTCGGCTACACTTTCTTAGGCCACGCTTTTCATTTTCTTTTCTTTTCTTCACCTAAAACAAACCAAACAACCACTCAAAGTATCACTAAATTCAAGAAGCTTATAAATCAATTATAATGCAATTAAAATTAGCTTAAACCTCATGATTTAACATTAATTTCATAGTGGTTGCTTGATTTAGAGAAGTTGTGCATTTTCACTCCAAATCACTTACTTAGGATGCAAGAAAGTGTATAAATGCTAACAAAACAAGTGAAATTAGCTTGAAAAATGGGTATATGATGACTTGTCATCAGTAGTCAATACACATACGCCACCCTGTGACTGTTCTTGTAGGAACCAGTTCATTTTTTTCATTATGAACCACTGTCATGCCTCCCTTTTTGGGGACAACTTGGACAGGGCTCACCCAGGGGCTATCAGAAATAGGATAAATAATCCCAGCCTCTAGTAATTTAGTGACCTCTTTCTGCACCACCTCCTTCATGGCTGGATTTAGCCTCCTCTGTGGTTGGACCACTGGTTTGGCATTATCCTCCAACAGGATCTTGTGCATGCATCTAGCTGGGCTAATGCCCTTAAGATCACTTATGGACCACCCAAGAGCTGTCTTGTGTGTCCTTAGCACTTGAATCAGTGCTTCCTCTTCCTGTGGATTTAAAGCAGAGCTTATAATCACTGGAAAAGTGTCATCCTCTCCCAGAAATGCATACTTCAGGGATGGTGGTAGTGGTTTGAGTTCAGGTTTGGGGGGCTTATCCTCCTCCTGAGGAATTTTCGAAAATTCCTTTGTTTTCTCTAGTTCTTCTTGATCAGTTTGAGCATCCTTGAAGATGTCTTCAAGCTCTGATTCTAGGCTTTCAGTCATATTGATCTCTTCCACCAAAGAGTCAATAATGTCAGCGCCCATGCAGTCATTTGGTGTGTCTGGATGCTGCATAGCTTTTACAGCATTCAACTTGAACTCATCTTCATTGACTCTCAGGGTTACTTCCCCTTTTTGTACATCAATGAGAGTTCGTCCAGTTGCTAGGAAAGGTCTTCCTAGAATGAGAGTTGCACTTTTGTGCTCCTCCATTTCCAGCACCACAAAGTCAGTTGGAAAGGCAAATGGCCCAACCTTAACAATCATATCCTCTATTATGCCTGATGGATGTTTAATAGAGCCATCAGCAAGTTGGAGGCATATCCGGGTTGGTTTGACTTCTCCAGTCAACCCAAGCTTTCTGATAGTGGATGCAGGTATTAGATTGATGCTTGCTCCAAGATCACATAGGGCTGTCTTGGTGTAGGCACCTTCTAATGTGCATGGTATCATAAAGCTTCCTGGATCTTGAAGCTTTTCTGGTAAGCTTTTCAGAATGACTGCACTGCATTCTTCAGTGAGAAACACTTTTTCAGTTTCTCTCCAATCCTTCTTATGACTTAGGATCTCTTTCATGAACTTAGCATAAGAAGGTATTTGCTCAAGTGCCTCTACAAATGGAATCTTTATTTCAAGAGTCCTTAGATAATCTGCAAAGCGGGCAAATTGCTTATCCTGCTCCGCTTGGCGGAGTTTCTGAGGATAAGGCATCTTGGCTTTATATTCTTCAACCTTAATTGCTGCAGGCTTATTCCTTACAGAAGTGGTTGAAGAATCCTTTTTAGAGGGATTATTGTCAGCACTCTCAGGTGTCTGTTCCTCCCTTGGCGTCTGAACGCCAGGAATGGGTGAAGATTGGGCGTTTAACGCCAACTTCTCCCCCTTTTCTGGCGTTTGAACGCCAGAACTGGGCAAGGAATGGGCGTTTAACGCCAGCTTTCCTTCCCTTTATGGCGTTTGAACGCCAAAAGTATTCCTCTCTGGGCTCTTACTGTCCTCAGAGGGATTTTGGGCAGTGGCTTGGTTACCCTCTGTCAATTGTTCCTTATTTGACTTTTTGCTCTTTTGAGTGGTGTTGTTTAGTGTCTTCCCACTCCTCAGTTGAACTACTTGACACTCTCCTGTTATCTGGTTAGATATCTGCTGTTTTGCTTGATTCAACTGCAGTTCTATGTTCTTGTTAGCAACTTTTGTTTCATGGAGCATCTCTTTAAATTCTGCTAACTGTTCTGTCATCAGGAGCAATTGTTGATTAAGCTCAATCATCTGTTCTTGAGGATTAGGATCAGTGACTACTGCCATGACTTCCTCTTTTGGAGAGAACTCATTGCTAGAGTATAAATATTGGTTTCTAGCAACAGTGTCTATAAGCTCTTGAGCCTCTTCAATTGTCTTCCTCATGTGTATAGATCCACCAGTTGAGTGGTCTAAAGACATCTGAGCTTTTTCTGTAAGCCCATAGTAGAAGATGTCTAACTGTACCCACTCTGAAAACATTTCAGAGGGGCATTTTCTTAGCATACCTCTATACCTCTCCCAGGCATCATAAAGGGATTCATTATCCTCTTGTTTAAAGCCTTGGATGTCCAGCCTTAGCTGTGTCATCCTCTTTGGAGGGTAAAAATGATTCAGGAACTTGTCTGATAACTGTTTCCATGTCTTTATGCTTGCTGTAGGTTGGTTATTCAACCACCTTTTAGCTTGATCTTTTACAGCAAATGGAAATAGTAATAGTCTGTAGACATCCTGATCCACCTCTTTATCATGTACTGTGTCAGCAATTTGTAAGAATTGTGCCAGAAACTCAGTAGGTTCTTCCTGTGGAAGACCGGAATACTGGCAATTTTGCTGCACTATGATAATGAGTTGAGGATTTAGCTCAAAGCTGCTTGCTTTGATGAGAGGTGTACAAATGCTACTCCCATATGCAGCTGTAATGGGGTTAGCATATGACCCCAGAGTCCTTCTGGATTGATCAATCCCACTTAGGTCCATAGTGGATAAAGGGAACTGATATGGATTGCAAATAGATAAATTTTGTTTTTTTTTTTTTGAATTATCCGAAAAAAATAAAATAAATAAAATAAAATAAAACAAAAGAAAAATAAAATAAAAATTCGAAAATTAAAAGAGAATAAGATCAAAGCAAATTGAAAACTGAATCAATTAGTTAATTGAAAAGATTTTGAGATTAGCAATTAGAAAGATATGATTGAAAAATTTTTATGAAAAAGATTTGATTTTTGAAAAGAGGAAAGAGAAAAACAACAAAATGACACCAAACTTAAAATTTTTAGAAAATCAAACACTAATTTTTGAAAATTTTTAAGGGAAAAACACAAAGAGGACACCAAACTTAGAATTTTTACGGATCAAAAAGGGACTAAAGACATGCAAATTCGAAAATTAGAAGAAAAACAAAAGCATGCAATTGACACCAAACTTAAAATATGAAACTAGACTCAACTAAAAGACTCTAAACCAAAAAAAATAAAACAGTCCTAATCTAAGCAACAAGATAAGCCGTCAGTTGTCCAAACTCGAACAATCCCCGGCAACGGCGCCAAAAACTTGGTGCACGAAATTGCAATCACACTTTTGCAATCCCGCACAACTAACCAGCAAGTGCACTGGGTCGTCCAAGTAATACCTTACGTGAGTAAGGGTCGATCCCACGGAGATTGTCGGCTTGAAGCAAGCTATGGTTATCTTGTAAATCTTAGTCAGGATATCAGAAATTATCAGGATTGATTGTGAAAAGCAAAAGAACATGAAATAAGTACTTGTTTTGCAGTAATGGGGAACAGGTTGAGGTTTTGGAAATGCTCCATCTTCTGAATCTCTGCTTTCCTACTGTCTCCTTCTTCAAGCACGCAAGACTCCTTCCATGGCAAGCTGTATGCAATGGTTTCACCGTTGTCAGTGGCTACCTCCCATCCTCTCAGTGAAAATGTTCAACGCACCCTGTCACGGCACGGCTATCCATCTGTCGGTTCTCAATCAGGCCGGAATAGAATCCAATGATTCTTTTGTGTCTGTCACTAACGCCCCGCCCTCAGGAGTTTGAAGCTCGTCACAGTCATTCAATCATTGAATCCTACTCAGAATACCACAGACAAGGTTTAGACCTTCCGGATTCTCTTGAATGCCGCCATCAGTTCTAGCTTATACCACGAAGATTCTGATTAAGGAATCCAAGAGATATCTACTCAATCTAAAGTAGAACGAAGGTGGTTGTCAGGCACGCGTTCATAGTTGAGAATATGATGAGTGTCACGGGTCATCACATTCATCCGGGTTAAGAACAAGTGATATCTTAGAACGGAAGCAAGCATGATTGAATAAGAAACAGTAGTAATTGCATTAATCCATCAAGACACAGCAGAGCTCCTCACCCCCAACCATGGGGTTTAGAGACTCATGCCATGGAAGGTACACAAAGAAACGTGTAAAGTGTCATGAGGTACAGTTACAATGTCAAAAGATCCTATTAATAGTGAACTAGTAACCTAAGGTTTACAGAAATGAGTAAATGACAGAAAAATCCACTTCCGGGCCCACTTGGTGTATGCTTGGGCTGAGCATTGAAGCTTTCATGTGTAGAGACATTTTCTGGAGTTAAACACCAGCTTTCATGCCAGTTTGGGCGTTTAACTCCAATTTTTATGCCAGTTCCAGCGTTAAACGCTGGAAATTCTGAGGCTGATTTGCAACGGCGGTTTAGGCCATCAAATCTCGGGCAAAGTATGGACTATTATATATTGCTGGAAAGCCCAGGATGTCTACTTTCTAACGCCGTTGAGAGCGCGCCAATTGGGCTTCTGTAGCTCCAGAAAATCCACTTCGAGTGCAGAGAGGTCAGAATCCAACAGCATCTGCAGTCCTTTTCAGCCTCTAAATCAGATTTTTGCTCAGATCCCTCAATTTCAGCCAGAAAATACCTGAAATCGCAGAAAAACACACAAACTCATAGTAAAGTCTAGAAAAGTGAATTTTAACTAAAAACTAATAAAAATATACTAAAAACTAACTAAATCATACTAAAAACATAGTAAAAACAATGCCAAAAAGCGTATAAATTATCCGCTCATCAACTGCCATGGATCACAGTATGGAGGACATTTTGGAAGTGAGCGAACAGCCACAAGAGTTCTCCAATGTGGCTTCTACTGGCCTACTCTCTATAAAGACTCCCGAGTGTTTGTACTTAATTGTGACAGTTGCCAAAGATCTGGCAATCTACCTCACAGTTATGCCATTCCTCAACAAGGGATCTTGGAGATTGAGTTGTTTGATGTATGGGGCATTGACTTCATGGGACCTTTCCCACCATCATACTCAAACACTTATATTCTGGTGGCAGTGGATTATGTATCCAAATGGGTGGAGGCTATTGCAACACCCACTAATGACACTAAAACAGTGTTAAAATTCCTTCAGAAACACATCTTCAGCAGATTTGGTATCCCTAGAGTATTAATCAGTGATAGGGGCACTCATTTCTGCAATAAACAGCTTTACTCTGCTCTGGTTCGTTATGGAGTTAGCCACAGGGTAGCTACTCCATATCACCCACAAACTAATGGGCAAGCTGAAGTCTCAAATAGAGAACTCAAAAGAATCCTGGAACGGACTGTAATTAACCGTAGAAGGGATTGGGCAAGAAGCTTGGATGATGCTCTGTGGGCATACAGAACAGCATTCAAGACCCCTATAGGGACCTTTCCATACCAGCTTGTGTATGGAAAGGCATGTCACTTGCCAGTGGAACTGGAACACAAGGCCTACTGGGCAACCAGATTCCTGAACCTTGATGCCAAGTTAGCTGGAGAAAAACGATTGCTCCAGTTAAATGAGCTAGAGGAATTTAGACTCAATGCTTTCGAGAATGCAAAAATTTACAAAGAGAAAGCAAAAAGATGGCATGATAAGAAATTGTCATCCAGAGTCTTTAAGCCGGGGCAGAAAGTTCTGCTATTTAATTCTAGGCTCAAATTATTCCCCGGGAAATTAAAATCCCGGTGGAGAGGTCCATATGTAATTACAAACATATCACCATATGGATACGTAGAGCTTCAGGATAATGACTCTAACAAAAAGTTCATTGTTAATGGACAAAGAGTTAAACATTATCTTGAAGGCAATTTTGAGCAAGAATGCTCAAAACTAAGACTTAATTAAAGCTCAGTAATAGTCCAGCTAATGACATTAAAGAAGCACTTGCTGGGAGGCAACCCAGCCAATCACAAAATTTAATTTTATTTGTTTTTGTTGATTTTTACAGGTATAGGTCAAAATATCTTCAAGGTAAACAAGCAATTGATTGAATTCACAGAGTTACAGGGAAATTTGGAAGCTCACTGGCGTGAAAAAAGCCAGTAAGAAACATTTTGGGCGTTGAACGCCCAAAAGAAGCACCTACTGGGCGTTCAACGCCAGTAAGGGTAGCCATCTGGGCGTTAAACGCCAGAAAGGAGCATCTTCTGGGCGTTGAACGCCAGAAAGAAGCACCTTCTGGGCGTTTAACGCCAGATTGTCAGCATCCTGGGCGTTCAGAAAAACGCCCAGTGACAAAGGACTTCCTGGCGGTCAACGCTAGAAAGAAGCATCAGCTGGGCGTTGAACGCCCAGGAGAAGCAGCATGTGGGCGTTAAACGCCCAAAACATGCATCGTTTGGGCGTTTAACGCCAGGATGGTGGGGAGGAGGTAAAATTCTTTTTTTTTTTTACAAATTTTTTAAATTTTTATGTTTCAATTCATAATTTCTTGCATCAACATGTTTCAAAATGTCATCCTTCAAATCAAATTAGTTTTCTAAGAACCCTAATTTCTGAAATTCCTTTTTCAAAAATTTCAAATATATCTTAATCCATAAAAACAAATTGTTTTCCAATCCAATCCAACTCTTTTAAGTTTGTTTTTAAAACTCAATCATCTTTTTAAAATCTTTTTCAAAAATTAAAAATTCAGATTTATCTTTTTAATTATTAGTCATATCTTTCTCTTTTTTAAACTATATCTTCTTCTTATCATATCTATCTTTTCTAAATCATATCTTCTATCTTATTCTTTTCTTATTTTCGAAATTTCCCACCCCCTCCTTATATATTGAATTCGGCGCCCCTCTCATCATCACAATGCAACACTTGCTCTCCTCCTATCCCTCTCCTTTCTTCTCTTTTGCTTGAGGACAAGCAAAGCTCTAAGTTTGGTGTGGTTATCCGTGATCACAAAAACATACTCATTAAGATCATGGCTCCTAAAGGAAAACAACCCACCCCAAGAGGCAAGAAAGAGAGTACTCCAAAGCCACTTTGGAATCAAGGGAAGTTCTTAACTAAAGAACATTCAGACCATTACTACAAAATAATGAGTCACAGATCAGTGATCCCGGAAGTCAAAATTGATCTGAAAGAAGATGAATATCCGGAGATCCAAGAGCAAATTCGAAACAGGAATTGGGAAATTCTGGCCAATCCTGAAAAGAAAGTGGGAAGGAACATGGTTCAGGAGTTCTATGCTAATCTATGACAGATAGACAGGCAAAGAATAATTGGAGCTGCTCTCTATGACCATCGGACCTTAGTCAGAGGAAAGATTGTTCATACCCATCCTGACAAGATCAGGGAGATATTTAAGCTTCCTCAACTGAAAGATGACCCAGACTCCTTTAATAGGAGAATGATGAGGGTAAATAAAGGTCTAGACAAGATTCTTGAGGATATATGCATCCCTGAAGTCAGGTGGACCACCAGCACGACTGGCACCCCAATTCAACTCAAAAGAGAAGATCTAAAACCAGTAGCCAGAGGCTGGCTGGATTTCATTGGGCGTTCCATATTGCCCACGAGCAACCGTTCTGAAGTTACCATTAAAAGAGCAGTAATGATTCACTGCATCATGTTGGGAAAAGAAGTAGAAGTCCATCAACTGATCTCATGCGAATTATACAAAATAGCAAACAGGAATTCCAAGGACGCCAGATTGGCCTATCCAAGCTTAATTTCTATGCTCTGCAAAGATGCCGGAGTAAAGATGGGAATAACAGAGTATATCTCAGTTGAGAGGCCAATCACCAGAATATCAATGGACAGACAACAGCTGCAGGATGATCCAATCAAGAGGAGAGCACAGGAAGTCTTCCCAGAACTCCCTCAATTCGAATATTGGGGGCATCTTGAAGTCTCTATTGCCAAATTGCAAGAAGCTCTGGACCAAATAAAGGAAGAACAGAACAATCAAAGTAGCATGCTTTGCAAACTGCTTAAGGAACAGGAAGAGCAAGGGCGTGATCTAAGGGAGCTGAAGCGCCAAAAATTAATCCTTGAAAAGCACCCCACAGATTAGAGGAACATCTACTTCTCAAAATAACAGGTTGCTGAGTTCCAATTTTTAGCTTTAACTCTGTGATAGTGTTTTTATAGAAATTTACCTTAGGAGATATATATATATATATATATATATATATATATATATATATATATATATATATATATATATATATATAGTAGTAGTAGTAATTAGTATAGTATATCTATTCTGGTTTTATTCCCAATTAAGTTATAATTTATTTTTCTCATCATCATCAAGCATGAATAAAATAGTAGATAATTAGAATAAAGAAGTAATTTTTTCTTTTTCGAGTTCTTAATAATAAAAATTATAATTAACTATGTGTGGTGGCAATACTTTTTGTTCTCTGAATGAATGCTTGAACAGTGTATAACTTGTACTTTGAATTTGATGAATATTGGCTCCTGAAAGAATGAGGAACACGAAAAATATTATTGATGATCTGAAAAATCCTGAAATTGATTCTTGAAGCAAGAAAAGGCAGTCAAAAAAAAATTTGGATCAAAAGGAATAAAAGCCAAACAGCCCTTAAAACCAAAAGGCAAGGGTGAAAAGGATCCAAGGCTTTGAGCATCAGTGGATAGGAGGGTCTAAGGAAATAGTTCCAGGCCTAAGCGGCTAAACCAAGCTGTCCCTAACCATGTGCTTGTGGCATGCAGGTCCAAGTTACAAACTTGAGACTGAGTGGTTAAAATCGTGATCCAAGGCAACAGAGTGTCCTCAAGAGCTCTGGACACCTCTGACTGGGGACTCTAGCAAAGCTAAGTCACAATCTGAAAAAGGTACACCTAGTCATGTGTCTGTGGCATTTATGTATCTGGTGGTAATACTGGAAAACAAAGTGCTTAGGGCCACGACCAAGACTCATAAAATAACTGTGTTCAAGAATCAACATACTACACTAGGAGAATAAATAATACTATCTGAATTCTGAGTTCCTATGGATGCCAATCATTCTGAAATTCAAAGGATAAAGGGAGATGCCAAAACTGTTCAGAAACAAAAAGCTACAAGCCCCGCTCATCTAAAAAGAATCTGAGCTCCATTTAAAACTCTTAGATATTATTACTTCTTAATTTCTTTCATCCTATTTTATTTATCTAGTTGCTTGAGGACAAGCAACAGTTTAAGTTTGGTGTTGTGATGAGCGGATATTTTATACGCTTTTTGGGGGTAATTTCATATAGATTTTAGCATGTTTTTATTAGTTTTTAGTTAAATGTTATTAGTTTTTAGGCAAAAATCATATTTCTGGACTTTACTATGAGTGTGTGTATTTCTCTGTGATTTCAGGTATTTTCTGGCTGAAATTGAGGAAGCTGAGCAAAAATCTGACTTAGGCTGAAAAAGGACTGCTGATGCTGTTGGATCCTGACCTCCCTGCACTCGAAATGGATTTTCTGGAGCTATATGAGTCCAATTGGCGCGCTCTCAACGGCGTTGGAAAGTAGACATCCAGGGCTTTCCAGCAATATATAATAGTTTATACTTTGCGCGAAGATAGACGACGTAACTTGGCATTGAACGCCAAGTACATGCTGCTGTCTGGAGTTAAACGCCAGAAACACGTCATGATCCGGAGTTGAACGCCCAAAACACGTCATAACTTGGAGTTTAACTCCAAGAAAAGCCTCTACTCGTGGATAGCTTTAGTCTCAGCCCCAGCACACACCAAGTGGGCCCCAGAAGTGGATTTCTGCACCAATTATCTTAGTTTACTCATATTCTGTAAACCTAGGTTACTAGTTTACTATTTAAACAAGTTTTAGAGAATTATTTTGTACCTCATGACATTTTCAGATCTGAATTACATACTTTTTGACGGCATGAGTCTCTAAACTCCATTGTTGGGAGTGAGGAGCTCTGCAGCATCTCGATGAATTAATACAATTCCTTTATTTTCCATTCAAACACGCTTGTTCTTATCTAAGATGTTCATTCGCGCTTAATTATGGAGAAGGTGATGATCCGTGACACTCATCACCTTCCTCAATCCATGAACGTGTGCCTGACAACCACCTCCATTCTACATCAGATTGAATGAGTATCTCTTAGATTCCTTAATCAGAATCTTCGTGGTATAAGCCGGATTGATGGCAGCATTCATGAGAATCCGGAAAGTCTAAACCTTGTCTGTGGTATTCCGAGTAGGATTCTGGGATTGAATGACTGTGACGAGCTTCAAACTCCTGAAGGCTGGGCGTTAGTGACAGACGCAAAAGAATCAATGGATTCTATTCCAACCTGATTGAGAACCGACAGATGATTAGCCGTGCTGTGACAGAGCATAGGAACGTTTTCACTGAGAGGATGGGAAGTAGCCATTGACAACGGTGACACCCTACACAGAGCTTGCCATAGAAGGGATTTTGTGTGTGGAAGAGGATTTCAAGGAAGAGTTGAAGTTCAGAGGGCAAAGCATCTCCAAAACTCCAACATATTTCTCATTACTGAACAACAAGTAACGCTTTTATTCTCTTTTATCTTTCCAATCTAATAATTCCAACTGATAATTTTATTTAATATCCTGACTAAGAATAATAAGATAAACATAGCTTGATTCAAACCAATAATCTCCGTGGGATCGACCCTTACTCACGTAAGGTATTACTTGGACGACCCAGTACACTTGCTGGTTAGTTGTGCGGATCACAAATTCGTGCACCAGCCCACAAGAAAAATATCATAATACATGCCATGTTATGTTTCTTTTTAAAATCCCATAAATGGGCTGGGGATAGATATGGAGGTGTTCCTTTTTCTCATACTATCTCCAGAGGACCATGGAGCATTGTGTGGAGACGACATAGTGCCCCCGAAGGTGACTTCTGAATATAATCCCCTCATGCATGGGTAGTTACGACAACTACTACTATGCTCCAAACTATCTGTTTAGGTCATAATATTGTAGAAGAAAACTCCCAACTACCCTCATAACCTTCCTAGATAGGAACTTTTCAGCGCCCAAGAAGTAGTCACCAGAAGTAGTCTACTTCAATTCAAATTCCGAGACAGAGGAAGACAAGCCCAACAACTTTAACCAATAATTAGGAGAGGAGGAGGACCCAATAGAGGAGGACCCAAAGGAGGAATTAACTTTTTGTGGGAGCCCAAGAGTGAAGTACGTGCCCTATTTTCTAGTTTCAACGCCATGTCAGACCCTATTTCATCCCACACAACAAAACAGGGTATTTACCTCGTGAAAAAGTGTTAGACGAGGATTAATGATACCCATATTCGTGGAGTATTGACAAGTTCTAATAGAGGATATAGTATGATACAAGGATGGGAGTTTCTTCAACAAATTTAGTTAGGATGCATTTTATTTTTTCATAGTTATTTCCCTTTGGTATTTCGTTTTTTGGCCGAGTGCTAGGAACAAGACTCATAGCATCTTTGATTTTTTTCCCTTTTATTTCATTCATTCAAATATGCTTATATGTTTTCTTTTTTTTGAAACTGACATATACTTTTATTCAAGTCTCTTTGTATATTCATTTCTTCTTTTGCTTAACGCTTGAGGGATATTTCCTTCCCAAATAAATGACACCCTATCCAAAAGCTTTTCAAGGATATGTTTGATTCTTAGGGTCTTACAAAGAAAAGCTAAGGTATTGAATAAAGTTGGTAAGCTAGTGTTCTTACACTGGTCCGAGCTATAGGGTCGGGTTAGGATGAAAACAAAGGGACTGGCCTCATGAAAGCTTGGCCTACCACTGACCTCTTCACAAAGAGCTCGGAAAATCATCATAGAGGCCCAAGGAGGCCCAAAATGAAAGAACCACCGCCTACTAGAAGGCAGTTGGCCAAAGATATGATCCTATCTACAAAAGATAAGATAAGATAACAAACTTGTCTCAAAGGAAGATCGTCAAACACCACTATAAATACACTAGAGCACCCAGGTATAACTCATACTCTAATTCTACAAAAAACCTGCCTAAAACCCGTACTGTCTTAAGCATCGGAGTCTCTTGCAAGTACCACCACCCCTCGGTGATCGAGGACCAACAGCACCTCAAGCTCCAACAAGTCAGATGCGACAGTCTTGACCAAACCAGAAGATCTCGTCCAAGATCGACCTCCCTGTTTCAGGTAACCCTCGAAACATTGGCACCGTTGCCGGGGACCCTGGAAGTCATCCCAAAATCATGGCAAACAACCCTCCTAACAACGATCACACCTCCGGCTTAGAGGATGGTACACCAACAAAAAATGCGGATGTCACACCACCCTCACCAAAAGAAGCGAACCACTCTAAGGGGGACAAACAACCTCAAAACACGGAGATCCTAGACGTCATCCGAGAGCAACAAGATCGCCTCAAACAGCTCGAGCAAGAGGCTAAACGACAACGGGAAGCCGAACGAGACTTGCAAAGAGAAATAAGATGGTGCAGAAAGCTAGAAGAAAAACTCCAGAAACTCGAAGCTGACTTCAAAACCAGGACTACCCGATCTAATCGTAAAGCTAGTCCTTACGGAGAACAAGACCCATTCATGAAAGAAATCATGAAGGCTAAAGTCCCAAAAGACTTCAAAGCCCCCAACATGACCCTATATGACCAAACATCCGATCCAAGCCACCATCTCAGCAACTTTAGGAGTCGGATGTACCTCACGGACGTCTCGGACGCAACTCGTTGCAAGGCCTTCCTGACAACCCTCACCAAAACGGCTATAAAGTGGTTCGATAGCCTACCCCCGAGGTCAATTACCAGCTTTGATGATCTCACCAAAAAATTCCTAGCTAGATTCTCCATACAGAAAGACAAAGCTAAACACACTTTAAGCCTACTAGGTATCAAACAAGGAGATCAAGAGAGTCTTCGAAATTACATGGAAAGATTCAATAAAGCATGCCTCAACATACAAAATCTCCCTACAGATGTAGCTATCATGGGACTTATCAACAGCCTCCAGGAAGGGCCCTTCAGTTAATCTATATCCAAAAAACACACCACATCCCTGAACGAAGTACAAGAACGGGCTGAGAAATACATCAATATGGAGGAAAACTCCATATTAGGGGAAGCCTCCAAAATTCGATTCTCCTATCCCTCCCATGACAAAGACAAAGATCCAAGAAAAAGGAGGACCAGCTTGCATAGAAGACCAGAAAATACCACAACTATACCCCTCTTCGGGTATCTTTAGTGGATGTCTACAGGAAAATATGCAATACAGAAAAGATTCCACTACCCCGTCCAATCAAGCACAAAAGAGGAGGAAGTCGTAACGAATATTGTGAATACCACAAGATCTATGGGCATCCTACTAACGAATGCTACGACATGAAGAACGTCATCAAGAAGTTGGCCCGAGAAGGAAAAATAGATCGATTCCTAGCCGGTAGGTCGGACGAACCTAAGAAGAGGAGGATGGATGAAGCGGGAGGACAGGCGGATTGCCCCCCTCACGCCCCAGAGAGACATGTCCACATGATCAATGGAGGGTTCGCTAGCGGAGGGATCTCAAAATCATCCCGCAAAAGGTACCTCAAAGAAATATACCACATCGAAGAAGGGGATAAGACGCCCAACTTCCCCACCATCTCCTTCACCAAGGAAGATGCTGCTGGCTTCTTCCCCGGGCATGACGATCCTGTGGTAATCATTATCATATTGGCTAATGCCAACCTCTATCGAACGCTGATCGACCAGGGAAGCTCAGCTGACATCTTATTCAAATCTGCCTTCGACAAACTCGGGCTCGAAGAAAAGGAATTGAAAGCGTACCTCAATAGCCTATTCAGGCTAGGAGATGCTCTAATCCAACCCCTCGGGTACATCCCACTACACACCACCTTCGGGAAGGGAGCCTGGTCCAGGATGCTAAGCATAGACTACATCGTAGTCGATGTGAACTCTGCGTACAACGCCGTTATAGGCCGGACAACCCTAAACCAGCTCGCTGCAGTAGTCTCCACACCACACTTGTGCATGAAATTTCCAACCGAAGAAGGAATAGCTTCCATTAAAGGAGACCAGAAACTCGCACGACGATGCTATAATGAAAGTTTGAACCTAAACGGTGATCCCAGAGGAAAAGAGGCCAATACCATCAAACTCGAAGGAGACCGGGTTCGGATGAACTTCGCCCTCAGCCAGAAGGCGAGACCGAAGAGGTTCAAATTGGAGACACCCAAGATAAAACAACAAGTATAGGTGTAAACCTAAAAGAAGACCTAAAGGAGCGGCTAATAAAGCTCTTACGGGAGAATTCCGACCTCTTTGTCTAGAAAGCTGCCAATATGCCCGACATAGATCCCGGCTTAATGTGCCACAAACTGGCCGTGTACCCCAGATCCCGACCAATACAGCAAAAGCGCCAGAAGCTCGGCCCAGAAAGATCATAAGTTGTAGAGGAATAGGTGTAAGCCTTGCTAAAGGCAGGGTTCATAAGGAAGGTTAAGTACCCATTGTGGCTGGATAATGTCGTATTGGTAAAAAAGCTAAATGGGAAATGGCGGATGTGCATAGACTACACCGGCCTCAATAAATCTTGCCCAAAAGATCCATATCCCTTCCCAAACATCGACACCCTGGCGGACGCGTCGTCGGGATACAAACACCTTTCCTTCATGGATGCCTACTTAGGGTACAACTAGATCCTAATGCCCAAACCCGACCAAGAAAAAACCTTGTTCCTAACCCCAAAAGCAAACTACTGTTACATAGTAATGCCGTTCGGACTGAAGAACGCAGGGGCCATATATCAGAGATTAATGAACAAAGTATTTGCCATCCATATTGGGAAGATGATGGAAGTCTATGTGGACAACATGCTAGCAAAAACCCAAAAAGAGGAAGCACTGCTCCCCGACCTCGCCGAAGTATTCGGAACCATAAGAAAGCACGGGATGAGGCTAAACCCCACAAAATGTACTTTTGCGGTATAAGCTGGAAAATTCCTAGGGTTCATGCTTACCCAGAGAAGCATTAAGGAAAACCCAGACAAATGCCAAGCCATACTCAACATGAAAAGCTCGACCTGCGTAAAAGAGGTACAACAGCTAAATGGGAGACTAGCGGCCTTGTCCAGGTTTCTAGCCAAACCGGCACTAAGATCTCTCCCTTTCTATACAATACTAAGGAAAGAAAAGAAGTTCGAATGGACCCCAGAGTGCAAAAAAGCCTTCTAAGACTTTAAAACATTCTTGGGGCAACCACCCATCCTGACCCAACCTCGACAAGGAGAAGAACTGATACTATACCTCGCCATAGGAAGTCGTGCGATAGCATCAACACTAGTCAGAGAAGATGACAATGGACAACAACCCATCTACTTCATCAGCAGGGCTTTACAAGGGGCTGAACTGAACTACCAAAAGATAGAAAAGTTCGCTTACGCCCTCATACTCACCTTCCGGTGACTTCGATCATATTTTCAAGCCCACACCATCAGGGTATGAACCAATCAACCCATGAAAGGCATCTTGCTGAAAACAGACTTGGCTGGAAGAATTCTACAATAGGCAGTTGAGCTGTCTGAATTCGAACTCAAGTACGAAGCTCGCACCGCCATCAAATCCCAGTACTTGGCCGACTTCGTCGCAGAGTACACAGACACCCCAGGGACCCCCATAGAATGGAACCTCTATGTTGACGGCTCATCAAACAAAGCCGAAAGTGGAGCAGGCGTTATCCTGGAAAGCGACCAAGGGAACCAACTCGAACTCTCATTAGGATTCGAGTTCCCGGCCTCAAATAATACAGCAGAGTATGAAGCCCTACTGGCTGGTTTGAAGCTGGCTAGAGAGGTCGGAGCACAAAAGCTTACTATCTTTAGCGATTCACAAGTAATCACTTCACAGATAGAAGGAAGCTACCAGGCAAAGGATCCCACTATGAAAAAGTACCTAGACAAGACCAAATAACAACTTGGGAACTTCAGAGAATATGAGATTCGACATATACCGTGGGAGCAAAACTCCCGAGCCAACGCACTTTAAAGCTAGCCAGCACCAAACCAGGGGGCAACAACAGAAGCCTCATCCAAGAAACCCTACAGTACCCATTGAACTTGAGGGAAGAAAAGGTCTTAAGCATATCAAACCAGGACCAAGGATGGATGACCCCTATAATCAACTACCTCAAGTCCGAAACACCTCCCACAGAAAAGAAGGACGCAAAGAGGCTCATACGGGAGGCACAATACTACACCCTGGTATACGACGTCCTGTACAGAAAAGGAGTTTCCACACCCCTCCTAAAATGTGTCCCGACTTCTGCCACAAAGGAAGTCCTAGAAGAAGCCCACAGCGGAATGTTCGGCAACCACCTCAAAGCACGGGCACTGTCCAAAAAGATACTCCGAGCCGGCTTCTACTGGCCAACTCTAGAGAATAAAGCGGCCAAGTTTGTCAAAACATGCCTTCCATGCCAGAAGCACGCCAACTTCCACATCGCCATGCCTGAAGAGCTCATTTTCGTCACCTCACCCTGGCCGTTCGCAAAGTGGGGGATCAACCTCCTCAGACCATTCTCCCACGGATCAGGGCAAGTCAACTTCCTCATTGTAGGAATATATTACTTTACAAAGTGGATCGAGGAAGAGCCAATGGCCACCACCACCACCTAGAGAAGTCAGAAGTTCCTGTACAAAAACATCGTCACAAGGTTTGGGGTTCCCCACTCCATCACCATAGACAATGGGACTCAGTTCACCGACACAGGCTTCAAGAACCTAGTAGATGATCTAAAAATCAAGCACCAGCTCACTTCAGTGGAACACCATAAGCCAACAGACAGGCGAAGGCCGCCAACAAAGTCATATTGGCCAGGTTAAAGCGTCGATTACAGGACACGAAAGGAGCCTAGGCTGAAGAACTCTCCCAAGTTCTATGGGCATATCGGACAATACCACACTCCACAATAGGGGAATCACCCTTCTGACTCACTTACGAAATGGAGGCAATGATCCCTGTAAAAGTAGATGAAAGATCCCCTAGGGTGATCTTCTACAACGAGGACACCAACTCCCGAGCACAAAGGGAAAAACTCGACCTGCTTCCAGAAGTCCGAGAAAGAACTTGGATCAGAGAAGAAGCCCTGAAGCATTGCATGGTCTCAAGGTACAATCAGAAGGTAATCCAACAAAGCTTTGCAACCAACGACCGCATCCTAATCTGAAATGACAACAGAGTAGGTCGGTCAGGAGAAGGAAAGCTAGCAGCCAACTGAAAAGGACCATATCGGATTACAGAAGTACTAGGAAAAGGTTAATACAAGGTGGCCGACCTCCAAGGGCGTGAGCTTCCGAGGTTGTGGCACGCCTGTAACCTAAGAAGGTACTATAGCTAGAAAAAGGTCTTGAGCCAAGGTGCACTCTTTTTTCCCACTAAAGAGTTTTTTAACGAGGCACAAGACCAAGACCTAGAGGTGGCCTAGCTTGCAGGGTAACCCCATACATGTATATACTCTCATTTTCATTTTTTGATTCATTGCATTTCATTCTAATAAAAACAAAAATTCCCTAAAAAGATTTCTTACCAAGGCACATTAATTTATGCTCGAAAAAACGCAAAAATCATCGTTAGATTAGGAAAGGTCGGCAAGGTGAAGCGACGAGGTCCAAATTAATGTGAGAAGTTATAAAAGCAACTTGTATAAAGTGAACTGACGAGGTTGGATAAAAAAACGAGACTGCAAAAAATAACTTGAAAAGGCCCTACAGAGAAGTCGGACCAGCTAAAGGATCACTAAAAAGGGAACAATGCCTTCCTAACCATGCAAAGGTCGAAAAAGGTTGAAAAACCTAGTGTCAAAGTTGCTAAGCTAAAAGGTAGGAGTCCAAAAAGGACACTACTTAAAAAGCAAAGGCAATCACAAACTCCAACAAGGCTCAAAAGTTGTCCAAATAATCTAAAAAGAAAAGGTTCTGAACAAGAACACTACCTAGAAAGTTATTGGAAATCGACTAAAAGCCTGCAAACACCAAGCTGCAAGGGCGAAATCGCCAAAAGTAACTTGAAATAGTTGTCAACGCAACTAGAAGAAGTGCGGACCAACACGCAAAAGGTAGAAGTTCGTGAAAGAACACTACCTCAAGGTTGTCAAGAAGGACGTTGGCCAGAAAAGACCAACACCTAACTCTAACAAGTGGCTAGGCTAAAAAGGCAAAAAAATCCACAAAAGAGTGTTACCCCAAAAAGAAGACCTAAAATGGGTGAAACAATAACCAAAGGATAAAAGCATCCCTCAGAAGTCAGCCTGCACACTATTAGAATAGTCAAAACAAATTCTCAAACAGTTAAAGCATTAAAACCTCAAAGGTTACCTAACAGCAACCCAAGAATGAAGGTGTTTTTATTAAAAACTAAGAGTTGCTAGGGAGCAACTATAAGCATCAGACAGTTATCCCAAAAATTACAATATAAAGAGTTCAAAGGTCCACAAGTCGGACCATACCAACACATAATCAAAGTAGCAATAAAAGAGTAGTCACAATGGGTCCAGCTTCGTCCCCGTCGCTGCATCCTGAGGAGCTGGAGGAATAACTGAAATCGGGACAGCCCCAACAACACCATCAGGGCCATTCAGGATCTACACATCGGGGTCTGCCTTAGGTCGGGATGTCTCAACAGAAAGGGTCACAGAAGCCTCGGCAGAAGGATCAAGAGCAGGAGTCTCATCATCATCAGGGGCTGGCATGATCTTACCATCTTCGACAACGTTATCCACACTGAACAAGGTAAGGTCGGCATCAATATCAAGCACCTGAGCTTGAGCCTTCAAGTTCTCGTATAGGGCGGTCATGCCATTTACTATGTGCCCCTGTAACTCAGCATAGTCATCATAAGAGGATTAAAGCTTTTCCTTCACCTCAAGAAGCTCCCCATAAGTACGAGTATAGCTCTCCTTAGCCTTATTCGCCATCTCCTCTACCAAGTTGGCAGCCGCCTCCGCTGCAATAGCCCGAGCCTTCTCCTTCTCCAAAGATAGCTCCAGTCCAACATTCTTTACCTCCAGCTCAAGCCTCAATCCCTCTACCTTATCATAATCAGACTTGGCTTTCCCAATAAAGGTACTAGTAGAGTTGATAAGAGATTTCTGGAACTTCCTCGACAGAGTAGCGCTAAGGTTGGCCATCCAGATATTGTTGCTGGATATAAAATTAAGATGGTGGAGAATGGACACATCATCAGTCGAAACAAAGCCATACAGAGCAATATGCTCCGCAACAAAGGCCACACCATCAAAATCCTTATCGTTAAGATCATAAGCTCTAACAGTTCTTGGCCTCTTGGGGGAAGGCCCAGATGAAGAAGGGGAAGAGGCAGCACCAGAAGTCACAAGAGGTGGATCAGTAGAGGCCACCCGAACTTGAGGAGTCAGAATAATCTTCCTCGGACCTTGAGGTCCCGAGTCCGACTTCTTCAGTGGGACTTGAGAAGAACCCTCCCCCAACATCTTTCAATGCAAATTCTGGGTGGCCATTGCCTTTTTGGTCTTGCGGAAGACCTTCATCGAATCGGAGCTTGAAACCATCTCTGAAAAATAAAAATCACAAAAACAGTTATATAGTGGATGACGACAAGACCACGACAAACAAAACAAAACTTTAAAGAAGTCGGGCACTACCTAGCTAGGAACAGAGAAGAGCGGGATCCCCTAAAAACTTCTTTGTATCCAAATGAGGAGGCTCCCCCCAGTGCTCCTCCAAAACACCCATAAAGGCCCTCTCCACCTCATCAAGACTCTCTAAAGGATACTTAAGAACTACAGGGTCCTCTTGCCACCAAAGGGGAAAGGTCCTCCTTGTTCTCATCAAGAAAAAAGGGGTGAACACCTTCTACAGCCCAAACTTTGAAGTAGAAATTTTTAAAATCATGAAAGAAATCATCAAAAATAGAGAACACCTTTTTGCCCTGAGTAGCCCGGAAGGATATCCAAGAAGCCTTCTTCTTGGCCGCACCCGGCTTGGTCAGTACAAACAAATATAGAAAAAGACAAAGAAAAGGTCGGACACCCAACTCCTGACACAGCAACTGAAAAATTTTTATGAAGGCCCAAGAGTTGGGATGAAGCTGAATCGGGGCAAGGTTACAGTTCCAGAGAATGTCAGTCTCAAATTCAGTGAAAGGAAGGGAAATACCTAACTTGGTAAAAAAGCAATCGTATGCATAAAAGAAAGGGCGCTCTGCCCGATCTAAAGAAGGAAAACTGACCCTTTCCTCATGGTCGGGCGACACCAACTCATAATTCTTCTCATCCTCCCTATTCCTACAAACCCTATGATACCTCCTAAACTTCTTACAGTACTCCCAATCTACTACAGTAACATATCCTAATACCACATAATCTAACCAGTCAGCCATACCAGGGGGAACCTTTGTAGACATTTTAACAATATTTCTACGAGTAAAGATAGAAACTACACCTACAACAAGAAAATGAAAGGGGCATCACTACCAAACAACTCGGCCAGAAATAAGGAGATGACAAAATAGCCAGCAAACAAGCAACATAGCAAGCAAATGGCTCCCCAAGGTTCACAAAAACAAAGATCACCACTGAAACCCAGAGGCACCCTTTGGAGGCAATGCAGACACAGAAAAGAAGAAGGGCAAGAAAAATCAAAGTCGTAGTCCTTTCAACAAACAACAAAGATCAAAAGATCAAAACTTTAAACAAAAAACAAAAGCATGCAGCAAGAATAAGACAACAAGCAGAAGGATCGCAACCATAAAAAAGTATACGAAATGAAGCACCAACCTGAAATGAGAAGAAGCAGAAGCGTCGAACGCACGGCAAAAGCATGGATGATCCCCACCAACAAGTGACTCGAAGCTTCAAGGAAAGGAAGAAACTTGGGGCAAGTTAACGAAATAAAGTGGAAAAAGGTTTTTTTTTTCCTCAAGCAAAAGGAAGCATATGGAAGCAAGGAAAAAACCCTTTGATTTCAAACAAAACATGATGAGCGGATAATTTATACAATTTTTGGCATTGTTTTTAGGTAGTTTTTAGTAAGTTCAAGCTACTTTTAGGGATGTTTTCATTAGTTTTTATGTTAAATTCACATTTCTGGACTTTACTATGAGTTTGTGTGTTTTTCTGTGATTTCAGGTAATTTCTGGCTGAAATTGAGGGACTTGAGCAAAACTCTGAAAAAGGCTGACAAAAGGACTGCTGATGCTGTTGGAATCTGACCTCCCTGCACTCGAAATGAATTTTCTGGAGCTACAGAACTCTAAATGGCGCGCCCTCAACGGCGTTGGAAAGTAGACATCCAGAGCTTTCCAGCAATATATAATAGTCCATACTTTATTCGGAAATTGACGACGTAACATGGTGTTGAACGCCAAGTACATGCTGCTGTCTGGAGTTAAACGCCAGAAACATGTCATGATCCGGAGTTGAACGCCCAAAACACGTTATAACTTGGAGTTCAACTCCAATAAACGCCTCAGCTCGTGGATAGATCAAGCTCAGCCCAAGCATACACCAAGTGGGCCCCGGAAGTGGATTTATGCATCAATTACTTACTCATGTAAACCCTAGTAGCTAGTCTAGTATAAATAGGATAATTTACTATTGTATTAGACATCTTTGGTCTCAGTTTTATTTTATTCTTCATCTTAGGAGGCTATTGATCATGTTTTAGGGGGCTGGCCATTCGGCCATGCCTGAACCTTTCACTTATGTATTTTCAACGGTGGAGTTTCTGCACACCATAGATTAAGGGTGTGGAGCTCTGCTGTACCTCAAGTTTCAATACAATTACTATTACTTTCTATTCAATTCTCTTTTATTCTTATTCCAAGATATACGTTGCACAACACTTTGATGAATGTGATGATCCGTGACACTCATCATCATTCTCACCTATGAACGCGCGTGATTGACAACCACTTCCGTTCTACTCTAGGCCGGGCGCATATCTCTTAGATTCCCCAACAGAATCTTCGTGGTATAAGCTAGATAGATGGCGGCATTTATGGGGATCCGGAAAGTCTAACCTTGTCTGTGGTATTCCGAGTAGGATCCTGGGAATCCGGAAAGTCTAACCTTGTCTGTGGTATTCCGAGTAGGATTCTGGTATTGAATGACTGTGACGAGCTTCAAACTCCTGAAGGCTGGGCGTGATGACAAACGCAAAAGAATCAATGGATTCTACTCCAACCTGATTGAGAACCGACAGATGATTAGCCGTGCTGTGACAAAGCATTTGGACCATTTTCACTGAGAGGATGGGATGTAGCTATCAACAAGGGTGATGCCTCCAGATGATTAGCCGTGCAGTGACAGCGCATAGGACCATTTTCCCGAGAGGATTAAAAGTAACCATTGATGATGGTGATGCCCTACATACAGCTTGCCATGGAAAGGAGTAAGAAGGATTGGATGAATGTAATAAGAAAATAGAGATCCGAGAGGAGCACAGCATCTCCACACGCCTATCTGAAATTCCCACTATTGATTTACATAAGTATTTCTATCCCTTTTTATTTTCTATTTATTATTAATTATTCAAAAATCCATAAACCAATTTAATCTGCCTAACTGAGATTTACAAGGTGACCATAGCTTGCTTCATACCAACAATCTCTGTGGGATCGACCCTTACTCGCGTAAGGTTTATTACTTGGACGACCCAGTACACTTGCTGGTTAGTTGAACGGAGTTGTGAATTCAAATAGAGCCAATTTTTAAATTTCATACAAGTACAAAGAGCATGGATCACAATTTCGTCCACCAAGTTTTTGGCGCCGTTGCCGGGGATTGTTCGAGTTTGGACAACTGATGGTTCATCTTGTTGCTCAGATTAGGTAATTTTCTTTTCAAAAATCTTTTTCAAAATTTTTCTTTTCTTTTTCTTTTTCGTTTTTTTTTCAACTTTGTTTTCGAAAAAAATTAATAAAAATACAAAAAAATTAGAAAATCATAAAAATCAAAAATATTTTATGTTTCTTGTTTGAGTCTTGAGTCAATTTTTAAGTTTGGTGTCAATTGCATGCTTTTAAAATTTTTTTTCTTGCATTTTTCGAAAATTCCATGCATTCATAGTGTTCTTCATCATCTTCAAGTTGTTCTTGGTAAGTCTTCTTGTTTGATCTTGATGTTTTCTTGTTTTGTGTTGTTTGTTATTTTTCATGTGCATTTTTTGTTTGTTAGAGTCCATGCATTAAAGATTTCTAAGTTTGGTGTCTTGCATGTTTTCTTTGCATCAAAAATTTTTCAAAATTATGTTCTTGATGTTCATCATAATCTTCAAAGTGTTCTTGGTGTTCATCTTGACATTCATAGTGTTCTTGCATGCATCATGAGTTTTGATTCATAATTTTCATGTTGCGAGTCATTTTTGTTGTTTTTCTCTCTCATCATTAAAAATTCAAAAATAAAAAAATATATTTTCCTTATTTTTCTCATAATTTTCGAAAATTTGAGTTGACTTAGTCAAAAATTTTCAAAATTAGTTGTTTCTTACAAGTCAAGTCAAATTTTCAATTTTAAAAATCTTATCTTTTCAAAATCTTTTTCAAAAATTATATCCTTTTCAATTTTTTTCTATTTCTCGAAAATTTCAAAATTCTTTTTCAAAATATTTTCAAAATCTTTTTCTTACCTTTATATCATATTTTCGAAAATTAGCTAACAATTAATGTGATTGATTCAAAATTTGAAGTTTGTTACTTTCTTGTTAAGAAAGGTTCAATCTTTAAATTCTAGAATCTTATCTTGTAGTTTCTTGTTAGTTAAGTCATTTTAAAAATTAAATCTTTTTCAAACATAATCTTTTTATCTTTTATCATATCTTTTTCAAAAATTTTATCTTTTTCAAAATTTGATTTCAAAATATCTTATCTAACTTCTTATCTTCTTATCTTTTTAAATTTTGATTTTAAATCTTTTTCAACTAACTATTTGATTTTAATTAACTTTTGTTTGTTTCTTATTTTTTTCAAAACCACCTAACTACTTTTCCCTCTTTCATTTTCGAAAATATCTCACCTCTTTTTCAAAAATTTTTTTATTCTAAATTTTAATTTTAATTATATCTTATATTTAATTTTTGAAAATTACTAACCCCTTTTTCAAAATTATTTTCGAAATTCTCCCTCTCTTTTCTTATTCTATTTAATTATTTAATTACTAACATTTCTCTTCACCTCTCTTCACCTAAATATCCGAACCCACTCTTCTTCACTCTTCTCCCCTTTCTTCTTCTACTAACACAAAGGAATCTCTATACTGTGACATAGAGGATTCCTCTTCTTTTCTTGTTTTCTTCTCTTTCATATGAGCAGGAACAGGGAAAAAGGCACTCTTGTTGAAATTGATCCTGAACCTGAAAGGACTCTGAAAAGGAAACTAAGAGAAAATTAAGAGAAGCTAAGTTACAACAATCTAAAGGTAACCTTTCAGAAACATTAGAACAAGAGAAGGAGATGGCAGCCAAAAATAATAATAATGCAAGGAGAATGCTTGGTGACTTCACAAAGCAAACGTCCAAATTTGATGGAAGAAGCATCTCCATTCTTGCCATTGGAGCCAATAATTTTGAGCTTAAGCCTCAACTAGTTGCCTTAATGCAACAAAACTGCAAGTTTTATGGACTTCCATCTGAAGATCCTTATCAGTTTTTAACTGAGTTCTTGCAGATCTGTGAGACTGTAAAGACGAATGGAGTTGATCCTGAAGTCTACAGACTCATGCTTTTCCCTTTTGCTGTAAGAGACAGAGCTAGAATATGGTTGGATTCACAACCTAAGGATAGCCTGGACTCTTGGGATAAGCTGGTCACAGCCTTGTTGGATAAATTCTTTCCTCCTCAAAAGCTGAGCAAGCTTAGAGTGGATGTTCAGACCTTCAAACAAAAAGATGGTGAATCCCTCTATAAACCTTGGGAAAGATACAAGCAGCTGACCAAAAGATGTCCATCTGACATGTTTTCAAAATGGACCATTTTAGATATATTCTATTATGGCTTATCTGAATTTTCGAAAATGTCATTGGACCATTCTGCAGGTGGATCTATTCACTTAAAGAAAACGCCTGAAGAGGCTCAAGAACTCATTGACATGGTTGCAAATAACCAATTCATGTACACTTCAGAGAGGAATTCCGTGAATAATGGGATACCTCAGAAGAAAGGAGTTCTTGGAATTGATGCTCTGAATGCCATATTGGCTCAGAACAAAGTGTTGACTCAACAGGTCAACATGATCTCTCAAAATCTGAATGGATGGCAACATGCATCCAATAGTACTAAAGAGGCAGCTTCTGAAGAAGCTTATGATCCTGAGAACCCTGCCATGGCAGAAGTTAATTACATGGGTGAACCTTATGGAAACACCTATAACTCATCATGGAGAAATCATCCAAATTTCTCATGGAGGGATCAACAAAAGCCTCAACAAGGCTTTAACAATGGTAGACGCAACAGGCTGAGCAATGGCAAGCCTTTTCCATCATCTTCTCAGCAACAGACAGAGAATTCTGAACAAAACACTTCTAATTTAGCCAATCTGGTCTCTGATCTGTCAAAGGCCACTTTCAATTTCATGAGTGAAACAAGATCCTCCATTAGAAATCTGGAGGCACAAGTGGGCTAGCTGAGTAAGAAAGTCATTGAAACTCCTCCCAGTATTCTCCCAAGCAATACAGAAGAGAATCCAAAAGGAGAGTGCAAGGCCATTGATATAATCAATATGGCCGAATGCACAAGGGAGGAGGAGAACGAAAATCCTAGTGAGGAAGATCTCCTGGGACGTCCCTCAAGCAAGAAGGAGATTCCTATTAAGGATCCAAGGGAATCTGAGGCTCATATAGAGACCATAGAGATTCCATTAAATCTCCTTCTGCCATTCATGAGCTCTGAAGACTATTCTTCCTCTGAAGAGGATGAAGATGTGACTGGAGAGCAAGTTGCTCAATATTTAGGAGCTATCATGAAGCTGAATGCCAAGTTGTTTGGTAATGAGACTTGGGAAAGTTAACCTCCTTTGCTCATTAGTGAACTAGATACCTGGATTCAGCAAATTTTACCTCAAAAGAGACAAGATCCTGGCAAGTTCTTAATACCTTGTACCATAGGCACCATGACCTTTGAAAAAGCTCTATGTGATCTGGGGTCAGGGATAAATCTTATGCCACTCTCTGTAATGGAGAAGCTGGGGATCATTGAGGTACAACCTGCCTTATTCTCATTATAATTGGCAGACAAGTCATTGAGACAAGCTTATGGAATAGTGGAGGACGTGTTAGTAAAGGTTGAAGGCCTTTACATCCCTGCTGATTTCATAATCTTAGACACTAGGAAGGAAGAGGATGATTGCATCATCCTTGGAAGACCTTTCCTAGCTACAGCAGGAGCTGTGATAGATGTCAACAGAGGTGAATTAGTCCTTCAATTGAATGGGGACTACCTTGTGTTTAAGGTACATGGCCATCCCTCTGTGACAAAAGAGAGTAAGCATGAAGAGCTTCTCTCAGTTCAGAGTCAAGAGGAGCCCCCACAGTCAAACTCTAAGTTTGGTGTTGGGAGGCCACAACCAAACTCTAAGTTTGGTGTCAAGACCCCATATCCAAACTCTAAGTTTGGTGTTGGGACTATACAACATTGACCTGATCACCTTGTGGCTCCATGAGAGCCACTGTCAAGCTACTGACATTAAAGAAGCGCTTGTTGGGAGGCAACCCAATTTTATTTATCTAATTTTTATTTTATTTTATTTTATTGTTATTTTGTGTTTTATTAGGTACATGATCATGTGGAGTCACGAAAAAAATATAAAAATTAAAAACAGAATCAAAAACAGCAGAAGAAAAATCACACCCTGGAGGAAGCACAGGCTGGCGTTCAACGCTAATAAGAAGCATCTGGCTGGCGTTCAATGCCAGAACAGAGCATGAAACTGGCGCTGAACGCCAGAAACAAGCAACATTCTGGCGCTGAACGCCAGGAATGTGCCTAGAAGAAAAGCTGGCGCTGAACGCCAGTAACAAGCATGAAACTGGCGTTCAACGCCAGAAACATGCTTTACATGGGCGTTGAACGCCCAGAACGTGCACCACTCGGCGTTTAAATGCCAGAATAGTGTGCAAAGGCATTTTACATGCCTATTTGGTGCAGGGATGGAATTCCTTGACACCTCAGGATCTGTGGACCCCACAGGATCACCTCAGGATCTGTGGACCCCACAGGATCCCCACCTACTATATTCCCACCTTACCTCCTAATCCTATTTTCACTCTTCCCCATGTCACACTTCCCAAAAACCCTTCACCAATCACCTCAATCTCTCTTCCCAATTACCCCCTTCACCACTCACATCCATCCACTCTTCCCCATAAACCCCACCTACCTTCAAAATTTAAAAACATTTTCCCACCCAATCCCACCCTAAATGGCCGAACCTACCCTCCCCCATCTCCCTATATATACCCTTCCATTCTACTTCATTTTCACACAACACTACCCCCTCTACTATACCTTGGCCGAATCCATCTCCCCTCACTCTCCTCCAATTTCTTCTTCTTCTTCTTCTCTTCTTTCTTCTCTTGCTCGAGAGCGAGCAATATTTTAAGTTTGGTATGGTAAAAGCATAAGCTTTTTGTTTTTCCATTACCATCAATGGCACCTAAGGCCGGAGAATCCTCTAGAAAAGGAAAAGAGAAGACAAAAGCTTCCACCTCCGAGTCATGGGAGATGGAAAGATTCATCTCCAAGAGCCACCAAGACCACTTCTATGATGTTGTGGCAAAGAAGAAGGTGATCCCTGAGGTCCCTTTCAAGCTCAAGAAAAATGAGTATCCGGAGATCCGACATGAGATCCGAAGAAGAGGTTGGGAAGTCCTAACCAACCCCATGCAATAAGTCGGAATCTTAATGGTTCAAGAGTTCTATGCCAATGCATGGATCACTAGGAACCATGATCAAAGTATGAACCCGAGTCCAAAGAATTATCTCACAATGATTCGGGGGAAATACTTAGATTTTAGTCCGGAAAATGTGAGGTTGGCATTCCACTTGCCCATGATGCAAGGAGATGAATGCCCCTACACTAGAAGGGTCAACTTTAATCAAAGGTTGGACCAAGTCCTTATGGACATATGTGTGGAAGGAGCTCAATGGGAGAGAGACTCCAAAGGCAAGCCAGTCAAACTAAGAAGACTGGACCTCAAGCCTGTAGCTAGAGGATGGTTGGAGTTCATTCAACGCTCCATCATTCCCACTAGCAACCGATCTGAAGTTACTGTGGATCGGGCCATCATGATTCATAGCATCATGATTGGAGAGGAAGTAGAAGTTCATGAGGTCATCTCCAATGAAATCTACAAAATAGCCGACAAGCCCTCCACCATGGCACGGCTAGCTTTTCCTCACCTTATTTGCCATCTATGTTACTCAGCTGGAGTTATCATAGAAGGAGACATCTCCATTGAAGAGGATAAGCTCATCACCAAGAAGAGGATGGAGCAAGCAAGAGAGACCCTTCACAGTTCTCAAGAGATGCATGAGAAAGCTCATCATCAAGAAATCCCTGAGATGCCTCAAGGGATGCACTTTCCTCCCAACAACTATTGGGAACAACTCAACACCTCCTTAGAAGATTTGAGCCACAATGTTGAACAATTAAGGGTGGAACATCATGAGCACTCCATCATTCTCCATGAAATAAGAGAAGATCAAAGAGCAATGAGGGAGGAGTAAAAAAGGCAAGGAAGGGACATAGAAGAGCTTAAGAACATTGTTGGTCCTTCAAGAAGAAGACGCCACTAAAGGTGGATTCATTCCTTGTTCTTATTTCTTTCTGCTTTTCGTTTTTTTTTATGTTGAGTTTATCATTAGTATGTAGTAACCATGTCTTAAAGCTATGAATAAATTCTATAAATCCTTCACCTCTCTTAAATGAAAAATGTTTTAATTCAAAAGAATAAGAAGTACATGAATTTCGAATTTATCCTTGAATTTAATTTAATTATATTGATGTGGTGACAATACTTTTTGTTTTCTAAATGAATGCTTGAACAATGCATATGTCTTTTGATATTGTTGTTTATGAATGTTAAAACTGTTGGCTCTTGAAAGAATGATGAACAAAGAGAAATGTTATTGATGATCTGAAAAATCATGAAATTGATTCTTGAAGCAAGAAAAAGCAGTGAAAAAAGAAAGCTTGCGAAAAAAAATGGCGAAAAAAATAGAAAGAAAAAGAAAAAGCAAGCAGAAAAAGCTAATAGCCCTTAAAACCAAAAGGCAAGGGTAAAAAGGATCCAAGGCTTTGAGCATCAATGGATAGGAGGGCCCAAGGAAATAAAATCCAGGCCTAAGCGGCTAAATCAAGCTGTCCCTAACCATGTGCTTGTGTCATGAAGGTCCAAGTGAAAAGCTTGAGACTGAGTGGTTAAAGTCGTGATCCAAAGCAAAAAGAGTGTGCTTAAGAGCTCTGGACACCTCTAACTGGGGACTCTAGCAAAGCTGAGTCACAATCTGAAAAGGTTCACCCAGTCATGTGTCTGTGGCATTTATGTATCCGGTGGTAATACTGGAAAACAAAGTGCTTAGGGCCACGGCCAAGACTCATAAGTAGCTGTGTTCAAGAATCAACATGCTTAACTAGGAAAGTCAATAACACTATCCAAAATTCTAAGTTCCTAGAGAAGCCAATCATTCTAGACTTCAAAGGAAAAAGTGAGATGCCAAAACTATTCAGAAGCAAAAAGCTACAAGTCCTACTCATCTAATTATAATTAATATTCATTGATATTCTGGAATTTATAGTATATTCTTTTCTTTTTATCCTATTTGATTTTCAGTTGCTTGGGGACAAGCAACAATTTAAGTTTGGTGTTGTGATGAGCGGATAATTTATACGCTTTTTGGCATTGTTTTTAGGTAGTTTTTAGTAAGTTCAAGCTACTTTTAGGGATGTTTTCATTAGTTTTTATGTTAAATTCACATTTCTGGACTTTACTATGAGTTTTTGTGTTTTTCTGTGATTTCAGGTAATTTCTAGCTGAAATTGAGGGACTTGAGCAAAACTATGAAAAAGGCTGACAAAAGGACTGCTGATGCTGTTGGAATCTGACCTCCCTGCACTCGAAATGGATTTTCTGGAGCTACAGAACTCCAAATGGCGCGCTCTCAACGGCGTTGGAAAGTAGACATCCAGAGCTTTCCCGAAATATATAATAGTCCATACTTTATTCGGAAATTGACGACGTAACACGGCGTTGAACGCCAAGTACATGCTGCTGTCTGGAGTTAAAAGCCAGAAACACGTCATGATCCAGAGTTGAACGCCCAAAACACGTTATAACTTGGAGTTCAACTCCAATAAACACCTCAGCTCGTGGATAGATCACGCTCAGCCCAAGCATACACCAAGTGGGCCCCGGAAGTGGATTTATGCATCAATTACTTACTCATGTAAACCCTAGTAGCTAGTCTAGTATAAATAGGATAATTTACTATTGTATTAGACATCTTTGGTCTCAGTTTTGTTTTATTCTTCATCCTAGGAGGCTATTGATCACGTTTTAGGGGGCTGGCCATTCGGCCATGCCTGAACCTTTCACTTATGTATTTTCAACGGTGGAGTTTCTGCACACCATAGATTAAGGGTGTGGAGCTCTGCTGTATCTCAAGTTTCAATACAATTACTATTACTTTCTATTCAATTCTCTTTTATTCTTATTCCAAGATATACGTCGCACAACACTTTGATGAATGTGATGATCCGTGACACTCATCATCATTCTCACCTATGAACGCGCGTGATTGACAACCACTTCCGTTCTACTCTAGGCCGGGCGCATATCTCTTAGATTCTCCAATAGAATCTTCGTGGTATAAGCTAGATAGATGGCGGCATTCATGGGGATCCGGAAAGCCTAACCTTGTCTGTGGTATTCCAAGTAGGATCCTGGGAATCCGGAAAGTCTAACCTTGTCTGTGGTATTCCGAGTAGGATTCCGGTATTGAATGACTGTGACGAGCTTCAAACTCCTGAAGGCTGGGCGTGATGACAAACGCAAAAGAATCAATGGATTCTACTCCAACCTGATTGAGAACCGACAGATGATTAGCCGTTCAGTGACAGCGCATAGGACCATTTTCCCGAGAGGATTAAAAGTAGCCATTGATGATGGTGATGCCCTACATACAGCTTGCCATGGAAAGGAGTAAGAAGGATTGGATGAATGTAATAAGAAAATAGAGATCCGAGAGGAGCACAGCATCTCCACACGCCTATCTGAAATTCCCACTATTGATTTACATAAGTATTTCTATCCCTTTTTATTTTCTATTTATTATTAATTATTCGAAAATACATAAACCAATTTAATCTGCCTAACTGAGATTTACAATGTGACCATAGCTTGCTTCATACCAACAATCTCTGTGGGATCGACCCTTACTCGTGTAAGGTTTATTACTTGGACGACCCAGTACACTTGCTGGTTAGTTGAACGGAGTTGTGAATTCAAATAGAGCCAATTATTAAATTTCATACCAGTACAAAGAGCATGGATCACAATTTCGTCCACCAAAACACAAAGAGGAAAACGAAACGGCAAAGGAATAAAAGCCCAATTAAAAGGCTTTTAAAGCATTTGCATGAACCCAAGAAACTGCTGTGCTCAAAAAATGGTGCGGCACTTAAATGCAAAACACTTCATGTTTCAAAGAAAATTAAATGCACAAAACCCACCAGAAAAGGAACAACCAGGGCGCGACCAGACAATGTGATGAGCGGATAATATATACGCTTTTTAGTATGTTTTTAGTATGTTTTTAAGAAGGATTGGATGAAGACAGTAGGAAAGCAGAGAGATGGAAGGGACAAAGCATCTCCATACGCTTATCTGAAATTCTCACCAATGAATTACATAAGTATCTCTATCTTTATTTTATGTTTTATTCATAAATCATCCATAACCATTTGAATCTGCCTGACTGAGATTTACAAGGTGACCATAGCTTGCTTCATACCAACAATCTCCGTGGGATCGACCCTTACTCGCGTAAGGTTTATTACTTGGATGACCCAGTGCACTTGTTGGTTAGTTGTGCGAAGTTGTGATAAAGAGTTGAGATTGCAATTGAGCGTACCATGTTGATGGCGCCATTGATGATCACAATTTCGTGCACCAAGTTTTTGGCCCCGTTGCCGGGGATTATTTGAGTTTGGACAACTGACGGTTCATCTTGTTGCTTAGATTAGGCATTTTTCTTCAGAGTTCTTAAGAATGAATTCTAGTGTTTCAAGGTGATGTTCTTATCATCACCAAAGCTTATTGATTTTCATCAATTTAGCTCTTGAATGCAATGTCCTGCTGAAGCTTGGCTAGCCATGTCTAATTTCTTTAGACTAAAGCTTTAGACTAACATTGCTGATTCCTAGAATTCTCATTAAGAATTTTGATACTTTTATTTTCTTTTCCACTTAATTTTCAAAAAAAATCCAAAAAATTACAAAATCATAAAAACAAAAAATATTGTATGTTTCTTGTTGAGTCTAGAGTCTCATGTTAAGTTTGGTGTCAATTGCATGTTTCTGTTCTTCTTGCATTCATTCATGTGTCTTAAGTGATCTTCAAGACGTTCTTGATGATTTTATTGCTCTGATCTTTAAATTCTCTTGACTTGAGTGTTTTGTTGTTTCTCATATACATTCTCATTTCGTTAGTGTCGATAGTATACAAACTTCTAAGTTTGGTGTCTTGCATGCATTGTTATTTGATTTTAGTTGCATCTTGATTATTCCTCATTATTAAAAATCCAAAAATATTTTTAATTTGTGTCTTTTCAAGTCAATAATACAGAGAATTGAAGATTCAGAACATACAGCAGAGAAATTATACAGAAAAAGATGGACGTTCAAAACGCCCAGTGAAGAAGGAAAACTGGTGTTTAAACGCCAGCCAGGGTGCCTGGCTGGGCGTTTAACGCCCAAAAGGGTAGTGTTTTGGGCGTTAAATGCCAGAATGGATACCATTCTGGGCGTTTAACGCCAGGATGGCACAAAAGGGAAGATTTTGTTTTTAATTCAAATTTTTTTTCAAGTTTTCAAAATCTTTTCAAAATCAAATCTTTTTCAAATCAAATCTTTTCAATCAAATCTTTTTCAAAATCAATTTCTTTCCATTTTCAAAAATACTTGCTATCAATTAATGATTTGATTCAACATTTCAAGTATGTTGCCTTTTCTGTTGAGAAAGGTTTAATGTTTGAATCATATCTTTTCTTGTTAGCTAAGTCATTAATTTTTAAAATCAAATCTTTTTAAATTGTTTTTCAAATCATATATTTTTTTTCACATCTTTTTCAAAATAGTTTTCAATCATATCTTTTTAATTTCTAATTTCAAAATCTTTTTCAAAAATCACTTGATTTCTTTTCCACTCTTAATTTTCAAAAATCGATTAGTAATTTTCAAAATGATTTTAAAATTTTTTACTGAATTTTCGAAAATTTCTTCCCCTCTTCTCACATCCTTCTATTTATGGACTAACACTACTCCTCAATGCACAATTCAAACTCCATCTTTCATTGATAAGTTCGAATTTTCTACTTCCTCCTTCTAATTTTCTTTTCCTCTGACACCTCAAGGAATCTCTATACTGTGACATAGAGGATTCCATATTTTCTTGTTCTTTTCTCTTTCATATGAGCAGGAGCAAAGACAAAAGCATTCTTGTTGAGGCTAACCCTAAACCTGAAAGGACCTTGAAGCGAAAGCTAAGAGAAGCTAAGGCACAACTCTCTGTAGAGGACCTAACAGAAATCTTCAAAGAAGAAGAACCCATGGCAGCCAAAAACAACAACAATGCCAACAATGCAAGGAAGGTGCTGGGTGACTTTACTACACCTACTCCCAACTTCTATGGGAAAAGCATCTCTATCCCTGCCATTAGAGCAAACAACTTTGAGCTTAAACCTCAATTAGTTTCTCTAATGCAACAGAATTGCAAGTTCCATGGACTTCCATTGGAAGATCCTCATCAGTTTTTAGCTGAATTCTTGCAAATCTGTGACACTGTCAAGACTAATGGGGTTGACCCTGAGGTCTACAGACTTATGCTATTCCCTTTTGCTGTAAGAGACAGAGCTAGGATATGGTTGGACTCACAACCTAAAGAAAGCCTGAACTCTTGGGAAAAGCTAGTCAATGCCTTCTTGGCAAAGTTCTTTCCACCTCAAAAATTGAGTAAGCTTAGAGTGGAAGTCCAAACCTTCAGACAGAAGGAAGGAGAATTCCTCTATGAAGCTTGGGAAAGATACAAACAATTGATCAGAAAGTGTCCCTCTGACATGCTTTCTGAATGGAGCATTGGTGTACGAAATTGTGATCACTACAACTTCGCACAACTAACCAGCAAGTGCACTGGGTCGTCCAAGTAATAAACCTTACGCGAGTAAGGGTCGATCCCACGGAGATTGTTGGTATGAAGCAAGCTATGGTCACCTTGTAAATCTTAGTCAGGCAGACTCAAATGGGTATAGATGATGAATAAAACATAAAGAAAAAGATAGAGATACTTATGTAATTCAATGGTGGGAATTTCAGATAAGCGTATGAAGATGCATGGTCCCTTCCGTCTCTCTGCTTTCCTACTGTCTTCATCCAATCCTTCTTACTCCTTTCCATGGCAAGCTTATGCAAGGGTTTCACCGTTGTCAGTGGCTACCTCCCATCCTCTCAGTGGAAATGTTCAACGCACCCTGTCACGGCACGGCTATCCAGCTGTCGGTTCTCGATCGGGCCGGAATAGAATCCAGTGATTCTTTTGCGTCTGTCACTAACGCCCGCCCTCAGGAGTTTGAAGCACGTCACAGTCATTCAATCATGAATCCTACTCAGAATACCACAGACAAGGTTAGACCTTCCAGATTCTCTTGAATGCCGCCATCAGTTCTTGCCTATACCACGAAGACTCTGATCTCACGGAATGGCTGGCTCGTTTGTCAGGCGAGCGCTCGGTTGTCAGGCGATCAACCATGCATCGTGTATCAGGAATCCAAGAGATATTCACCCAATCTAAGGTAGAACAGAGGTGGTTGTCAGTCACACGTTCATAGGTGAGAATGATGATGAGTGTCACGGATCATCACATTCATCAAGTTGAAGAACAAGTGATATCTTGGAATAAGAACAAGCTGAATTGAATAGAAGAATAATAGTAATTGCATTAATACTCGAGGTACAGCAGAGCTCCACACCTTAATCTATGGTGTGTAGAAACTCCACCGTTGAAAATACATAAGAACAAGGTCTAGGCATGGCCGTGAGGCCAGCCCCCAAAACATGATCAAAGGATTCAAAGACCTAAAGATGATCTAAGATCCCAAGATGAAAATACAATAGTAAAAGGTCCTATATATAGAGAACTAGTAGCCTAGGGTGTACAGAGATGAGTAAATGACATAAAAATCCACTTTCGGGCCCACTTGGTGTGTGCTTGGGCTGAGCATTGAAGCATTTTCGTGTAGAGACTCTTCTTGGAGTTAAACGCCAGCTTTTGTGCCAGTTTGGGCGTTTAACTCCCACTTTGGTGCCAGTTCCGGCGTTTAACGTTGGGAATTCTGAAGGTGACTTTGAACGCCGGTTTGGGCCATCAAATCTTGGGCAAAGTATGAACTATTATATATTGCTCGAAAGCCCAGGATGTCTACTTTCCAACGCCGTTGAGAGCGCGCCAATTGGGCTTCTGTGGCTCCAGAAAATCCACTTCGAGTGCAGGGAGGTCAGAATCCAACAGCATCTGCAGTCCTTTTCAGTCTCTGGATCAGATTTTGCTCAGGTCCCTCAATTTCAGCCAAAAAATACCTGAAATCATAGAAAAACACACAAACTCATAGTAAAGTCCAGAAAAGTGAATTTTAACTAAAAACTAATAAAAATATACTAAAAACTAACTAGATCATACTAAAAACATACTAAAAATAATGCCAAAAAGCGTACAAATTATCCGCTCATCACAACACCAAACTTAAATTGTTGCTTGTCCTCAAGCAACTGAAAATCAAATAAGATAAAAAGAAGAGAATATGCAATGAATTCCAAAAACATCTATGAAGATCAGTGTCAATTAGATGAGCGGGACTTTTAGCTTTTTGCCTCTGAATAGTTTTGGCATCTCACTCTATCCTTTGAAATTCAGAATGATTGGCTTCTTTAGGAACTCAGAATCCAGATAGTTTTATTGATTCTCCTAGTTAAGTATGATGATTCTTGAACACAGCTACTTATTGAGTCTTGGCCGTGGCCCAAAGCACTCTATCTTTCAGTATTACCACCGGATACATACATGCCACAGACACATAATTGGGTGAACCTTTTCAGATTGTGACTCAGCTTTGCTAGAGTCCCCAATTAGAGGTGTCCAGGGTTCTTAAGCACACTCTTTTTGCCTTGGATCACAACTTTATTTCTTTCTTTTTCTTTCTTTTTCTTTTTCTCTTTTTTCCTTTTTTTTCGTTCTTTTTTTTTTATTCACTGCTTTTTCTTGCTTCAAGAATCATTTTTATGATTTTTCAGATCCTCAGTAACATGTCTCCTTTTTCATCATTCTTTCAAGAGCCAACATTCATGAACCACAAATTCAAAAGACATATGCACTGTTTAAGCATACATACAGAAAACAAAAGTGTTGCCACCACATCAAAATAATTAATCTGTTATAAAATTCAAAATTCATGCAATTCTTCTCTTTTTCAATTAAGAACATTTGTTTATTTAAGAAAGGTGATGGATTCATAGGACATTCATAACTTTAAGGCATAGACACTAAGATACTAATGATCACAAGACACAAACATAGATAAACATAAGCACTAAAATTCAAAAAACAGAAAAACAAAAAACAAGGAAATTAAAGAACGGGTCCACCTTAGTGATGGCGGCTTGTTCTTCCTCTTGAAGATCCTATGGAGTGCTTGAGCTCCTCAATGTCTCTTCCTTGTCTTTGTTGCTCCTCTCTCATGATTCTTTGATCTTCTCTAATTTCATGGAGGAGGATGGAATGTTCTTGGTGCTCCACCCTTAGTTGTCCCATGTTGGAACTCAATTCTCCTAGGGAGGTGTTAATTTGCTCCCAATAGTCTTGTGGAGGAAAGTGCATCCCTTGAGGCATCTCAGGGATCTCATGATGAGAGGGGTCAATTGTTTGCTCCATCCTTTTCTTAGTGATGGGCTTGTCCTCATCAATAAGGATGTCTCCTTCTATGTCCACTCCAACTGAATAACAGAGGTGTCAAATGAGATGAGGAAAGGCTAACCTTGCTAAGGTAGAGGACTTGTCCGCCACCTTATAGAGTTCTTGGGCTATAACCTCATGAACTTCTACTTCTTCTCCAATCATGATGTTATGGATCATGATGGCCCGGTCTAGAGTAACTTCAGACCGGTTGCTAGTGGGAATGATTGAGCGTTGGATAAACTCCAACCATCCTCTAGCCACGGGCTTGAGGTCATGCCTTCTTAATTGAACCGGCTTCCCTCTTGAATCTCTCTTCTATTGGGCACCCTCTTCACAAGTGTCAGTGAGGACTTGGTCCAACCTTTGATCAAAGTTGACCCTTCTAGTGTAAGGATGTTCATCTCCTTGCATCATAGGCAAGTTGAATGCCAGCCTTACATTTTCCGGACTAAAATCCAAGTATTTTCCCCGAACCATAGTAAGCCAATTCTTTGGATCCGGGTTCCCACTTTGATCATGGTTCTTGGTGATCCATGCATTGGCATAGAACTCTTGAACCATTAAGATTCTGACTTGTTGAATGGGGTTGGTAAGAACTTCCTAACCTCTTCTTCGAATCTCATGTCGGATTTCCGGATATTCACTCTTTTAGAGTGAAAAAGGGACCTCGGGGATCACCTTCTTCAAGGCCACAACTTCATAGAAGTGGTCTTGATGCACCCTTGAGATGAATCTCTCCATCTCCCATGACTCAGAGGTGGAAGCTTTTGCCTTCCCTTTCCTCTTTCTAGAGGTTTCTCCGGCCTTGGATGCCATAAATAGTTATGGAAAAACAAAAAGCAATGCTTTTACCACACCAAACTTAAAAGGTTTGATCGTCCTCGAGCAAAAGAAGAAAGAAGAGAGTAGAAGAAGAAGAAATGAGGACGAAGGGAATGGCTTTGTGTTCGGCCAAAGAGGGGGAGAAGTGGTGTTTAGGTTGTGTGAAAATGAAGGAGTGAAGGAAGGGTTTTATTTAGGAGAGGGGGGGCTCATGGTTCGGTCATGTATGGGTGGGTTTGGGAGGGAAAGTGGTTTGAATTTGAAGGGTGAGGTAGGTGGGGTTTTATGAAGGATGGATGTGAGTGGTGAAGAGAAAGATGGGATTTGATAGGTGAAGGGTTTTTGGGGAAGAGGTGTTGAGGTGATTGGTGAATGGGTGAAGAAGAAAGAGGGTGGTGGGGTTGGTGGGGATCCTGTGGGGTCCAGATCCCTGAGGTGTCAAGGAAAAGTCATCCCTGCACCAAGTGGCAAGAAAATTTGCGTTTTGTGCCAAAGCTGGCGTTAAACGCCGGGCTGGTGCCCATTTCTGGCGTTTAACGCCATGTTCTTGCCCTTTCCTGGCGTTTAATGCCAGTCTGGTGCCTCTTTCTGGCGTTAAACGCCCAGAATGGTGCCAGACTGGGCGTTAAACGCCCATCTGCTAGCCTCACTGGCTTTAAACGCCAGTAGGTTCTTCCTCCAGGGTGTGCTGTTTTTCTTCCTGTTTTTCATTTGTTTTTGCTTTTCAATGATTTTGTGACTTCTCATGATCATCAACCTACAGAAAACATAAAATAACAAAGGGAAATAGATAAAATAGTAAGATTGGGTTGCCTCCCAACAAGCGCTTCTTTAATGTCAGTAGCTTGACAGTGGGCTCTCATGGAGCCTCACAGATGCTCAGAGCAATGTTGGAACCTCCCAACACCAAACTTAGAGTTTGAATGTGGGGGTTCAACACCAAACTTAGAGTTTGGTTGTGGCCTCCCAACACCAAACTTAGAGTTTGACTGTGGGGGCTCTGTTTGACTCTGATTTGAGAGAAGCTCTTCATGCTTCCTCTCCATGGTGACAGAGGGATATCCTTGAGCCTTAAACACAAAGGACTCCTCATTCACTTGAATGATCAGTTCACCTCTATCAACATCAATCACAGCCTTAGCTGTGGCTAGGAAGGGTCTGCCAAGGATGATGGATTCATCCATGCACTTCCCAGTCTCTAGGACTATGAAATCAGCAGGGATGTAATGGTCTTCAATTTTCACCAGAACATCCTCTACAAGTCTATAAGCTTGTTTTCTTGAATTGTCTGCCATCTCCAGTGAGATTCTTGCAGCTTGCACCTCAAAGATCCCTAGCTTCTCCATTACCGAGAGAGGCATGAGGTTTACACCTGACCCTAAGTCACACAGAGCCTTCTTGAAGGTCATGGTGCCTATGGTACAAGGTGTTGAAAACTTCCCAGGATCTTGTCTCTTTTGAGGTAATTTCTGCCTAGACAAGTCATCCAGTTCTTTGGTGCAAAGGGTTTGTTCTCCCAAGTCTCATTCCAAATAACTTGTCATTTAGCTTCATGATTGCTCCAAGGTATTTAGCAACTTGCTCTTCAGTGACATACTCATCCTCTTCAGAGGAAGAATACTCATCAGAGCTCATAAATGGCAGAAGTAGGTCCAATGGAATCTCTATGGTCTCATTTTGAGCCTCAGATTCCCATGGTTCCTCATTGGGGAACTCGTGGAGGCTAGTGCACGCCCATTGAGGTCTTCCTCAGTGGCGTTCACTTCCTCTCCTTCCTCTCCAAATTCGGCCATGTTGATGGCCTTGCACTCTCCTTTTGGATTTTCTTCTGTATTGCTTGGAAGGTACTAGGAGGGAGTTCAGTAATTTTTCTTGCTCAGCTGTCCCACTTGTGCCTCTAAATTTTCTAATGGAGGAACCTTGTTTCAGTCATGAACTTTGAGTGGTTTTGATTAGATCAGACCATGGTTGCTAAGTCAGAGTAATTCTGCTTAGAATTCTCTGCTGTTGCTGAGAAGCTGATGAAAAGGCTTGCCATTGCTAAACCTGTTTCTTCCACCTTATTGTTATTGAAACCTTGTTGAGGTCTCTCTTGATCCTTCCATGAGAAATTTGGGTGATTTCTCCATGAAGAATTATAGGTGTTCCATAGGGTTCTCCCATGTAATTCACCTCTTCCATTGAAGGGTTCTCAGGATCATAAGCTTCTTCTTCAGATGAAGCATCCTTAGTACTGCCAGGTGCATTTTGCATTCCAGACAGACTTTGAGAAATCAAATTGACTTGCTGAGTCAATATTTTATTCTGAGCCAATATGGCATTCAGAGTATCAATCTCAAGAACTCCTTTCTTCTGATTAGTCCCATTGTTCACAGGATTCCTTTCAGAAGTATACATGAATTGGTTATTTGCAACCATTTCAATTAGTTCTTGAGCTTCTGTAGGCGTCTTCTTCAGATGAAGAGATCCTCCAGCAGAGCTATCCAAAGACATCTTGGATAGTTCAGAGAGACCATCATAGAAAATACCTATGATGCTCCATTCAGAAAGCATGTCAGAAGGACATTTTCTGATTAATTGTTTGTATCTTTCCCAAGCTTCATAGAGGGATTCTCCATCCTTCTGTCTGAAGGTTTGGACTTTCACTCTAAGCTTACTCATTTTTGAGGTGGAAAGAACTTTGCCAAGAAGGCATTGACTAGCTTTTCCAAGAGTTCAGGCTGTCTTTAGTTGTAGTCCAACCATATTCTAGCTCTGTCTCTTACAGCAAAGGGAATAGCATAAGTCTGTAAACCTCAGGGTCAACTCCATTAGTCTTGACAGTGTCACAGATTTGCAAGAATTCAGCTAAGAAACTGATGAGGATCTTCCAATGGAAGTCCATGGAACTTGCAATTCTGTTGCATTAGAGAAACTAATTGAGGCTTAAGCTCAAAGTTGTTTGCTCCAATGGTAGGGATAGAGATGCTTCTCCCATAGAAGTCGGGAGTAGGTGCAGTAAAGTCACCCAGCACCTTCCTTGTATTGTTGTTGTTTTCGGCTGCCATGTGTTCTTCTTCTTTGAAGAATCGGTTAGGTCCTCTACAGAGAATTGTGCCTTAGCTTCTCTTAGCTTTCGCTTCAAGGTCCTTTCAGGTTCAGGGACAGCTTCACAAGAATGCCTTTGTCTTTGTTCCTGCTCATATGAAAGAGAAGAGAAACAAGAAATATGGAATCCTCTATGTCACATATAGAGATTCCTTGAGGTGTCAGAGGAAAAAAAAATAGAAGAAAGAGGTAGAAGAATTCGAACTTAGTGAGACAGAGTTCGAATTGTGCATTGAGGAGGAGTGATACTCCATAAATAGAAGGATGTGAGAAAAGGGGAAGAGACTTTTCGAAAATTAACTAAAAATATTTTTTAAAAAAAACATTTTGAAAAACTTTAATTTGATTTTCGAAAATCAAGAGTGAGAAAGAGATCAAGTAATTTTTGAAAAAGATTTTGAAATTAGAAATAAAAAAGATATGATTAAAAACTATTTTGAAAAAGATGTGATTGAAAAGATATGATTTGAAAACAATTTTAAAAAGATTTGATTTTAAAAATTAATGACTTGCCTAACAAAAAGATATGATTCAAACATTAACCTCTCTCAACAGAAAAGGCAACATACTTGAAATGTTCAATCAAATCATTAATTGTTAGCAAGTATCTTTGAAAAAGGAAAGAAATTGATTTTGAAAAGATTTGATTGAAAAGATATGATTTGAAAAAGATTTGATTTTGAAAAACTTTGAAAACTTGAAAAAAAAATTGATTTGAAAACAAAATCTTCCCTCTTGTGCCATCCTGGCGTTAAACGCCCAGAATGGTGCACATTCTGGCGTTTAACGCCCAATGCACTACCTTTTTGTGGCGTTAAACGCCCAACCAGGCACCCTGGCTGGCGTTTAAACGCCAGTCTGTCCTTCTTCACTGGGTGTTTTTGAACGCCCAGCTTTTTCTGTGAAATTCCTCTGCTGCATGTTCTGAATCTTCAGTTCCCTGTACTATTGACTTGAAAAGAACCAAGATTATATAAACAATGCATGCAAGACACCAAACTTAAAATTAGACACTAGACTCAAACAAGAAACATAAAATATTTTTGGTTTTTATGATTTTGTAATTTTTTTGTGCTTTTTCGAAAATTATATGAAATAGAAAATAAGGTTTCAGAATTCTTAATTTGGATTCCAGGAATCATTGCAATGCTAGTCTAAGACTCCGGTCCAGGAATTAGACATGGCTTCACAGCCAGCCAAGCTTTCAAAGAAAGCTTCGGTCCAAAACACTAGACATGGCAAATGCCAACCAAGCCTTAGTAGATCATTGCTCCAATAGCAAGATTGATAGAAATCAACAAGCTCTTGTGACGATCAGTTGAAACCTCGGTCCAATAAGATTAGACATGGCTTCACAGCCAGCCAGACTTCAACAGATCATCATGAAACTCTAGAACTCATTCTTAAGAACTCTGAAAAAAAATACCTAATCTAAGCAACAAGATGAACCGTCAGTTGTCCATACACGAAACAATCCCCGGCAACGGCGCCAAAAACTTGGTGCACGAAATTATGATCACTACAACTTCGCACAACTAACCAGCAAGTGCACTGGGTCGTCCAAGTAATAAACCTTACGCGAGTAAGGGTCGATCCCACGGAGATTGTTGGTATGAAGCAAGCTATGGTCACCTTGTAAATCTTAGTCAGGCAGACTCAAATGGGTATAGATGATGAATAAACATAAAGATAAAGATAGAGATACTTATGTAATTCAATGGTGGGAATTTCAGATAAGCGTATGAAGATGCTTGGTCCCTTCCGTCTCTCTGCTTTCCTACTGTCTTCATCCAATCCTTCTTACTCCTTTCCATGGCAAGCTTATGCAAGGGTTTCACCGTTGTCAGTGGCTACCTCCCATCCTCTCAGTAGAAATGTTCAACGCACCCTGTCACGGCACGGCTATCCAGCTGTCGGTTCTCGATCGGACCGGAATAGAATCCAGTGATTCTTTGCGTCTGTCACTAACCCCCGCCCTCAGGAGTTTGAAGCACGTCACAGTCATTCAATCATTGAATCCTACTCAGAATACCACAGACAAGGTTAGACCTTCCGGATTCTCTTGAATGCCGCCATCAGTTCTTGCCTATACCACGAAGACTCTGATCTCACGGAATGGCTGGCTCGTTTGTCAGGCGAGCGCTCGGTTGTCAGGCGATCAACCATGCATCGTGTATCAGGAATCCAAGAGATATTCACCCAATCTAAGGTAGAACGAGGTGGTTGTCAGTCACACGTTCATAGGTGAGAATGATGATGAGTGTCACGGATCATCACATTCATCAAGTTGAAGAACAAGTGATATCTTGGAATAAGAACAAGCTGAATTGAATAGAAGAATAATAGTAATTGCATTAATACTCGAGTACAGCAGAGCTCCACACCTTAATCTATGGTGTGTAGAAACTCCACCGTTGAAAATACATAAGAACAAGGTCTAGGCATGGCCGTGAGGCCAGCCCCCAAAACATGATCAAAGGATTCAAAGACCTAAAGATGATCTAAGATCCCAAGATGAAAATACAATAGTAAAAGGTCCTATATATAGAGAACTAGTAGCCTAGGGTGTACAGAGATGAGTAAATGACATAAAAATCCACTTCCGGGCCCACTTGGTGTGTGCTTGGGCTGAGCATTGAAGCATTTTCGTGTAGAGACTCTTCTTGGAGTTAAACGCCAGCTTTTGTGCCAGTTTGGGCGTTTAACTCCCACTTTGGTCCCAGTTCCGGCGTTTAACGCTGGGAATTCTGAAGGTGACTTTGAACGCCGGTTTAGGCCATCAAATCTCGGGCAAAGTATGAACTATTATATATTGCTCGAAAGCCCAGGATGTCTACTTTCCAACGCCGTTGAGAGCGCGCCAATTGGGCTTCTGTGGCTCCAGAAAATCCACTTCGAGTGCAGGGAGGTCAGAATCCAACAGCATCTGCAGTCCTTTTCAGTCTCTGGATCAGATTTTTGCTCAGGTCCCTCAATTTCAGCCAGAAAATACCTGAAATCACAGAAAAACACACAAACTCATAGTAAAATCCAGAAAAGTGAATTTTAACTAAAAACTAATAAAAATATACTAAAAACTAACTAGATCATACTAAAAACATACTAAAAACAATGCCAAAAAGCGTACAAATTATCCGCTCATCAAGCATCATAGGTATTTTCTATGATGGTTTGTCTGAACTGTCCAAGATGTCATTGGATAGCTCTGCTGGAGGATCTCTTCATCTGAAGAAGACGCCTACAGAAGCTCAAGAACTAATTGAAATGGTTGCAAATAACCAATTCATGTATACTTCTGAAAGGAATCCTGTGAGCAATGGGACGAATCAGAAGAAAGGAGTTCTTGAGATTGATACTCTGAATGCCATATTGGCTCAGAACAAAATATTGACTCAGCAAGTCAATATGATTTCTCAAAGTCTGTCTGGAATGCAAGCTGCACCAGGCAGTACTAAGGACGCTTCATCTGAAGAAGAAGCTTATGATCCTGAGAACCCCTCAATGGAAGAGGTGAATTACATGGGAGAACCCTATAGAAACACCTATAATTCTTCATGGAGAAATCATCCAAATCTCTCATGGAAGGATCAACAGAGACCTCAACAAGTTTTCAACAACAATAATGGTGGAAGAAACAGGTTTAGCAATGGCAAGCCTTTTCCATCATCTTCTCAGCAACAGACAGAGAATTCTAAGCAGAACCACTCTGACTTTGCAACCATGGTCTCTGATCTAATCAAAACCACTCAAAGTTTCATGACTGAAACAAGATCCTCTATTAGGAATTTGGAGGCACAAGTGGGACAGCTGAGCAAGAAAATCACTGAACTCCCTCCTAGTACTCTTCCAAGCAATACAGAAGAGAATCCAAAAGGAGAGTGCAAGGCCATCAACATGACCGAACTAGGAGAGGAAGAAGAGGCAGTGAATGCCACTGAGGAAGACCTCAATGGACGTCCACTGGCCTCCAATGAGTTCCCTAATGAGGAACCATGGGAATCTGAGGCTCACACTGAGACCATAGAAATTCCATTGGATTTACTTCTGCCATTCATGAGCTCTGATGAGTATTCTTCCTCTGAAGAGGATGAGTATGTCATTGAAGAGCAAGTTGCTAAATACCTTGGAGCAATCATGAAGCTAAATGACAAGTTATTCGGTAATGAGACTTGGGAGAACGAACCTCCTTTGCTCACCAAAGAACTGGATGACTTGTCTAGGCAGAAATTACCTCAAAAGAGACAAGATCCTGGAAAGTTCTCAATACCTTGCGCCATAGGCACCATGACCTTCAAGAAGGCCTTGTGTGACCTAGGGTCAAGTGTAAACCTCATGCCTCTCTCTGTAATGGAGAAGCTAGGGATCTTTGAGGTATAAGCTGCAAGAATCTCACTAGAGATGGCAGACAATTCAAGAAAACAAGCTTATGAACTTGTAGAGGATGTTCTGGTAAAGATTGAAGACCATTACATCCCTGCTGATTTCATAGTCCTAGAGACTGGGAAGTGCATGGATGAATCCATCATCCTTGGCAGACCCTTCCTAGCCACAGCAAAGGCTGTGATTGATGTGGACAGAGGAGAATTGATCATTCAAGTGAATGAAGAATCCTTTGTGTTTAAGGTTCAAGGATATTCCTCTGTCACCATGGAGAGGAAGCATGAAGAGCTTCTCTCAAAATAGAGTCAAACAGAGCCCCCACAGTCAAACTCTATGTTTGGTGTTGGGAGGCCACAACCAAATTCTAAGTTTGGTGTTGAACCCCCACATTCAAACTCTAAGTTTGGTGTTGGGAGGTTCCAACATTGCTCTGAGTATCTGTGAGGCTCCATGAGAGCCCTCTGTCAAGCTACTGACATTAAAGAAGCGCTTGTTGGGAGGCAACCCAATGTTATATTTAATCTATTTCCCTTTGTTATTTTATGTTTTCTGTAGGTTGATGATCATGAGAAGTCACAAAATCAATTGAAAAAGCAAAAACAGAATGAAAAATAGAAAGAAAAATAGCACACCCTAGAGGAAGACCTTGCTGGCGTTTAAACGCCAGTAAGGACAGCAAATGGGCGTTTAACGCCCAGTCTGGCACCATTCTGGGTGTTTAACTCAAGAAAGGGGCACCAGACTGGCGTTAAACGCCAGGAAAGGGCAAGAAGCTGGCGTTAAACACCAGAAAGGGGCACCAGCCCGGCGTTTAACTCCAGAATTGGCATAGAGAGCATTTTTGCTCGCCACTTGGTGCAGGGATGACTTTTCCTTGACACCTCAGGATCTGTGGACCCCACAGGATCCCCACCTACCCCACCACTCTCTCTCTTCTTCACCCATTCACCAATCACCTCAACACCTCTTCCCCAAAAACCCCTCACCTATCAAATCCCATCTTTCTCTTCACCACTCACATCCATCCTTCATAAAACCCCACCTACCTCACCATTCAAATTCAAACCACTTTCCCTCCCAAACCCACCCATTCATAACCGAATCCTACCCCTCTCTCCACCCCTATATAAACCCATCTTCACTCCTTCATTTTCACACAACCTAAACACTACTTCTCCCCCTTTGGCCGAACCACAAAGCCATCTCCATCTCCTCTATTTCTTCTTCTTCTACTCTCTTCTTTCTTCTTTTGCTCGAGGATGAGCAAACCTTTTAAGTTTGGTGTGGTAAAAGCATTGCTTTTTGTTTTTCCATAACCATTTATGGCATTCAAGGCCGGAGAAACCTCTAGAAAGAGGAAAGGAAAGGCAAAAGCTTCCACCTCCGAGTCATGGGAGATAGAGAGATTCATCTCAAGGGTGCATCAAGACCACTTCTATGAAGTTGTGACCTTGAAGAAGGTGATCCCCGAGGTCCCTTTCAAACTCAGAAAGAGTAAATATCCGGAGATCCGACATGAGATCCGAAGAAGAGGTTGGGAAGTTCTTACCAACCCCATTTAACAAGTCGGAATCTTAATGGTTCAAGAGTTCTATGCCAATGCATGGATCACCAAGAGCCATGATCAAAGTGTGAACCCGAACCCAAAGAATTGGCTTATAATAGTTCGGGGGAAATGCTTAGATTTTAGTCCGGAAAATGTAAGGTTGGCATTCAACTTGCCCATGATGCAAGGAGATGAACACCCTTACACTAGAAGGGTCAACTTTGATCAAAGGTTGGACCAAGTCCTCATAGACATCTATGAAGAGGGCGCCCAATGGAAGAGAGATTCAAGAGGGAAGTCGGTTCAACTAAGAAGGCATGACCTCAAGCCCGTGGCTAGGGGATGGTTGGAGTTTATCCAACGCTCAATCATTCCCACTAGCAACCGGTCTGAAGTTACTATAGATCGGGCCATCATGATTCATAGCATCATGATTGGAGAGGAAGTAGAAGTTCATGAGGTTATAGCCCAAGAACTTTATAAGGTGGCGGACAAGTCCTCTACCTTGGCAAGGTTAGCCTTTCCTCATCTCATTTGTCACCTCTGTTATTCAGTTGGAATTGACATTGAGGGAGACACCCTCATTGATGAGGACAATCCCATCACTAAGAAAAGGATGGAGCAAACAAGAGATCCCACTCATTATGAAATCCCTGAGATGCCTCAAGGGATGCACTTTCTTCCACAAAACTATTGGGAGCAAATCAACACCTCCCTAGGAGAATTGAGTTCCAACATGGGACAACTAAGGGTGGAGCACCAAGAACATTCCATCCTCCTCCATGAAATTAGAGAAGATCAAAGAATCATGAGAGAGGAACAACAAAGGCAAGGAAGAGACATTGAGGAGCTCAAGCACTCCATAGGATCTTCAAGAGGAAGAACAAGCTGCCATCACTAAGGTGGACCCGTTCTTTAATCTCCTTGTTCTTTATTTTCCTGTTTTTCGAATTTTAATGCTTATGTTTACCTATGTCTGTGTCTCATGATCATTAGTGTCTTAGTGTCTATGCCTTAAAGTTATGAGTGTCCTATGAATCCATCACCTTTCTTGAATGAAAAATGTTCTTAATTGAAAAAGAGAAGAATTGCATGAATTTTGAATTTTATAACAGATTAATTATTTTGATGTGGTGGCAATACTTTTGTTTTCTGAATGTATGCTTAAACAGTGCATATGTCTTTTGAATTTGTTGTTCATGAATGGTTGGCTCTTGAAAGAATGATGAAAAAGGAGACATGTTATTGAGGATCTGAAAAATCATAAAAATTATTCTTGAAGCAAGAAAAAGCAGTGAATATTCAAAAAAAAAAGAGAGAAAAACGAAAAAAAAAAAGAGAAAGAGAAAAAGAAAAAGAAAGAAATAAAGTTGTGATCCAAGGCAAAAAGAGTGTGCTTAAGAACCCTGGACACCTCTAGTTGGGGACTCTAGCAAAGCTGAGTCACAATCTGAAAAGGTTCACCCAATTATGTGTCTGTGGCATGTATGTATCCGGTGGTAATACTGGAAGACAGAGTGCTTTGGGCCACGGCCAAGACTCATAAAGTAGCTGTGTTCAAGAATCATCATACTTAACTAAGAGAATCAATAACACTATCTGGATTCTGAGTTCCTATAGAAGCCAATCATTCTGAATTTCAAAGGATAAAGTGAGATGCCAAAACTGTTCAGAGGCAAAAAGCTAAAAGCCCCGCTCATCTAATTAATACTGATCTTCATAGATGTTTTTGGAGTTCATTGCATATTCTCTTCTTTTTATCTTATTTGATTTTCAGTTGCTTGTGGACAAGCAACAATTTAAGTTTGGTGTTGTGATGAGCGGATAATTTGTATGCTTTTTGGCATTATTTTTAGTATGTTTTTAGTATGTTTTAGTTAGTTTTTAGTATATTTTTATTAGTTTTTAGTTAAAATTCACTTTTCTGGACTTTACTATGAGTTTGTGTGTTTTTCTGTGATTTCAGGTATTTTCTGGCTGAAATTGAGGGACCTGAGCAAAAATCTGATTCAGAGGCTGAAAAGGACTGCAGATGCTGTTGGATTCTGACCTCCCTGCACTCGAAGTGGATTTTCTGGAGCTATAGAAGCCTAATTGGCACGCTCTCAACGGCGTTGGAAAGTAGACATCCTGGGCTTTCCAGCAATGTAAGTAGTCCATACTTTGCCCGAGATTTGATGGCCCAAACCGGCGTTCCAAATCAGCTCAAGAATACCCGGCGTTAAACGCCGGAACTGGCACAAGAATGGGAGTTAAACGCCCAAACTGGCACAAAAGCTGGCGTTTAACTCCAAGAAAAGTCTCTACCCATGAAAGCTTCAATGCTCAGCCCAAGCACACACCAAGTGGGCCCGAAAGTGGATTTTTATGTCATTTACTCATTTTTGTAAACTCTAAACTACTAGTTCTCTACAAATAGAACCTTTTACTATTGTATTTTCATCTTTTGATCATTTTTTCAATCTTAGGATCATCTTTGGATGCCTAGTTCTTAGATCATTAGGAGGCTGGCCATTCGGCCATGCCTAGACCTTGTTCTTATGTATTTTCAACGGTGGAGTTTCTACACACCATAGATTAAGGTGTGGAGCTCTGCTGTACCTCGAGTGTTAATGCAATTACTATTGTTCTTCTATTCAATTCAGTTTGTTCTTGTTCTAAGATATCACTTGTTCTTCAACTTGATGAATGTGATGATCCGTGACACTCATCATCATTCTCACCTATGAACGTGTGCCTGACAACCACCTCCGTTCTACCTTAGATTGAGTGTTTATCTCTTGGATTCCTTAATCAGAATCTTCATGGTATAAGCTAGAATTGATGGCGGCATTCAAGAGAATCTGGAAGGTCTAAACCTTGTCTGTGGTATTCTGAGTAGGATTCAATGATTGAATGACTGTGACGAGCTTCAAACTCCTGAAGGCTGGGCGTTAGTGACAGACGCAAAAGAATCAATGGATTCTATTCCAACCTGATTGAGAACCGACAGATGATTAGCCGTGCCGTGACAGGGTGCGTTGAACATTTTCACTGAGAGGACGGGATTGTAGCCACTGACAACGGTGATGCCCAACATACAGCTTGCCATGGAAAGGAGTAAGAAGGATTAGATGAAGACAGTAGGAAAGCAGAGAGACGGAAGGGACAAAGCATCTCCATACGCTTATCTGAAATTCTCACCAATGAATTACATAAGTATCTCTATCTTTATTTTATGTTTTATTCATAAATCATCCATAACCATTTGAATCTACCTGACTGAGATTTACAAGGTGACCATAGCTTGCTTCATACCAACAATCTCCATGGGATCGACCCTTACTCGCGTAAGGTTTATTACTTGGACGACCCAGTGCACTTGCTGGTTAGTTGTGCGAAGTTGTGATAAATAGTTGAGATTGCAATTGAGCGTACCATGTTGATGGTTCCATAGATGATCACAATTTCGTGCACCACAATGCTTGAGCACAACCTCTCCAAAAAAGGTCGAAGCTCGGGATAAGCACGACCTCGTGAAGAGGTTGAAGCTCAAGCAGAGGCACTATTCAAACACTGGTCCGAGCTGTAGGGTTGGGTTATGATGAAGACAAAGGGACCGACCTCATGAAAGGTTGGCCCTCCACCGACCTCTTCACGAAAAGCTCGGAAAATGGCCACAGTGGCCCAAGGAGGCCCAAAATGAAAGAACCACCGCCTACTAAAAGGCAGTTGGCCAAATATATGATCCCATCCACAAAAGATAAGATAAGATAACAAACTTGTCTCAAAGGAAGATCGTTAAACACCACTATAAATACACTGGAGTACCCAGGTATAACTCATACTCCAATTCTACAAAAAAACCTGCCTAAAGCTCGTACTGACTTAAGCATCGGAGTCTCTTGCAGGTACCACCACCCCCTAGTGATCGAGGACCAGCAGCACTTCAAGCTCCAACAAGTCGGACGCGATAGTCTTGACAAAATTAGAAGATCTCGTCCAAGATCGACCTCCTTATTTTAGTTAACCATGGGAACAGCTAGTTTTAATAAAATCTATTCTCAATAACTTATCTATTTATTACCTTAACTTGTATAAGATGCCAAAGACAGTTGCGGAGAAGTTGATTAATTTACCGAGACGATTTTTCTGGGGTAAGGATGATGGTAGAATGGGAATTGCTAAAGTTAAGTGGAAAATAGTTCAGGCACCTAAGAAGCTTGGAGGTTTGGGGGTGGGTGATGCAGTTATCTAAAATATGGCTCTTTTGTTTAAATGGTGGTGAAGATTTTCTAAGAAAGAGTATCTGCTTTGGAAAAGTGTCGTTTGCTCATGTAATAACCTTGATCTAACTTGGATGCTATCCACTCAGACGCTCCCTACTAGAGGTGGGTCATGGAAGGATATTTGTCAACTTTACATCAAGGAGCATTAAGTGAAAGAGAAGATGATTAATGGTTTCACTATGGAGTTAGGAGATGGGATAATGATTAGATTTTGGAAAGATAATTGGCTACATTGTAGTGTTTTGAAGAATGTTTTTCAAGATTGTTCTCAGATTCAAACCAAAACGGATTCACCATTAGGGAATGTAAGTTTTGGGATGGGTTAGAGTATATTTGAAGTTTTGAATGGAGGAGAGATCTATACATGAAAACTAGAACTGCTGAGTCAACTTCATGGTGCTCTTCAAGAGGCCAAATTATCAAAAGGAAGAGAGGACATAATCATGTGGAAGTTTGATAAAAAATAGTCTGTTTACTATACTAACTCCTTTGTGCAGGTTTTGTAGTAAGAAAGAATACCAGAGAAAATATAAAGCTAGAGTTTCACAAAAGCTATTTGGAGGGGATTGGTTCTACCTCGAGTTGAAATATTTACTTGGTTTATTTTAATAAGTAGAGTAAATACCAAAGATAGGTTATGTAGATTTAGTGTAATTGATTCTAATGATACTGTATGTATTGTGTGGTAAGGATGTTGAGAGTGGTATACCACTTGTTTGTCGCTTGTGAATTTTCTTGGCAGGTATGGTGTACTCACTACAATAAATATGGGCTTTAGCAAAGCCAAATTTTGCTACGCCCTAAATTCATTCTCTTAGATAGTTTTAGACAACAGTTTTATAGTATTGCTGTTGAAGTTTAATTTTTTATTAGTTTATAGCAACAAACTAAAATTGTTCTCTTTGAATATTTTAAAGAACGGTTTTATAATCGTTACCATTATTTGTTTTTAAGCAACGGTTTTTAATGTTGTTTAAATAATTGTACGAAAGACATGCATAAAAACCATTATCAAAATGCTACATTTTAAAACCGTTCTATTAGATGGTCTTAGACAATGGTTTTTATAGTGTTGCTGTTGAAGTTCAATTTTGCATTATATTATAATAACAAAATAAGACCGTTTTCTTTGAGTATTTTAAAGAACAGATTTATAACCATTACAACAATTTTTTTATCAAACAAAATTTTTTTAATATTATTTAAATAATTATACAAATTAAAAGATTCATATAAAAATAATTATAAATAATCATATAAATTTAAACAATTTTCTCTATAAATACTAAATTTGTAGAACACTCAAAAATTATTGTTATAAATATATAACAAATATTATTTAGAGAAAAAATAAATTTAAAAAATTATAACAAATATTATATATTTTTGGTTTTATTCCCTCTCTAAAATTTAACATAATATTTTTTTAACAATAAAAATATTTCAACAATCTCCTTCAGAACAAAACATAGAGACTTACCAAGTTTTCCTCCATCTACTAGCCCTAATCCACCATAACTGACACCACTCATCAGCAGAGCCATCATCAAAACAATGCCAAACTTCACCCAGCCCTCACCATCGAAGGAAATTGCGTCTCTGCTCTCCTAACCGCGTTAGAATCATTGCTGCTTCTCCCCTCTCCACGCCATCACTACTTCTCCTGACCGTTTCTCCCTTCTTCGCACTGTCGCTGGTTCTCTTAGTCGTTTCTCCCCTCTCCGTGCTGTCGCTGGTTCTCTTAGTCGTTTCTCCCATATTCGTGTCGTCGCTGCTTCTCCTGGCCGTCAAAACTTCTGCCCTCTCCTAGCCGTCGCAGCTTTTGCCCTCTCCTGGTAACTGGTTCTGATTTTGGTATAATGTTGTTCTAATTTTTATTTGGTATAATGTTGTTCTGATTTTGATTTGGTAACTATTTTGATTTTGGTATAATGTTGTTCTGATTTTGATTCGGTAACAAATATAAATAATTTGACTTTGAAGTCATTATAACTCATTTGAATTCTGAAGTGTGTGTAATTTTTTATTGTCACTTTTCTCAATATGTTTTGTTTAGGTTTTGGAGTTTTTATGTTTTTATGAGCTCATAAACTTATTTTTTTTTATTTTGTATTGTATTTTGACAGTTGAGAATAGTATATGAAATGTATTTTATTCTTGAAACATGGGATTTAGATATTAAAGATATAAACTCAATTCAAGAGAATATGTCATTGAAAAAAATAAGGGGAATATTCGAATGTCATCACTTAATTTGAAAATGGATGAAATGGATTTAAGAACTTACTTTAAGTTTTTTCCTTTGGTAGTTTAGTACTCAACTTTTTTTTTCTCTCTCATGTTTGGTTTTATATAGCTAAAACAAATTCATGAGATTAAGAACTTCCTCCTCAGAGCCCGTAGGAAGGATGCGCGCTCTATGAAAATTAAGCGGAGCAGAGATGTGGTCAAGTTCAAGGTTAGTTGCTCCAAGTACCTGTATACCCTCTGTGTTTTTGACCCTAAAACAGCTGATAAGTTGAAGCAATCACTCCTTCTAAGTTAGTTTTAAGAAATTTTATTATTGATATATCATGAGTTATCTTTTTTTCTCTCTCGCAAATGTGGAACTTTATAATTGTTCAACGCAAATAAAATTGATTTTGTTGTTAATTTTTGGATGTCATAAATTAGAAAAAATTTATCTAGGTTCACTAAGTATATAATTGTTGATTTTTTTTATTGGCTTGTTAAGAGATAGAAAATTTGGTAATTTATGCCAGTAGACAGGTTGAATATGCTTTTGTTATGTGGTAACTAGTATTTTTGGTGGGTTTTATTTGATTTATAGGTGCTAGTGCCAGTGTGTAGTCATAGAAGTCATAGTAATATTAGTATTAGGATTATGGTTATAGATTGCTTATATTTTTATTCTTTGTTGTTGTTATAGTTTGTCTCTTTAAAACCAGAAAAAGAGAATCAAATAGTTCATCTCTCTATAGCTGCCACCATCTTAGACATTGAACCTGACTATAGGTAAATCATTCAATATATTATCTTTTTAAATTTTTTTGAAGATTTAATTGTTAAGAATATTTAGTGATTGATTGATTGCTTAAGCTTCTTTGCATAATTTGTTAGATACGAATTGTTAGTTTTATGATTGGTTGAGATGTTATCTTTTGAACATTAGTGATTGACTTCTAAAAATCTTTTAGAAGTAATAAGCTCTTGATTGAAAAAATTACTTATCGTTAGTCTAAAACATATGTTCATATCTTTTATTTTAGTTGACAAAGCAATGGACAAAAGGTGGACTAGTTTACCAAGACATGCTGAGAGGTACCAACATAGTGTTAATTCATTTTTTAATTTTGCCTTTTCTAAAGGTAGACCATAAGGAGAAAAAATTCTATGTCCTTGTTCTATTTTAGGATAATCCTTTTGTATTAGCTTCACAAGTCCACCAATGCTTCTATATTCAAGACCCTTTTGACAAAGACAAGCATTATGTGATGAAAACAGTACTAAGGGATTTATTCAATTTGCATGATGAGTATGATGTTGAAGTCGAAGAGTCTAGTAAAAAATACTTGTTTGATCAAGCGAATAAGTTGTTCGTGTCAAAGGATGATTGTGAAGTTTAATGGACTAGAGAAGACATGCCAAATACAATCATTAAGAATCCTTCAATTGTTCTACAACACATTGAATATATGATGATGATTCTGATTTTTTATGAAATTTCTCTTCTCAACATAGAATAATTTTTTATTCTTGTTTTTTTTTTGTGTGTGATTTATCATGAATAGGTGCATTTCTTATAGATTTTTTTACTATTATGTTAATAGATTTTTTATGTATACTAATCTCATTATTTTATTTTCTTTTCAGAAAATGTTCAAAAAATCCATTGAACTTGAGATAGATTTAAAGTCAAATGCTGAATTACGTGCAAAGTTATTGAAAAATATAGAAGTTAAGCAAAAAATATATGTCTTCTGGTCAACAACAACAGCAACCACTATCACCACCACCACTTAAAGGGATAAAACCCTTGGTGATAGGAAATTAAAAGAGAGCAGAATTTAAAAAAAAATAACATCTTTGCAAATGGAAAGGATAATATTATAAAAAAAAAAACAAAAATTCTTGCAAAAGAAAAGGACCTGATTTTGGAGGGAAAAAGGTCACAAAAGGAAAAGGGTAGAATTTGAAGAAAAGTAAGGTACAGATGGAAGCAATTATGATTCACTCTCAAGGATCTACCTGTAGACAAGAAAAAGAACTTTTTTTTAAATCTACTGCTATGGCTCACAAGAATATTAGAGAAGTAGATTCTAGAATGATACAAGATTTGAAGAGAAAAGAGAGAACCACAATTATATTATATACATTTATGAGCAAACTATGATGACTTTTTGATAATACTTGTCTCTTGCTATGTAAAAAATGTTTGTGCAGAATAAGAAAAATAGGGCATAACAGAAATTTGGACATCGAAAGGGACCAATAAATTTTGCAAGAATACGTGCAAGATCGGTACAATTTTTTAAACCTTGTTGTGCATTTATGTGTATATATGTGGTATGTGTCTTTGAGTATCAAGTATGTGTTGATTTTAGAAAATAAACTTATTTTAACTCTATATAAATGCTATTTGAACTGAACTTACAGGCTGCTACTAAGGAAAATAATGAACCACTTACTCAAATAGAAATGTTTGTTAAGACTCGTCAAAGCACAAAGGGCAAATCATTGGATGAAGACACTTTGGATGTTATTGTAAGCATTGGAAGTTAATTTGGTTAAAATAGGTTATGGATTTCATGTGTCTTAGCCATAAAGTCATCATTTATTGTTACTTTTACGCTTGCAGCTGAGTTAAATACTCTTGATATTCTTAATTTGTAGTATTTGCTTTGATGTTGTCAAATGATATATGTTTTTAGTCCAATTGTGTAGTTACTCTTTTTTTTTTGAATCATTCTTATTTTTCTTCAAATTAACATAGATACATCTGCAAGCTAAAAATAAAAAATTTAAAGAATTAGCAATTAAAGCTTTTCAATCTATATTTTGAAAAGAGAAGGCAGGACAAGTGCAATGCCACAAAAGAATTACCACACCAACTTTATTGAAGAAAAATGAAAAAATTGCCATCCTTAAGCAGCAACATGTAACTGAGAAAGAAACATTAGAAGGTAAGGTTGATGTGATACAAAAAGAAGTAGATGAACTAAAATCTCTTGTTAAGATGATGCTACAACAAAAATACTCAGGAGCGGACCTCGAAATGTTAGCTGCTCAACTAGGAAGCACTTCAGACAATCCGAACAATGATGCTAATGAGGAGGTATTATTTGTTGTTAAAGTTTCTGTAAGTTATCATATCTTAAATAATGGTTGATTTATATTGATGTTAATTCAATTATTTTGTGTATCCAAATAGAAGAATGTTATATATATGTTTGTCCTCTCTCTCAAATATTTTCTTAATAAACATTATTAGTATTAGAAATGTGTAGTTTTATATTTGATTTACTGTTTACAGGAAAACTATATTGAAGGGCAAAACAAACTTAATTAAGGTCACAAATTTTGAGGAGCAAATGTTAGAGTAAAAGTCATGAACTTGTGGACATGATGATAAACCTACTTGCTACTTAGCTATTCCAACTCTCTTTTTTATTATATTTTTTGCAGATATAGTTTGAGGTTGTTATGACTTAGGCTAGTATTATGGTATTTTGAGAAAGGGTTAAATATGATTTTGGTCCCTAAGGTAAGGCTAGAATTTTTTTTTTGTCTCCAACCTTTTTTTGCTTACAAAATTGTCCCTAACTTATTTTTAAAATTGTCTTTCAAACCAAAATACCATTCTCCTTCTTCACTAAAATACCCAATTTCTATTCTTCTTTTTCGTTCTTCTCCATCACAGCAACAACAGTAAAATCATCAGCAACAACAACAATAAAATCAGCAACAATGAATAAAAAAACAATGAAGCACAAGAATAATGAATCCGAATCTGAATCAGAAACACAAGAACAATGAATCAAAAGCAAAAACAATGAAGCCATCTCTTCTTTTTTTTTCTTCTTCAACAATAACAATGAAGCAGAAGCATAAGCTGAATTGGAAACAAAAGTTGAAGCAAAATTGGAAACAGAAGTAACAGAAGCATCAAAATTGAAAAAACAAAAAATCAGAAGCAGAATTAGAAATAGAAGCAAAATCAAAAGCATCAAAATTAGAAACAAAAGTAAAATCAGATGTGGAGGTAATAGAAGTAGAAGAACAAAAAATCAAAATTGGAAACAATGTAATTAATAAAATCATAATCAAAATCAAAATTAGTGGATTAGCAAAATCAGAATAAGAAACATGTGATTAACAAAGCCAGAAACAGAAGCAAAATTAGAAATCGCCGGTGGTGGTGATGGAGAAGACCTGGTGGAGGACGCCGTTGTTGTGGCGACAGCATCACAGAGGGCGAGAGTGCGATGATGCAACGCTTGTTGAGGGACTGGACAGACGATGCGACGCTTGCGAGAAAGAGGAGCGGTGAGATTTGGCGGCAAAAACCAAATGACGAAGAACAGCGGCGGCAGCGAAGACCGAATGACGAGCAGTAGCGGCAGCAAATTCCCTTCCCCTTCTTTTTCCCAGTTTTCCTTCCCTTCCCTTCTTCCTTGGAAACCCCCCTCCCCAGCGTGATTCCCTTCCCCCTTTTCCCTTTCCCTTATCCCGTTTTCCTTTTTTTCTTCTTTTTTTATTTTATATTTTTTAAATTAGGGGTAATTTGGTAATAAAAATTAAAATTTTGGTAAAAAGAAAGATTTTAAAATTAAGTTAAACCTTAGGGATGATTTTATAAGCAAAGAAAGGTTGAGAACGAACAAAATTTTCAGCCCTATCTTAGGAATTAAAATCGTACTTAACCCTTTCAAAAATGATGATGATATAATTAGAAGTAGTTATGACTTAGACTAGTATTATGATATTTTGCAATGATAATATAATATGATTGGGGATCTTACATAATACTTTATAAATCAAATTTAATGGTAAAGGTTCAATTAGTTTTCTTTAGTAATTTGATTCAAATAGTTAAGGTTATTTATTAGCACTAAATTAAAATAGTTGAAACTAATTTCAATGCAACATGAGAAAACTATTATAAATAAAGAATTATATATTTACAAAAAATCGTTGTCAAAAGTTATAAAAGGCAATGGTGTTAAAACCGTTGTCAAATTCAGCTACAAAATGGCAATGGTATTGGAACCATTACAAAAAAAAAGACCAACACCAAAGGAAATACTTTTAAACCGTTGTCTTTGTGAATAACAAAACTACAACCGCTTAAAATTGTTACCTATACAGTTATGATTTTAAACCGTTACGTCATGCAAGAAAATGATTCTAAACTGTTGCCTCTCCAATAACGGTACTAAACTGTTTCTTAAAAATTGTTGTAAAATCGTTGTCTATACTATTAACTATAGCAACGGTTTTTTTGGTTGCTGTTGCCTTTGATAAAAAACCGTTACGAAAACTCTTATTTATTGTAGTGCCTTGGGCTTGTGATGGTCGTCGTCCTTGGACTATCCGAAGTACTATCAAAAAATATTTCAAAAATTTGACTAGTGCAACAATGAGGAAGGTGCTCACAAAAAGTGGTTGATGAATTTTTTTATTATTGTCTGAAATATTTGACTAGAACAAGATTACAAAATTTTTTAGAATAAGATATCAAAAGTTGTGGATGTTACATTGTCATTTAAAAGTGTAGAGAGTGGAATTAAATTGATTTTGTGTTGTTGATAATTATACTAGAAATGATAAAAGTGTTGAGATTACTACTAAACTATGATTTTTTGTTATTTGTTTGTTCTATTTTATTGTATTGAATTTTTATTTAAAAAAAAGTTATATAAATTTAAAATTCTTACGTGACAAATAAAATTACGACTAAATTATCTTCTATTTAATATTTAATGAAATTTTTAACAAACAAGTTGGATTATTACAAAATAATAAAATCAGAGGCAAGCAATATTATATTTTATTAAAAATTATGAATATGAACCAAATTAGATTTTCTTTTAGTCCATGTTTGAATGTTTGATAGGTGACTTCCTCTCGGGAAAATTAGTTAGAAGAAAATATCTAAACCCAAAAAAGGACAAAGACCTATCAATATAAGAAATAATATCCTGATTTAAAAGGATAGATGCTGACCTGTTACATCCTGATATGTATAATGTCAACAACTCTGAGTGATCGATGAAAAATATCAATCTTATTTTTGGATCAGTAAACATATGCATGTGGCCCTGTGCAACATTGGCTTATTTTAATGATAACTCCATTTTGAATTTATCCAAACTTTTTTATCTGTACAGCATTTATTATTTTATTTATCTACGTCTAATTAGTATAATAGCGAATTGGTAAAAGGATATGATTTTGTCCTCAATTTTTAATACTGTAGTATTTACTATTTGGAAAAAAAAATACATAATTAAAGCCAGCGGAAACATGTTTACATTTTTCAATACGATAATGAGTTTGATATCTTAATTGTAATGTATGTAACAACCAACAATCAACATATTCTTTTCCTTTTGGGAATAATTACAAAACAGTCTAAGTTGGTGGGATTTTTTTTTTCCCTTTCAACACAGGATATAGATATTAAAATTATAGAACTTTCCACTTGCACGATATTTAATCTAATATAATTTTTCTCTACAAATTTATTAGAATGACTTGAATGTACTGACAAGGATTTAGAATTGAAGATTTTTTGAAAAAGAATCTTATCAAATTTTAAATTCTTTTATCGTATCAATTTATTTTTGGTGAATGATATGGTGTTTTTGATATTGTGTCTAACTTACTAAAAAAAGTAAATAGATAATATTTAATAAATTTTAAATATTTTATTTTTTGTTTTAAATATTTTATTTTTTACTTTTAAAAAAAAATTAGACAATTTAGACACCATAATAAAAGACACCATAAAACTCACCTTTATTTTTATAACCATGGTTCAAGTAAAATTTTATATCTCATTATATTAATATTTTTATTGAGAATCAATTAATTAAAAAGTTCTAACCAAATTTAATAACGAAAAATTTGAGTAAAGTACTATTAAATTTTTGCAAAAATTAATTTAAAAATACATATAAAAATGGATACATGGCGTGTTATGTATAAATGTGGAGCTGCTAATATCAGAAATCACAAAATTTTATAGCGATGGTTCAAGTAAAATTTTATATCTCATTATATTAATATTTTTATTGAGAATTAATTAATTAGAAAGTTCTAACCAATTTTAATAACGAAACTTTTGAGTAAAGTACTATTAAACTTTTGCAAAAATTAATTTGAAAATGAATATAAAAATGGTGAAATACTGAAAAATAAATGCATGGCGTGTTATGTACAAATTTGAAGCTGCTAATGTCAGAAATCACAAAACACAGGTTACGTTTTGGGTGAGATGAAGACCAAAAAAATATAGCACACTACAAAACGCACAGGACAACCAAGTTACAAAACGTGTCCCGGTGTCCCCTGCATGCAGACAGGAACAGTTGTTAATCAGCATTGGAGAAACCAAAATGCATGTTGCATTTGTTAGCCGTGCAGGGCAAAGTGATGCCAAGGCATCTTAGGCTAGTTTCACTAGCATTTTTCTGTTAGTTTTAGTTGTTTCATGCATTTTCTTGAGCTTGAAGTAACCAAGAATGGTTAAATGAACAACAAAGTAATGAATCATCCAAGCAGTATAATTTTGATGCAAATTCCATGAGTTTTAGTTATATTACTTGAATGCTATGAATGGAAGATTTCTCATGAAATTTTGCAAGACTTTGATGCAATTGTTTGGATGATTTCAGGGAAGAAGAGGCTAGGCAAAGAAGCAACAAAATCAATAAAGGAAGCTTGAAGATCACATGTGCCAAGCCATATAATGCTGAAACTGGCGTTTAACCTCTAGTTTAACCTTAAACTGGAAGTTAAACGCCAGAATAAGAAATGCACCAAAGCTGAAAGTGGCGTTTAACCTTCAGTTTAAGGTTAAACTGAAGGTTAAACGCCAGAATCATGAAAGCTGAGAAAAGAGGAAACTGGCGTTTAACCTCCAGTTTAACCTTAAACTGAAGGTTAAACGCCAGAATGAGAATTGAACCAAAGGAGTATTTCCACGTTTAACCTCCAGTTTAACCTTAAACTGGAGGTTAAACGCTAGAAGCAAGAGAGGCACCAGGAGCATTCCCACGTTTAACCTCCAGTTTAACCTTAAACTGGAGGTTAAACGTGTTCGACTATTTCTCTCCTCCAGGGTTGCCTTTTCATTTTCCACGTTTAACCTCCAGTTTAACCTTAAACTGGAGGTTAAACGTGTTCGACCCAATTGCTCCTCCAGGGTAGTTTTCTTCATTTCCACGTTTAAGCTTCAGTTTAACCTTAAACTGAAGCTTAAACGTGTTCGACATTTTACACTCCTGGGTTGCTTTCTTCCAATTCCACGTTTAAGTTTCAGTTTAACCTTAAACTTCAACTTAAACGCCACCTTTTGAAAGGGTTTCTGGGCCAAATATATTGAAGTTTAAGTTAGCATTTGAGCACAAATATTAACTTAAACTTATTATGGTATGAAACCCAATTGAATATCATGGTTTATGGGATTGGGCCGGAAGAATGGATGAGTCTGGAACTTCAATTTGTTGAGTCTTGTGTCATTACTTGTTTATCACTAAAATTGCTCAATGAATGTTACAGAATTGGATCACAGCCTCATCAGGATTATGGATTATAAACCCAAAGCAAAAGGAAATCAAGAAAAAGCCTCAAAGCCCAAGAAACTCAACAGAAGCTCAAATTAGAAAGTGTATAAATAGGATAGAATTGAAGTTAGTGAAAACTTTTTACACTTCGGAACTTTTGATCATTTTGCTTGTAATTGAATTCAGAGTTATGATTCACTAAACCCCTTTCATTGGGTTAGGGAGCTCTATTGTAATTCAATGAATCAATAATAGTTTTTATCTTCTTCTTCAATCTTTTCTCTTGAATTTTGTTAGAAAGCTTCTCGATCTAATTCCATTGGGTAGTTGTCTTGGGAAAGAAACTACCCATAATTGGAATCCTTCGGAACCTTGGGAAAGGAATGATGGATTCATGCTAGAGAAGCTTTCTCACAGTGAATTGGATTGGGGTTTGGATGGATATTGTGACATGTAATCCTACCAAATTGTGGTTCATGAAACTGTGTGGTATAATCAGTGATCGAGCATCATCTCTTCTTATGAACATTTAAACCAAGGGATTGGGAATTTGTTTGTTTTAGAGAGAATTGGTGAGCCAAGGAATTGGGATCCAATCATATAAGATTGCCAAGCAAGATTCAATGAATGCATTGGTTGAGGAAGAGATGAAATTGTTTTGATTCGGAGATTTCAATATCTCCTGACCCCAATGAACCCCTCTTTCTGATCTACACTTTCTATTTACATTCTGCAAATTTCAATTCATGCAATCACCCCAATTCCCTTTTACTTTCAGCAATTTACTTTCTCGCACCTTAATTCTCGCAATTTAAGTTTATGCAATTTCAATTCCTTGCAATTTACGTTTTCTGCCACATTTACTTTATGCAATTTACATCCAAAAGTTGATTCCGCTCAACTAAACAAACTTCTAATTCGAATTGCTCATTCAACCAATCCTTGTGGGATTCGACCTCACTCTATTGTGAGTTTTTACTTGACGATAACCGGTGCACTTGCCGGAAGGAATTTTGCCGATCGTGCAATTTCCTAAAATCGTAGCTATCAAGTTTATGCCGCATCAAGTTTATGGCGCCGTTGCCGGGGATTGGTTTTCGATTGACAATTCTCAAATTGGAAGTTAACTAGATTGAGCATTTTTCTTGTTTTGTTAATTTAGTTCAAGTTACTTGTTGAATTTTAATTTCTGCACTCTGTTATCTGCTTTTTCTTTCTTATGTCTTTCAATTCAAGCAACTAACTCACTGACCCACTAACTATTTGAATTAATTCCTCAACTGCTCTAACCATACTCTTCCATTAACCAAGAGTATTCCACTTGTTTGTTGCTTGTGGTGTGTTCTTGTATGACAGGTAGGAGAGGAGAAACAACAACTCCTCCATATACCGAACCAGAGAGGACCCTTCATAGACTTAGAAGGGAAGCAAGAGGGAAGAGAGTACTGGGAGAAGAAGATTCTGAAGGAGAATCTGAGGACAATTTTGAGGAAGCTCTAGATCTCAACATGGATAGAGAATTTCACAACCATGAGAGGGCTGATGGAAACAATGCCATTCCTGAGAGGAGGGTTCTTGGTTCATACATAAACCCAACCTCTGGGAATTGTGGTAGCAGCATTCAGAAACCACCCATTCAGGTCAACAATTTTGAACTCAAACCACAGCTAATATCACTGGTGGAGGACCATTGTTCATTTGGTGGGAGTGCTAATGAAGATCCAAACCAACATCTCACCAAATTCCTGAGAATTTGCGACACTGTGAAGTCCAATGGAGTCCAGGAAGATGCCTATAAACTGCTCTTGTTTCCATTTTCACTTAGGGACAAGGTAGCTAAGTGGCTGGAATCATTCCCAAGGGACAGCCTAACAACCTGGGATGAGGTGGAGAGCAAGTTTCTGGCACGTTTCTACCCCCCACAAAAGGTCAATAGGCTTCGATCTGAGGTTCAGACTTTTAGACAACAAGATGGTGAGACGCTCTACGAGGCATGGGAGAGGTTCAAAGAATTGACAAGGAAATGTCCACCAAACATGTTCCCTGACTGGGTTCAATTGCATATTTTCTATGATGGACTTTCTTATGAATCAAGGAAGGCTGTAGACCATTCATCAGGAGGTTCATTGAACAGGAAAAAGACTGTGGAAGAAGCCATTGAAGTGATTGAGACAGTGGCTGAGAATGAGTACTACTATGCTTCAGAGAGGCACAACATTAAGGGAGTCATGGAGCTGAACCATGTTGATACAATTCTAGCCCAAAACAAGGTGTTTGCCAAGCAGCTAGCAGAGCTCACCAGGAAATTAGACACAAAGCAAGTGGCTGCAATACACACACAAGATCAAGAGGAAGTAAGCATTGAAGGAGGTGATTGGGAAGAGGCCAACTATGTGGGAAACCAACAAAAACAATCATATGATCCACATTCCAACACTTACAACCCAGGATGGAAAAACCACCCAAACTTTGGGTGGGAAAACCAGCAAACCCAACCACAAAACCACAAACCTTACAACCACAACCAACATAACAATTCCACATACCAAAACTCCAACCAAAGACCATACCAAACCACACAAAACACTTACTCCCAACCAACATATCATGGCCAAAATAATCAACCTGCCCAACCTAATCCGAACCAACAATTTCAAGATCAATTAAACAGGATAGAAGGAATACTAGCAAATATGGGTCAGGACATAAATGAGTTGAAAAGCTTTAGGGAAGATGTGAGATCGACCTTAAGGAACCATGGTGAAAAACTCAAGTGGATGGAGTCTCGAGTAGGAGAGCTATCTCAACAGGCCCCCAAGTCAACTGCAGTATTCCCTAGTGACACAGAAAAGAATCCTAAAGGGGAACAAAAGGGAGTGAGATAGGAAGAATGCAAGGCCATCACCATATTGAAGGAAGTCTCGGAAGAAGAAGGAATCAGACCCTCAGAAAAGAAACCAGAAATCTTGAAAGAAGGTGTGGAAGAAGCTAAGCAGGAACGTGAAACTGAGCAAACCAAGGAAATGCAAAAGGAAGGCATGCTGGGAACATACCAACCAAAAGCACCATTTCCTCAGAGGTTAGGAGGAGGTGAAAAAGGGAAAACATATTCAAGGTTCTTAGAGACATTTAAGTCTCTCCACATCAATACTCCCTTTCTTGAGATCCTCCAGCAGATGCCTACACATATCAAGTATTTGAAGGAATTGCTGAGTAAGAAAAGAGTTTTGAAGGGAGGACAAACTGTAATAATGAACAAAGAATGCAGTGCACTCATCAAGAAGGATATGGTCTCTAAGAAAACAGACCCAGGAAGTTTTCATATCCCCTGCATCATAGGGGAAACAAAAATTGACAGAGGATTCTGTGATCTAGGAGCTAGCATAAATGTGATGCCTCTGACTCTTATGAGGAGGCTACAACTGAATGAGGTGAGATCCACTAATGTAATCATACAACTGGCTGACAAAACTCAGAAGCAAGTTGAAGGGGTAGTTGAGAATGTGCTGGTGAAAGTGGGAAATTATTTTTTTCCCACAGACTTTGTCATTTTGGACATGGAGGAAAGCTACCTACACCCTATCATTCTGGGAAGGCCATTTCTAGCCACTGCTAGAGCGCTCATAGATATAGAACAAGGAGATCTAATTTTGAGAGTACATGATGAACAGCTCGTTTTCCATGTTTTTAAACCTGCATCTGAGCCTGAACCAGAACCTGAAAAGCCTAAGGATGAGAGTAGCAATCTGTGTTTGGAGGAAAGCAATTCAGCAGCTGAAACTCTAAAACAATCCTTTGAAGGCAAACAAGAATTACAAGAGTTAAAGCCACAAGAATCAATAGAAACAAATCAGAAGGGTCCTGCTAGCATAAGGGTCAATGAAGAAATCCTCAAGAGAGAGGGAAGAATTGTAAAGAAATTGCCAAGAGGGTGGAGAAACAAGAAAATTCCCACTGAAGGTTTCTCTCCGGGAGATAAAGTGATATCAAGTTATTATCTGCCAATCCCACCTGGCCTCAAACCTATTCCTTCCCAGCTCCCTCAAGTGTTCACAATCAGGAAAGTTCTTTCTATGGAACATTTGGAAATCATGAAGGAATCAAATGGGGATGTTTCCATAGTGAGAGGAGAGGACATCAAGCACTACAATCCACCCTAACAAGGGACAACCGTCAAGCTAGTGACGTTAAAGAAGCACTTGTTGGGAGGCAACCCAACCTGAGGTAATACCCCTTTGCTGTCTCTTTTATTTGTTTCAATAAAAAGGGTAAAGTAGTTTCTGTGCATTGCAAAGAATTAAGTTTGGTGTTTCATACCAAACAATGAATTTGTGGATCAATAATTCAAAGGGGAATGTGTGACTCTAAGTTTGGTATTCCACCATAAAGATCAACTGAACACAACAACCTTTGAATTATATGAAAGGAACGACCATTCTAGGCAATCACAGAAATGCTTAAAATCCTTAGCAGCAACTTCATTCCAAGGAAAACTCAAGGATTCAAAGAACAGAGAAGTGAGTAGGAGACTAAGTTTGGTGTTCACACACCAACTTAAGACTCAGACACTTGCCCATATATAGTTGAGCTAACCACTCAAGTGCTTGAGAAGCAAGCAACTTCATCACTCTTTGCAGGAAAGGAACAAGGATCTTAGAAAGAACATGAAGCAACAACTAGGAGAAGAAGGAGAAATCAAATTGTTTCCTGGCAGCAAAGAGAAAACAAGAAATTTCACAAGGTGGTGTTGTTCCTTGACCATTCTTTAAAAGGCAAACAAAAGCATGCTTGTTCTGGTTTAAACTGTAATTGTTGAATCTTTCTGGAATGTGAAGTTTTTAGTATGTTTGTCTGTTTATTGCTTTGAATAAAATGAATGCTTAGATGTTTGGATATAACTCCACCTTCTTAAACAAATGCTTGCCATGCTTGTTCTGTTTCCAAAAATTAAAAGAAAAGTTTGAACAAAAGTAACTTGGCTCAATTAGTGACAAATCAAGTAGAATTAAGTGGTGGTATGCATGCTTGATTGTTTAGTTAGCTCACTGGAAATTGAGTGTAGAATTATCATTTTTTGTGTAGAAGTTGAATACTGTCTATGGATCTTGATGAATAAATGTCTTTGGCCATGAAAAAGAAAGAAAAAGAAGAAGAAAAGCCACTGAAAAAGGGCAACCAAAAAGCAAAAGAATTAAGAAAATAAAGCTAGGCACCAATGGTTTGAACTTTTGAGACATATGCCTGTGGTGTTTATGTACTAGGATCTGCTTGGATGAATAGGTTCTGTGGAGTGTTTCAACACTTGGTAACTTGGGTTAACTAACCCGGGATTATCAACCAAAAGTCCATTATCAAGAGCAACCTAACTACAAAACATTTAGTTACACAAAGAGGTGCTGGGCACCAATGTCTCAAAAAGAAATGTGAACTAAAATGCCTGTAGTGGATATGTGTACTGCACTGATAAGAAAAAGAAAATGCCAAAGGCTTGTGCAACACATGACACTGAGCAAACAAGGAGCAAAGGAGCTCTAAGAAAAAGAAAAACAAAGAAAGAAAAAGTGCCAAGGACATAAGAATAACAAGAGGCCATAGCAGTGTTTGATGGATGCAATGAAAAAGTGATAATCCTCCCTGATAAGAATGAAAAAGTGATGCTGCAACTTTCTGCATAAAACCCTTCTGATGAACTTCAAATGCTTGCTAATATAGCCAATGTAATTGCTTTCTGTTTCATCCTTTTTTCTCAAATATCTCAGGACTTGCTTAGGGACAAGCAAGTATTAAGTTTGGTGTTGTGATGCCAAGGCATCTTAGGCTAGTTTCACTAGCATTTTTCTGTTAGTTTTAGTTGTTTCATGCATTTTCTTGAGCTTGAAGTAACCAAGAATGGTTAAATGAACAACAAAGTAATGAATCATCCAAGCAGTATAATTTTGATGCAAATTCCATGAGTTTTAGTTATATTACTTGAATGCTATGAATGGAAGATTTCTCATGAAATTTTGCAAGACTTTGATGCAATTGTTTGGATGATTTCAGGGAAGAAGAGGCTAGGCAAAGAAGCAACAAAATCAATAAAGGAAGCTTGAAGATCACATGTGCCAAGCCATATAATGCTGAAACTGGCGTTTAACCTCCAGTTTAACCTTAAACTGGAAGTTAAACGCCAGAATAAGAAATGCACCAAAGCTGAAAGTGGCGTTTAACCTTCAGTTTAAGGTTAAACTGAAGATTAAACGCCAGAATCATGAAAGCTGAGAAAAGAGGAAACTGGCGTTTAACCTCCAGTTTAACCTTAAACTGAAGGTTAAACGCCAGAATGAGAATTGAACCAAAGGAGTATTTCCACGTTTAACCTCCAGTTTAACCTTAAACTGGAGGTTAAACGCCAGAAGCAAGAGAGGCACCAGGAGCATTCCCACGTTTAACCTCCAGTTTAACCTTAAACTGGAGGTTAAACGTGTTCGACTATTTCTCTCCTCCAGGGTTGCCTTTTCATTTTCCACGTTTAACCTCCAGTTTAACCTTAAACTGGAGGTTAAACGTGTTCGACCCAATTGCTCCTCCAGGGTAGTTTTCTTCATTTCCACGTTTAAGCTTCAGTTTAACCTTAAACTGAAGCTTAAACGTGTTCGACATTTTACACTCCTGGGTTGCTTTCTTCCAATTCCACGTTTAAGTTTCAGTTTAACCTTAAACTGAAACTTAAACTTCAACTTAAACGCCACCTTTTGAAAGGGTTTCTGGGCCAAATATATTGAAGTTTAAGTTAGCATTTGAGCACAAATATTAACTTAAACTTATTATGGTATGAAACCCAATTGAATATCATGGTTTATGGGATTGGGCCGGAAGAATGGATGAGTCTGGAACTTCAATTTGTTGAGTCTTGTGTCATTACTTGTTTATCACTAAAATTGCTCAATGAATGTTACAGAATTGGATCACAGCCTCATCAGGATTATGGATTATAAACCCAAAGCAAAAGGAAATCAAGAAAAAGCCTCAAAGCCCAAGAAACTCAACAGAAGCTCAAATTAGAAGGTGTATAAATAGGATAGAATTGAAGTTAGTGAAAACTTTTTACACTTCGGAACTTTTGATCATTTTGCTTGTAATTGAATTCAGAGCTATGATTCACTAAACCCCTTTCATTGGGTTAGGGAGCTCTATTGTAATTCAATGAATCAATAATAGTTTTTATCTTCTTCTTCAATCTATTCTCTTGAATTTTGTTAGAAAGCTTCTCGATCTAATTCCATTGGGTAGTTGTCTTGGGAAAGAAACTACCCATAATTGGAATCCTTCGGAACCTTGGGAAAGGAATGATGGATTCATGCTAGAGAAGCTTTCTCACAGTGAATTGGATTGGGGTTTGGATGGATATTGTGACATGTAATCCTACCAAATTGTGGTTCATGAAACTGTGTGGTATAATCAGTGATCGAGCATCATCTCTTCTTATGAACATTTAAACCAAGGGATTGGGAATTTGTTTGTTTTTAGAGAGAATTGGTGAGCCAAGGAATTGGGATCCAATCATATAAGATTGCCAAGCAAGATTCAATGAATGCATTGGTTGAGGAAGAGATGAAATTGTTTTGATTCGGAGATTTCAATATCTCCTGACCCCAATGAACCCCTCTTTCTGATCTACACTTTCTATTTACATTCTGCAAATTTCAATTCATGCAATCACCCCAATTCCCTTTTACTTTCAGCAATTTACTTTCTCGCACCTTAATTCTCGCAATTTAAGTTTATGCAATTTCAATTCCTTGCAATTTACGTTTCCTGCCACATTTACTTTATGCAATTTACATCCAAAAGTTGATTCCGCTCAACTAAACAAACTTCTAATTCGAATTGCTCATTCAACCAATCCTTGTGGGATTCGACCTCACTCTATTGTGAGTTTTTACTTGACGATAACCGGTGCACTTGCCGGAAGGAATTTTGCCGATCGTGCAATTTCCTAAAATCGTGGATATCAAGTTTATGCCGCATCACAAAGCGCAGTTGCGTTTGGCAGCCTCCCAAGCTGCATGCGTAACATGTGTCATGGAGGGTGGTGAATCCAACTTATAAAAACCAAAACCAAAACGGAGGGGAAGCAAGAGTGAAAAAGCTTTACTGAAGAAAAGTGAAACGAGAGTGAGGAAGCAAGAGTGAAGCAAGTGTGGTTGAAGAAGAAATATACAGTAAAGGAAGAAAAAATGGTTCGTGATTTTATCAAACCGGAAGAACATATTATTGAATATTTGGATCATCCTCAATGGGTAAGAATTTTTTTTTAAATTTTATGATTAATAAATAAATATATTTTTATTTTATATATTTGTATTTTAATTAATAATTTTATTATTATTTTCATTATTATTATTATTATTATTATTGTTGTTATTGTTGTTGTTGTTGTTGTTGCTGTTGTCGTTGTTAGTGACATTGTTATTGTTATTATTAGTATTAGGATTAAGTCTCGGAAAGAAATGTTATAATCTATGTTGTTAATTTTGTAAAATACTTTAGAGGACAATAATTTTGAACACAAGACCTTGGCATCTAAAAAGTCATTGTTTTCGACCATACTAGCATAGTCTGGTAAGAAACTTCTCAATCACCGAAAATTTTTGCGACAGCTTTCTACTTTGCCAACCAAGCCTTGTGATAACTAACAGTATAGTTGAACCTGGATTGAACTTCTGCAATAATAGACTTTACCTTCATCGACGGGTCTGTTTCGACCAACGGCCTAATAGCATCTGCAATTGTGTCTGAGTCTAACTTGACATGATCTTGTGAAAAACTCATGGTGCACGTGTGTTTGCCATTGTATCTCCTAATCTCCCAACAACCTTTCTTTCGAATCAAGCTAGCTTGGATAAGCCAATCGTATCCATCACCATAACCCTTGCATTTCACATAGAATGTTTGTGGCTCAGACTCATACACAGTGTAATCAACTCTTCTAAAGATAGTGTAGCTTTTGATTGCAGATATCATTGACTCTCTAGAGCCAAACTCCATTCCGATACTAAATTCATTATCTTTCGCTACAACGTTGCCTTCACTTACGACATGCGCACCATCATCAGTCAGACAAGGGAAATAAATACACACTACTGGTTACTTGAATTAATAATGATAACATACCCATATTCGCATACTCAGGAAATTTCGGAATGCATGGCTTTGAGATCCAGAGTCCTCATAAAAGAGGGAACACCAAAGGGGTGTTGGTTTACAATAGCATCCGCTTCATTTTGCACCGTCGGATTGCCCGCCAAGTCTCCGTCATTGTTTTCGTCATCAACTTCATAGTTGGCTTCGAACTCCTCTTCGCTGTCGTTGTTATCTTCTTCCCAATATATATCCCCGAACTCGTCAACATTGACCTCCACGTCAACCGCGTCTAGCCCGAAATGTTGTTCAAATTTAACGTACAACTCTATTATCGGCACGTAAAATCAGGTTTGTTGATAAATACGGAACATCTGTTACATACTTTCGTCGTCAATGATGGGCATTATTTGAAACTGTATCAGTCCACCAAATACTTGTACAAGATTCCTATATAAAATTATGTTCACCCTTTTAGAAATGTGACTCTGTATGTTATCACAAAGACCATTTTGCAACTCTATAAAATTCATGGTGCATGGAATAGCAAATGACAACAGACATTCACAAACAAAAATCACTGCTTCGTGTGTGTTTGATATAGTCTCACTGTCATAATACACTCGCAAGTTGATAATACCTTCCATAATTTCAACCTTACCTAACTCGAATTTTTTGACACAACTAATTGTCAAAAAAATCCAGAACTATAACACATATGTGCAAGAAAGAAGAATAGCAGGAGTAGAACTGAAGTCAGGCTTGCGAATGAATCTACTTCGTATTTATAGGCAGGACCCTTGATTAAAATATATTTTTTAAACAAAACACAACCTGCATTTTTATGCTTTCGAAAAAATATTTCAGATATAGTAAAAACACCACCTACATTTTGTTATTCCAAAAACAAAAAGCTGACACGACCAAAAACGCAAGCTACATTTTGTTGTTTAGAAAAAAAATAAAATATTGCCCCATTCACTAAATAAAGATTGTGTTTGGGCTGAAACGAAATAAAAAAAATTTGCAAAACTTCAAAAAACTAAAATGCAGGTTGCGTTTGCTTAATTTGCTCATAAAAAAATAAAAAAAGTAAAATGTAAGTTGTGTTTTGTGCTAACACTATAATAGTAAATTTTTTTTCTATATCCATTTTATTGTATTATACCAATATTTTTTTTATAAAAAAATAGCCAAACTTTTGAAACCAACTCTTAAAAAAATATTATATTATAAATAAATATAATAAAATAAATACCTTAAAAAGAATTTTATAGACAAATTATAAAAATTAAAAACTAAGTTAAAATGATTAATTTAAAATTTTTAAAATTAAATTTAATTGAAATTCGTTTAATAATTAATTTAAAAAATAAATAATTTTTTAAAAATTAATTTGCTCATCTACTCATAAAATAAAAAATGATATTATTAGATTAGAGATAAATAGCAATATCTATCTTTTCTTTTTTAAAAATAATAAATAAATAAAGAGAAGAGAGTAGTAGCACCCAGCCCCAGAAGAAAAGAGAAAAAGAAAGAGAGAGAGTCATCGGGATCCGAGCGACGCGCGAGCATGTGGGAACGTGCTACGACAAATAAGCCACGCACGAAACCCACGCGCCAATAACTCCGCCTACAATGACTCCCCTCACAAAAATATCTGGCTCACATTACCCCGAGATATTATCTCCCCTGATGACGTGGCACCCCACCGATTCCACTGACACGTGTAAAAGCGACGCCATCTGGACCCTCTTTTGGATTCCCTTTTTTTATTTTCCCCAATCACCCACCACCTTCCCTCTCCGCCTCTCCCTCTTCCTCTTCATTCCTTTGTAACCCAACACAACCCGCACTCACACGCCTTTGTCTTTTTCTTTTTTTTTTGTTATTTCTTCAATTCTTTGATAACTCTCACCACCATGGACCCCGTTCTCCGGGAAAACTTCTCCCCGCCGGTCTCTTCCGATCCGGAGCCATTGCCCCGCTCCTGTGCTACCGAGTTGACTCGCTACACCTCCGCCTCCCCCTCTTCCGCCATCACCGTCGACAATTGCGCCTCCAAGGACTCCTCGCGTAACTTCTGCGCTGGCGCCGCTGCTGCTGCCGATGCCGCTCCGTTTCCGGTAAATTCATTCGTTTCTGCTTGTTCCGTTCTCGAATTCCTTGTTTGCCTAGCTGATTACGATAATGAATTTTCCGAATTAGATTCATATGGTGGAAAATTGCGAGCTAGGAAGGTTGATCTTGGAGTGTGTGCTTGTGTTTTTGTTTGTAAATTGTATTGTGCCTCGATTTTTATAGGTCATCCGTACGTTTTACGTTTTTTTGTTTCTATGTCATTTAGTTGCGCAATTGTGCTTCTGCATGGCTTGGGTTTATTTATTGCAGATCATTCCCGAAGTTTGTTTCCTGAGTTCAGCAATAAATGAGCTGATAATACCTGTAATCCGAAAGCATAGAGAAAATTGAGATTTAAATTGATGTAGTGAGGATCATGAAGTAACTGAATAATACTTGTTTAACAGATATGATTAATGTTTGACTATGGGTGCTGAGGCTCTGTGATAAACTTTCTTGGCTTATCTCTTATGTTTGACCTCCTTATATGCTTTCAGTTTTAACACGCTTTATGTGTTGTGTTGATCCTGTATGATTGGACAGTCAACTTAAAACTTGGTGTAAGAAGAATCAGTTTGTAATATTATTTCTGTTACACGAGCATGTTTTCTTTAGGTTTGTATCTACTGCTCAGATGAACTACTTGGATCTTAGACCTTCTGCTTGTTTTAAAACTTGTTCTGTATTACTCCTTCCGTCTAATCCTCCATATTGATGATGGTTTTGACTAGTTTGGTATATTCATAAACCAAAGTATAACTTGATGGTTGTGTTGACCATTTTTGGTACTTTCATGAAACAATGTTAACATTATTTATACTTGATTTGTGAATGTACCAAAAAAAAGGGGGTCAAAATTACCATTGAAAAGGACGCTGAAATATATGATGTTTTCTGCAGATGCTTTAATGCATAACATAAACCTTAAAGCTATTTCAATTAGAAGAAGAATCATATAAACTAGCTTTGACTTGCCCTTGGTTTTGATTGATATAATAGAGGTATATGGCATTATACTTAAAACTTTTTTTTTATGTATAGATTGATTAATATAGTTCTTGTAATAACTTTTTTTTATGTTATTCAATGTTTGAATGACCTTGTCCATGATTTCTTATGAGGGTGGAAGTCATTTTGTTGGCAAGTATATACTAAGATGATTTTTGGTTTTTTCCAGGATATATTGGCAGAATGGACAGATAAACAGCACCGGCAATATCTTAACTCTTTAGAAGCTTCATTTGTGAATGAATTGCACCGTTCTATGCGTTCACGTGGTTGGTGTTTACAAAATAACACTGATCAAGCATGTAAACCCAGAACTATACAAAATTCACATGATATGCCCAGACAGGTCAGACATCAATGCAAAAAAGAATCTCAATTATGTGTGTATGTGTTAATTTTGTGTTTTTTTAACCTGCATAATCCAGCCTTATAAGCTTTTGTTGCTTTCAGTCTCTGGCTTTACATGACATCTGCCGGAAGAAGATCAGCTTTGAAAAAATTTCAACTATGCTAGAGAGTACAGCTGATTCTCATGTTCTTGCAGGAAGTCAAAATGGACTTACACCGGTAGATAGAGGATGCAGTTTGAGAGAAACTAATACCTATGACCATGTCTTGCTTTGTGATGATGGAGTTCATGCAGGAAAGTGTTCATCATTCTCCAACAGGGCACAAAGAAGATTGGAGCAGCAATACAGTTGCTGCTCATCCCATCCAGATTTGGTTGCTAGTACAGCAGGTAGTTTGACTACACTTCCATTTCTCTCATGTTGGTTATTCTTTTTGCTCAACAGTGATACCCCTCTATTCCCTTTCATTTGTCACTCTGAAAATTCGAGGATGTACTGAATTTTCAGTGACAAATAAAAGGGAAAAGGAGTAGTTTCTGTCACCCTTCTGTTCTTGCATCTGCACCTTGTAGATGTGGAGATGTCTTTGTGCTAACTCTAAAGAAATGCATATAGTTTACCATTACTTGCATTATTAACTTTTCCTAAGTCTGTGATTTAAAATCTCCTAACATTGGTTTGCTCAAATTTGGAAGTTCTAAAAGGTTTTGGTAACCTTGATTGTTAAACTGTGGTTGAATTGCTATTTTAACATTTCTGAAGCTGAATGGCAGTCAGATTTCAACATGATAAACTTTTGGAATAATAACGTTCTAGTGTGGTGATCGCGGTAATGATTCCCATGTCTAAAATATACTGTCTGATATCAAGTACTTGGAGGAATTGATTGGTTTCATTTATGACTAAACTATGATGCAATCTTTTGGGATATATGTTTGACTGTTTGAGCTGGTTCATAGAGTTTAAGTTCAATGTGGATGATTTGAAAGCAAAGAGCAAGGAATTGTTTATTCCCTACTATGCTATTAAAACCATTAATTTTGGGGAGACTTTTGCACCCTGACACCATAAAAATTCTTGGACTAGAATTTTTTTGGATGGGTACAAGGGTATAAAATTGATGTTCTGTAAACATTTTTTCATTCTTTTTCGGGACTTTTTTTCAATGATTTTTCTTTTCTAATATTTTTGTAGAGGTCACTGATCAAAACTTCAACGGTGAAGTAGCCAGGTCAAGCTGCATGCCTGTGGCGAAAAAAGCGAAGACAGATGCAGCTGAGGCTTCAAGCAATGATCAAGTAGTGATGAGTTTGTTCTCTTTCAGATAAAAATCTTAAATAACCTGAGAGCTTGTTAGCATTTCAGTTTTCCTTTCAAATGCAGGTTGTGCCTTTTGGAATAATTCACACGTTAGACGCTTCAATTGATTCTGATTCAGCCTCGAGAAACAAAGGACGTGAATTGCTATCCAAACTCCCAGAGAGCCTCCATTTCTCGAAGTCAGATCTGCATCACTTTCTAAGGGGTAGTTAAGTACATGGAATTTTGAAGTCTCGGATGTGAATGCTGCTGATACAAACTGACATAATAGACAGTAATGTGAGACTTATAAATCAAATTGTACGTGACTATTCCTATTCTTGAGGTTCCAGTGCCGGTTAGGCTGCCCAAAAGGTGTTTCACATAGCATAGAGTAAGGAAGAAATCTTTGATAGCAATATTCGTAGACAATACATAGTCAAGATAATAATTATTTTGTATGATTTATTTGCTAGATGATATATTGGATGATTAACCAACTATTTAGGTAGACCAATAATTGTTAACTCCTTTTGCTGGCTTTACTCAAGTTTGCTTATAGATGCTGATTGTACTTATAAAATAGTTGAGAAGATGGAGAAAATCCAGTATGCGTGTTATTATTACGTATGTTGTATATTTGTATTCATCATCAGTTGGAGTGGAGACTGTAATGTCTTTGACTTTTAATAGTATATATCTCCAAGTGATACTGTTTGACTTTATTTACTTAGCCACGAAACATGCAAAGATTATTGCATTTTTGGTGTATTTACGGGAATATTAGAGCTGGTTGAATAGGATGGACCAAAATTACTTTTGAGTGTATAATTGAATAATTATAATAGAAAGAAACATTTACTTTCATATACAGGCCATTTTATTTTTAACAACATTGTGAGCTCGTTTATAATTTCTCTCTTCTTTAAGTCACAGGTAGCAATTGTGGATTCTTCAAATCTGAACAAAAACACACACACGGGTGGGGTTTTTAAAAGAGTAAAATTAAGTGAAAAGTAAAAAATTATAATTATACCTTTTACAAAAATATGCATTGTATAGGATATCTTTAATGTTTTAATGTTTTTTCTATTATAAATTTTTTTTATTCTTTATTGAAAAAATATTCTTCACTATAATATTACCTCGTGATTTCTACTCGATGCATTTAGGTAACTTACGGGGCCATGAAGGGTTTCTGTTCTGTTTAGTCTGAATCCTAGGTAGTCTAATCACATGACAAAAAATACAATCAGTGAATCATGAGCTGTGGTTAAACTTGCTCCTAGTTGGTTATTGCGTTTGACGATAGATATTTCAAGTATTGACAAAAGAAAAAACAAAGTGTGGTTATGCTCGTCCAATTGTAGTCAACATTTTTTTTATGGTATTTTCTAATTCGATAGACAAAAACCTAACTCGTTGTAAATTTGAGTTTTATTTAAAAATCTGTCATTAACTAATGGGTTATTGCATATATAAAGCAAGATTCAAATTTTTGAGACTTGTTTAAGCAAACGAATGAGCTGATTACTCGATTAACCTAAGTTTGTTTCATAGTCACCCTATTTGACCACGATTGATCTGTTCATTGAATTAAAAGCCCAAAAAAAAGGAGATTGGGAGAATAATGAAGATAACGGAATAAACAGTGCAATTAAAGTGGGATTTTTGGCAGAGTCCAAAAAACATTTTGACCGAAGGATACAAAATGCTTTGGTCAATTAGAAAAATCCTTAAAATGATGCTACTCCCTATAGGTAGAGTGTAGACACCATTAACAGATTTCATAGAAAAATCACCTATATCATCCTATGGTACCCATATGATAAATTGCGCCTACATGGTAGAGAGGTAGAGTTGATTTATTTCAAGACCATTTCAAATAGGAAACTCGTCTTATTTTTATTTATGGTTTAGTTGCCATAAAAAATAACTTTATGTCATCTTTTTGATGAGCGGGAAATAGAAGCTTACAGATAGTGATAAGTATACCAATTGCACAAATAATATCACGGTGAATAGATATCGTTTTCACGAGAATTAACAGATTGAACACGTAAATATTGAATTAAACTACTAATTAGATCAATAAAACATGAAATTGATGAATGTTGGAACTTACTGGAAACTTGAAAGGCTTGAATGTTAGATTGCTTGAGGCAGTGTACGTGTGAGTGATTGAAAGAGAATATATATGACGGAGAAGTTAAAAGTTTTAGAGATGTTTAAGTCCTTAGAAAAATCAAACTTTGTTTTCTCTATTCTAAAGCAAGCAAAGATCATTTCACGACGAATCCTAATTAACCGATTTCCAATGTTTTGGATTCTCGATTTCTCTTCAATTAATCAACTGCCAATGTTATGGTCAATCGATTAATTAAAAAAGATGTTAAGTGCGAAAACCGATTCAATTCCTCATAAGATTCAAAAGTAGTCCTCAAGTCAGAATATATGTCACATATCCAAACTAGTCCTGTCCAATTGAATCTTATGAGAAAACACAATTTTCAAGAATTGTCCTAATCCAAATTATAAGTCACATATTCAAAATTAGGGTAATAAAAAATCATGTATTGTGTCACACACTTTAAAAACCACTATGTCTAGTCGATGTAGAAAGCCATGTGAAATAATTTTCAAGGATAATTCGAATATCAGTGCTGTCGAATTAGTAAATGAATTCAAAACGGGATTAGCATGTCTGTTAACACTACTAATTGTTTTGGGTATGCCAGTTGCTATCTTGGGTGTGGCACCCATGCATCCCGATGCTAATTTCTGAGTCGAAAAGATGAGGGTCATTCGCGGCCCAAAGTGAATGTCCACTATAGATATATACATATCGTTTTGAATCTCTGAATTTTATCTTTCCAACACCACTAAAATTGCCTCATTTAGACCTTTCTAACTCAAGTTATGATCACTACTTAAATGTGAAGAGGTCAGAATTGACAGCATTATAATTTGCTCTTAGGGGGTTGATTTTCTTCATGTGTGGCACGCTTTGTTTGGTGTGTGGCACATTGGCTTTCTTCAACTAGGGCGTGGCACGCCCTATTCCTAGTGTGGCACGCCTCTGCTTCTTGCTTCAGGGTGTGGCACGCTTGGTCTTGCTCTTCAGGGTGTGATGGAAGGCACAAGTACCGGTTAGGAATTTCACACACAATGATTCCGTTGGTAGTATATTTCCCAACCGATGACCAATCCTCGAATCAAATTTTAAAAAGGGATTTGATTATCACAAATTCAACCACAATACAAGTTTAACCGAAGTATTCAAACCTCGGGTCGTCTCACGAAGAATGGGCAAATATGTGCATTAACATTTGTTAAAAATCCGGGGTTGGAAGTCATAACACAAAATTAAATTACTAAACTTATCATGCAAGGAAACTTAAAATGCAAGGAACGAAATCAAGTAACCAAATCAAGAGATCATATAATCTACTTCTACCTTAGAATTAAGCAATGAACTAAGCTAGAATTAAACAAGTGAGATTTTGGGTTTTCAAATATGAATAATAAAAAGAACTCTTGGCTAAGCATGGGAATTGAGGTCTCCATCCTTGTCTACAACCATAATTTGCTAATTATGAGGAACCAAACTCACTAAGTCTACCTCCAAGAACCTTAAGTACGTAACATTTACTCCTAGGTTTGAGGTACGTCAAGTGGCTTGATCAATTTCAACCCATAAGTCCCAACCAATCTACTAATTAGATTAGTAGTGGGTTGGTGTCAATGAGTGTCAACTTGACCACTAAGGGTTCTCCAATCAACAATCCAATGAGACCTAATGACTCAAGGTCACCCAATTCTCATAGCTTAGGCCAAGAGTAAAGAGAACTACTCCATAATCAAAGGAAACATTTCATCAAACACATGAAATGCACTAACAAAAGACATGTTCAAATTGCAATTAAATTGGAAATTATGAGGATCCACTAACAACTATTGGTGCACGAAATTGTGATCACTACTTTTACACAAAACAATCCCCGGTAATGGCTCCAAAGACTTGGTGCACAATACCATGGCATAAGCACAACTTCGCACAACTAACCAGCAAGTGCACTGGGTCGTCCAAGTAATAAACCTTACGCGAGTAAGGGTCGATCCCACGGAGATTGGTGGTATGAAGCAAGCTATGGTCACCTTGTAAATCTCAGTCAGGCAGACTCAAATGGGTATAGTGATGAACGAAAATAGCATAAAAGATAAAGATAGAGATACTTATGTATATCATTGGTGTAAGAGCTTCAGACAAGTGTATGGAGATGCCTTCCCTTCCGTCTCTCTGCTTTCCTACTGTCTTCATCCAATCCTTCTTACTCCTTTCCATGGCAAGCTCGTGTAGGGTTTCACTGTTGTCAGCAGCTACCTCCCATCCTCTCAGTGAAAATACGTCCCTGATGCTCTGTCACAGCATAGGCTAATCATCTGTCGGTTCTCGGTCAGGCGCGGAATAGAATCCAGTGATTCTTTTGCGTCTGTCACTAACGCCCCGCCTTTCGGAGTTTGAAGCATATCACAGTCATTCAATCATTGAATCCTACTCAGAATACCACAGACAAGGTTAGACCTTCCGGATTCTCTTGAATGCCGCCATCAGTTCTCGCCTATACCACGAAGATTCCGGTTAAAGAATCCAAGAGATATTCACTAAGCCTCATATGCTTATAGAACAAGAATGGTTGTCAGTCACCTTGTTCATGAGTGAGAATGATGATGAGTGTCAATCATCACCTTCATCAAGTTGAAGAACAAGTGATATCTTGGACAAAGAACAAGCGGAATTGAATAGAAGAACAATAGTAATTGCATTAATACTCGAGGTACAGCAGAGCTCCACACCTTAATCTATGGTGTGTAGAAACTCCACCGTTGAAAATACATAAGAACAAGGTCTAGGCATGGCCGTGAGGCCAGCCTCCCAATGATCTAAGAACTAGATGTCCAAAGATGAAAATACAATAGTAAAAGGTCCTATATATAGAAAACTAGTAGCCTAGGGTGTACAGAGATGAGTAAATGACATAGAAATCCACTTCCGGGCCCACTTGGTGTGTGCTTGGGCTGAGCAATGAAGCATTTTCGTGTAGAGACTCTCCTTGGAGTTAAACGCCAGCTTTTATGCCAGTTTGGGCGTTTAACTCCCATTTAGGTGCCAGTTCCGGCGTTTAACGCTGGAATTTCTGTAGATGACTTTGAACGCCGGTTTGGGCCATCAAATTTTGGGCAAAGTATGAACTATTATATATTGCTGGAAAGCCCAGGATGTCTACTTTCCAACGCCGTTGAGAGCGCGCCAATTGGGCTTCTGTAGCTCCAGAAAATCCACTTCGAGTGCAGGGAGGTCAGAATCCAACAGCATCTGCAGTCCTTTTGAGTCTCTGGATCAGATTTTTGCTCAGATCCCTCAATTTCAGCCAGAAAATACCTGAAATCACAGAAAAACATACAAACTCATAGTAAAGTCCAGAAAAGTGAATTTTAATTAAAAACTAATAAAAATATAATAAAAACTAACTAAAAGATACTAAAAACATACTAAAAACAATGCCAAAAAGCGTACAAATTATCCGCTCATCAACTATCTATAAAGAACAACTCAAATAACACTAATGATCATAGAAACATCAATGTACTCATAGAATTCAAGATCCATAACATTCATGAAATGGGTAGAAAATTGGAAAATGACAAGATAACATAATTCAACACAAGATCTAAGTGAAATTATACTAGAGAATTCAAATTAAGTAATTATAACTAGCAATTAACAAAATCCAATCTAGAAATTCAACAATGGGAGATCAAATTCAAACTAGATCTAGAGAGGAATAAGAGTTTCTCTCTCTAGGAGAACAAGAACAAAAAATTAGCAAAAATTGTGTCTAAGTGTGTAATGAGTAATCCCCCCTTTTCCCCTACAATCCTTGGGTCTTTTTCCTTCAGAGCCAGCTTGGAATTGGGCCTAGAGTGCCTCAGAAATCATCAGCCACGATTTCTTTAATGAGGTCACGTGCTGGGCGCCACGTGTATGTGCCAAGTACGCGTGCGCGCCGATGAGCATCTCAATCCACGCGTACGCGCAAGGTGCGCGTGCACGTCAGTGCGGTTTTTTTCTATGCGCGTGAAAGCGTCAGTTGTGTGCGCCGACTTTCCAGCAGCACGCATCCACACGTGCGCGCAAGGCACGCGTGCGCGTCGATGCTTAAGCTCCAAAGCTCCAATGCTCCATGTTTCCTCACTTGTGCATGCTTCCCTTCCATCTTATAGACTAATCTTGCCCTATAAACCCTAAAATCACTTAACAAACGCATCACGGCACCGAATGGCAATAGAAGGGATTAAAATATAGCATTTTTGGCGTCAAGTATGCATGTTTTCAATCATGAGGCAAAATAAGGAAGGAAACACAAAACCATGCATTTTATGTGGATAAATGCAGAAAGTACTGACAAAATCCTCTCAAATCAACACAAGATAAACCACAAAATTGGGGTTTATCAGGGTGTGGCACACCTTGTTCTATGCGTGGCACGCTCCCTGTTTCTTCTCTCTAGGGCATGGGATGTAACACCCTTATTATCAAAATGTCACGCTTCTGGTTGTACCACTCTGATAGTGAGAATGTTACGACGACTTCCATATATATTTAATAAGATATGAGCCTTTAACTCGAAACCGTATCGCTGTTTTCTTTGAAAAACTGAAAATACTTTTTCTTTCAATCAAAGAAGCATATATAACCCAATTCAAATCACAATCCGCATATATATATATACACACACACACAAAATTTCTTATACAAGTAACTTAAAAATATACATACATACATATCATTACAACTCCTATCCCTTTTACAAACGTAATAATAAAGGCGAGGAAAAACTACAATTGTATATACAATAATATAGAATACAATCAGATTCTCAAAAGACACTCCTTAAACTCTTCATCCGTCCTGAAAAGAAAAATCTGTAAGGGTGAGAACATCGTCCTCATTGTTTCTCAGTAGAACATTTTTAAGAATTTTCATAAGATGATATTAAAATAAAATTATTTTTCGATTGCAGTGGTCATCGCTCATCTTATGAATCTTTTTAAAAACCAACTATTTATCACCCAAAAACCAAACCATTTCGAAAGCATTAGTTAATTATCCAAAAATTCAAAGTTCACTTCTTTAGTTAAAAGAACTTCAAATCATAATCAATATCTCATAACATAATGAATTACAGCCTCCCAACCTAACATATAATCAAATCTCGATGCGGCCTCCGGCTCAAATCAAATCAAGTTGGCCTCCAGCCGAAATCAAGTCAAAACACGGCCTCCGACCCAACTCAAGTAAAAATACGGCCACCGGCCTAACTCAAATCAAATCATGGCCCCCGACCCAAATCAAATCTCAGTCTCAAAATATAATCAATTACTGGCATCAAACGGTACAAGGCAAATACAATCAGAGAATAATTACAGCCAGTACCACATCAGAATCAACCCTCAGCGTCACTAATACCAGCATAAGATATCTCTCAGTTCTTCAAACACAATCAAAACAATACAAGAAATACACAAATAGAGAGAACAGTTACAACAATTAGTTCAATTAGCATATAGGTACAATTATACAAATAGGCAAGCCAATACAAGATGTACACCCAAACAATACATACAAATGCAAATGATGCATGTCTGTCCTATGGCTAATGAGTCTCATCTGTCGGTTATATAGCCAACCTGACATGTCCAGTAGTGAACCCTGGACAGTCCCATCGTGAATCTACCAAGAGGAATTCACATCTCTTTGAGGAATTATTTGGAAAGGTCTAAGTGTTCAGCTACATCTTGTGACGAATGGTCAACATTCCAACTGGGAGCAAGCGGGACAAAACCACAATCCTTGTGTCTACCCAGAAGCTCAAATATCAACTGGGAGCAAGTAGAACAAAACCACAATCCTTGTGTCTATTCCAGGATCTCAAACTATAATCCGGAGCAAGTGAAATTACACCACTATATCTACCCAGGTAATTATACTTCACCACATACTGGAGCAAGCAGAATCACTCCACTGCATCTACTCAGGCAGGTACATCGTAATCAAACTTCATTCTCGAGTTCAATAATTTTTTCAAAGACGCAAAATCATCTTTCTTCACCAATCAAATTCAAATACTATAAATTCACCAAAAACTTCTGAAAATGGGATTCTTCAATCAAACTCAAGACATAATTCTTTTCATTTGAAATCAAGCTCAAAACAAAATCATTTTCTTAAAGAATCAAAATAAAAACAAAATCCTTTTCTTAATAAAACAAACTCAAAATAAAACCCTTTTCATAATAAATCGAAACCATATAACATGATTCTTAAATCAAATTTTCTTTTAAATAACGCTTCAAATAAAGTCTCATAGTTTTTATAAAAATTTCGACAATATCTCCTCTAAAATTCGGGCTTTGCCACCCTCCAAGGGTCCCAAAACCAAACCATTTTCAATCCTCAAAATCATTTACGATAAATCAAACAAAACCAATTCCGATATCTCAAATCATTTCCAATTCTCAAAATCATTTTCGAGAAATCATTCTCTCAATAACTCCAATTCAACTCAAGAAAATCAACAAAAACCCATAATTCGAACAACCAGTCTAATAAATCACAATAATTCAACCTCAATTATCAATACGCGATCAAACACTCAATAATCATTGTATCACAATTCAGAAATCAACTTAACCAATCAATAAATCAATCATTTATCTAAATTAAGTCATTCAATCCATAAAACTCACATAATCACTAAAAATATATTATTCGCATCAATATCGATTTATAACAATTCTTGAAAATAAAATAAGTTTAAGGAAAGCTCCCCTACCTCGTTCGTGACATAACTACACGACAAATTGCGTTTTTATTCTTATCTCGCAGCAGCGGCATCAATACCGACCATCCTCGTAGTAGCCATAGCCTCTAGACATAGCAGGCAAGAACTGTAGCTCAACCCTGAGACATTAACATTACGTAAAACTCAATAATCTATAACAGAATAATGACAAAGAGGGGTTTTCAGAGCAAAAGCAACTTACTGCATAACAAAGAACTAAGAGCAGCGTAATCGCAGGGCAATCGCAGCACTGGCGGCCCTCACTGGCAAGAACAGAACAGGCGTGAACACAACACCACTTAGGACAGAGCTGGCACAAGGGATATCCACCAAACCAGAACCAAACGGTAGGAAGAGAAGCTTACAGCGGTTATGCCAGCGGCATCTGCGGCAGAAATGGAGGCAGCAGCAACGGCATCTCTGCGACGGTGATGGCAACAAGCTCCCCCTCCATACGCGACCTTCTCTCTCATATGCGTCTCTCTCTCGGTGGCTTAACGGCGACGAGACTGGTTGCCCTGGAGACAGCAATGCGATGGCTCCACGGCAGGTTAGCAGCGACGGCAATTCCTCCCACTCACCTCCATCGCATCTCTCTCTCTCTGTTTCGTGCGATGGCGGTGACTATGAGCTCGATGACAGCGCACGATGACAGTGATGCAACAGCCGTGATAAGTTGGACCCTGGCTAGGCGGCAGCGATCTTTGAGCCCCCTCTCTTTCTCCTCAATGTCGCACACCTCCCTCACTCTGTGGACTCCCTTTTCCCGGAAACACAGCGGCGACAACGGGTGGCACCAAGCCGGTGATGCTCTTCCTCCCTCCTCCTTCCTTTCTCTCATTCGTTCTCTCTTCCTTAACAATTTGTTTGGATGAGATGAATTTGGAAAGAAAGAAAATGAGGGAGAAGAAAACGGATAGAAAAATTAATATTCCTTCGTTTGGATCAACGGTGAAATTGAAGGGAAAATAAAAAAGTATATATGGGACCCACTTAAAATTTTTCTCTTCAAAGTTGGGAAGAAAAATGAGATGGAAGGGAAATTATGAGTAAAAATACAAATTTTCCCTTTTAATTACAAAAATTAGAATCCCTAATTCAATCTTTTTGAAAGTAGAGAACACGTATCTTGTCTTCTCCCGTTTGGCCTTCTTCCTCAACACTGCCACCGTAGCTTCCCATCTTCATCCACATTGCTACAGCAACTTCGTTATCATTGTGACAGTTCCACCACATCTTCATCTGGGCATCCTCAAGAGAAAGATGAGTTCTTTTTTTTGTTGTAGTAGTTTCTCCCAAAACGAAATGAAAAAATCATTATGGCATATAGATTGTATTCGTCTTTTATTTTTCAACTGAGATAATGTTCTGATTTTACATTCAGTGGATGACGTTTATTTTTGTAGTGGAAAAATAACTCATTCTTCCTTGTCTGTTTTTACATGCCTCCTTTGTCCTAATTCAAAAATCCAACCATATCTGACCATATATTTCACTGCCAGTTCACTTTTGATCCCAGAAAGGAGTAATTTTTAACTCTTTTGATATTTGAAATGATGTCATATTTTTCACATCATCAGATTTTTTCTAAAAGCTTATTACATTATGCCCTTTTTTTTCATGGGGTGGTCCAAATATTGAAAAAAGAATTCAGAAGTGACCATGAAATTTAGTTACATTATTATTAATGAGACTATGAAAAGTGTGTGAGAAAAACAAGTAGAAAATGTCAAAAGCTTTACCTCTTAAGTCTTGATCTATGTATAATTATACACTAGATAATCAGGCACTTATATTTAGGAAAATCTACTCAAAAATTAAGAAAGAATATATAGATTGTGATTTGTGAAAGCAACATATTGGAATTAAGATTATAAAAAAGATTAAGCTCATAATGCATATAATATAATTCTAAATCAATCTACTAATTACACTTGGAGTTTTGACCGATTAAATTATTCAACCAATTTGAACATGCATTTTAAACACAATTCTTTGTAGGTTAGCAGGAAGCAATTTTTTGAAGACACAAGCCAACTTCTTCTTTCCCTTTTTTACTTTCTTTTCATGTAAATATCATCAACAATAGCTATCAGATATATCATTCATAAAAGGAGAGATTTCACAATCTCTTCTTTAGTTCATGCATCATTTGCTTAGTCCACTAGGTACTTGCTTTGTAGATGATTCTTTTTGTAGAATTAAAAAAAAATTGAAAAAACTCCTGTTGCATATCTTTAGAAAATTAACATGAATCAAAATTAAATTAGTTTAATCAAAGATTGGTGGTAGATAAACCATGACAATTATAATTAATTTAGATAGTAGATATTAAATTGGAGATGTCATAAAAATTAACTCTTTATAATTTATCTATTTGTTGTATATACCATAGGAAGAATCTATATCTTAATAATCTAAATAACTTTGGGACATAAGAAAGTATAGTATTTTTAATATAGATTAAGTAGTTACAGAGTTCATAGAATATGTACCTATGCTTATCAATTATCACAATGTTTTTACATGTTTGGTTTTTTAATTTTTTTTTATTTTTCCCCTTTTTTATTGATTTGATTTGTTAATTATATGCTTAAATTGCAACTAACTGTAGGGTGAATTGAATCAATATCATGGGTATAGTTTATTCAAAATTCAATCGCTTACTAAATAGATCCATCTGGTTAGATTTTATCTATAAGTGTTGTGATGCATGTACCTAATTATTACAATCATTAATGGGACAACTTATTCCTTTTTTTCTTGTTTCTTTTTTTTTTTAGTATAAAAACGAATAAACAGACATAAAGCATGGGACATAGATATAATTATTACTATAGAATAATTTCCTTTTGAGGTCTCATCCAATTTTTACTCGCAACTTATGTTTTTATGTTTTCCCATTGAATTTTGGTGACAAACCAATGCATTTAAATATATCATGTCATTTACAGTTTATGTTTATTGTTTATGGTAGTCAGTTTTGGAATCGAATTTGGCATTTAGGAGTTGGAGATAAGTGCCTCATAACAAGATATTTTCATGTTTATAACATGACACCATAGTTTTATATAAAATTTTAGTTTCAATTATTTTTTATATTTCGACAAATGAATTGTTAAAATGTAACAACATATGTGACTTTCTTGGTTACTTTCTTTATTGATATGTCCACCTTAAACATCATATTTTCATAGATGGATAACGAAAATATCGAAAATGCGAATCTTGAAGATAGAACAAACGTCATATACGATTTAGAATTCCAAGTAGGTCAAACCACTTCTACTGACCAATATCATCCTGAACCAATACAAATACTAACTCGTGTCAGGGAAGAGTTAGAAAATAGACAACATATCTGTGTCACATCTCTTTCATGTGTTGCAGTGCATCAGTTGTATCTTTTGGAATTAATATCACAATATAGGCCTAGGCAAATTAATGACGACAACTTGGAAAGAGAACTTAGGCGTACTCAATTAATGACACAGTTACTGGAGTCTGAAAAGTGCTGAGATGTCATACGTATAAGCTCTGAAGCATTTAGGTCGTTGTGTCAGAAGTTAAGAGGAACTGGTAGAGTAAAGGATTCAACTCGTTCTACGGTTGAAGAGCAAGTCGCTAAATTCCTACATATTATAGGGCATAACGTGAAAACTAGAACCATGTTTTTCTTCTTCTACCGGTCAGGGGAGACAATTAATCGTCACTTTCATAATGTCCTATATGCTATTCTATCATTAGAGGGAGACTTCGTCAAGCAACCATCTGGTGAGGAAGTTCCTTATGAAATACTTAATAATAGTCGATTCTATCCGTTTTTTAAGGTACTAACTCTTTTGATTTACTTAGTGACATTTATGTAATTATCAATGAAATAATTATAATACTGTTATGTTAATAAGTCAATATAATTTCCAAAAAAGGATTGCATTGGAGCGATAGATAGAACTCATAGTCGTGTGAAGGTACCAATGGTGGACGCCCCTGGTTTTTGCGGAAGAAAAGATCACTGAGAGAAGAATTATTGTTGGTCTAGAATTTTTCAATAGAAAAAGAGAACTTTGTTGTAAGCATAATTTCAAACCAACTAATAACTCTCCATCAAAGTTTAATATTGTTTGTCACAAGTACAAACCCTAATAAAAATAAACCAAAGTATTTAAACCTCGGGTCGTCTCACAAGGAATTGCAATGAAGTGATCAATTATTGGATATGAAGGGGCAAGGGGGTTTGATTTGGTAATTGACAAGAAAAGTAAATAACAAGAAAGTAAATGACAATTAACTAATAAAGGAAGGAAAAAGAACTCTTGGCTAAGGCATGGAAATTGAGATCACCGTCCTAGTCTACAAACCATGTATTGACAATTATGAGGGACCAACCCATCAAGTCTACTTCTATACTTGAAGTAAGTCAAATAGGCTTGATCAACATCAATCCATAAGTCCCAACCTAGTTATTAATTGACTTAGTAGTAGGCTAGTGTTAATGGGTATCAAATTGACCATTAAGGGTTCTCAAACCACTAATTCAATGAGACCCAATGACTCAAGGTCACTCAATTCCTTTAACCTAGGCCAAGAGTATATAAAACTACTCTATAACTAGTGAAAATATTTTATCAAATACCTAGAGTGCAATAAAGGTAAACATCATAAATTTCAAGAATTAATAAAAACTACATAAGCAAGAAATCAACAATGGCAACTAAGATAAACATAAAAAGACATAGAAACATAAATTTGCATTAAAAGGGAATTAAAATCCACAAAAGTTCATGAACATAAAAGCAACAAAATAAAGAAAATGACAAGTAAAAATAGAAGAGAAAAGATGTAATAACAAGAAATTAAAAGGAAAAATTGAATCAAAACAAGAATGAAAAGTTAGATCTAAGAAAATTTAACCTAAACTACCCTAAATTCTAGAGAGAAGGGAGAGCTTCTCTCTCTAGAATTCTAACCTAAAACATGATGAAACTAAACTATGACTACTCCCCCCATTTTCTTCCAATTCCTAGGTTCAAAAGTATCAGAAATGAGTTAGATTTGGGCTTCCTTGAGCTCAGAAATCGCCCCCAGCGTGTTGCCTTTAGTGAGGTCACGTGCTGCTTGTCAGCGTATGCATGGGTTGATGTGTGGAAAACGATCCAATACAAAACTCACCGGCAAGTGTACCGGGTCGCATCAAGTAATAATAACTCACATGAGTGAGGTCGATCCCACAGGGATTGAAGGATTGAGCAATTTTAGTTTAGTGGGTGATTTAGTCAAGCGAATCAAGTTTTGGTTGAGTGATTTGTGTTTAACAAGAATTAAATGACAGTAAATGTAAAGGGGGAAGGGAAAGTGCAGTAAAATAAAGAACAGGAAAGTAAAAGTGCAGAAACTTAAAGAGCAAGAAAGTAAATGACTAAAACTTAAAGTGCAAGAAACTTAAATTGCAGTAACTTAAATGGCAAGAAAGATAAATGGCTTGAATATAAAAGGGAATTGAGGACTGGGATTGCAAGATCTAAACAAAGAAGAAGTAAATTGCAGCAATTGATTGAGCAGAATTTAAATCAGAAGCATATATCATTCAAACAGAAAGAAAATGAAATGCGGCTAAGGTTCACAGAAGAACCAAGAGTGAATTATGATCTCAGGATCCCAAGGGCTTAGGTAGCAGAGCCTAAAACCCAATTTCCTTCCCAGATCTGAATTATCTAAGCAATTGACAGAAAATTAAAGAAGAAGCAATAGAAGAACAGAATTGAAACTGAATTATGCAGAAAACAATTTGAGAAGAGTTTGAATGGGAATTGGGACAGAATTTCCCCAATTTCACACACCCAAAACTCAAAAACAGAAGAGTAGAATTGCCCAAGGGAAATGAGGAAGGAGATCAGTCAATTCTCCCTTGATCCTCTTAGTGCTCGGTCAATTCTCTCAAGAACAATTGCAAGAGAGCCCAAAGCTCCAAAGGAAGGTGAAAGTAAAAATTCAAAAGCCAAGGTAAAAGTGAAAATTCAAAAGTGAGCATAAAGGTCCTAATTACATCAAACTAACTCCTATTTATACACTTTCTATTCTTGGATAATGGGATTTGGATGGGCTTTTGAATTGGTGAAGAAATGAATTAAAATGGGAATTTAATTTGAATTTTCGGCCCATTAGAATTCACTCCCAGTAGGCTGCCCTGCCCTTGTGGAGGGCAGGGCAGAAAAATGAAGCTTGGTGCGTGGGTTTGGTGCGAGTCTGGCGCTTGTTGGTGCGGCCAGATGTTGCCCTGCCCACGCCAAGGGCAGGGCAGAAAAGTTGATGCGCCAGCTTTGAGTTGGTGCGCGCGCTTGGTGCTGCCACGAAGAAGATTGGTGCGCCAGGAAGAAAATTGGCGCGCCAGGATGCGCGTTGATGCGTGGGACGCTGCCCTGCCCGCGCCAAGGGCAAGGCAGGAAGGCTTTGGTGCGCCAGGGGAGGAACGCGCGCGTCAGATGCTTGCCAGGACGAGAGTTTGGTGCGCCAGGAAGCAAAGTTGGTGCGCCAGAAATTTTTGTGTGGTGCGCCAGTCCAATTGCTGCCCTGCCCGCGCCAAGGGCAGGGCAGTGTTGCCATATTGCACGCCCGTGTTCGAAACACGGAGGAAGCGCAAATTCAATTAATTTCCTTGGCTTCTTGGCACGGCAATCACCCTTAGTCTTTGACTTCCTCATGGTCCCTTGTTCGAACCTTGTAGCTTGCATAGTTGATATTTTTTTGTTGATTTTCTTCCTTGTAGAGCCCGATTCTGCCCTCCTCAAGGGCAGGGCAAGGTTCTCTTTCTCTTGGTCCCAAGGCACAAAATTGTGCTCTGCCCTTGGAGTGGGCAGGGCAGAGTTGCCTTCTCCTCTTGGTCACCCAATGTTGCTCTCCTAGAGGGCAGTCTGCCCTTGTGGAGGGCAATGTTGCTTCCCCCATTAGTTGCGGCACGCTTCTTCTTGATTCGGCCACGCTTTTCTTTCCTTGGCTACACTTTTTATGCCACGCTTTTCCTTTTCTCTTCTTTTCTTCACCTATAATAAACCAAACAACCTCTCAAAGTATCACTAAAATCAAGAGGCTTATAAATCAATTAAAATTCAATTAAAATTAGCTTAAACCTCATGATTTAACATTAATTTCATGGTGGTTGCTTGATTTAGAGAATGTATGCATTTTCACTCCAAATCACTTACTTAGGATGCAAGAAAGTGCATAAATGCTAACAAAACAAGTGAAATTAGGTTGAAAAATGGGTATATGATGACTTGTCATCACAACACCAAACTTAAACCTTGCTTGTCCCCAAGCAAGCATCAAAACTAAGAGTAAAGGGAATGAATAAGAAAAGGATACTTATCCTTATTATGCAGATAGCAGAACTTGATCTATGGGGCATTTATGCAGACAATGACAACTCATTTATTGTTGCTGCTGCATAATACACATTTTGCATCAAAGGTTTGCTAGACTTGCTGTTATAAGACTCACTTTGTTACTCTCTCCCTTGCTAACTTTTCTAGGCTTACAAAGCTTAACAAGCTTATTATTCTTTCATAGGTTGGGTGTCAAATGCTGCAGCATAGCCTTTGGCTTTATTTTTTTCTTTCTTTTTGCTCAACATCTCTCCACTATAGACACTTGGCTTGCTAATTCTTCCTAGGATCATTGATGCCCAGCATCTCTTTGGATAACTAAATGCTTTGTATCTAAGTTGCTCTTTATTGTGGATTTTCAATTGGCCATCCCAAATCAGTTGATCTAAGTGACCAGGTTTCAAAATACCCCTTAGAATTTACTCATCCGAGCAGATCTTAGTACAAGAACACCACAGGCATATGTCCTAAGATTCAAGCTATTGGTGTCCAACCTTTATTCTTTGTTTTTCTTGCCATTTTGGCTTTTTCTTTCCCTTTTTCTTTCTGTTTTTGTTACCAAGGGTTGTTTCATTCTTGATAGGAATCTTTGTAACAGCAAGCTAACTCACAATTGAATGAGAATGATATTATGCAACACTTATTCCATGAGTTATGCATTTAATCAAACACATATACCACCACCAACTTCCATTCATACTCATGCAACATTGGATATTTTACTTTTCAATTCAAACCAAACTCTTTTATTTAAGCATATGGGAAACAAAGCAATATTTAAAGCTAAGTGATGGATACAAGCATTATGCAGACTTGGCATTTTCAACAAACAATTTCACTTGCAACTATATAAACACTTTAGCAAGACCTACAAAGGTTCCCAAATTCAAAACATCACACAACAGCATGGATTAAGTTCAGATACAACCTTTGAAGTTGCAGCTCTTTGATTTTTCCTTCTGTTGTGTCCTCTTTGAGTTAAGATGCATAATGTCTTCAATTATTGACTCTTGTCCTGCATAATCCTCAAAGTTGCTTGCTTCTCAAGCCTTTAAGTGCATGGTTAATATGCATACATTAAATGTGGCTCTTGGATTTATTTTAGTGTGGGAACACCAAACTTAATTGTTTGCCACTGTCTCAGATACAACAAGTTAACCATATTTGAAACCATGTATCCTTGCTAAAGGTTAATGGAATTAAAGCTAGAAAACAATTCAATAGTTGAATAATATGTTTGATTGCTTGGAGCTAGATTCATGCAAGAGGTGAGAATGTGTTTTTAAATGATATTTTTGGTGGAACACCAAACTTAGAAGTTTTCATTCTCCCTCAAATTGTTTTGGTGTGCAACACCAAACTTAGCTCCTTGCACTCCACGCCAATTACTCAACATTTTTATTGAAAAAGCTATGAAAAGAAACTACCTCAGGTTGGGTTGCCTCCCAACAAGCGCTCTTTTATTGTCATTAGCTTGACATCTTTATTTTTGCTTCAAGAGGGATTCAGGTTTTGGACCACCTTTTCTTTGTTCCATTGCCCACCTAAGTACAGCTTTGCTCTATGACCATTTGCTGTAAATTGACTCTTTGTTGCTTCATCGAGCAACTCAATACTCTCATAAGGAAAAACCTTGGTCACCAAGTATGGACCAGTCCATTTAGACTTGAGCTTGCCAGGGAATATCTTGAGCCGTGAATTATACAAGAGTACTTGTTGTCCTGGTTTGAACTCTTTCTTCAAAATCTTCCTGTCATGCTATCTCTTAGCTTTCTCCTTGTATATCTTGGTATTTTCATAGGCTTCTAGCCTAAACTCATCTAGCTCATTCAGCTGCAACAATCTTTTCTCTCCTGCTGCTTTAGAATCCAAATTTAGAAGTTTAGTGGCCCAAAAGGCTTTGTGCTCAAGCTCTACAGGGAGATGACAAGATTTGCCATATAGTAGTTGGAATGGAGACTTCCCAATAGGAGTTTTAAAAGCTGTTCTGTATGCCCAAAGTGCATCTTCCAACTTCCTAGCCCAATCCTTTCTTGTGCTACCAACTGTTTTTTCTAGGATCTTCTTTAGTTCCCTGTTTGCTAATTCTGCTTGACCATTGGTTTGGGGATGATATGGTGTGGCTACCTTGTGAATAACTCCATATTTGTGGAGAAGTTTCTCCATTTGTCTATTACAAAAATGGCCACCACCATCACTGATGAGACCCTTGGGTACTCCATATCTAGTAAAGATGTGCTTTTTCAAGAATTGAAGAACCACTTGTGCATCACAGGTAGTTGTGGCTATGGCTTCCACCCATTTTGAAACATACTCTACTGCTACCAAGATATATCTGAATGAATAAGAAGGAGGAAAGGGTCCCATGAAATCAATGCCCCATAGATCAAACAATTCTACTTCTAAAATGAAGTTCTGTGGCATCTCATTCCTTTTTGTTATTCCTTCTGCTCTTTGGCATTCATTACATTGATGGACAAATTCCCTGGCATCTTTGAAAATGGTTGGCCAATAGAACCCACTTTGTAGTATCTTTGCTGCTGTTCTCTCTGGACCAAAGTGTCCGCCGTACGCAGAGCCATGGCAATGCCACAATATATCTTTTATTTCACTCTCAGGGACACATCTTCTAATTATTCCATCAGAACATCTTTTGAACAAGTAAGGTTCATCCCACAAGAACTTCTTTGCTTCATTGATTAACTTCTTCATTCTTTGCTTAGTGAATTCTTGAGGTATCTTCCTTCCCACTTTGTAATTAGCTATATCAGCAAACCATGGTGTTTGTTGGATTTGCATGAGATGTTCATCTGGGAAGCTTTCATTCACAGGTAATGAAGCCTGTTGAATTGTCTCTGGTGGTAGCCTTGACAAATGATCAGCAACCAGATTTTCAGTGCCTTTCCTGTCCCTCACCTCAATGTCAAATTCTTGTAAGAGTAGAATCCATCTGATAAGCCTTGGTTTAGCATCCTGTTTTGACATCAAATACTTGAGAGCAGCATGATCAGTATAAACCACAATTTTAGCTCCTATCAAGTACGATCTAAACTTATCAAATGCATAGACCACAGCTAACAATTCCTTCTCTGTTGTGGTGTAATTTTTTTGAGCTTCATTTAATACCTTACTTGCATAATATATGACGTGATGCAAGTTTCCCTTTTTCTGTCCAAGTACAGCACCAATTGCAATTTCACTTGCATCACACATAAGTTCAAATGGTAAATTCCAATCCGGGGGTGTGATGATTGGTGCTGTTGTGAGTTTATGTTTTAAAGTTTCAAAAGCATGCTGGCAATTTTTATCAAAAACAAAAGGTTGATCATTCATCAAAAGGTTACTCAAAGGTTTGGCTATTTTAGAAAAATCTTTGATAAACCTTCTATAAAATCCTGCATGCCCCAAGAAACTTCTAACAGATTTCACATTAGTTGGTGGAGGGAGTTTTTCTATTATTTCCACTTTTGCCTTGTCAACCTCTATTCCTCTTCTTGAAACTTTATGACCAAGAACAATCCCCTCAGGTACCATGAAATGGCACTTCTCCCAATTTAAAACTAAATTAGTTTCTTGGCACCGTTTCAAGACAAGAGTTAGATGGTTTAAACAAGTATTGAAAGTGTCACCAAAAACAGAGAAGTCATCCATGAAAACTTCTAAAAATTTTTCAACCATATCTGAGAAAATGGAAAGCATACACCTTTGAAAAGTGGCTGGGGCATTGCATAATCCGAATGGCATTCTTCTATAGGCAAAAACTCCAACTGGGCATGTGAATGAAGTCTTTTCTTGGTCTTTTGGATCCACCACTATCTGATTATACCCAGAGTAGCCATCAAGGAAGCAATAATAAGCATGGCCAGCCAACCTTTCAAGCATTTGATCAATGAAGGGAAGTGGGAAGTGATCTTTGCGTGTGGCATCATTCAACCTTCTATAATCAATACACATTCTCCACCCTGTCACAGTTCTGGTGGGAATGAGTTCACTCTTCTCATTAATAATAACTGTCATCCCACCTTTCTTGGGTACCACTTGAACTGGGCTTATCCATGGGCTATCAGAGATGGGATATATGATTCCTGCATTCCATAATTTCATTACTTCCTTCTGGACAACTTCCTTCATTGCAGGGTTGAGTCTTCTTTGAGGTTGGATTACTGCTTTGGAATTGTCCTCCAAAAGAATCTTATGCATGCATACTGTGGGGCTGATGCCTTTCAGGTCATCAATGGTCCATCCCAAGGCATCCTTGTGAGCTCTGAGAACATCAAGAAGCTCTCCTTCTTCTTTCTTTGTCAAAGCCGAATTGATGATCACTGGGAGGCTTTCTGAAGTGCCAAGGAATGCGTATTTGAGATGAGAGGGTAATGGCTTCAGTTCTTGCTTTTGCACCTCTTCTTTCTTGCTTAGTTCCACCTCTTTGTTTATGAAAGCTTCAGCCACATGTTCCTCTGTTGTCTCTTGATTATCTTTTTCTTGCTCATGCTGATTGATGTCTAACATTTCTTCCACCAGGCTCTCTATCATGTCCACCCTCAAATGATCTTCTTTCTCTGGGGGGTGTTGCATTGACTTAAAAACATTGATGATCATTTGCTCATTGTGTACTCTGAAAATCATCTCTCCTTTTTCCACATCAATAATGGTTCTTGCAGTTGCTAGAAATGGTCTGCCTAAGATGATTGAATTGTTGCCTTCCTCATCGGTATCTAGGATTACAAAATCTGCAGGGAAGACAAACTCTCCAACCTTTACTAGCAAGTTTTCCACAATTCCATTTGGTATCTTGATTGATCTGTCTGCCATGACTAGTGACATCTTGGTGGGTTTGAGTTTTTCTATGGCCAACTTCTTCATCATGGACAAGGGCATTAAGTTGATACTAGCTCCAAGATCACAAAGAGCTTTGTCCAAGGATAGTTTGCCTATAGTGCATGACACTACAAAACTCCCTGGATCCTTGAGTTTTGGTGGGATTCCCTCTTGGAGCACGGCACTACATTCCTCACTAAGCATCACCGTTTCCTTCTCATTCCAATCTCTTTTCTTGTTGATGAGCTCTTTTAAGAACTTGGCATACAGGGGCATTTGCTCCAAAGCCTCTGCCAAAGGTATGTTAATCTCCAACTTCTTGAAAGTCTCAAGAAATTTGTGGAAGTGCTGGTCCTTTGTTTCCTTGTGAAATCTTTGTGGATAAGGGAGTGGTGGTGTTGAGCTCTTCTCCACTTGATGCTGTTTTGGAGTTGGTTCCTCCAAGATCTTCTTTCCTTTCTTCAAATTCTGGTGCTTGTTGTCTTCCCCTGTGAGCTTTTCTGGAGCATTCTTGCTTATCTTGTCTTGGTTGATGGTTTCATCATTCTTTGTTGGCTCAGTGTCATTCTCCATAAGCTTCTTTGTTGCTCCTTGGCTACTATCTGTTAACACTCTTCCACTTCTTAGTTGCACAACCTTGCATTCTTCCTTTGGGTTGGGAATGGTATCACTAGGTAGTGAACTTGATGGCTTCTCAACAGAAATCTTCTTGGAGATTTGTCCAATCTGCCGCTCTAGATTCTTCATGGAGGCTTCTTGGTTCTTGGTTGTCAATTCTTGGCTCTTCATTAGTTTCTCCATGAGTAGCTCTAGATTGGTGATTCTTTGTGAGTCTTGGGAGATGGTTTGATTTTGGGGTGTCGATGGATGAAGATAAGTGTTTTGGTTAGTTGGGTGGCTATTGGGTGGGTATTGGCTAGAATTTGGGTAGTTGGTTTGTGGTTTTCTGTATGAGTTTTGGTTAGTGTTTGGCTGGGGGTTATGGTTTGTGTTTTTCCAATTGTTTTGGCCTGTGTTTCTTTGCCATGGTTGTTGGTTTTGATTATGGTTGTCTCCCCATCTGAGGTTGGGATGATTCTTCCAAGATGGATTGTAGGTATCACCATAGACTTCATTTGTTCCAAGATTTTGGTTGTGCATGTATTGGACCTGCTCTTGTTGTTGCTCCTCTTGAGTTTCTTCATTTTGCACCCAAGTGGTTGGAGGTTGGCTTGTGGTGCTCACTGCTGCCACTTGCAAGCCATCAATCCTTTTGGCCATTTGTTCAAATTGTTGTTGGATCTGCTGCTGCATCATCTTGTTTTGGGCCAGAATAGAATCAACTCCTTCTAACTCCATTACTCCTCTTCTTTGTGATGGTTGGCGTTGTCTTTGATGAGCAAAGAAATATTGGTTGTTGGCCACCATCTTAATGAGGTTTTGAGCTTCCTCTGTGGTCTTCATGAGTTGCAAGGATCCTCCTGCAGAATGATCAAGAGCCTCTTGAGCTTTAAGAGTGAGTCCTTCATAGAAGTTTTGCAACTTATCCCATTCAGTAAACATTTCTGGGGGACATTTCCTCAATAGAGCCTTATATCTTTCCCATGCTTCATATAAGTTCTCGGCCTCCATTTGAGTGAATGTTTGAACCTCTGTCTTCAACCTTAGGACTCTTTGAGGGGGGTAGAATTTGGCAAGAAACTTGCTCACCAAGTCATCCCAAGTGTTGATGCTTTCTTTTGGAAAGGTCTCTAGCCATTGAGTTGCTTTATCCCTGAGAGAGAATGGGAAGAGTAGCAACTTGTAGCTATCAGGGGGCACACCATTTGTTTTCACTGTGTCACAGATTCTCAAGAAAGTAGACAAATGTTGGTTTGGATCCTCCAAAGGCCCTCCTCCAAAAGAACAATTGTTTTGCACCAGAGTGATGAGTTGTGGCTTGAGTTCAAAGTTGTTTGCATTGACATTGGGAGGAAGAATGCTACTCCCACAATGCTTGGCATTTGCAAATGTGTATGAAGCCAAGACTCTTCTCTGATGTTGATTATTATTGGCTCCTCCTTCAGGTTGATTGGTATCTCCTTCCATGTCTTGGAATTCCTCCTCAGATTCTTCTTCTCCCACAATATTCTTCCCTCTTTCAGCTCTTCTTATTCTCCGAAGAGTCCTTTGATCAATTTCAGAGATGATAGGAGAAGATCTTCCTATACCTGACATACAAACACACAACAATAAACACACAAACCCAGAAATACAATGGAACTTCAATCTGTAGCTTAGAATGAAGTTTTAGTTAGTTTAAGCAAAAATTCAAACAGTTAGTGTGTTAGTAAGAGTTAGAATAACAGAAAAGAAAAAGTGCTTAATCTAGACCTCCACTTCACTTAATCATTGTCAATCTATTTCAATCCCCGGCAACGGCGCCAAAAACTTGATGTGTGGAAAACGATCCAACACAAAACTCACCGGCAAGTGTACCGGGTCGCATTAAGTAATAATAACTCACATGAGTGAGGTCGATCCCACAGGGATTGAAGGATTGAGCAATTTTAGTTTAGTGGGTGATTTAGTCAAGCGAATCAAGTTTTGGTTGAGTGATTTGTGTTTAACAAGAATTAAATGACAGTAAATGTAAAGGGGGAAGGGAAAGTGCAGTAAAATAAAGAACAGGAAAGTAAAAGTGCAGAAACTTAAAGAGCAAGAAAGTAAATGACTAAAACTTAAAGTGCAAGAAACTTAAATTGCAGTAACTTAAATGGCAAGAAAGATAAATGGCTTGAATATAAAAGGGAATTGAGGACTGGGATTGCAAGATCTAAACAAAGAAGAAGTAAATTGCAGCAATTGATTGAGCAGAATTTAAATCAGAAGCATATATCATTCAAACAGAAAGAAAATGAAATGCGGCTAAGGTTCACAGAAGAACCAAGAGTGAATTATGATCTCAGGATCCCAAGGGCTTAGGTAGCAGAGCCTAAAACCCAATTTCCTTCCCAGATCTGAATTATCTAAGCAATTGACAGAAAATTAAAGAAGAAGCAATAGAAGAACAGAATTGAAACTGAATTATGCAGAAAACAATTTGAGAAGAGTTTGAATGGGAATTGGGACAGAATTTCCCCAATTTCACACACCCAAAACTCAAAAACAGAAGAGTAGAATTGCCCAAGGGAAATGAGGAAGGAGATCAGTCAATTCTCCCTTGATCCTCTTAGTGCTCGGTCAATTCTCTCAAGAACAATTGCAAGAGAGCCCAAAGCTCCAAAGGAAGGTGAAAGTAAAAATTCAAAAGCCAAGGTAAAAGTGAAAATTCAAAAGTGAGCATAAAGGTCCTAATTACATCAAACTAACTCCTATTTATACACTTTCTATTCTTGGATAATGGGATTTGGATGGGCTTTTGAATTGGTGAAGAAATGAATTAAAATGGGAATTTAATTTGAATTTTCGGCCCATTAGAATTCACTCCCAGTAGGCTGCCCTGCCCTTGTGGAGGGCAGGGCAGAAAAATGAAGCTTGGTGCGTGGGTTTGGTGCGAGTCTGGCGCTTGTTGGTGCGGCCAGATGTTGCCCTGCCCGCGCCAAGGGCAGGGCAGAAAAGTTGATGCGCCAGCTTTGAGTTGGTGCGCGCGCTTGGTGCTGCCACGAAGAAGATTGGTGCGCCAGGAAGAAAATTGGCGCGCCAGGATGCGCGTTGGTGCGTGGGACGCTGCCCTGCCCGCGCCAAGGGCAGGGCAGGAAGGCTTTGGTGCGCCAGGGGAGGAACGCGCGCGTCAGATGCTTGCCAGGACGAGAGTTTGGTGCGCCAGGAAGCAAAGTTGGTGCGCCAGAAATTTTTGTGTGGTGCGCCAGTCCAATTGCTGCCCTGCCCGCGCCAAGGGCAGGGCAGTGTTGCCATATTGCATGCCCGTGTTCGAAACACGGAGGAAGCACAAATTCAATTAATTTCCTTGGCTTCTTGGCACGGCAATCACCCTTAGTCTTTGACTTCCTCATGGTCCCTTGTTCGAACCTTGTAGCTTGCATAGTTGATATTTTTTTGTTGATTTTCTTCCTTGTAGAGCCCGATTCTGCCCTCCTCAAGGGCAGGGCAAGGTTCTCTTTCTCTTGGTCCCAAGGCACAAAATTGTGCTCTGCCCTTGGAGTGGGCAGGGCAGAGTTGCCTTCTCCTCTTGGTCACCCAATGTTGCTCTCCTAGAGGGCAGTCTGCCCTTGTGGAGGGCAATGTTGCTTCCCCCATTAGTTGCGGCACGCTTCTTCTTGATTCGGCCACGCTTTTCTTTCCTTGGCTACACTTTTTATGCCACGCTTTTCCTTTTCTCTTCTTTTCTTCACCTATAATAAACCAAACAACCTCTCAAAGTATCACTAAAATCAAGAGGCTTATAAATCAATTAAAATTCAATTAAAATTAGCTTAAACCTCATGATTTAACATTAATTTCATGGTGGTTGCTTGATTTAGAGAATGTATGCATTTTCACTCCAAATCACTTACTTAGGATGCAAGAAAGTGCATAAATGCTAACAAAACAAGTGAAATTAGCTTGAAAAATGGGTATATGATGACTTGTCATCATGGGTCACGCGTGCGCGTCACTGGCAACTTTCCTTATCATGCGTACGCGTCAGTCATGCATATGCATCGCCTTGATGATTCCTTTGCACGCGCACGCATGGGCCATGTACACACGTCGCTGGCAGATTACCAAAATCCCAATTCTTCATGAATTCTCCATTTTTGCATGCTTTTTCTTCATTTCTTCAACCCAATCTTTGCCTTCCAATCTTGAAATCACTTAACAAACATATCAAGGGATCGAATGGAATTAAAGTGAATTAAATTTAGCAATTTTAAGGCCTAAAAAGTATGTTTTCACTCTTAAGCACAAATTAGGAAAAATTCACAAAACCATGCTACTTCATTGAATAAATGTGAGATAAGTTGATAAAATTCCTTGAATTTAACACAAGATAAATCACAAAATTGGGGTTTATCAATCACCCAACACAAAATGTTTTAGCCATCTGTGGGTTTGATATGAAATTTACTTATGTGTTGTCCGGTTGGGAAATAACTGCCTCTGACTCAAGAATTTTGAAAGATACTTTAAGTAGGGAATATCCACTTCGAATTCCCGAAGGTCTGTGATAATGTAATTTACAAAATGATCTACTTAAAGTTAAATTTATAATTGTAGTATGTTATACTTTAATTTTTGTATGCAACTGTTGTAGGAAAATTTTATCTAGGCGATGCTGGAACTACTACATTTTGAGGATTTAGTAACATTTTTATTTTAACATTTGTTAAAGTAATAGTAATGGTCATAAAATTAGATATTAAGTAACATTTATTTATAAATGTTGGTAAAAGTCACTCCTAAATAAAACAAATCTAAAGAGTAAATAGAAACCACTCGCAATCATTCTCACTCCTCCTCACGATGTTAAACGCTGTAAACCCTATCTCGCTTCTCCTCAGACCTCAATCATCTCTTGCTCTGCCTTCAGATTCAAATTCTCGATTTCACTCTCCACTGCAGTAAGCATTTTCTCTATTCTTTAATCTTTTTCTATTCATGGAGTTCTTCAATTTCTCAACTGTTGCTGATTTCGATCCAGATCTGAATTATCGATGCTCGTTGTTACTGCCTCTGCTCGCCACGTTAGCAATCGTCATTGTCACCGTCGATGTGCAGGTAGGCCATCCGTTGCTCCTGGCTTTGTAGTCATCGCAGAACTGCCTCCGATCTGGGTCACCGTCCTCATGCATCCTCTCTATCCCCACAAACGCAAACGTCGCTGCTAATGACCCCGCGAGAAAAGCAGGTTTGCTGGACTCATCAAAAGATGTTCTGATTTCTCATTTATTGTTGCAATCTGCTACATTCTTCGTAATTGTTTCTGAGAGTAAGTGATTTTCTGGATTTATAGTTAAATTTGATTGCAGTTCTAAGATTGGATACTGAAATACTGCTTGATCTGACATTGCTGTTGATTCATGTTATTGTTGTTCTAGTTGGAATTCAAATTTGAAATCTGATATCCCTTTCATAGATCATATCAGTGTTACCATGGCAGTTGTTCATACCCTGGACCGAGCTATAAGGTCCGGTTGGACGAAGACAAAGCGACCGACTTCTTTAAAGTATGGTCACCGCCAACCTCTTCACAAAGAACTCAGATGAATCGCTACAGAGGCCCAAAGAGGCTCGAGAAAGAGGAATCACCGCTTACTAGAAAGGTGGCTGGCCAAAAGATAGGTGATCTTACCCGCGAAAGATAAGATAAGATAACAAACTTATCTCGGGGAAGGTCACTCCACACTAATATAAATACACTGGAGCACCCAGGTATAAGAGATACTCCAATTCTACTAAAAACCTGCCTAAAGCCCGTACTGACTTAAGCATCGGAGTCTCTTGCAGGTACCATCTCCCTCTGGCAATTGAGGACCAGCAGCATCTCGAGCACCAACAAGTCGGGCACCACAGCCTTGGCCAGATCGAAAGATCTCATCCGAGATCGACCTCTCCATTTCAGGTAACCCTCGGAACATTGGCGCCGTTGTCGGGGAATCTGGAAGTCATCCCATCACCATGGTAAACAACCCTGCCAACGACCTCAACTCGGGATTAGAAGAAGGAATGCCACTTAAGAACACGAATGCCACACCGAATTCCCCAAAGGACACACACCAATCAAAGGGTGATAAGCAGACTCAGAACATAAAAATTTTAGATTCCATTCGTGAATAGCAGGATTGCCTCAAACAGCTTGAACAAGAAGCCGAATGTCAGCGCGAAGCCGAGTGAGATCTCTAGAGAGAAATAAGTCAGCGTTGAGAGCTGGAAGACAAACTCTTAAAGTTCGAAGCCGACCTCAAAACTAAAACCCCTCGGACCAATTGCGAAGATAGCCCCCACAAGGAGCAAGACCCATTCACGAAAGAAATCTTGAAAGCTAAAGTTCCGAAAGACTTTAAAGCTCCTGACATGACCTCATACGATGGTACGACCGACCCAAGCCATCACCTCAGCAATTTCAGAAGCCGGATGTACCTCATGGATGCTTCGAACGCAACGCGTTGCAAAGCCTTCCCAACCACTCTGACCAAGACGGCAATAAAGTGGATCGATAGCCTGCATCCAAGATCGATCGCAAGCTTTGACGACCTAGCCAAAAAGTTCCTCGCCAGGTTCTCCATTCATAAGGATAAGGCCAAACATGCTCCAAGCCTGCTAGGAATTAAACAAGGAGATCGGAAAAGCCTTCGCAGTTACATGGAAAGATTCAATAAAGCATGTCTTGACATACAAAATCTTCCAACAGAAGCGGCCATCATGGGACTCATCAATGGCCTACGAGAAGGACCCTTTAGCCACTCCATATCCAAGAAGCACCCAACATCTCTAAACAAGGTTCAAGAACGGGCGGAAAAGTACATCAATATGGAGGAAAACTCCCGATTAGGAGAAACCTCAAAGATCATACTCTACTACCCACCTCTAGACAAGGAAAAAGAGTATAGGAAAAAAGAGGACCAATCTACTGAGAAACCCAGGAAATACCACAAATATACCCCTTTTCGGGTGTCCCTCGTAGATGTCTACGGAGAAGTGTGCAACACTAAAAATATCCCACCCCCTCACCCGATTAAGCACAAAAGAGGAAGAAGTCAGACAGAATATTGCGAGTACCATCGCATCTACGGGCACACTACCAATGAGTGCTATGACCTGAAGAATGTCATAGAAAAACTGGCCCGAGAAGGGAGATTAGATCGGTTCCTAGCCAACAAAGTGGACAAACCAAAAAGAAAAGAAGGGACAAAGTGGGAGGACAAGCTGAACGTCCACCTCACACCCCTGAGAGACACATTCACATGATCAACGGTGGATTCGCAGGAGGAGGGATCTCTAAATCATCTAGCAAAAGACATCTTAAAGAGGTGTACCACGTTGGAGAAGGGGACAGGTCATCAGACCTTCCCACTATTACCTTCACTCAAGAGGACGACGCAGGCATCATCCCTGGGCATGATGACCCCGTGGTTGTTACCATCATATTAGCCAATGCCAACCTCCACCGAACATTGGTCGACCAAGGAAGCTCTGCGGATATACTGTTTAAATTCACCTTCGATAAGCTCAGCCTACAAGAGAAAGAGCTCAGAGCATATCTAAATAGCTTATTCGGACTCGGAGACGTCCCAATTCAGCCACTAGGGTACATCCCACTCCATACAATCTTCGGAAAAGGAACACGATCTAGAACCCGGAGCATAGACTACATCGTAGTCGACGTGAGCTTTGCGTACAATGCTCTCATAGGTCGGACAACGCTAAATCAGCACACAGCGGTGGTCTCCACCCCGCACCTATGCATGAAGTTCCCAACTCCAAAAGGGATTGCCACCATAAAAGGAGAACAAAAACTCATGCGACGCTGTTACAACGAAGGTTTGAACCTTAAAGGTGACCCTAGAGGAAAAGAAACCAACACTATTAAACTCGGGGGAATCAGAGCTCGCGAAGAACTTCGTTCTCAGCCAGAAGGTGAGATCAAAGAAGTTCAGATCGGGGATACTCAAGACAAAATAACAAACATAGGGGAAAACCTAAAAGGAGACTTAAAGGAACTGCTGACAAAGTTTTTAAGAAAGAAATCCGACCTGTTTGCATGGAAGGCCGCAGACATGCCCGGTATTGATCCCGGACTAATGTGCTATAAACTGGCAGTGTACCCCAGATCTCGGCCAGTACAAAAGAAATGTAGAAAGCTCGGCCTGGAGAGATCGCAAGCCGTAGAAGAACAGGTACAGGCCTTGTTGGAGGAAGGGTTCATAAGGGAGGTATAGTACCCATTATGGCTGGCCAATGTCGTACTGGTCAAAAAGTCAAATGGAAAGTGGCGGATGTGCACTGATTATGCCGACCTCAACAAAGCCTGCCCAAAAGATCCCTACCAACTCCCAAATATAGATACACTAGTCGATGTCTCATTGAGATACAAGTACATTTCCTTCATGGAAGAGTGCTCTCAGGCAAGAGCGCTACGCTCTTTATCCAAGAACGCCTGCAATAAATAGAGTACGGATATTCAGCTAGCGACGCGTAAGTGTGGGGCACGCGTACGCATCGGTGAGACATGTGTGAAGAAGGATGTAATCGCATGAATGAAGCGCAGCGTGGATATGACATTTTTGCAATCCACGCGTACACGTGGGTGACGCGTACGCGTGGGAGGAGCACTCTCAATGCGAGCGCTATGCTCTCAAAGTGAGCGCTACAAGGGACGCGTACGTGTGGGTGACGCGTACGCGTTGATGGGCCAAAATGCGAACCATGCATACGCATGTGCGATGCATACGCGTCGGTGAACGAGTGCTATGTTTTCTTTAAGAACGCTATGCTCTTCTGGAAGCAGTCCCTTTGGCCCAATTTACATCACTCCGAGTCCATTTAAACTTCAAGCAAGCAAGCCCATTCATATCACTCAATCAAGGCCACAAGAATCATCTAGATTTAATTTTCATTTGATTGTAATTTACTTTTAATTTCATTTTAATTTGTACTTTAGGAAAGCCTATATAAAGGCATCAGTTTCAATTCATAAAGGGGGGGGGGGGTTTAGGGACGGAAAGCTGTAGTAGGAGTAGGAGTAGAAGTAGAGGCTGGAGGATTAGAGACTCCAGAGCTCTCTTGGAGGATTAGAGACTCTAGAGAGCTTAGCTTAGAATTTCCTTTTCTTTTCTGCACTTTACATTTCAGTTGTATTGAATTCAGTTTAGTTTATGCAATTTCAATTTCTTACACTTCTCTTCTGCAATTTTCCCTTCTGCAATTTTACATCTGCTTTGGCATTGAGATTGATTTACTTTCAAGCAATTTACATTTCCTGCAAGTGTTCTTAGAGCGATGATCCATTAACCCCACTTCATTAGGGGAGGAGCTCTATTATAATTCACATGATTGAGTGAACTTCTTCTTCTCCTCAATTCATTTGTGTAGCTATTGGATATCCTCTGTTTTGATTGAGAATCATTCACTCCAGAAGGGGATTTGAATTTGTGAATGCTTGTGTGAGCCTCGGAAGGGGAATCATGGGCATTAGAATTGGAGCTCTATCCTTCACAATTCTCTTGACCAACACTATTCAGGAGGAATTGAGGTCTTGAGAATTTGTGTGGCTTATGGATGAGAGACATGCACTTAACCTCTTCTTATGAAAATTGGATCAAGGAATTGGCAAGATTGATTGTGATTAGAGAGATTGGATTGCTAAGGAATTGGGATCCAATCAATTTCAATCTGCCATAGATCTGCTCATATGATTGAGAAAGGAGTTGAGACCCATTTGATTCATTATGGATTATGATATCTCTAATCCCTAATGAATCTTGTTCTCTGTTATTTTTCATTCTGATTGCCTTGAGCTTCATTTATTATTCTGCCATTTACTTTTAGCACTTTAAATTCCTTGCAATTTACATTCTGTAATCAATTTCACTCAATTCACCACTGTTAGCTTGACTAAACTAATCACCTAACTAAAGTTGCTTGATCCATCAATCCTTGTGGGATCGACCTCACTCCGGTGAGTTTTACTACTTGATGCGAACCGGTACACTTGCCATCTAGTTTGTGTGGAATCGATTTTCACACATAAAGTTTTTGGCACCGTAGCCGGGGATTGATTTAAATCAACAATGATTAAGTGGGTGATTAGTCTAGATTAAGCATTTTCTTTGTTTTTGTCATTTAAGTTCTTTTAATATTCTATTTTCTCCTAAGACTAAGGTGTTTGTGTTATTACCTCACTAAGAAATTCTCATCTGTGAGTTACAATTTTCATTGGTGATTGTGTTTTTCAAAATTCAAATGGAGTTTACCTCATCTTTTGATCAAGAAAAATTCATGGGGTATTGCTCATCACCATAAAATGATTCAAATCATTATTCTGATAGTGGCTGGGAATATCACCAAGGAATGATAGATTATGAGCAATCCACTCATTGGGATATGCTCTAGAGCTGTAAAATGATCAAGATAATTTCATGGGATGCTGCCCAACACCACAAAATGATTCATGTCATTATGCTAATGGTGGATTGGAGTATCAACAAGAAATGATAGAGTATGAACACCTCCCAAAGACAAAAATTGAGTCCTATTTTGATGAATCTAATTACTGCTCATATTGTGGCTGGGAAGGTCAAAACCAAAGAGATTGTAATGCTCTATATTCTATTTAACAAGAGACATCATCACTTGATTATGCTATCAATACTTTCATGCAAGATTACTCCCCAGAACCACAAAATGATCCACACTGTAATGAATTCAACAATTACTCAGGCTGTGGGTGGAAGGATCAAAATCAAAGAGCATTCAACAGCCCATACTCTATTCATCAAGAGCCATCATCACTTGAGAGTACCCTCAATTCATTTATGCAAAACTGTCTAACCTCACCTCCCAGTTTTTCATTTGAACATTCTTCATCACTTGACTATGCTTTAACACAAACTTCCTTCCAAAACTCACAACCCACACAAAATTTCCTGAACCAAAGACTCTCAAAGATTGAGTCTATGCTTGAGAGATATGAAGAGGAGACGAGGAAATCTTGGGAAGAACAAGAAACCTCTCTCAAAAACATGGAAGTGCTTTTAAACCAAATGATAAGTGTGAAGGAGGAAGTGGAGGAGCAAGATGAAGAGGCCCCTATATCAAGTAAAATTTCAAAGAAGAATGAGGTTGTGGAGAAATATGAGCCTAGGATTCCATATCCACAAAGGCTACTTGTGGTGGCAGAAGAACATGAAGACTCACTCACAAAGGACTTAGCGGAACACCATGAAGAAGAAAGGGATGAAGTCAATCAAGGGAGTCCATACTCAAGTAAAGCAGAGAGCTACATAGAGGAAGGGTTCATTGAACCACCAATTCAAGAGGCTTTTGATGAAGAGGACACTCCAACAATCACACAACACCCAAGTCTTGATATCCAAGAAGTGAAGGCAACCAACAAGAGCACCGAAGAAAGGATTGTTACCAAGCTACAATTGGCCATATCCATGAAGAAGAAAAGGTCAACCACAAGCAATCCAACCCCTGATCTAGCAAGCAAGTTCAACCAAGCAAATAACAAAAGGAAGCTTGCTGGGAAGAGACCAAGACAGGGGACACTAACTGGCTCTTCTCTCTCCCTGAGGAAATTCCTCTTAACAAACTGGAAGAAGAGGAAGAAAGCCATGAATAGCATGTCAAGCTAATGACATTAAAAGAGCGCTTGTTGGGAGGCAACCCAACCGTAGGTAACATTTCCTTTCTTTGCTTTGTTTATTTTCAATAATTTGGCATATGATTGCATTCTAAGTTTGGTGTTGCCCTGCAACAAATTGACTTTCAATCTTCTCTGGGTACTTGCATCATTCTAAAATGAAAGTGTCACACTAAGTTTCTAAGTTTGGTGTGCCATTTAACTTTCTATGCAATGAACCCAGCAACACCACTTGTTTGTACAATCATAATACCTTTGCTTCTTAGGCCTGCAGTGTTATCTTTGTTTTGGTGTGACACTTTTTATTTCTCTTTGTTTTAGTCATTCCTTTGTTTTTAATACTTTCTTTTATTTTGTTCTTTAACTGTTTTGTTAATACCTTACCGAGAAATCCTTACTCGTGAAAATTTTTTCTCTTGGTGAGTATGTTAGAACAGTTTCCTTTTGCTTAGTTTTAGTTCAAATAAATTGACATGTGATTGCATTCTAAGTTTGGTGTTGCTATGCAACAAAACTTATTTCCAATCTTTACTGGATACTTGCATCAATTCCAAGTGAAAGTGTCACACTAAGTTTGGTGTGCCACTTATCCTTCATGCAATATATCATGCACACCCCACTTGTTTTTGCAATCACATTGTCTCTGTTTTTACTTCTTGTGCCTTTATTGTATCCTTAATTTTGCTTGCTTGAGCACATGCATTACTCACATTTTATTGTTAAAGACACTTATGATTCATCATAAACCCCATCACCACTGTTTTAGTTGTTGCTTGAGGATAAGCAATCATTCTAAGTTTGATGTTGGGAAGGGGAAGAATAGGAGGAAAATGACAACAACAATGAAGATGAACTACAAGGTGGTAAAGTTCCTTTTTTTCTAATTTATTTCCAGTACTTTAAACTGCATGATTGTCTTTTATTCCTTTCTATGCATGTGTGGCTGCTCCTTGTGAACAAGCATAGCTTGAATTTTGAATTGTAACATGATGCTGTGATATTATGACCACCATCTTGAATTTTATAAGTCAAAGTAATCAAGTAATCATGATCATAAACAAACAAGGTCATTAAAGAAGAACTTAGCATGGGCATATGAGTACTGGGAGGCTAGCATGATTAATTGTTATTGCTTAATGGCATTTGAATTTATTTAATTGAAGTTTTCATCTAGGACATTTTATGAAATTTTTGGAAATCATGAAAACCTTGAAAAAGCAAAAAGCAATTAAGGCAAGAAAAGAAAAAGGGAAAGAATGAGAAAGCTGAAGGCTCTAAGTACCAATGACAATTTATGAGTCAAGTACTTATGGTGTTTATGTATCAGGAAAAAAACTTGAAAACAAAACACTTAGAGTCAAGGCTATGCTCAAGTGCAAAAGTACTCCCTCAAAGCTCAAGGCTCTGAGCATCAATGATTAGAGAGTAAAAGAAAAGAAACAAATGAGCTAAAAGAGTCCTCTAATTAAATGCTTGTGGTGCTTATGTATCAAGTGGTAATACTTGAAAACAAAGCATTTAGAGTTGTAGCTTTTCAACTCATGGTGCAAAGCACCCAAAAGATAAGCTAAGAAGAGAATTAAAAGCTTGTTTCAATGAAGGAACATAAAGAAAAGATTTCATAAAATGAGCTAGATAGAAGCATCAATCATTTGAATTTCTTTTGTGATTGTAGCATGCATAGAAAACTAGCCAACCATGAACATTGAGTTGCTATTTCTCTCACCTTGGATTGTCAAACTTTATTGCATGATTCTTTTCTTGCTTGGGAACAAGCAAGGTTTAAGTTTGGTGTTGTTATGACTGCGCATCATGTTGTGTTTTTCTATACTTTTTCTTACAAGAAATTGATGATTAAAGCTTAATTATTGAGTATTTTAGTGCTTAAATAGTATATTGCTTTGATCTTTTGATTTGATAAACTTTGTAGGAAGTAAGTAGAAAAAGAAGAAAAAAAAAACACAAATTAAGCTCAATTAAGCTCAAAAGAAGAAAAGAGGAATTTTGGGGGCACACTTTGAAGTTTGAGCACGCTTTGGAACCTTAGGCCATACTTTTAAAAGCGTGGCCCATGATTTAATCAAGGAAGAGTGCTCTCAGGCAAGAGCGCTATGCTCTTTAACCAAGAACGCCTGCGATAAATAGAGTAGGAATATTCAGCTGGGGACGCGTAAGTGGTGCACGAAATTGTGATATCTAATAATGGCATTCAACTTGGTATGCGCATTTATAACTCAGCACTTTCTTCACAACTTCGCACAACTAACCAGCAAGTGCACTGGGTTGTCCAAGTAATAAACCTTACGTAAGTAAGGGTCGATCCCACGGAGATTGTTGGTATGAAGCAAGCTATGGTCATCTTGTAAATCTCAGTCAGGCGGATAATAAATGGTTATGGAGTTTTCGAATAATAATAATAAATAGACAGAAAATAAAGATAGAAATACTTATGTAGATCATCGATGGAAATTTCAGATAGGCGTATGAAGATGCTGTGCTCCTTCTGAATCTCTGCTTTCCTACTGCCTTCATCCAATCCTTCTTACTCCTTTCCACGGCAAGCTGTATGTAGGGCACCGTTGTCAATGGCTACATCCCACCCTCTCAATGAAAAAGGTCCAAATGCTCTGTCACGGCACGGCTAATCATCTGTCAGTTCTCGATCATGTCGGAATAGAATCCCTTAATTCTTTTGCGTTTGTCATCACGCCCAACAATCGCGAGTTTGAAGCTCGTCACAGTCATTCAATCCGGAATCCTACTCGGAATACCACAAACAAGGTTTAGACTTTCCGGATTCTCATGAATGCCGCCATCAATTCTAGCTTATACCACGAAGACTCTGATCTCATGGAATGGAAGGCTCGGTTGTCAGGCAAGGGCAACCATGCGTCGTGCATCAGGAATCCAAGAGATACACACTCTAACTTTCGCTTGTAGAACGGAAGTGGTTGTCAGGCACGCGTTCATAGGGACAGATGATGATGAGTGTCACGGATCATCACATCCATCAGGTTGAAGTACGAGTAGTATCTTAGAACAGAAATAAGATTGAATTTGAATAAAAGATAGTAGTAATTGCATTAAAACTTCGAGGTACAGCAGAGCTCCACACCCTTAATCTATGGTGTGTAGAAACTCCACCGTTGAAAATACATAAATGATGAAGGTTCAGGCATGGCCGAATGGCCAGCCCCCATAAACTTGATCAATAGCCTCCTAAGATGAATAATAGAATAAAACTGATACCAAAGATGTAGCGTGGTCAAAAAGACGACTAATACAATAGTAAATGTCCTATTTATACTAGACTAGCTACTAGGATTTACAGAAGTAAGTAATTGATGCAGAAATCCACTTTCGGGGCCCACTTGGTGTGTGCTTGGGCTGAGCTTGAGTTTTACACGTGCAGAGGCTTCTTTTGGAGTTGAATGCCAAGTTGTAACGTGTTTTTGGCGTTCAACTCTGGTTCGTGACGTGTTTCTGGCGTTTGACTCCAGAATGCAGCATGGAACTGGCGTTGAGCGCCAGTTTACGTCGTCTAATGACGAATAAAGTATGAAATATTATATATTGCTAGAAATCTCTGGATGTCTACTTTCCATCGCCGTTGCGAGCGCGCCATTTGGAGTTCTATAGCTCCAGAAAATCCATTTCGAGTGCAGGGAGGTCAGAATCCAACAGCATCAGCAGTCCTTTGTTAGCCTTTTATCAGAGTTTTGCTAGGTCCCTCAATTTTAGCCAGAAAATACCTGAAATCACAGAAAAACACACAAACTCATAGTAAAGTCCAGAAATGTGAATTTAGTATAAAAAATAATGAAAACATCCCTAAAAGTAACTATATCCTATTAAAAACTACCTAAAAATAATGCCAAAAAGCGTATAAATTATCCGCTCTTCACAACACCAAACTTAAATTGTTGCTTGTCCCTAAGCAACTGAAAATCAATTAGGCTAAAAAGAAGAGAATATACTATAAATCCCAAAATATCAATGAATATTAGTTCTAATTAGATAAGCGAGACTTGTAACTTTTTGCTTCTGAACAGTTTTGGCATCTCACTTTCTCCTTTGAAGTTTAGAATGATTGGCATCTATAGGAACTTAGAATTTCAGATAGTGTTATTGATTCTCCTAGTTAAGTTTATTGATTCTTGAACACAGCTACTTTTATGAGTCTTGGCCATGGCCCTAAGCACTTTGTTTTCCAGTATTACCACCGGATACATAAATGCCACAGACACATAGCTGGGTGAATGATAAACGAAATTTGTCATGCCGATATAGAATTCAATAATGGATATAATCGTGAGTATAGTCTAATCGACATTCGAACTTCGCATCAAACAATTCTTCAATCTATAACCGAGAGTACTAGTCTCCCGAGTCATCCTCCCTTGGAATTGCTAGAGCATGCATCTTATTGATTAGAAAGCCTTGTTATGATTCCTTGATGGTTTAGCAAAATAGGTGGCAAACAATCAATCTTTAAAAGACTTGGCTTAGGGTTGGCATTAGAAATTCTATCCTTATAGTTCCTTCAACGATGACAACAATTAGGCCTTGCTTCATTTAGTTAACCCCTAGGTATAGAGGAAAGTCAAATGAGAGTAATTAACTTGAGTCACAAGTCCTAGCTTTACCTTATGGAAATCTAGCTTTAGTGCACTCCAAGTCAATTAGCAATTTCTAATTCCAAATCAACAATTGACACAAACTATTCAACTCCTTCTAATAGCCCAAACCCTATGCCAAGTAAGAAACTTTTACTCCATAACTAGTGGTGGCATTTTATCAAACAATTGATGAGCAAGAATGAAAGACATAGTAAGAATGAGAAGAAAGTAGAATTAAAAATGCTTCAACACAAGAAATTAACAACAATTAACAAGAACAACAATGGAATTGAATTTCTCAAGAAATTGATAAAATCCAAAACTACAAAGTTGAATCTAGGATCTATGAGAATTGAACAATTACAAGCACTAATTGAGATTGGAGAAGAAGATCTATGATGTGAACAAAGTAAATTGAGAATTGCAATGGATCTCACCAAAGAGTGATTGAAAATTCAGAAAATGGATGAAGATGAACCCTAATGAGAGCTTGGAATCTCCCTCTCCTTCTCCAAGAGTGTAACTAACTAGAGCCAAAAATATCTAGAACAATCTAAAATGAGCTAAAAGTCCCTTAACCCTTCAATCTTTGGTCTTCTTAAGCTTTTCCAGCCAAGGCACTTCCCCAAGCTGGGATCCCCAACTGTCCCCACGCCCAGGTCACGTGACTCCTTAAAAAAATCATATTCGAGCATCGGTGCGCACGCGCAAAGCACGCGTGCGCGTCACTGGGGCATCTTGTAATTTGCGCGGAGGCGTAATGTACGCGTGCGCGCCCATGGGGATCATGGCCTAGCCGCTACACAAGCCGGCTCGTGGCTTGGCTCTTGGCTTTAACTTCTAGCTGCTCAATCCACGCGGGCGCGCCAAGTGCACGCACGCGCCCTTGCTGAAATTTCCAAAGCTCAATTTCTCATGCTCCCTTCCTTTGCGCCCGTTCTCCTTCTCTCTTCCGGTTCATCCCTGCCCTATATTCTGAAACCACTTAGCACACAGGTCACGGCATCGAATGGCACCAAGAGAAGATTAGAAATGTATCTAATTTAGTGCAAAATAAGCATGCTTTCATCCATGAGGCAAAATTAGGAAAGGAACACAAAGTCTTGTATTTTCATATAGAAAGCGTGTGGAATCATTGATAAAACCCCTGAAATCAATACAAGATAAACCCTCAAAATGGGGTTTATCAACCTCCCCACACTTGGATTCTAGCATGTCCTCATGCTTAGAGAAATGCAAAAGAAACGCAAAAGACCGAAGGATCATAAAGACATAAGACTCAAAAAGGGCAACCTACTTACATGAATGCAACTACGACTATTGCTAACATCTACTTGGTTAGGAACAAATCAACCTTCCTATGATATATGCAAGCATATAGGATACGATGGTGGTCAATATATAGGAATTACCAATTTTCGAGCATCAAGTGTAATATATGTAACCTTGCATGAAGAATGCTCGTGAAAGCCGGGAATCATGAATTAGAGCCTTCGAACCCTCACCGGAAGTGTTTACACTCTATTCGCTCAAGTGTCTAGGGTTGATTCTCTCAATTTTTCTCCTAATCATGCTCTCCAAGATTTGTTCTCCATCTAACAATCAACATTTATTCCATGCATGTGTACAAATATCATGAGGTCTTGTCTTTAGGTTGTAATGGGGCTAGGGTCAAGGTGGGATGCATTTTGGTTAAGTGAGTTTGAAATTTGAATCTTTGATAAGCTTAAACGTCCCACCTAACCTATGACATCCTATGTAATTAAATTCCAACCTAACTACCCATTTTTCACTCTTTCACATACTCATGTATTCCTTTTTAATTTCACACCACCTATGCATTGATTTTAGTGGACTATACTTTGATTTAGGGCATTTTGTCCCCTTTTTATTCCTTTCTTTTTTTTCTTTTCCTTTCTTTTTTCTATATATATATATATATATATATATATATATTTTTTTTTTTTTTCATATTATATTATTTTTTTTCTTTTTCTTTTGTTTTTCTCATCATTTTTTTTCTTCTATACAAGGATCTCAATGCATAAGGTTTTACATTTGATCAATGCATGAGTATGTACCCAATTCCCAATATTTTCAATAACAATACAAGAACTACCCCTTTTTATTCACCCAATGTCCCAAGGTTCCCACACTTGAATGATACTCACACACACTAGCCCAAGCTAATCAAAGATCCAAATAAGGGCTTTTATTGTTTTCCGCTTTAAGGCTTGTAATGTGCTAAATTGAGAACAAGTGGGTTAAGCGTAGGCTCAAATTTGGCTAACAAGGGAAAAATAAGGGGTAGGGCTATTTGGTGCGTGGGCTAATGAAATGATGGCCTCAATCATATAAATGCATGAATACAAGGAATAATGGACATATAGACTCAAACAAAGCAAGGATCACACTCATAGAGAGAAAACAATTGCACACAAGAAGGACAGTAGGTGACTATAAAATGTAGCCACAAAACAAGGCTCAAAGCTCACTAGCTTGTGTTCTTAACTCAAAATCCATGTTCCAAAATATAATTCTTCAAGCAAATTTGGCATCAAAATATTCGAAATTGGTAATGCCACGGTTGCCCCAAAGTATTGGTTTCCTAAGATAGAGTTTCATTGTTCCAACCAAGTAAACTTATCATGCAAATGATGTCAAAGAAGACCAAATCATGCAACCTATCCTAACTATAAAGGAGTTCAAAGAACAAAAATTTATTCGGGTGTTACCTATGGAGATCGGTCAGCCGACCTCCCCACACTTAGAACTTAGCACGGTCCTCCGTGCTATAGGTTACGCGCAATGGGTGGCCGAGTCCCGAGTGTCCCTCATCTCCAATGTCATTGCTATTTCCGCTTGAAGTTGCGGTGGACGTGGAGATATCTGGTTCTTCCATAGGTGGGGTGACAATGCTTAGAAGTTTCTTCACGTGAGCATATCGGCGTTGGTTACGCCTCTCATAACGGTCTAACTTCTTGTGAAGGTCTTCAAGGCGTTGGGTATCCAATTTTTGTGGTGTGGATGATGTAGTGGTGTTGCGAGTTGGTGTGGTTAGTCCAATGTCCTTGGTGAATTCCGGAGGCTTGAGGCACCTCTTGGTCGGAATAACATCGCCCTCGACCGGAATTGAGGTTCTCCTATCCTTAGCCTCTCGGTGGACGCCGGCCATTGCAACTAATTCGGTCACCATAGCGGGGAATGGTAGATTTCCCTTGGCATGAATGCGCCCCATGGATTGGTGAATGGCATGCGAAATGTCGACCGGTTTCTCCGTTAAGAGGCACCATATCAATAAGGCAAGCTCGGCGGTAATAGATGACCCATGGGTGCTCGGGAGCACGTAGTGAGCTAGAATTTGGGCCCATGCCGTGGCTTCTTGAGTGAGGTAGCGTGCATCTAAACCTTTTGGTCTTTGCTTTATGGTCCCCCGAATCCAACATGCATCGGGTAAAGCAATTACGCGGAGGACCGCGCTCCAATCGAACTCACGGTCATCGCATGCAGTCAGGACTTCTTGATAGGCATCATATCCATCCGCTAACGGCCCAATCCCAAGGACTTCTCGGATGGTTTCCACTGTGACTGACACTTGCTTCCGGCGCACAAATATTGATGTGAGAAGGGGTGAGTGGTAGTTGGAGTAGAATTCCACCACCCATGATAGATTGGCCTCCTTTGGTTGCCTCAAGAGGAACCTCCATTGCCTCCGGTCAATGTGTGGCATCACTATCGGAGTGAGGTGAGCCGGTAGGACTAGAAGAGGCTCTGGGTGATAATTCCTTTCAATCATTCTTGAGTAAACAAGTTCACAGTAGTGGTTAGGGAACTTGTTTGAATCCTTTGGAGGGTTGTCCTTCTCTAGAATATCAACGGGGCCCTTAGCCTTCTTTAGGAGTGGCTTGGCCGTTAGTTCTTGGCACGCTCTATTGGAGGTTGGCTTCTTCGGGGCTTTCCCTTTGTTCTTTTTGATGACCATCCTGCGATAGTAAAAAGGGAGATAACGTCAAACCCAAAGAAGCGTAATTGAATGTGATTATGCCAAGAAAAATTGTGCCGTAAGAATATGGGTATCCTTATTACATGACAGCTGCAACATGTAACTAAGATAATATGTGATAAGCAAGGCAAATCATGGGCATATGGTATAGGGGTGGTTTAAGCATGCAAGGAAAAGGCATGAGAAGCATATACCCTCAAATACCAAAGTGGAAATCAGTTTATGAGATAGTGAGTAGGTGGATTGGAGAATGTGGAGATGCACCCAAAAGTGATTAGTTAAGAGGCAATTAGTTATAATGAGCTCAAAACTCATGTATGCCTTTCCTCAAACACTTGGCGTGCATCTTTTTTTGTAGTATGTAAATAGATAAGGGGGAGAGCAATGTAACATTCCACAATCCAATATTAATCACTACAATGTACAGTGGTTGTAAGAAAATCATGCAACACATCTCATCTACCAATGCAAGAGAAGTTAGGACCCAAATGCCTATGAAGAGTTAATTGGAAAAAAAAAACAAAGACACCCCAAAGAAGTAACTAAAAAAGAGGGAGAAAAAGAAAGAGACTATCTAAAAGAAAATGAAATTAAATGACTAAGAATCAAAAAGAGAGAAGTAGAGCAAGAGGAAAGCCTAGTATAGTACCTTGAGAAAGATGGAGGAGGGTATGGGAGAAGAAGTTGTAAAGTGGAATGATGGAGAATGGAGGGGTAATGTAGGGGCCACCGGAGGTGGTGGTAGGAGGTGGTTGTGTGGAGGAAGGAATGGTAGTAGGTAAATGGGTAGTAGAGGGAGTGAGAAGAAAAAAGGGAGAAGAAGAATGAAGGGGGTAAGTGTGCTTCCTATTATGTTGACGTCGGACACCCACGCGTGCGCGCACGGTGCGCGCTCGCGCAAGGAAGCGGTGTGGGGTGATGGCGCGCGCGCGCACTTTGTGCGTGCGCGCCCCTGTGCTTGTGCTGGTAGCACAGGGGTGGCTTAGAGGTGGCACAACTCTCTGGAAGAAGTACCAGAAGTCGGTTGCAGGACTGTTGGCACGCGCGCGCATGGTGCGCGCACGCGGCAGTGCGGTCATGCCCCAGGCATGAGATGGGCCTGGGGTTGGCCTAACTCTCTGTGGAGTAGCCCAGAGGTTGGTGCAGGACGAGGGACGCGTGCGCGGCATGGGCGCGGGCACGCACCTTGTTTTGTGATCATTTGGGCGCGCTGGCGTCTAGTGCGCGTACGCGCAGAAGTGGTGGGCTGGTGGCTTAGTGCAGGCCCGAGAGTGGCCTAACTCTCTGGAATATGTACCAGGAGTGCACAAGGGTCATCGGCGCGCGCGCGCACGGTGCGCTAGCGCGTCGATCTGCAGATTTGTCAAAGCGTGCGTACGCGCTATGTGCGCGCACGCGTGATTGGCCTGTGCCTCAGGCATGGGGCTGGCGTGATGTGGGCTCAACTCTCTGTAAAATGTATGGAGGGGTACTTTTGTCGATCCATGCGTCCGCGCACTTTGCGCATCCACGTAGATGGTCGACAAATGCTTCATGGACGCGCGCGCGCCTGGTGCGCGCACGCGCAGAAGGGTGCCCTTTTCAAAGTTTGCATGTTTTCGCACCACTTTTAGCATTCCAACCCTCCAAACAGCCACTTAGGCACTATAGAAGGATGTTTTAACTTGATAAACTACCAAATGAACTTAACAAATGAAACAAAATTTGGATTGAAATTTAGCTACAACTACATCAATTACCTAGCTACCAAATATGAAGTCAAGTGTTAAGCAACTGTCAATCAAAGAAGAATTCAATGGCTATGTACAAAGGAAGATCTTACCATGGTGGGGTGTCTCCCACCTAGCACTTTTGTTTACCGTCCTTAAGTTGGACTTGACTAGCTCAGAGTTCTTGTTCAAGGGATGCATCCCTCAAGAGAAACACTTCGAATTCCTTGGAGTTCTTTCTTTGCTCGCCATGGTACAATTTGAGACGGTGCCCATTTACCTTGAAAATGTCCGGACTTGATGGGTGGCGCAAGTGGTAGACCCCATAAGGTTCTACTTTCTCTACTTGGTAGGGCCCATCCCACCTTGATCTAAGTTTTCTGGGTAGTAATCTCAACCTTGAGTTGTAAAGGAGGACTAGTTCACCGGGTCTAAATTCCCTTCTCCTAATGTTCTTGTCATGAATGGCTTTCATCTTTTCCTTGTAAAGCCTAGAATTATCATAGGCTTCTAATCTTAAGCATTCCAATTCCGCCAATTGAAGCTTTCTCTCTACTCCGGCTCCACCCAAACTCATATTGCATTCCTTTATGGCCTAATAAGCTTTGTGTTCGATTTCTACCGGTAGATGGCATGCTTTACCATATACAAGTCTAAAAGGGCTCATGCCAATGGGTGTTTTGTAAGCCGTGCGATATGCCCAAAGTGCATCGGAGAGTTTAGCGCTCCAATCCTTCCGATTCGGCTTCACAATCCTTTCCAACACATGTTTGATTTTCCGGTTAGAAACCTCCGCTTGGCCGTTTGTCTGAGGGTGGTAGGCCGTGGCGACTTTGTGTATGATGCCATACTTTCTCATGAGGCCGTCCATTTTTTTGTTGCAAAAGTTGGATCCTTGGTCACTTATGATTGCTCTTGGGGAGCCAAAGCGACAAATGATATTGTTCCTCACAAAAGAATAAACAACGTGAGCATCATCCGTCCGGGTGGGGATTGCCTCCACCCATTTTGACACATAATCGACGGCCAACAAGTTGTAGAGAAAGCCATTGGAATTTGGAAATGGTCCCATGAAGTCAATTCCCCATACATCAAAGATTTCACAAAAAAGCATATTTTGTTGGGGGATTTCGTCCTTCTTAGAAATATTTCCAAACCGAATGCATTGGGGACAAGATTTGCAATAGAGGGAAGAATCTTTGAGGAGGGTTGGCCACCAAAATCCGCAATCAAAGACCTTTCTTGCCGTTCTTTGGGGGCCGTAGTGGCCACCTCCTTCAGAAGAATGGCAAGCGTCCAAGATTGCTTGGAATTCGGTTTGAGGTATGCACCGTCGCACTATTTGGTCCGCCCTACACCTCCACAAATAAGGATCGTCCCAAACATAGTATTTGGATTCGCTTTTCAGCTTATCCTTTTGATGTTTGTTGAGATTGGGAGGGAAGGTGCGTGAAACCAAGTAGTTTGCTATTGGGGCATACCAAGGAATTACTTCCGAGGTTGCGTGCAAAGCATCTAAAGGAAAGGAGTCATTGATAGGAGTGGTGTCGCCTTTTGTGTGTTCGAGGCGACTTAGATGGTCCGCCACTAGGTTTTGGGAACCACTCCTATCCTTGATCTCCAGGTCAAATTCTTGTATCAAAAGCACCCAACTAATTAATCTCGGTTTTGATTCCTTTTTGGCCAACAAATACTTTAGTGCCGCGTGATCCGAGTACACTACAACCTTGGAACCAAGAAGATAGGCTCGGAACTTGTCCAAAGCAAAAACAATAGCTAGGAGTTCCTTTTCGGTAGTAGTGTAATTGGATTGGGCTCCGTCTAGTGTTTTGGAAGCATAAGCTATGACATAGGGAATCTTACCCTCGCGTTGTGCTAACGCGGCTCCTATCGCATAATTCGAAGCATCACACATGATTTCAAATGGTTGGGTCCAATTCGGTCCTCGCACAATAGGAGCTTGTGTCAATGCTACTTTAAGTTTGTCATATGCTTCCATACATTCCTTGCTCAGCTCAAATTCAGTATCCTTTTGTAGTAGTCGAGAGAGAGGCAAGGCCACCTTGCTAAAGTCTTTGATGAATCTCCTATAGAATCCTGCATGTCCAAGAAAAGAGCGGACTTCTCTCTCGGAGGAGGGGTAAGGTAAACTGGATATGATATTTATTTTTGCCGGATCTACGGAGATGCCTTCCTTTGAAACTATGTGTCCCAAAACAATGCCTTGTTTGACCATGAAATGACATTTTTCAAAATTTAAGACAAGGTTTGTTTTGGTGCATCTCTCTAAGACTTTTTCAAGGTTACCTAAGCAATGATCAAATGAATCACCGTACACACTAAAGTCGTCCATGAAAACTTCCATACATTGTTCTAGAAAGTCCGCAAATAAGCTCATCATGCATCTTTGAAACGTTGCCGGTGCATTGCATAGGCCAAATGGCATACGCTTGTAAGCATACTGGTGCGCGAAATTGTGATCACTACAACTTCGCACAACTAACCGGCAAGTGCACTGGGTCGTCCAAGTAATACCTTACGTGAGTAAGGGTCGATCCCACGGAGATTGTTGGTATGAAGCAAGCTATGGTCACCTTGTAAATCTCAGTCAGGCAGACTCAAATGGGTATAGTGATAAACGAATAAAGCATAAAGATAAAGATAGAGATACTTATTTATATCATTGGTGAGAGCTTCAGATAAGCGTATGAAGATGCCTTCCCTTCCGTCTCTCTGCTTTCCTACAGTCTTCATCCAATCCTTCTTACTCCTTTCCATGGCAAGCTCATGTAGGGTTTCACCGTTGTCAGTGGCTACCTCCCATCCTCTCAGTGAAAATGTTCCTATGCTCTGTCACAGCATGGCTAATCAGCTGTCGGTTCTCGGTCAGGCCGGAATAAAATCCATCGATTCTTTTGCGTCTGTCACTAACGCCCCGCCTGCTAGGAGTTTGAAGCACGTCACAGTCATTCAATCATTGAATCCTACTCAGAATACCACAGACAAGGTTTAGACCTTCCGGATTCTCTTGAATGCCGCCATCAGTTCTTGCCTATACCACGAAGATTCCGGTTAAAGAATCCAAGAGATATTCACTAGAGCCTCGTATGCTTGTAGAACAAGAGTGGTTGTCAGTCACTTTGTTCATGAGTGAGAATGATGATGAGTGTCACGGATCATCACATTCATCAAGTTGAAGAACAAGTGATATCTTGGAACAAGAACAAGCAGAATTGAATAGAAGAACAATAGTAATTGCATTAATACTCGAGGTACAGCAGAGCTCCACACCTTAATCTATGGTGTGTAGAAACTCCACCGTTGAAAATACATAAGAACAAGAGTGATCATTGGTTTCGGCCCCAGAGAGGGAACCAGAAGAACCAAGATCTGATCTAAGAACTAGATGTCCGAAGATGAAAATACAATAGTAAAAGGTCCTATATATAGAGAACTAGTAGCCTAAGGTGTACAGAGATGAGTAAATGACATAAAAATCCACTTCCGGGCCCACTTGGTGTGTGCTTGGGCTGAGCAATGAAGCATTTTCGTGTAGAGACTCTTCTTGGAGTTAAACGCCAGCTTTTATGCCAGTTTGGGCGTTTAACTCCCATTTTGGTGCCAGTTCCGGCGTTTAACGCTGGAAATTCTGAGGGTGACTTTGAACGCCGGTTTGGGCCATCAAATCTTGGGCAAAGTATGGACTATCATATATTGCTGGAAAGCCCAAGATGTCTACTTTCCAACGCCGTTGAGAGCGCGCCAATTGGGCTTCTGTAGCTCCAGAAAATCTACTTCGAGTGCAGGGAGGTCAGAATCCAACAGCATCTGCAGTCCTTTTCAGTCTCTGAATCAGATTTTTGCTCAGGTCCCTCAATTTCAGCCAGAAAATACCTGAAATCACAGAAAAACACACAAACTCATAGTAAAGTCCAGAAAAGTGAATTTTAACTAAAAACTAATAAAAATATACTAAAAACTAACTAAATCATACTAAAAATATACTAAAAACAATGCCAAAAAGCGTACAAATTATCCGCTCATCACAACACCAAACTTAAATTGTTGCTTGTCCCCAAGCAACTGAAAATCAAATAAGATAAAAAGAAGAGAATATACTATAGACTCCAAATTATCAATGAAACTTAGCTCCAAATTAGATGAGCGGGACTAGTAGCTTTTTGCCTCCGAACAGTTTTGGCATCTCACTCTATCCTTTGAAATTCAGAATGATTGGCTTCTTTAGGAACTCAGAATCCCGATAGTGTTATTGATTCTCTTAGTTAAGTATGATGATTCTTGAACACAGCTACTTTATGAGTCTTGGCCGTGGCCCAAAGCACTCTGTCTTCCAGTATTACCACCGGATACATACATGCCACAGACACATAATTGGGTGAACCTTTTCAGATTGTGACTCAGCTTTGCTAGAGTCCCCAATTAGAGGTGTCCAGGGTTCTTAAGCACACTCTTTTTGCCTTGGATCACAACTTTATTTCTTTCTTTTTCTTTTCTTTTTCTTTCTCCCCTTTTTTTTTCGTTTTTCTCTTTCTCTTCTTTCTCTTTTTTTTTTGTATTCACTGCTTTTTCTTGCTTCAAGAATCATTTTTATGATTTTTCAGATCCTCAGTAACATGTCTCCTTTTTCATCATTCTTTCAAGAGCCAACAATTTTAACATTCATGAACAACAAATTCAAAAGACATATGCACTGTTCAAGCATACATTCAGAAAATAAAAAGTATTGTCACCACATCAAACTAATTAAGCTAGTTTTAAAGATGAATTTGAAATCCTGTACTTCTTGTTCTTTTGTGATTAAAAACAGTTTTCATTTAAGAAAGGTGATGGATTCATATTCATAGCTTTAAGGCATAGACACTAAGACACTAATGATATAAGACACAAACATAGATAAACATAAGCATGAAAATTTCGAAAAACAGAAAAAACAAAGAACAAGGAAATTAAAGAACGGGTCCACCTTAGTGATGGCGGCTTGTTCTTCCTTTTGAAGATCCTATGGAGTGCTTGAGCTCCTCAATGTCTCTTGTTTGCTCCATCCTTTTCTTAGTGATGGGCTTGAGGTCATGCCTTCTCAGTTGAACCGGCTTTCCTCTTGAATCTCTCTTCCATTGAGCGCCCTCTTCACAAATGTTTATGAGGACTTGGTCCAACCTTTGATCAAAGTTGACCTTTCTTCATGGCCACAACTTCATAGAAGTGGTCTTGATGCACCCTTGAGATGAATCTATCCATCTCCCATGACTCGGAGGTGGAAGCTTTTGCCTTCCCTTTCCTCTTTCTAGAGGTTTCTCCGGCCTTGGATGCCATAAATGGTTATGGAAAAACAAAAAGCAATGCTTTTACCACACCAAACTTAAAAGGTTTGCTCGTCCTCGAGCAAAAGAAGAAAGAAGAGAGTAGAAGAAGAAGAAATGAGGAAGAAGGTAGTGGCTTTGTGTTCGGCCAAAAAGGGGGGAAGAAGTGGTTTGATTATGAATGGTGAATGGGTGAAGAAGAAGAGATGCTACACCAAGAGGGTGGTGGGGTATGTGGGGATCCTGTGGGGTCCACAGATCCTGAGGTGTCAAGGAAAAGTCATCCCTGCACCAAATGGCATGCAAAATCACGTTTTGAGCCAATTCTGGCGTTAAACGCCGGGCTGGTGCCCATTTCTGGCGTTTAACGCCAGGTTCTTGCCCTTTCCTGGCGTTTAACGCCAGTCTGGTGCCCCTTTCTGGCGTTAAACGCCCAGAATGGTGCCAGACTGGGCGTTAAACGCCCATTTGCTAGCCTCACTGGCGTTTAAACGCCAGTGAGTTCTTCCTCCAGGGTATGCTGTTTTTCTTCCTGTTTTTCATTCTGTTTTTGCTTTTTCAATTGATTTTGTGACTTCTTATGATCATCAACCTACAAAAAACATAAAATAACAAAGGAAAATAGATAAAATATAATCATTGGGTTGCCTCCCAACAAGCGCTTCTTTAATGTCAGTAGCTTGACAGAGGGCTCTCATGGAGCCTCATATTTTCTCAGAGCAATGTTGGAACCTCCCAACACCAAACTTAGAGTTTGAATGTGGGGGTTCAACACCAAACTTAGAGTTTGGTTGTGGCCTCCCAACACCAAACTTAGAGTTTGACTGTGGGGGCTCTGTTTGACTCTGAATTGAGAGAAGCTCTTCATGCTTCCTCTCCATGGTGACAGAGGGATATCCTTGAGCTTTAAACACAAAGGATTCTTCATTCACTTGAATGATCAGTTCACCTTTATCAACATCAATCACAGCTTTGGCTGTGGCTAGGAAGGGTCTGCCAAGGATGATGGTTTCATCCATGCACTTCCCAGTCTCTAGGACTATGAAATCAGCAGGGATGTAATGGTCTTCAATCTTCACCAAAACATCCTCTACAAGTCCATAAGCTTGTTTTCTTGAGTTGTCTGCCATCTCTAGTGAGATTCTTGCAGCTTGTACCTCAAAGATCCCCAGCTTCTCCATTACAGAGAGAGGCATGAGGTTTACACTTGACCCTAAGTCACACAGAGCCTTCTTGAAGGTCATGGTGCCTATGGTACAAGGTACTGAAAACTTCCCAGGATCTTGTCTCTTTTGAGGTAATTTCTGCCTAGACAAGTCATCTAGTTCTTTGGTGAGCAAAGGAGGTTCATCCTCCCAAGTCTCATTTCCAAATAACTTGTCATTTAGCTTCATGATTGCTCCAAGGTATTTAGCAACTTGCTCTTCAGTGACATACTCATCCTCTTCAGAGGAGGAATACTCATCAGAGCTCATGAAAGGCAGAAGTAAGTCCAATGGAATCTCTATGGTCTCATTTTGAGCCTCAGATTCCCATGGTTCCTCTTTGGGGAATGGTGGGCGAAATTGTGATTTATACTTTCACACAACTCGAATAATATTCCTTGGTAATGGCTCCAAAAACTTGGTGCACAATACCATGGTCTAAAATTAACTTCACAGTCTCGCTCAACTAACCAGCAAGTGCACTGGGTCGTCCAAGTAATAAACCTTACCTGAGTAAGGGTCGATCCCACAGAGATTGTTGGTATGAAGCAAGCTATGGTCACCTTGTAAATCTCAGTTAGGCAGATTAAAATTGTTTATGGTTTCGGAAATAGAAATAAGAAGATAGAAGATATAAAAGGGATAGAATACTTATGCAGATTCATTGGTGGGAATTTCAGACAAACGCATGGAGATGCTGTATGGCCCAAGGACGCCTGCTCTCCTATTGCTTCAACTCAATCCTTCTTACTCCTTTCCATGGCAAGCTGTATGTAGGGCATCACCGTTGTCAGTGGCTACATCCCATCCTCTCAGTGAAAATGGTTCTCTGCGGCTGTCACTCGCATGGCTAATCATCTGTCGGTTCTCAATCAGGTTGGAATAGAATCCATTGATTCTTTTGCGCTTGTCATCACGCCCAACCTTCAGGAGTTTGAAGCTCGTCACAGTCATTCAATCCCAGAATCCTACTCGGAATACCATAGACAAGGTTTAGACTTTCCGGATCCTCATGAATGCCGCCATCTATCTAACTTATACCACGAAGATTCTGTTGGGGAATCTAAGAGATACACATTCAAGCTCTGTTGCATGTAGAACGGGAGTGGTTGTCAATCACGTGCGTTCATACGTGAGAATGATAATGAGGGTTATCTAATCATCACATTCATCATGTTCTTGGGTGCGAATGAATATCTTGGAATAAGAATAAGAGAGAATTGAATGAAAGAAAATAGAACTGCATTAATACTTGAGGTACAGCAGAGCTCCACACCCTTAATCTATGGTGTGCAGAAACTCCACCGTTGAAAATACATAAGTGAAAGGTTCAGGCATGGCCGAATGGCCAGCCCCCATGTGGTCACAAGACCGAATGATCAAAAAAGACTTCCAATACATTAGTTAAATGTTCTATTTATAATAAACTAGCTCCTAGGGTTTACATGAGTAAGTAATTGATGCATAAATCCACTTCCGGGGCCCACTTGGTGTATGTTTGGGCTGAGCTTGATCAATCCACGAGCTGAGACTTCTCTTGGAGTTGAACTCCGAGTTATGACGTGTTTTGGGCGTTCAACTCCGGATCATGACGTTTTTCTGGCGTTTAACTCCAGACAGCAGCATGAACTTGGCGTTCAACGCCAAGTTACGTCGTCGATTTCCGAATAAAGTATGGACTATTATATATTGCTGGAAAGCCCTGGATGTCTACTTTCCAACGCCGTTGAGAGCGCGCCATTTGGAGTTCTGTAGCTCCAGAAAATCCATTTTGAGTGTAGGGAGGTCAGATTCCAACAGCATCAGCAGTCCTTTTGTCCGCCTTTTTCAGAGTTTTGCTCAAGTCCCTCAATTTCAGCCAGAAATTACCTGAAATCACAGAAAAACACACAAACTCATAGTAAAGTCCAGAAATGTGAATTTAACATAAAAACTAATGAAAACATCCCTAAAAGTAGCTTGAACTTACTAAAAACTACCTAAAAACAATGCCAAAAAGCGTATAAATTATCCGCTCATCACAACACCAAACTTAAATTGTTGCTTGTCCCCAAGCAACTGAAAATCAAATAGGATAAAAAGAAGAGAATATACTATAAATTCCAGAATATCAATGAATATCAATTATAATTAGATGAGCGGGACTTGTAGCTTTTTGCTTCTGAACAGTTTTGGCATCTCACTTTTTCCTTTGAAGTTCTGAATGATTGGCTTCTTTAGGAACTTAGAATTTTGGATAGTGTTATTGACTTTCCTAGTTAAGCATGTTGATTCTTGAACACAGCTACTTATGAGTCTTGGCCGTGGCCCTAAGCATTTTGTTTTCCAGTATTACCACCGGATACACAAATGCCACAGACACATAACTGGGTGAACCTTTTCAGATTGTGACTCAGCTTTGCTAGAGTCCCCAGTTAGTGGTGTCCAGAGCTCTTAAGCACACTCTTTTGCCTTGGATCACGACTTTAACCACTTAGTCTCAAGCTTTTTGCTTGGACCTTCATGACACAAGCACATGGTTAGGGACAGCTTGATTTAGCCGCTTAGGCCTGGATTTTATTTCCTTGGGCCCTCCTATCCATTGATGCTCAAAGCCTTGGATCCTTTTTACCCTTGCCTTTTGGTTTTAAGGGCTATTGGCTTTTTCTACTGCTCCTTCTTTTTCTATATACTTTTATTTTTTTCGAATGCTTCTTCTTTTTCACTGCTTTTTCTTGCTTCAAGAATCAATTTCATGATTTTTCAGATCATCAATAACATTTCTCTTTGTTCATCATTCTTTCAAGAACCAACAATTTTAACATTCATAAACAACAAGATCAAAAGACATATGCACTGTTCAAGCATTCATTCAGAAAACAAAAAGTATTGTCACCACATCAATATAATTAAACTAAATTCAAGAGCTATTTTCGAAATTTATGTACTTCTTGTTCTTTTGAATTAAAACATTTTTCTTTTAAGAGAAGTGAAGGATTAATGGAATTTATTCATAGCTTTAAGGCATGGTTACATACTAATGATCATGAAATAAAGACATAAAACATAGATAAACACAGCATTAAAAATCGAAAAGCAGAAAGAAATAAGAACAAGGAATGAATCCACCTGAGTGAGGGTGGCGCCTTCTTGAAGAACCAATGGTGCTCTTTGAGCTCCTCTATGTCTCTTCCTTGCTTCTGTTGAATGATTCATAGTAATTTTGGTGTTTCTACCCTTAGTTGCTTCCAATATTTGTGTGGAGGACAATTTATCCCCTGAGGTATCTCAGGGATCTCTTGATTTGCAGCCACATGTTCTACCACTGAGCTATGACGGCTTATATTAGTCTTTCCATCTCCCATGACTCAGAGGTGGAAGCTTTTTTGTCTTCCCTTTGAGGTTTCTCTGGCTTTAGGTGCCATTAATGGTAATGGAAAAGCAAAAAACTATGCTTTTACCACACCAAACTTAAAATATTGCTCGCCAGTTTTTTTTTTTTTTTTTGCAAGCCTTTTTCCTTGTTCCTGCTCATATAGGGAAGAAGAGAACAAGAAAAGAAAGAGAAATCCTCTATGTCACAGTAAAGAGGTTCCTTATTGTTAGTAGAAGAAGAAAGGAATAAAAGTGGAGAATCCAATCACAATGGTGAGGATAGAGGCAGTGATTGGAGATGAAGAGAGGTGAAGAGAAATGTTAGTAAATAAATAAAATAAATAGAAAGAGATGAGGGGGAGAGAAATTCAAAAATAATTTTGAAAAATGGGTTAGTGATTTTCGAAAATTAAAGATAAAATATAATTAAAATTAAAATTTAAAACAATTAATTAATTAAAAAGAATTTTTGAAAAAGAGGGAGGTATTTTCGAAAATTAGAGAGGAAAAAGTAGTTAGGTGGTTTTGAAAAAGGATAAGAAACAAACAAAAAATTAATTAGTTAGTTGAAAAAGATATTAAAATCAAATTTGAAAAGATAAGAGGATAAGAAGTTAGAAAAGATATTTTAAAATCAAATTTTTGAAAAAGATAAAATTTTGAAAAAGATATGATATAAAAGATATGATAAAAAGATATGATTTTTAAAAAGATAAGATTGAAAAGATATTTTTGAAAAGATATTATTGAAGTTAGTTTTGAAAAAGATTTGAATTTTAAAATCACAATTAATGACTTGACTCACAAGAAATCACAAGATATGATTCTAGAACTTCAAATTTGAATCTTTCTTAACAAGAAAGTAACAAACTTGAAATTTTTGAATCAAAACATTAATTTTTGATGCAATTTTCGAAAATATGATGTAAAGATAAGAAAAAGATTTTGAAAATATTTTGAAAAAGATTTTTGAAATTTTCGAAAATGATGAAAAAATGGAAAAGATATGATTTTTGAAAAAGATTTTAAAAAGATAAGATTTAAAAAGATAAGATATTTTTTTATTTTTGAAATTTTTTTTATGAGAGAGAAAAACACTAAAAATACTCAATGCATGAAAATTTTGGATCAAAACACATGATGCATGCAAGAACACTATGAATGTCAAGATGAACACCAAGAACACTTTGAAGATCATGATGAACATCAAGAACATATTTTTGAAAAATTTTCAAGAAAAGAAAACATGCAAGACACCAAACTTAGAAATTTTTCATGTTTAGACTCTATGAATGCAAGAATGCATATGAAAAACACCATACAACACAAAACAAGAAAATATGAAGATCAAACAAGAAAGTTCATCAAGAACAACTTGAAGATCATGATGAATGCTATGAATGCATGAATTTTTCGAAAATTTTATGCAAGAAAAAGATGAACATGCAATTGACACCAAACTTATGACTTGACAAAAGACTCAAACAAGAAACACAAAATATTTTTGATTTTTATGATTTTCTAATTTTTTTTTGTATTTTATTTGATTTTTTTTTCGAAAAATATATAGGAAAAATAAAATAAGAAATTCAAAATTTTTAATATGAATTCCAGGAATCTTCGCAATGTTAATTTAAAGCTCCAGTCCAGGAATTAGACATGGCTTAATAGCCAGCCAAGCTTTTGTGAAAGCTCCGGTCCAAAACACTAGACATGGCCAATGGCCAGCCAAGCTTTAGCATACAGCTAATAATCAAATTAACTTGCCTCTATGAAGATGGTTTTGAAGCCTCAGTCCAAAAGAATTTAGACATGGCTTTACAGCCAGCCAGGCTTCAACATGCTTCATGAAATTCTAGAATGCATATTAAAAAATTTTTTTGAATAATTTTTGAAAATAAGGAGAAGATTTTGAAAAGATTTTCGAAATTTTTTTTTTAATAAATAAAATAAAAATTACCTAATCTGAGTAACAAGATGAACTGTCAGTTGTCCATACTCGAACAATCCCCGGCAACGGCGCCAAAAACTTGGTGGGCGAAATTGTGATTTATACTTTCACACAACTCGAATAATATTCCTCGGTAATGGCTCCAAAAACTTGGTGCACAATACCATGGTCTAAAATTAACTTCACAGTCTCGCTCAACTAACCAGCAAGTGCACTGGGTCGTCCAAGTAATAAACCTTACGTGAGTAAGGGTCGATCCCACAGAGATTGTTGGTATGAAGCAAGCTATGGTCACCTTGTAAATCTCAGTTAGGCAGATTAAAATTGTTTATGGTTTCGGAAATAGAAATAAGAAGATAGAAGATATAAAAGGGATAGAATACTTATGCAGATTCATTGGTGGGAATTTCAGATAAACGCATGGAGATGCTGTATGGCCCAAGGACGCCTGCTCTCCTATTGCTTCAACTCAATCCTTCTTACTCCTTTCCATGGCAAGCTGTATGTAGGGCATCACTGTTGTCAGTGGCTACATCCCATCCTCTCAGTGAAAATGGTTCTCTGCGGCTGTCACTCGCATGGCTAATCATCTGTCGGTTCTCAATCAGGTTGGAATAGAATCCATTGATTCTTTTGCGCTTGTCATCACGCCCAGCCTTCAGGAGTTTGAAGCTCGTCACAGTCATTCAATCCCAGAATCCTACTCGGAATACCATAGACAAGGTTTAGACTTTCCGGATCCTCATGAATGCCGCCATCTATCTAACTTATACCACGAAGATTCTGTTGGGGAATCTAAGAGATACACATTCAAGCTCTGTTGCATGTAGAACGGGAGTGGTTGTCAATCACGTGCGTTCATACGTGAGAATGATAATGAGGGTTATCTAATCATCACATTCATCATGTTCTTGGGTGCGAATGAATATCTTGGAATAAGAATAAGAGAGAATTGAATGAAAGAAAATAGAACTGCATTAATACTTGAGGTACAGCAGAGCTCCACACCCTTAATCTATGGTGTGCAGAAACTCCACCATTGAAAATACATAAGTGAAAGGTTCAGGCATGGCCGAATGGCCAGCCCCCATGTGGTCACAAGACCGAATGATCAAAAAATACTTCCAATACATTAGTTAAATGTTCTATTTATAATAAACTAGCTCCTAGGGTTTACATGAGTAAGTAATTGATGCATAAATCCACTTCCGGGGCCCACTTGGTGTATGTTTGGGCTGAGCTTGATCAATCCACGAGCTGAGACTTCTCTTGGAGTTGAACTCCGAGTTATGACGTGTTTTGGGCGTTCAACTCCGGATCATGACGTTTTTCTGGCGTTTAACTCCAGACAGCAGCATGAACTTGGCGTTCAACGCCAAGTTACGTCGTCGATTTCCGAATAAAGTATGGCCTATTATATATTGCTGGAAAGCCCTGGATGTCTACTTTCCAACGCCGTTGAGAGCGCGCCATTTGAAGTTCTGTAGCTCCAGAAAATCCATTTTGAGTGCAGGGAGGTCAGATTCCAACAGCATCAGCAGTCCTTTTGTCCGCCTTTTTCAGAGTTTTGCTCAAGTCCCTCAATTTCAGCCAGAAATTACCTGAAATCATAGAAAAACACACAAACTCATAGTAAAGTCCAGAAATGTGAATTTAACATAAAAACTAATGAAAACATCCCTAAAAGTAGCTTGAACTTACTAAAAACTACCTAAAAACAATGCCAAAAAGCGTATAAATTATCCGCTCATCAGGGAACTCATTGGAGGTCATTGCACGCTCATTGAAGTCTTCCTCAGTGGCGTTCACTTCCTCCCCTTCCTCTCCAAATTCGGCCATGGTTATGGCTTTGCACTCTCCTTTTGGATTTTCTTCTGTATTGCTTGGGAGAGTACTAGGAGGGAGTTCAGTAACTTTCTTGCTCAGCTGTCCCACTTGTGCCTCCAAATTCCTAATGGAGGACCTTGTTTCAGTCATGAAACTTTGAGTGGTTTTGATTAGATCAGAGACCATGGTTGCTAAGTCAGAGGGGTTCTGCTTAGAATTCTCTGTCTGTTGCTGAGAAGATGATGGAAAAGGTTTGCCATTGCTAAACCTGTTTCTTCCACCATTATTGTTGAAACCTTGTTGAGGTCTCTCTTGATTCTTCCATGAGAAATTTGGGTGATTTCTCCATGAAGAATTATAGGTGTTTCCATAGGGTTCTCCTAGGTAATTCACCTCTTCCATTGAAGGGTTCTCAGGATCATAAGCTTCTTCTTCAGAGGAAGCATCCTTAGTACTGCTTGGTGCATTTTGCATTCCAGACAGACTTTGAGAAATCAAATTGACTTGTTGAGTCAATATTTTATTCTGAGCCAAAATAGCATTCAGAGTATCAATCTCAAGAACTCCTTTCTTCTGACTTGTCCTATTGTTCACGGGATTTCTTTCAGAAGTGTACATGAATTGGTTATTTGCAACCATTTCAATGAGTTCTTGAGCCTCTGTAGGCGTCTTCTTCAGATGAAGAGATCCTCCAGTAGAGCTATCCAAAGACATCTTGGATAGTTCAGAGAGACCATCATAGAAAATACCTATGATGCTCCATTCAGAAAGCATGTCAGAAGGACATTTTCTGATTAATTGTTTGTATCTTTCCCAAGCTTCATAGAGGGATTCTCCATCCTTCTGTCTAAAGGTTTGGACTTCCACTCTAAGCTTACTCAATTTTTGAGGTGGAAAGAACTTTGCCAAGAAGGCATTGACTAGCTTTTCCCATGAGTCCAGGCTTTCTTTAGGTTGAGAGTCCAACCATATTCTAGCTCTGTCTCTTACAGCAAAAGGGAATAGCATCAGTCTGTAGACCTCAGGGTCAACCCCATTAGTCTTGACTGTGTCACAGATTTGCAAGAACTCAGCTAAAAACTGATGAGGATCTTCCAATGGAAGTCCATGGAACTTGCAATTCTGTTGCATTAGAGAAACTAACTGAGGCTTAAGCTCAAAGTTGTTTGCTCCAATGGCAGGGATAGAGATGCTTCTCCCATAGAGGTCGGGAGTAGGTGCAGTAAAGTCACCTAGCACCTTCCTTGCATTGTTGGCATTGTTGTTGTTTTCGACTGCCATATCTTCTTCTCCTTTGAAGAATTTGGTTAGGTCCTTTACAGAGAGTTGTGCCTTAGCTTCTCTTAGCTTTCGCTTCAAGGTCCTTTCAGGTTCAGGGTCAGCTTCAACAAGAATGCCTTTGTCTCTGCTCCTGCTCATATGAAAGAGAAGAGAACAAGAAAATATGGAATCCTCTATGTCACAGTATAGAGATTCCTTGAGGTGTCAGAGGAAAAGAAAGGTAGAAGACAGAAGTAGAAAATTCGAACTTATCAAAGAAGATGGAGTTCAAATTTTACATTAAGGGATAGTGTTAGTCCATAAATAGAAGGATGTGAGAAGAAGGGAAGTATTTTTCGAAAATTAAGTAAAAGATTTTGAAAACATTTTGAAAAATTGATTGATAATTTTCGAAAACTCAAAGTGGAAAAGAAATCAAGTGATTTTTGAAAAAGATTTTGAAATTTAGAAATTAAAAAGATTTGATTGAAAACTTATTTTGAAAAAGATGTGATTAAAAAGATATGATTGAAAAGTTATGGTTTTAAAAAGATGTGATTGAGAAGATATGATTTGAAAACAATTTTAAAAGATATGATTTGAAAACAATTTGAAAAGATATGATTTTAAAAATTAATGACTTGCCTAACAAGAAAAGATATGATTCAAACATTAAACCTTTCTCAACAGAAAAGGCAACATACTTAAAATGTTCAATCAAATCATTAATTGTTAGTAAGTATCTTTGAAAAAGGAAAGAAATTGATTTTGAAAACATTTGATTGAAAAGATATGATTTGAAAAAGATTTGATTTTGAAAAACTTTTGAAAACTTGAAAAAAAATTGATTTTGAAAACAAAATCTTCCCCCTTGTGCCATCCTGGCGTTAAACGCCCAGAATGGTATCCATTCTGGCGTTTAACGCCCAAAACTCTACCCTTTTGGGCGTTAAACGCCCAACCAGGTACCCTGGCTGGCGTTTAAACGCCAGTCTGTCTTCTTCATTGGGCATTTTTGAATGCCCAGCTTTTTCTGTATAATTCCTCTGCAGTATGTTCTGAATCTTTAATTCTCTGTATTATTAACTTGAAAAGACACAAATTAAAAATATTTTTGGATTTTTAATAATGAAGAATAATCAAAATGCAACTAAAATCAAATAACAATGCATGCAAGACACCAAACTTAGCAGTTTGTATACTGTTGACACTAACCAAATGAGAATGCACATGAGAAACACAAAACACTCAAGTCAATAGAATTCTAAGATCAAAACAAGGAAATCATCAAGAACAACTTGAAGATAAATGAAGACACATGCATAAATTTGAAAAATGCAAGAAGAACAGAAACATGCAATTGACACCAAACTTAAAATGAGACACTAGACTTAAACAAGAAATATTTTTTTTTTGTTTTTATGATTTTGTAATTTTTTTGGATTTTTCGAAAATTAAGTGGAAGAGGAAAATAAAGGTATCAAAATTCTTAATGAGAATTCCAGGAATCATGCAATGTTAGTCTAAAGCTTTAGTCTAAAGGAATTAGACATAGCTAGCTAAGCTTCAGCAGGACATTGCATTCAAGAGCTAAATTGATGATGATCAATCAGCTTTGGTGATGATAAGAACATCACCTTGAAACACTAGAATTCATTCTTAAGAACTCTGAAGAAAAATAATACCTAATCTAAGCAACAAGATGAACCGTCAGTTGTCCATACACGAACAATCCCCGGCAACGGCGCCAAAAACTTGGTGCGCGAAATTGTGATCACTACAACTTCGCACAACTAACCAGCAAGTGCACTGGGTCGTCCAAGTAATACCTTACGTGAGTAAGGGTCGATCCCACGGAGATTGTTGGTATGAAGCAAGCTATGGTCACCTTGTAAATCTCAATCAGGCAGACTCAAATGGGTATAGTGATAAACGAATAAAGCATAAAGATAAAGATAGAGATACTTATGTATATCATTGGTGAGAGCTTCAGATAAGCGTATGAAGATGCCTTCCCTTTCGTCTCTCTGCTTTCCTACAGTCTTCATCCAATCCTTCTTACTCCTTTCCATGGCAAGCTCATGTAGGGTTTCACCGTTGTCAGTGGCTACCTCCCATCCTCTCAGTGAAAATGTTCCTATGCTCTGTCACAGCATGGCTAATCAGCTGTCGGTTCTCGGTCAGGCCGGAATAAAATCCATCGATTCTTTTGCGTCTGTCACTAACGCCCCGCCTGCTAGGAGTTTGAAGCACGTCACAGTCATTCAATCATTGAATCCTACTCAGAATACCACAGACAAGGTTTAGACCTTCCGGATTCTCTTGAATGCCGCCATCAGTTCTTGCCTATACCACGAAGATTCCGGTTAAAGAATCCAAGAGATATTCACTAGAGCCTCGTATGCTTGTAGAACAAGAGTGGTTGTCAGTCACTTTGTTCATGAGTGAGAATGATGATGAGTGTCACGGATCATCACATTTATCAAGTTGAAGAACAAGTGATATCTTGGAACAAGAACAAGCAGAATTGAATAGAAGAACAATAGTAATTGCATTAATACTCGAGGTACAGCAGAGCTCCACACCTTAATCTATGGTGTGTAGAAACTCCACCGTTGAAAATACATAAGAACAAGAGTGATCATTGGTTTCGGCCCCAGAGAGGGAACCAGAAGAACCAAGATCTGATCTAAGAACTAGATGTCCGAAGATGAAAATACAATAGTAAAAGGTCCTATATATAGAGAACTAGTAGCCTAAGGTGTACAGAGATGAGTAAATGACATAAAAATCCACTTCCGGGCCCACTTGGTGTGTGCTTGGGCTGAGCAATGAAGCATTTTCGTGTAGAGACTCTTCTTGGAGTTAAACGCCAGCTTTTATGCCAGTTTGGGCGTTTAACTCCCATTTTGGTGCCAGTTCCGGCGTTTAACGCTGGAAATTCTGAGGGTGACTTTGAACGCCGGTTTGGGCCATCAAATCTTGGGCAAAGTATGGACTATCATATATTGCTGGAAAGCCCAGGATGTCTACTTTCCAACGCCGTTGAGAGCGCGCCAATTGGGCTTCTGTAGCTCCAGAAAATCCACTTCGAGTGCAGGGAGGTCAGAATCCAAGAGCATCTGCAGTCCTTTTCAGTCTCTGAATAAGATTTTTGCTCAGGTCCCTCAATTTCAGCCAGAAAATACCTGAAATCACAGAAAAACACACAAACTCATAGTAAAGTCCAGAAAAGTGAATTTTAACTAAAAACTAATAAAAATATACTAAAAACTAACTAAATCATACTAAAAATATACTAAAAACAATGCCAAAAAGCGTACAAATTATCCGCTCATCACATACGTTCCAAAGGGGCAAGTAAATGTGGTTTTTTCTTGGTCCTCTAGAGCAATGTGAATTTGGAAGTATCCAGAGTAACCATCAAGAAAGCAATAATATGATTTACCGGCTAGTCGATGAAGCATTTGACCAATGAACGGTAGTGGGAAGTGATCTTTTCTTGTGGCCGCATTCAACCTTCGGTAGTCTATGCATACTCTCCAAGAATTTTGCACTCTTGTTGCTATAAGTTCACCGCTTTCATTTTTGATTGTGGTCACCCCGGATTTCTTTGGCACCACTTGGACCGGGCTTACCCACTCGCTATCCGAGATAGGATAGATGATGTCCACTTCAAGTAGCCGAGTGACCTCTTTTTTCACAACCTCAAGAATGGTTGGATTAAGTCTCCTTTGAGGTTGTTGGACCGGTCTTGCTCCTTCTTCAAGAAATATGCGATGCTCGCATACTTGGGGGCTTATTCCCACTAGATCCGCCAAACTCCACCCGATTGCCCTTTTGTTTTTCCTCAATACATCTAGCAACTTTTCTTCTTGTTGAGGAGTTAGCTCTTTTGCAATTATCACGGGGAGCTTTTGGGCTTCATCAAGATATGAGTACCTTAGGTGGGGTGGTAGTGGCTTCAATTCCATCTTTTTGTCATTCTTTGAAGTTTGAGTTTCCGGATGGTTTGTATGGTGTGTGGTGTTTAGTTTGCTTGGACCTTCATTTGCTTCTTCAATCATGTACTTCTCATCTAATTTTGCAAGGTGCACTTCGGCAACCATGTTGTCAATTGGGTCACACCGGAATAGAGAGTGATTCTCCGGTGGATGCTTCATTGCTTCTTCTAGGCTAAAACTTACGACTCTCCCATCTATTTCAAATGAGTAGGTTCCCGAGTAGGCATCTAGCTTAAATCTGGAAGTTCTCAAAAATGGTCTTCCAAGTACGATGGATGATGCTCTCTCGGTTTCGCTTGATGGCATTTCAAGGACATAGAAGTCAATCGAAAACAGCAACCCTTTGATATTCACCAATACGTCTTCCGCAACACCCGTCACGGTTATTATGCTTTTATCCGCTAGGACAAATCTTGCCGTCGACCTTTTTAGTGGTGGCAACTTCAATACCCGGTAGACGGAGAGCGACATGATGCTAACACATGCTCCGAGGTCACACATACAATCTATAAATTGAACTCCATTGACGGTGCAAGTGACCATACAATGGCCCGGATCATCACACTTCTCGGGCAATGCTCCCATTAAAGCGGAAATAGAACTCCCCAATGGGATGGTTTCCAATTCAAGAATTCTATCCTTGTTCATGCATAGATCTTTAAGGAATTTTGCATATCTAGGAACTTGATGGATAGCATCAAAGAGGGGGATGGTTACCTCAACTTTCTTGAATATTTCTACCATTTTGGGGTCGAGTTCTATGCGCTTTCTAGCTTTCTTTGCAAGTGTTGGAAATGGGAGTGGTTGAGCAATTTCTTCTTCCAAGGTTCTCTTAGCCTTGGGGGTCTCCTTTGTTGGTTGAGCTTCATCCTCAACTACGACTTGTGGTGTCTCCTCTTCCACTACCTCTTCTATATCTATTCTCTCCTCCTCTTGAGCGATTGTGATGGGATTTGAGTCCTTTGCTCCCTTCTCTTTTAATTGTGTTCCGGATCTAAGGGTGATGGCATTGATGCCTCCCTTAGGATTGGGTTGAGGTTGAGAGGGAATGACGCTTTGGATTGGGGGTTGAGGAGTGGGATTTGTTGGTGTGTCCATTCGTGCAAGAAGAGCTTGTAGTGTAGAGGTGAGGCCGGTGAGACCGGAAGCAAGTGTGTTTTGTAGTTCGTTTTGGCCTTGGATGATGGTCTGGAGTGTTTCATCTTGGTTGGAGGGGGCGGTTGCATATGTGAGTTGAGGAGTTTGTGATTGGTTGGGTAGTGGTCTTTGATGGTGGTTGGTATGTTTGGTAGTTTCTTTGTGGGTTTTGTTGGTTGTATGGTTGATTTTGTTGGTTGTATGATGGCCGGTTTTGTGAGAAATTTTGTGAGTTGTTGCTCCATCTTTGACCTCCTCCATTGTTGTTGTTGTCCCTATTCCCTTGTTGGTGATTGTCTCTCCAATTTTGATTGTGATACCCACTCCCTTGATTGTAGCTTCCTCCTTGATAAGGGTGCCCTTGGTTAGGATTACCGCCTTTGTAGTACCCTTGATTTGGGCGGTCATAGAAATTATGGGTAGCCGCCAAAGTGTTATCTTCTTGAAGGCTCGGGCACTCATCCGTGTAGTGGGAATAGCAAGAACAAATGCCACACACTTTTTGAGGGACCAATTGTTGATTGTGTTGTTGAGGGGGTAGGGAGTGTTGTTGGTATGATTGAGGTTGTTGTTGGCTCAATTGGAGTTGTTTTAAGATGGATGTCATTTCGCTCAAGGATTGAGTTAGAGCGGTGGTTTCACTACTAGTTGATACCTCATTCACGGTTCTTGGGCGGTTGACTCTTCGTCTCATATGTTGATTTGATTCGGCTAAGTCAATGATAAGTTGCCATGCCTCCTCCGCTGTTTTATATTTAGACAAAGAACCATTGCTAGAAGTGTCCAAGAGAGTTCTATCTTGTTCTCGCATCCCTTGACATATGTATCCAAGCAATACTTGAGTGTCAAGCATGTGATTAGGGCATGCGTCTAGTAGCTTACGAAACCGTTCCCAATACTCGTATAGCAGTTCCGTTTCACCTTGCACAATACAAGACATTTCCTTCTTTAGCCTATCCATCTTCTCCGGAGGCAAAAATTTATCCAAGAATCCTCTTCTAAGTAAGTCCCAATCAGAGGTGACTTCACTAGATAGAGTGTAGAACCATTCTTTAGCCTTGTCCTCAAGAGAGAAAGGGAAAGCAAACAACCATATAGCAACTTCATCAGATCCTTCCCGTCTAGTTGTTGAGCATATACGATGAAAGTCTTTGAGATGTCGAATAGGTTGATCAAAGCGGTCTTAAGTTAAAAGTTTGCATTCAAGTTGGGGTGAGTTACATGAAGGGGTTGAAGGACATAATCCGGTGCACCCGCTTCCTTGATGGTAACTCTCCTCGGAGCATCCATGGCGTTAGTACCTAAAACAAAAGAAGAGTTGTTAGTGATATTGATGGAAGAATGACTAATGCCTTCTTTGAGTGACGGTTCAATGTTCACTTTTAGTAAGGTGGTTGAGGTGGTGAAAACCTCTTCACCTTTTCCAAACTTTAGCCACCTCCGAGCTTGTCTAATATGAAACAAAGTTCGTTCTATTTCCGGATCAAAGGGGACTAAGCTCGGATTCGGTTGTGAACGCGTCATGCAATGAAGGGGAAGTGAGATTCATGGCAACGATGAGGGGTTAGTCACTTGAACAATTTACAATGAAATGCAACTATGAACGTATATACACATATTTACTCTAAATAATAACATGGCACACTAAGCAAATTCCCCGGCAACGGCGCCATTTTGATAAACGAAATTTGTCATGCCGATATAGAATTCAATAATGGATATAATCGTGAGTATAGTCTAATCGACATTCGAACTTTGCATCAAACAATCCTACAATCTATAACCGAGAGTACTAGTCTCCCAAGTCATCCTCCCTTGGAATTGCTAGAGAATGCATCTTATTGATTAGAAAGCCTTGTTATGATTCCTTGAAGGTTTAGCAAAATAGGTGGCAAACAATCAATCTTTAAAAGACTTGGCTTAGGGTTGGTATTAGAAATTCTATCCTTATAGTTCCTTCAATGATGACAACAATTAGGCCTTGCTTCATTTAGTTAACCCCTAGGTTAGAGGAAAGTCAAATGAGAGTAATTAACTTGAGTCACAAGTCCTAGCTTTACCTTATGGAAATCTAGCTTTAGTGCACTCCAAGTCAATTAGCAATTTCTAATTCCAAATCAACAATTGACACAAACTATTCAACTCCTTCTAATAGCCCAAACCCTATGCCAAGTAAGAAACTTTTACTCCATAACTAGTGGTGGCATTTTATCAAACAATTGATGAGCAAGAATGAAAGACATAGTAAGAATGAGAAGAAAGTAGAATTAAAAATGCTTCAACACAAGAAATTAACAACAATTAACAAGAACAACAATGGAATTGAATTTCTCAAGAAATTGATAAAATCCAAAACTACAAAGTTGAATCTAGGATCTATGAGAATTGAACAATTACAAGCACTAATTGAGATTGGAGAAGAAGATCTATGATGTGAAAAAAGTAAATTGAGAATTGCAATGGATCTCACCAAAGAGTGATTGAAAATTCAGAAAATGGATGAAGATGAACCCTAATGAGAGCTTGGAATCTCCCTCTCCTTCTCCAAGAGTGTAACTAACTAGAGCCAAAAATATCTAGAACAATCTAAAATGAGCTAAAAGTCCCTTAACCCTTCAATCTTTGGTCTTCTTAAGCTTTTCCCGCCAAGGCACTTCCCCAAGCTGGGATCCCCAACTGTCCCCACGCCCAGGTCACGTGACTCCTTAAAAAAATCATATTCGAGCATCGGCACGCACGCACAAAGCACGCATGCGCGTCACTGGGGCATCTTGTAATTTGCGCGGAGGGGTAATGTACGCGTGCGCGCCCATGGAGATCATGGCCTAGCCGCTACACAAGCCGGCTCGTGGCTTGGCTCTTGGCTTTAATTTCTAGCTGCTCAATCCACGCGGGCGCGCCAAGTGCGTGCACGCACCCTTGCTGAAATTTCCAAAGCTCAATTTCTCATGCTCCCTTCCTTTGCGCCCATTCTCCTTCTCTCTTCCGGTTCATCCCTGCCCTATATTCTGAAACCACTTAGCACACAGGTCACGGCATCGAATGGCACCAAGAGAAGATTAGAAATGTATCTAATTTAGTGCAAAATAAGCATGTTTTCATCCATGAGGTAAAATTAGGAAAGGAACACAAAGTCTTGTATTTTCATATAGAAAGCGTGTGGAATCATTGATAAAACCCCTGAAATCAATACAAGATAAACCCTCAAAATGGGGTTTATCAGTGAACCTTTTCAGATTGTGACTCAGCTTTGCTAAAGTCCTCAGTTAGAGGTGTCCAGAGTTCTTAAGCACACTCTTTTGCTTTGGATCACGACTTTAACCACTCAGTCTCAAGCTTTTCACTTGGACCTGCATGCCATAAGCACATGGTTAGGGACAGGTTGATTTAGCCGCTTAGGCCTGGATTTAATTTCCTTGGGCCCTCCTATCCATTGATGCTCAAAGCCTTGGATCCTTTTTACCCTTGCCTTTTGGTTTTAAGGGCTATTGGCTTTTTCTGCTTGCTTTTTCTTTTTCTTTCTATATATTTTTTTCGCAAAATTTTTTTTCGCAAGCTTTTGCTTTTTCACTGCTTTTTCTTGCTTCAAGAATCAATTTTTATGATTTTTCAGATTGTCAATAACATTCTCTTTGTTCATCATTCTTTCAAGAGCCAACAATTTTAACATTCATAAACAACAAGATAAAAAATATGCACTGTTCAAGCATTCATTCAGAAAATAAAAAGTATTGTCACCACATCAATATAATTAAACTAAATTCAAGGATAATTTCGAAATTCATGTACTTCTTGTTCTTTTGAATTAGAAACATTTTTCATTTAAGAGAGGTGAAGGATTTATGGAATTATTCATAGCTTTAAGACGTAGTTACTCAATACTAATGAGGTAGAGACACAAAACATAAACACACATATAGCATAAAAATAAAAAAAAAACAGAAAAAATAAGAACAAGGAATGAATCCACCTTAGTGATGGTGGCGCTTTCTTCTTGAAGAACCAATGATGTCCTTGAGCTCTTCTATGTCTCTTCCTTGCCTTTGTTGCTCCTCCCCCATTGCTCTTTGATCTTCTCTAATTTCATGGAGAATGATAGAGTGTTCTTGATATTCCACCCTTAATTGATCCATATTGTAACTCAAGTCTTCTAGAGAAGTGTTGAGTTGTTCCCAATAGTTGTTGGGAGGAAAGTGCATCCCTTGAGGCATCTCTGGGATTTCTTGGTGATGAGCTTCCTCATGCGTCTCTTGGGATCCATGAGTGGGCTCTCTTGTTTGTTCCATCCTCTTCTTAGTGATGGGCTTATCCTCCTCAATGGGGATGTCTCCTTCTATGATAACTCCAGTTGAGTAACATAGATGGCAAATAAGATGAGGAAAAGCTAGCCTTGCCATGGTAGAGGACTTTTCGACTATTTTGTAGAATTCAAGGGAGATGACTTCATGAACTTCTACTTTCTCTCCAATCATGATGCTATGAATCATGATGGCCCGATCCACAGTAACTTCGAATCGGTTGCTAGTGGGGATGATGGAGCATTGGATGAACTCCAACCATCCTCTAGCCACAGGCTTGAGGTCCAATCTTCTTAATTGAACCGGCTTGCCTTTGGAGTCTCTTTTCCATTGAGCTCCTTCAACACATATGTCCATAAGGACTTGGTCCAACCTTTGATCAAAGTTGACCCTTCTTGTGTAGGGGCGTGCATCTCCTTGCATCATGGACAAGTTGAATGCCAACCTCACATTTTCCGGACTAAAATCTAAGTATTTCCCCCGAACCATTGTAAGATAGTTCTTTGGATTCGGGTTCATACTTTGATCATGGTTCCTAGTGATCCATGCATTGGCATAGAACTCTTGAAGCATTAAGATTCTGACTTGTTGAATGGGGTTGGTCAGAACTTTCCAACTTCTTCTTTGGATCTCATGTCGGATCTCCGGATACTCATTTTTCTTGAGCTTGAAAGGGACCCCAGAGATCACCTTCTTCTTGGCTACAACATCATAGAAGTGGTCTTGATGGGCTTTGGAGATGAATCTTTCCATCTCCCATGACTCGGAGGTGGAAGCTTTTGTCTTCCCTTTCCCTTTTCTAGAGGTTTCTCCGGTCTTAGGTGCCATAGGTGGTTATGGAAAAACAAAAAGCTATGCTTTTACCACACCAAACTTAGAATATTACTCGTCCTCGAGCAAAAGAATAAAGAAAAGAGGAAAAGGAAGAAAAAATATAGAGGAGAGTGGGGGGGGGGAAGGTGTATTTGGCCAAGGTGTAGAAGATGGGGTTGTGTTGTGTGAAAATGAAAAAGGATGGAGGGGTTTATATAGTGAGGGGAGAGGGGGTAGGTTCGGCTATTTAGGGTGGGTTTGGATGGGAAAGAAATTTTGAATTTTGAAGGTAGGTGGGGTTTATGGGAAAGAGTGGATGGATGTGAGTGGTGAAGGGGGGTAATTGGAAAGAGAGATTGAGGTGATTGGTGAAGGATTTTTGGGGAAGAGTGTTTATGAGGAAGAGAGGATGAATGCAAAGAAGAGGAGAGAAGGTGAGTTGAGGTAGGTGGGGATCCTGTGGGGTTCAGAGATCTTGGGATGATCCTGTGGGGTCTACAGATCCTGAGGTGTCAAGAATTTACATCCCTGCACCAATTAGGCATGTAAAACGCCTTTGCATACAATTCTGGCGTTTAAACGCCGAAGTGATGCTTATTTTGGGCGTTCAACGCCCAATTGCAGCATGTTTCTGGCGTTGAACGCCAATTCCATGCTTGTTTCTGGCGTTCAGCCCCAGCTCTCCTCAGGGTATATTCCTGGCATTTAAACGCCAGGACGCTGCTTGTTTCTGGCGTTCAACGCCAGATTCATGCTCTGTTCTGGCGTTGAATGCCAGCCAGATGCTCCATACTGGCGTTTGAACGCCAGTAAGTCCTTCCTCCAGGGTGTGATTTTTCTTCTGCTGTTTTTAATTCTGTTTTTAATTTTAGTATTTTTTTTGTGACTCCACATGATCATGAATCTAATAAAACATTAAAGAAAAATAAAATAAAAATAAAATTAGATAAATAAAAATTGGGTTGCCTCCTAATAAGCGCTTCTTTAATGTCAATAGCTTGACAGTGGGCTTTCATAGAGCCACACAGGTGATCAGGTCAATGTTGTAGACTCCCAACACCAAACTTAGAGTTTGTATGTGGGGATTCAACACCAAACTTAGAGTTTGGATGTGGGGATTCAACACCAAACTTAGAGTTTGGCTGTGGCCTCCTAACACCAAACTTAGAGCTTGATTGTGGGAGCTTTGTTTGACTCTGTACTGAGAGAAGCTTTTCATCAATGGCACCATCAACATGGACGCTCAATTGCAATCTCAACTCTTTATCACAACTTCGCACAACTAACCAGCAAGTGCACTGGGTCGTCCAAGTAATAAACCTTACGCGAGTAAGGGTCGATCCCACGGAGATTGTTGGTATGAAGCAAGCTATGGTCATCTTGTAAATCTCAGTCAGGCGGATTCAAATGGTTATGGAGGATTGATAAAACATAAAATAAAGATAGAGATACTTATGTAATTTATTGGTGAGAGCTTCAGATAAGCGTATGGAGATGCTTTGTCCCTTCCGTCTCTCTGCTTTCCTACTGTCTTCATCCAATCCTTCTTACTCCTTTCCATGGCAAGCTGTATGTTGGGCATCACCGTTGTCAATGGCTACAGTCCCGTCCTCTCAGTGAAAATGTTCAACGCGCTCTGTCACAGCATGACTATTCATCTGTCGGTTCTCGATCATGTCGGAATAGAATCCAGTGATTCTTTTGCGTCTGTTCATACCCTGACCGAGCTCTCCAAACTCGGGAAGTTCGCAGAAGGTCCGACCTCGTCCCAAAGGCCCACGCCTAAGGTAGGACCTCGGACAAATAAAGAAGAAGGCCCATCAAAAGGAACAAAACCCAAAACCTAAAGGCCGAAAAAGGCCTAGGAAAGGCGGTTCCACAAAAGATAGAGATAAGACTCCCAAAGATAAGATAAGATAAGAATATCTTATCCAGGGAAGATCACGACCAACCACTATAAATACACTGGAGCACCCAGGTATAACTCATACTCTAATTCTACTCAATATCTGCTAGGACCCATGCTAACTTAAGCATCGGAGTGTCATTGCAGGTACAACCCCCAGCCGCTCAGCACACCAAGCTCGGGTCACGGAACCCCTACCTCGGGTCTTGCCAGACGACCGAGCTACACGTTTCAGGTAACCCTCGGAACATTGGCGCCGTTGCCGGGGACCCTGGAAGTCATCCCTTTACCATGGCGGACGACCCTCCCAACAATAACCACGCTACATCAGAACAAGAAGAGGAAATTGACACCGGAGAACGACCGGACAGCCCTCTATCACCACGCACTCCAGGAGGAAACAAACAGAATCGCCCAAAGACATCACTTCCAAACAAAAATCCACAAAATCCCGAAAAAGAAGAGAGCTCAGAAATTCTAGAAGCAGTACGGGCACAGCAAAACCGACTGAAACAACTCGAAGAGGACATAAAAAAGCAGAAAGAAACTGAACAAGATTTGAGAAGGGAAGCTCGCAAGCGCAGAGAGTTAGAAGAAAAGCTGCGGAAGATAGAGGCCGAGTTGAAAGACCGGACGGAACGCGGCACCACCCCCGAAAACACCATGATCCCTTCACGCAAGAGATCATGAAGGAGACGGTACCGCGAAACTTCAAACCACCTGATATGGATCTCTACGACGGCACCACCGACCCAAGTCACCACCTCAGCAACTTCCGAAGCAGAATGTACCTGGTCGACGCCTCCGACGCGATTCGGTGCAAAGCCTTCCCCACCACTCTCACCAAGTCGGCCATGAAGTGGTTCGACAACCTGCCACCAGGATCAATCTCCAGCTTCGAGGACCTAACCAAAAAATTCCTAACAAGGTTCTCTATTCAAAAGGACAAGGCAAAACATGCCCCCAGTCTACTCGGGATCAAACAGGGTAACCAAGAAACTCTCCGAGAATACATGGAGCGATTCAACAAAGCCTGCCTGGACATACAACACTTGCCCACTGAAGCAGCCATCATGGGACTAGCAAACGGCCTAAAAGAAGGACCATTTAGCCAATCCCTATCCAAACGATACCCGACCTCCTTATACGAGGTGCAAGAGCGGGCAGAAAAATATATCAACATGGAGGAAACCTCCCAGCTAAGAGACTCTTCTAGGAAGGAATCAACCTACCCACTCCGAGACCGAGATCGAGAACAGAAAAAGAAAGAAGAGTCCAACTCGGACAAACCACGGAAGTACCATAGCTACACTCCCCTCCGAGTTTCCCTGGTAGACGTCTACAGAGAAGTATGCCACACCGAAAAAATCCCACCGCCCCGACCTTTAAAACACAAGAGAGCGGGGAGAGATCGGTCCGAATACTGTGAATACCACAAGCTCTACGGTCATTCTACTAATGACTGCCACGACCTGAAGAATGTTATAGAAAAGCTAGCCAGAGAAGGAAAACTCGACAGATACATAGCGGAAAAAGGAGAAGAGACCAAAAAGAGAAGGAGGGGAGATAACGAGGATCGGGCCGAACAGACCCTGCGAACCCCTGAAAGGCACATGCACATGATAAACGGAGGTTTTGTAGGCGGAGGAACATCCAGATCCTCGCGAAAAAGACACCTCAAAGAGATCTATCATGTTCGAGAAGACAATCCCCTGCCCGAGCTGCCAACCATCTCATTTACCCAAGAAGATGCTCAGGGGATAATACCCGGCCACGACGATCCTATGGTGATCACCATTATCCTAGCAAACGCCAACTTACATCGAACCCTGATTGACCAAGGAAGCTCAGCAGATATCCTGTTCAAAGCGGCCTTCGACAAGCTCGGACTTGAAGAAAAAGAGCTAAAGGCCTATCCCTCCGACCTATTTGGGCTAGGGGACACCCCGATCCACCCCTTAGGATACATCTCGCTACACACTACCTTCGGAAGAGGCGAGCAATCTAAAACGTTAAGCATCGACTACATTATAGTCGACGTTACCTCAGCATACAATGCCCTCATTGGGCGACCAACCCTAAACAGACTGGCAGCTGTGGTCTCAACCCCACACCTCTGTATGAAGTTCCCTACCGCAAAGGGAATCGCCACCCTAAAAGGCGACCAAAAATTAGCACGGCGATGCTACAACGAAAGTCTAAGCCTAAAAGGGAAAGAAGTCAACACAATAGAACTCGGGCGAGTTCAAACCCGAGAAGACCTTCGGCCACAACCAGAGGGAGAAACCGAAAGGATCCAAATCGGGAACACACCTGAAAAAGTAACAAACATTGGAGCAAACCTCGAAGCAGGCCTAAAGGAGGAACTCATAACCCTCTTAAGGGAGAATTCCGACCTCTTCGCCTGGAAGGCCTCCGACATGCCAGGCATAAGTCCCGACCTGATGTGCCATAAGCTATCAGTATACCCGGGATCCAGACCCGTCCAACAGAGACGCCGGAAGCTCGGACCCGAGCGCATGCAGGCAATAGAAGAACAGGTACAAGCACTGCTAGATGCAGGATTCATTAGGGAAGTAAAATATCCCCTATGGCTCGCAAACGTGGTCCTGGTAAAAAAGCCCAACGGAAAATGGAGGATGTGCGTCGATTACACGGATCTCAACAAAGCCTGCCCTAAAGACCCATATCCACTACCAAACATCGACGCCTTAGTCGACGCAGCCTCAGGCTACAAATATCTCTCCTTCATGGATGCATACTCGGGATACAATCAAATCCCGATGTACGGACCCGACCAAGAAAAGACCTCGTTCATAATCCCAAGGGCAAACTACTGCTACGTAGTAATGCCCTTCGGGCTGAAGAACGCCGGGGCAACCTACCAGAGGCTAATGAACAAAGTATTCTCAGAGCACATCGGGCTACAGCTAGAAGTGTACGTCGACGATATGCTGGTAAAGACACAAGAAGACAGAAACTTGGTTCCCGACCTCACAAGTGTCTTCGGCACCCTCAGGAAACACAACATGAGACTTAACCCGACCAAGTGCACCTTCGCCGCAGAAGCCGGAAAGTTCTTAGGCTTCATGCTGACTCAAAGAGGCATCGAAGCAAACCCGGACAAATGCCAAGCGATACTCAAAATGAAGAGCCCGACGTGTGTCAAAGAAGTACAACAACTAAATGGAAGGCTAGCCGCCCTATCAAGATTCTTGGCAGGATCAGCGATAAAATCACTACCTCTCTACTCACTCCTAAAGAAAGGGAAACCCTTCTCATGGACCCCGGAGTGCGAAAAAGCCTTCCAAGAATTCAAGGAATTCCTCGGGCAGCCACCAATCCTAACCCGACCTTTAAAAGGGGAAGAGCTCGTATTATACCTCTCGGTCGGACATCGGGCAGTTGCTTCAGCATTAATACGAGAAAATGACCAAGGACAACACCCCATATACTTCGTAAGCAAGGCACTACAAGGGGCCGAATTAAACTATCAGAAAATAGAGAAATTCGCCTACGCCCTAGTATTCACGGCTCGGAGGCTCCGTCCCTACTTTCAAGCCCACACCATCAAAGTCCGGACGAACCAACCCATGAGACACATCCTACAAAAAATAGACATGGCAGGACGAATCCTACAATGGGCGGTGGAACTGTCCGAGTTCGACCTCCACTATGAAGCCCGGACTGCCATAAAATCTCAATATCTAGCCGACTTCATCGCAGAATATACTGAGACCCCGGGAACCCCACTCTCGTGGAATCTGTATGTCGACGGGTCCTCAAACAAAACAGGAAGCGGAGCCGGTGTTATACTCGAAAGCGACCAAGGAACACGGATAGAGCTATCCTTAAAATTCGAGTTCCAGGCTTCAAACAACCAAGCCGAATATGAGGCCCTACTAGCAGGACTAAAGCTAGCCGAAGAGGTCGGAGCCCAGAGAATCACGATCTTCAGCGACTCCCAGGTCGTCACATCACAAGTAAATGGAAGTTACCAGGCCAAAGACCCTACTATGAAAAAATACCTGGACCAAACACAGGCACAATTACGACACTTCCCAGAAATACAAATCCAGCACATACCTCGGGAACAAAATGCCCGGGCAGACGCCCTCTCGAAGCTCGCTAGCACCAAGCCCGGAGGCAACAACAGAAGTCTTCTCCAAGAAACCCTACAATCTCCCTCCGTGCTAAGAGAGGAAGAAACGTTAAATATATCCAACCAACAGCAAGGATGGATGACCCCCATACTCAACTACCTGAAGTCAGGAACTCTCCCCATAGAAAGAAAAGAAGCTAAAAGGCTTACAAAGGACGCCCAGAATTATACGCTAATTCACGACGTATTATACAGAAGAGGATTCTCAAACCCCCTCCTTAGGTGCGTTCCGACCTCAGAAACAAAGGGCGTCCTCGAAGAAGTCCACGAAGGCATGTGTGGGAACCATCTCGGAGCTCGGGCACTATCCAAGAAAGTAGTCAGGGCCGGGTTCTACTGGCCGACCTTACAAAGAGATGCGACAGAGTTTGTGAAAATATGCCCCCCTGCCAAAAACACGCCAATTTTCACAAGGCACCGCCCGAAGACCTTATCAGCATCACTGCGCCATGGCCCTTCGCAAAATGGGGACTCGACCTACTCGGCCCGTTTCCACAAGGACCGGGGCAAGTCAAATACCTCATAGTAGGGGTCAACTACTTCACAAAGTGGATCGAAGCCGAACCCTTAGCCACTATTACGGCTCAGAAAAGCCGTAAATTCCTATACAAAAACATCGTCACGAGGTTCGGAGTCCCCTACTCCATCACAACAGACAATGGAACACAGTTCACGGACACAAGTTTTCAGAACTTGGTGGCCGAACTAAAAATCAAACAGCAATTCACATCGGTCGAGCACCCACAAGCCAATGGACAAGCAGAGGCTGCAAATAAAGTCATCTTGGCCGGGTTAAAGCGAAGACTCCAAGAGGCCAAAGGGGCGTGGGCCGACGAACTCCCCCAGGTACTATGGGCATATCGGACAACCCCGCACTCTACAACGGGAGAATCCCCATTCTGGCTAGCTTACGGGATGGAGGCAATGATTCCTATCGAAATAGATGAAGGGTCGCCCAGAGTCATCTTCTACAACGAAAGAGGCAACCCACAGGCACAAAGGGAAGAACTCGACCTCCTCCCCGAGGTCCGAGAAAGAGCCCGAATCCGAGAAGAAGCCTTAAAACGGCGAACGGCCCTCAGATACAATCAAAAGGTAATAAAGCGAAGCTTCTCCAGTCACGACCTGATTCTAATCCGAAATGACATCGGAACACAAAAGTCGGGAGAAGGAAAGCTAGCCACAAATTGGAAAGGGCCCTACAAGGTAACAGAAGTCTTAGGGACAGGCTACTACAAAATATCCGACCTAGAAGGCAATGAGCTGCCCAGGACCTGGCACGCCTGTAATCTAAGACGGTACTACAGCTAGAAAAACTTAACCCGAGGTGTACTCTTTTTCCCTACAAGGGTTTTTTAATGAGACACCCGGTTAAGTAGGATACCCGACCTAAAGGGTAAACACTTTGTAAATATTCTTTCTTTTTAATACTAATCAAATTTCTCTATTTTCTCTTCCTCATGATGAAGCAAATCCTAGAAAGTACCCCACCAAGGCGCATTAATTTATGCTCGGCAAAACGCAAAAAATCATTTGCCAAGAGACCATACAAGGTCGGCAAAGATAAAGCGACGAGGTTCAAATTAATGTGAGAAGTTATAAAGTAACTCTGAAATGGCTCGAAAAGCCAAATAAAAAAGAGGTTACAAAAATAACTTAAAAAGGCCGACCAAACGACGAAGTCGGACCCAACAAAGGGAAAAGTTATAAAGTAACTCTAAAATGGCTCAAAAAAGCCAAATAAAAAGAGATTACAGAAATAACTCAAAAGAACCGACCAACGACAAAGTCGGACCTAACAAAAAGGAGGTACTCGAGCACCCGATGTCCGAGAAAAAGCTCGGCCCGAGAAAGAAGCCTTAAAACGGCAAGAACCAGGATTTCGAAAAACGCTTACTAAAAAGTTGCTTTACAAAAAGCAACTAAAAAGTACAAAGCGAAAAGAACGAAATCGAAAGAAGTTTCAAAACGCTAGCTAAAAAGTTGTTATCTGAAAAACAACTAAAAAGCACGAAAGCGGAGACATAAAGTCAAAACGCTAGCTAAAAAGTTGTTATCCGAAAAACAACTAAAAAGCACGAAAGCGGAGACATAAAGTCAAAACGCTAGCTAAAAAGTTGTTATCCGAAAAACAACTAAAAAGCACGAAAGCGGAGACATAAAGTCAAAATGCTAGCTAAAAAGTTGTTATCCGAAAAACAACTAAAAAGCACGGAAGCGGAAACATAAAGTCAAAACGCTAGCTAAAAAGTTGTTATCCGAAAAACAACTAAAAAGCACGAAAGCGGAAACATAAAGTCAAAACGCTAGCTAAAAAGTTGTTATCCGAAAAACAACTAAAAAGCACGGAAGCGGAAACATAAAGTCAAAACGCTAGCTAAAAAGTTGTTATCCGAAAAACAACTAAAAAGCACGAAAGCGGAAACATAAAGTCAAAACGCTAGCTAAAAAGTTGTTATCCGAAAAACAACTAAAAAGCACGAAGGCAGAAACCAAAGGTCAAAACACAAACACCGCATAATAAAGTCACCACAAGTGGCTAAATAAAAGCAAAAAGTGTCCAAAAGTGTTCACAAAAGCCATCCAACAAAAAGCCCACAGGCCGGGCAAACCACTAAAAAGATCACAGAGGATCAAGGTCCTTTCCGGTCTCCGCATCAACAGAAGGCTGCGGAGGGAACATCAAAATCGGGACTGCATCGACAGCACCATCATCCCGGCTTGAAACCTCCACACCAGATCTATCCTCAGCCAAAGGTGAAGTCGGGTTCACAACCGGAACCTCGGGGTCGGACACCGGAGCCTTGTGGTCGGACACCGGAACCTCATCCTCGGCAGGAGCAGGAACAATCTTTCCCTCCACAACAATGTTTCCGTACTGAATAAGCTCAGATCCAGGTCGGGAGCAAGAACCCGGACCTGATCCCTCAAATTCACAAACATAGCATCCATACCCTTGGCCACATTATCTTCCAGCTCGTAAAAATCATCCCGAGCAGACTGCAACTTCTCCTTCGTCTCCACAAGCTCGGCATACAGCTTAGTATAGTTCTCCGTCGCCACCCTCGCCATCTCCTCAGATGTCTTCGCCGCCGCCACAGCCGCGGTGGCCCTAGTTTTCTCTTCCTCCAAAGAGGCCTCCAGCTCAGTAATCCTGGCAGCCTTCAGTTGACTAATCTTATCAAGCTCGGACCGTGCCTTCTCAAGTCGGGAGCTGGTCGCCCCAAGGGGAGCTTTCTTGAACTCCCGAGCAATAGCGGCATGAAGACTAGCCATCCGAACACAGCTCCGCGCCATATACTGAAAGTGATGCTCCATAGACGCATCATCAGTAGAAATAAAGGTCTGGGGGAGAATGTGCTGCTCAATCCAACCAAGAGCGTCAAAATCCTTATCATTGAAACCGGCAAGCTCTTGAGAGGTCTTCTGTTTCTTGGGGGGAGGACCCGAGGTCGAAGACGGGGAAAGGTGACCGGGTCCGGAGGTCGGAGGATCTTGAGTTATAGCTCGGAACTGAGGAGTCGGAATGGTCTTCGACCGAGTCTGAACACCCACGGTAGTCTTCTGCGGAGAAGATCGGGCAGAAGCCTCAGCCTCGATATTCCGAGCAGCCGCAGACTTCTTCGACCGACGAAGGAACTTCATGGAATCAGCCTGAGAAGACATCTCTGCAGAAACAAAAGAAAGGGATTATCACAACAGAAAAACCTCCAAAACGAAGCCAAAATACTAAGATGAAATCTCAAAGAGGTCGGGAACTACCTAACTCGGAACGGAGAAGGCTTGGATCTCCCAACATTTTCTTCGTATCCAAGTGAGGTGCCCGACCCCATAAACTGCTCAACACACCCACAAAAGCCTGCTCCACCTCATCTAGACTCTCAAAAGTATACTTAACCGACACTACATTCTCCTGCCAACAAAGAGGAAAAGAAGGCTCCCCACTCTCATCTAGAAAGAAAGGTCGGACATCTCCAGCAGCCCGGACCTTGAAATAGTAGTTCTTGAAATCATGAAACGACTCATCATACAAGGTACAAAACTTCTTTCCCTGGTTAGCCCTAAAAGAGACCCAGGACACCTTCCCAGCACCCGACCCCGGCTTCGTCAACACGAACAGATAGGAAAAAAGAGAAACAGAAGGGGAGACGCCCAAAAACTGACACAAAAGTTGAAACAGCTTTAAAAACGCCCAAGAATTTGGATGGAGTTGCGTAGGGGCAAGGTTACAAGACCAAAGGACCTCGGACTCCAAGTCGGTAAAAGGAAGTCGTACACCCAGCTTAGAGAAAAAACAATCGTAAGCATAAAAGAATAGCTTCTCGGAACTTTCTAAAGGCAGGAAGCACACTCTCTCCTCGGACTCCGGGGCTACTAGCTCATAATCCCGCTCAGACTCCCTGTTCTCACAAATACTACACTCCCTACGGAACCTAACTAGATACTCAGAATCTACAACAGAAGGGACCCTTAGAGGAACAGGATCTACCCAACCAAGACCACTCGGAATCTTGGTCGACATTGCTTGAAACACCTTTCGAGACATAAAAAATCTTGCCTACAAAGAAGAATACAACAGCAAGCCAAAAATCACATAATAGGCAGACAGCAAAAAACCCATTCAGCAGAAGCAAGAAAACAAAGTTCTTTTAGAAGAAAAAATGCAGTAACCCGAAAACAAAGTACCAAGAGAAAAGAGCCCCCCCCCACATACAAACAACCAAAACAATGGCGGCGCCTCTTTTCGGGGCAACCCCAGCATAGAAGAAAAAGAAACAAAAGCATATGTGCACAGCGAAAGTAAAGACGAGAAACAAACCTGGAAGAAAGGAAGAAGACGACGAGCTCCGATGCAAGAAGAACGAAAACAGCGGCGCAGAGGAAACCCGAAAAACAACGCACAGAAAGAATCGGAGAAGAAGAACAGAGAGAAAGAAGGAAGATGCTCGAAAGAGAGGTGGCGAAAAACCCAGAAAAAGGGAAAGGGAACAGAATAAACAAATAAAATGAGGAAAGGGGCAAATAAATAATGCCTTCACAGAGCCCGAACGGAAATCGAGGAGAAACGGTAAAAAGCAATAAATGCTGAAACGGCCATTTTCAAATTTTGAAAAGACGACTATGCCCGAGCTCGACCTCTCAAAAGGACGAACTCGGACAGGGGCACTGTTCATACCCTGACCGAGCTCTCCAAACTCGGGAAGTTCGCAGAAGGTCCGACCTCGTCCCAAAGGCCCACGCCTAAGGTCGGACCTCGGACAAATAAAGAAGAAGGCCCATCAAAAGGAACGAAGCCCAAAACCTAAAGGCCGAAAAAGGCCTAGGAAAGGCGGTTCCACAAAATATAGAGATAAGACTCCCAAAGATAAGATAAGATAAGAATATCTTATCCAGGGAAGATCACGACCAACCACTATAAATACACTGGAGCACCCAGGTATAACTCATACTCTAATTCTACTCAATATCTGCTTGGACCCATGCTAACTTAAGCATCGGAGTGTCATTGCAGGTACAACCCCCAGCCGCTCAGCACACCAAGCTCGGGTCACGGAACCCCTACCTCGGGTCTTGCCAGACGACCGAGCTACACGTTTCAGGTAACCCTCGGAACAGCGTCTATCACTAACGCCCCACAATCGCGAGTTTGAAGCTCGTCACAGTCATTCAATCCTTGAATCCTACTCGGGATACCACAGACAAGGTTCAGACTTTCTGGATTCTCAAGAATGCCGCCATCAATTCTTGCTTATACCACAAAGATTCTGATTAAGGAATCCAAGAGATAAACATTCAAGCCTTGTTTGCATGTAGAACGGAAGTAGTTGTCAGGCACATGTTCATAAGTGAGAATGATGATGAGCGTCACATAATCATCACATTCATCATGTTCTTGGGTGCAAATGAATATCTTAGAACAAGAATAAGCTGAATTGAATAGAAGAACAATAGTAATTGCATTAATACTCGAGGTACAGCAGAGCTCTACACCTTAATCTATGGTGTGTAGAAACTCCACCATTAAAAATACATAAGTAATAATGGTGATCATTGGCTTCAGTCCCAGAGAGGGAACCAGAAGAACCAAGATGAAAATACAATAGCAAAAGGTCTTATTTATAGAGAACTAGTAGCTTAGGGTTTACAAAAATGAGTAAATGACGTAAAAGTCCACTTCCGGGCCCACTTGGTGTGTGCTTGGGCTGAGCATTGAAGCTTTCATGTGTAGAGACTTTTCTTGGAGTTAAACGCCAGCTTTTGTGCCAGTTTGGGCGTTTAACTCCCACTTTTGTGCCAGTTCTGGCGTTTAACGCCGGGCAGTCTTGAGCTGATTTGGAACGCCGGTTTGGGGCATCAAATCTCAGGCAAAGTGTGAACTATTATATATTACTGGAAAGCCCAGGATGTCTACTTTCCAACGCAATTGAGAGCGCGCCAATTGGATTTCTCTAGCTCCAGAAAATCCACTTAGAGTGCAGGGAGGTCAGAATCCAACAGCATTTGCAGTCCTTTTCAGCCTCTGAATCAGATTTTTGCTCAGGTCCTTCAATTTCAGCCAGAAAATATTTGAAATCATAGAAAAACACACAAACTCATAGTAAAGTCCAGAAAAGTGAATTTTAAATAAAAAATAATAAAAATATAATAAAAACTAACTAAAACATACTAAAAACATACTAAAAACAATGCCAAAAAGCGTATAAATTATCCGCTCATCACAACACTAAACTTAAATTGTTGCTTGTCCCCAAGCAACTGAAAATCAAATAAGATAAAAAGAAGAGAATATGCAATGAATTCCAAAAACATCTATGAAGATCAGTATTAATTAGATGAGCGGGGCTTTTAGCTTTTTGCCTCTGAACAGTTTTGGCATCTCACTCTATCCTTTGAAATTCAGAATGATTGGCTTCTATAGGAACTCAGAATCCAGATAGTGTTATTGATTCTCCTAGTTAAGTATGATGATTCTTGAACACAACTACTTTATGAGTCTTGGCCGTGGCCCAAAGCACTCTGTCTTCCAGTATTACCACCGGATACATACATGCCACAGACACATAACTGGGTGAACCTTTTCAGATTGTGACTCAGCTTTGCTAGAGTCCCCAATTAGAGGTGTCCAGGGTTCTTAAGCACACTCTTTTTTTTGCCTTGGATCACGACTTTATTTTTACCCTTGCCTTTTGGTTTAAAGGGCTGTTGGCTTTTTCTGCTTGCTTTCTCTCTCTCTTTTTTTTTCGTATTCACTGCTTTTTCTTGCTTCAAGAATCATTTTTATGATTTTTCAGATCCTCAGTAACATGTCTCTTTTTTCATCATTCTTTCAAGAGCCAACAATTTTAACATTCATGAACAACAAATTCAAAAGACATATGCACTGTTCAAGCATACATTCAGAAATCAAAAGTATTGCCACCACATCAAAATAATTAATCTGTTATAAAATTCGAAATTCATGCAATTCTTCTCTTTTTCAATTAAGAACATTTTTCATTTAAGAAAGGTGATGGATTCATAGGACATTCATAACTTTAAGGCATAGACACTAAGACACTAATGATCATGTAATAAGACACAAACATAGATAAACATAAGCATAAAAATTCGAAAAACAGAAAAATAAAGAACAAGGAAATTAAAGAACGGGTCCACCTTAGTGATGGCGGCTTGTTCTTCCTCTTGAAGATCTTATGGAGTGCTGAAGCTCCTCAATGTCTCTTCCTTGCCTTTATTGCTCCTCTCTCATGATTCTTTGATCTTGTCTAATTTCATGGAGGAGGATGGAATGTTCTTGGTGCTCCACCTTTAGTTGTCCCATGTTGGAACTCAATTCTCCTAGGGAGGTATTGATTTGCTCCCAATAGTTTTGTGGAGGAAAGTGCATCCCTTGAGGCATATCAGGGATTTCATGATGAGGAATTTCCTCATGTCCATGTCTATGAGTGGGATCTCCTGTTTGCATTGAGCTCCTTCCACACAGATATCCATGAGGACTTGGTCCAACCTTTAATTAAAGTTGACCTTTTTTGAGTTTGAAAAGGGACCTCGGGGATCACCTTCTTCTTGGCCACAACTTCATAGAAGTGGTCTTGATGCACCCTTGAGATGAATCTCTCCATCTCCCATGACTCAAAAGTGGAAGCTTTTGCCTTCCCTTTCCTCTTTCTAGAAGTTTCTCCGGCCTTAGATGCCATAAATGGTTATGGAAAAACAAAAAGCAATACTTTTACCACACCAAACTTAGAAGGTTTGCTCGTCCTCGAGCAAAAGAAGAAAGAAGAGAGTAGAAGAAGAAGAAATAGAGGAGATGGAGGTGGCTTTATTTTTCGGCCAAGGGAGAGAAGTAGTGTGTAGGTTGTGTGAAAATGAAGGAGTGAAGATGGGTTTATATAGGGGTGGAGAGAGGGGTAAGGTTCGGCCATTATGGGTGGGTTTGGGAGGGAAAGTGGTTTGAATTTGAATGGTGAGTTAGGTGGGGTTTTATGAAGGATGGATGTGAGTAGTGAAGAGAATGGTGGGATTTGATAGGTGAGGGGTTTTTGGGGAAGAGGTGTTGAGGTGATTGGTGAATGGGAGAAGAAGAGAGAGAGTGGTGGGGTAGGTGGGGATCCTGTGGGGTCCACAGATCCTGAGGTGTCAAGGATAATTCATCCCTGCATCAAGTGGCGAGCAAAAATGCTCCTTCTGCCAATCCTGGCGTTAAACGCCGGGCTGGTGCCCATTTCTGGCGTTTAACGCCAGCTTCTTGCCCATTCCTAGCGATAAACGCCAGTCTGGTGCCCCTTTCTGGCGTTAAACGCCCAGAATGGTGCCAGTCTGGGCGTTAAACGCCCAGAATGGTGCCAGACTGGGCGTTAAACGCCCATTCTGCTATCTTCACTGGTGTTTAAACGCCAACAGATATTTCTCCAGGGTGTGCTATTTTTCTTTCTATTTTTCATGTTGTTTTTGCTTTTTCAATTGATTTTGTGACTTCCCATGATCATCAACCTATAAAAAAAACATAAAATAACAAAGGAAAATAGATAAATATAATATTGGGTTGCCTCCCAACAAGTGCTTCTTTAATGTCAGTAGCTTGACAGTGGGCTCTCATGGAGCCTCACAGATGTTCAGAGCAATGTTGGAACCTCCCAACACCAAACTTAGAGTTTGAATGAGGGGGTTCAACACCAAACTTAGAAGTTGGTTGTGGCCTCCCAACACAAAACTTAGAGTTTGACCGTGGGGGCTCTGTTTGACTCTGTTTTGAGGGAAGCTCTTCATGCTTCCTCTCCATGGTTATAGAGGGGTATCCTTGAGCCTTAAATACAAAGGATTCTTCATTCACTTGAATGATCAATTCTCCTCTGTCAACATTAATCACAGCCTTTGCTGTGGCTAGGAAAGGTCTGCCAAGGATGATGGATTCATCCATGCACTTCCCAGTCTCTAGGACTATGAAATCAGCAGGGATGTAATGGTCTTCAACCTTTACCAGAACATCCTCTACAAGTCCATAAGCTTGTTTTCTTGAATTGTCTGCCATCTCTAGTGAGATTCTTGCAGCTTGCACCTCAAAGATCCCTAGCTTCTCCATTACAAAGAGAGGCATGAGGTTTATGCTTGACCCTAGGTCACACAGAGCCTTCTCAAAGGTCATGGTGCCTATGGTACAAGGTATTGAGAACTTCCCAGGGTCCTGTCTCTTTTGAGGTAATCTCTGCCTAGTCAAGTCATCCAGTTCTTTAGTGAGCAAAGGGGGTTCATCCTCCCAAGTCTCATTACCAAATAACTTGTCATTTAGCTTCATGATTGCTCCAAGGTACTTAGCAACTTGCTCTTCAGTGACATATTCGTCCTCTTCAGAGGAAGAATACTCATTAGAGCTCATGAATGGCAGAAGTAATTCCAATGGAATCTCTATGGTCTCAGTGTTAGCCTCAGATTCCCATGGTTCCTCATTAGGGAACTTGGTGGACGAAATTGTGATCACATCAATGTAGTATTCTTTGTTGTTGTATGGAATCATTATTATGGCACTTATGTGTGGACACAACTCCGTTCAACTAACCAGCAAGTGTACTGGGTCGTCCAAGTAATACCTTACGTGAGTAAGGGTCGATCCCACAGAGATTGTTGGTATGAAGCAAGCTATGGTCATCTTGTAAATCCCAGTCAGGAGGATAAAATTATGGAATTTAGAAAATCAAATATGATTAATAAAAATAAACAAAAAATAAAATAGGATAGAGATACTTATGTAAATCAATAGTGAGAATTTCAGATAGGCGTGTGGAGATGCTAGAATCCTCTTGAAACTCTACTTCACTACTCACTCTTCCTTCAATCCTTCTTACTCCTTTCCATGGCAAGCTGTATGTAGGGCATCACCGTTGTCAATGGCTACATCCCATCCTCTCAGTGAAAACGTTCCTATGCTCTGTCACAGCACGGCTAATCATCTGTCGGTTCTCAATCAGGTTGGAATAGAATCCCTTGATTCTTTTGCGCTTGTCATCACGCCCAGCCTTCAGGAGTTTGAAGCTTGTCACAGTCATTCAATCCCAGAATCCTACTCGGAATACCATAGACAAGGTTTAGACTTTTCGGATCCTCATGAATGCCGCCATCTATCTAGCTTATACCACGAAGATTCTGTTGGGGAATCTAAGAGATATGCGCCCGGCCTAAAGTAGAACGGAAGTGGTTGTCAATCACGCGCGTTCATAGGTGAGAATGATGATGAGTGTCATGGATCATCACATTCATCAAGTTGAAGTGCAACGTATATCTTGGAATAAGAATAAAAGAGAATTGAATAAAAAGTAATAGTAATTGTATTGAAACTTGAGGTACAGCAGAGCTCCACACCCTTAATCTATGGTGTGTAGAAACTCCACTATTGAAAATACATAAGTGAAAGGTTCAGGCATGGCCGAATGGCCAGCCCCCAAAACGTGATCACAGGATTCCAAATACAATCCAGGATATGAATATGATAGTAAAAAGTTCTATTTATAATAAACTAGCTCCTAGGGTTTACATGAGTAAGTAATTGATGCATAAATCCACTTCCGGGGCCCACTTGGTGTATGCTTGGGCTGAGCTTGATCTATCCACGAGCTGAGGCTTTTCTTGGAGTTGAACTCCAAGTTATAACGTGTTTTGGGCGTTCAACTCCGGATCTTGACGTGTTTCTGGCGTTTAACTCCAGACAGCAGCATGTACTCGGCGTTCAACGCCAAGTTACGTCGTCAATTTCCGAATAAAGTATGGACTATTATATATTGCTGGAAAGCTCTAGATGTCTACTTTCCAACGCCGTTGAGAGCGCGCCATGTAAAGTTCTGTAGCTCCAGAAAATCCAATTCGAGTGTAGGGAGGTCAGATTCCAACAGCATCAGCAGTCCTTTTGTCAGCCTTTTTCAGAGTTTTGCTCAAGTCCCTCAATTTCAGCCATAAATTACCTGAAATCACAGAAAAACACACAAACTCATAGTAAAATCCAGAAATGTGAATTTAACATAAAAACTAATGAAAACATCCCTAAAAGTAGCTTAAACTTACTAAAAACTACCTAAAAACAATGCCAAAAAGCGTATAAATTATCCGCTCATCACAACACCAAACTTAAATTGTTGCTTGTCCCCAAGCAACTGAAAATCAATTAGGATAAAAAGAAGAGAAATATACTATAAATTTCAAAATATCAATGAAATATTAATTCTAATTAGATGAGCGGGACTTGTAGCTTTTTGCTTCTGAACAGTTTTTGGCATCTCACTTTTTCCTTTGAAGTTTAGAATGATTGGCTTCTCTAGGAACTTAGAATTTTGGATAGTGTTATTGATTTTCCTAGTTAAGCATGTTGATTCTTGAACACAGCTACTTATGAGTCTTGGCCGTGGCCCTAAGCATTTTGTTTTCCAGTATTACCACCGGATACACAAATGCCACAGACACATAACTGGGTGAACCTTTTCAGATTGTGACTCAGCTTTTGCTAGAGTCCCCAGTTAGTGGTGTCCAGAGCTCTTAAGCACACTCTTTTTTGCTTTGGATCACGACTTTAACCACTCAGTCTCAAACTTTTCACTTGGACCTTCATGACACAAGCACATGGTTAGGGACAGCTTGATTTAGCCGCTTAGGCCTGGATTTTATTTCCTTGGGCCCTCCTATCCATTGATGCTCAAAGCCTTGGATCCTTTTTACCCTTGCCTTTTGGTTTTAAGGGCTACTGGCTTTTTCTGCTTGCTTTTTCTTTTTCTTTCTATTTTTTTTCGCCAATTTTTTTTTCGCCATTCACTGCTTTTTCTTGCTTCAAGAATCAATTTCATGATTTTTCAGATCATTAATAACATTTCTCTTTGTTCATCATTCTTTCAAGAGCCAACAGTTTTAACATTCATAAACAACAAGATCAAAAGACATATGCACTGTTCAAGCATTCATTCATAAAACAAAAAGTATTGTCACCACATCAATATAATTAAATTGAATTCAAGGATAAATTCGAAATTCATGTACTTCTTGTTCTTTTGAATTAAAACATTTTTCATTTAAGAGAGGTGAAGGATTAATGGAATCTATTCATAGCTTTAAGACATAGTTACTAACTACTAATGATCATGTAATAAAGACACAAACATTAGATAGACATGAAGCATAAAAATCGAAAAAGCAGAGAAAATAAGAACAAGGAATGAGTCCACCTGAGTGAGGGTGGCGCCTTCTTGAAGGTCCAATGGTGCTTTTTGAGCTCCTTTATGTCTCTTCCTTGCTTCAACAAGAGTGCCTTTTTCTTTATTCCTGCTCATATGAAAGAGAAGAGAAAAAGAAAAGGAAGAGGAATCTTCTATGTTACAGTATAGAGATTCCTTTATGTTAGTAGAAAAAGAAAGGGGATAAGGAAAGGAGAATGGTTCAGATTTTTAGATGAAGAGAAGTGAAGAGAAGTGTTAGTAAATAATTAATTAATAAAATAAGAAAAGAGAGGGAGAATTTTCGAAAATAATTTTGAAAAAGGGGTTAGTAATTTTTTAAAATTAAAGATAAGATAAGATTAAAATTAAAATTTAAAACAAAAGAATTTTGAAAAAGAGGTGAGATATTTTCGAAAATTAGAGAGGGAAAAGTAGTTAGGTGGTTTTGAAAAAGATAAGAAACAAACAACAAGTTAGTTAGTTGATTGAAAAAGATTTGAAACCAAATTTGAAAAGATAAGAAGATAAGAAGTTTAGATAAGATATTTTGAAATCAAAAAAAGATAAGATAAAAAGATAATTTTTTTTTAATTTTTTTTTTGAAAAAGATAAGATAAGAGATAAAAAAGATTTAATTTAAAAATTTGAAATTATTTACTTCACTAACAAGAAACTACAAGATAAGATTCTAGAACTTAAAGATTGAACCTTTCTTAGCAAGAAAGTAACAAACTTCAAATTTTTGAATCAAAACATTAATTATTGATTATATTTTCGAAAATATGATGTAAAAGATAAGAAAAAGATTTTGAAAAATATTTTTAAAAAAAAATTTCGAAAATTATAAAAAAATGAAAAAGATGTGATTTTTGAAAAAGATTTGAAAAGATAAGATTTTTAAAATTGAAAATTTGACTTGACTTGTAAGAAACAACTAATTTTTAAAATTTTTGACCAAGTCAACCCAAAATTTCGAAAATTTGGAGAAAATTAAGGAAAAGATATTTTTTTGAATTTTTTGAATTTTTAATATGAGAGAGAAAACATAAAAATGACCCAAAACATGAAAATTTTGGATCAAAACACATGATGCATGCAAGAACACTATGAATGTCAAGATGAACACCAAGAACACTTTGAAGATCATGATGAACATCAAGAACATATTTTTGAAAAATTTTTAATGCAAAGAAAACATGCAAGACACCAAACTTAGAAATATTTAATGCATGGACTCTAACAAACGAAAAATGCATATGAAAAAACAAACAACACAAAGCAAGAAAACATCAAGATCAAACAAGAAGACTTGTCAAGAACAACTGAAGATCATGAAGAACACCATGAATGCATGGGATTTTCGAAAAAAAATGCAAGAAAAATTTTTAAAGCATGCATTGACACCAAACTTAAAAATTGACTCAAGACTCAAACAAGAAACACAAAATAATTTTTTTATTTTTATGATTTTATGAATTTTTTTGAATTTTTATTAATTTTTTCGAAAATAAAGTTTAGAAAAACGAAAAATAAAAGAAAAATTTTGAAAAGATTTTTGAAAAGAAAATTACCTAATCTGAGCAACAAGATGAACCGTCAGTTGTCCATACTCGAACAATCCCCGGCAACGGCGCCAAAAACTTGGTGGACGAAATTGTGATCACATCAATGTAGTATTCTTTGTTGTTGTATGGAATCATTATTATGGCACTTATGTGTGGACACAACTCCGTTCAACTAACCAGCAAGTGTACTGGGTCGTCCAAGTAATACCTTACGTGAGTAGGGTCGATCCCACAGAGATTGTTGGTATGAAGCAAGCTATGGTCATCTTGTAAATCCCAGTCAGGAGGATAAAATTATGGAATTTAGAAAATCAAATATGATTAATAAAAATAAACAAAAATAAAATAGGATAGAGATACTTATGTAAATCAATAGTGGGAATTTCAGATAGGCGTGTGGAGATGCTAGAATCCTCTGAAACTTACTTCACTACTCACTCTTCCTTCAATCCTTCTTACTCCTTTCCATGGCAAGCTGTATGTAGGGCATCACCATTGTCAATGGCTACATCCCATCCTCTCAGTGAAACGTTCCTATGCTCTGTCACAGCACGGCTAATCATCTGTCGGTTCTCAATCAGGTTGGAATAGAATCCCTTGATTCTTTTGCGCTTGTCATCACGCCCAGCCTTCAGGAGTTTGAAGCTCGTCACAGTCATTCAATCCCAGAATCCTACTCGGAATACCATAGACAAGGTTTAGACTTTCCGGATCCTCATGAATGCCGCCATCTATCTAGCTTATACCACGAAGATTCTGTTGGGGAATCTAAGAGATATGCGCCCGGCCTAAAGTAGAACGGAAGTGGTTGTCAATCACGCGCGTTCATAGGTGAGAATGATGATGAGTGTCACGGATCATCACATTCATCAAGTTGAAGTGCAACGTATATCTTGGAATAAGAATAAAAGAGAATTGAATAAAAAGTAATAGTAATTGTATTGAAACTTGAGGTACAGCAGAGCTCCACACCCTTAATCTATGGTGTGTAGAAACTCCACTGTTGAAAATACATAAGTGAAAGGTTCAGGCATGGCCGAATGGCCAGCCTCCAAAACGTGATCACAGGATTCCAAATACAATCCAGGATATGAATATGATAGTAAAAAGTTCTATTTATAATAAACTAGCTCCTAGGGTTTACATGAGTAAGTAATTGATGCATAAATCCACTTCCGGGGCCCACTTGGTGTATGCTTGGGCTGATCTTGATCTATCCACGAGCTGAGGCTTTTTTTGGAGTTGAACTCCAAGTTATAACGTGTTTTGGGCGTTCAACTCCGGATCTTGACGTGTTTCTGGCGTTTAACTCCAGACAGCAGCATGTACTTGGCGTTCAACGCCATGTTACGTCGTCAATTTCCGAATAAAGTATGGACTATTATATATTGCTGGAAAGCTATGGATGTCTACTTTCCAACGCCGTTGAGAGCGCGCCATTTGAAGTTCTGTAGCTCCAGAAAATCCAATTCGAGTGCAGGGAGGTCAGATTCCAACAGCATCAGCAGTCCTTTTGTCAGCCTTTTTCAGAGTTTTGCTCAAGTCCCTCAATTTCAGCCATAAATTACCTGAAATCACAGAAAAACACACAAACTCATAGTAAAATCCAGAAATGTGAATTTAACATAAAAACTAATGAAAACATCCCTAAAAGTAGCTTAAACTTACTAAAAACTACCTAAAAACAATGCCAAAAAGTGTATAAATTATCCGCTCATCAGAACTCATTGGAGGCCAGTGGACGTCCATTGAGGTCTTCCTCATTGGCGATCACTGTCTCTTCCTCCTCTCCAAAATCGGCCATGTTGATGGCCTTGCACTCTCCTTTTGGACTCTCTTCTGTATTGCTTGGAAGAGTACTAGGAGGGAGTTTAGTAACTTTCTTACTCAGCTGACCCACTTGTGCCTCCAAGTTTCTAATGGAGGACCTTGTTTCAGTCATGAAACTTTGAGTGGTTTTGATTAGATCAGAGACCATGGTTGCTAAGTCAGAGTGGCTCTGCTTAGAATTCCCTGTCTGTTGCTGAGAAGATGATGGAAAAGGCTTGCCATTGCCAAACCTGTTTCTTCCACCATTATTGTTGTTGAAACCTTGTTGAGGTCTCTGTTGATCCTTCCATGAGAGATTTGGATGATTTCTCCATGAAGGATTATAGGTGTTTCCATAGGGTTCTCCCATGTAATTCACCTCTTCCATTGATGGGTTCTCAGGATCATAAGCTTCTTCTTCAGATGAAGCGTCCTTAGTACTACCTGGTGCACTTTGCATTCCAGACAGACTTTGAGAAATCATATTGACTTGCTGAGTCAATATTTTGTTCTGAGCCAATATGGCATTCAGAGTATCATTCTCAAGAACTCCTTTCTTCTGATTCATCCCATTGATCACAGGATTCCTTTCAGAAGTGTACATGAATTGGTTATTTGCAACCATTTCAATGAGTTCTTGAGCTTCTGCAGGCGTCTTCTTTAGATGAAGAGATCCTCCAGCAGAGCTGTCCAATGAAATCTTGGACAGTTCAGACAGACCATCATAGAAGATACCTATGATGCTCCATTCAGAAAGCATGTCAGAAAGACACTTTCTGATCAATTGTTTGTATCTTTCCCAAGCTTCATAGAGGGATTCACCTTCCTTCTGACTGAAGGTTTGGACTTCCACTCTAAGCTTACTCAATTTTTGAGGTGGAAAGAACTTTGCCAAGAAGGCATTGACTAGCTTTTCCCAAGAGTTCAGGCTTTCTTTAGGTTGTGAGTCCAACCATATCCTAGCTCTGTCTCTTACAGCAAAAGGGAATAGCATAAGTCTGTAGACCTCAGGGTCAACCCCATTGGTCTTGACAGTGTCACAGATTTGCAAGAACTCAGCTAAAAATTGATGAGGATCTTCCAATGGAAGTCTATGAAACTTACAATTCTGTTGTATTAGATAAACTAATTGAGGCTTAAGCTCAAAGTTGTTTGCCCCAATGGCAGGGATTGAGATGCTTCTCCCATAGAAGTCGGGAGTAGGTGCAGTAAAGTCACCCAGCACCTTCCTTGCATTGTTGGCATTGTTGTTGTTTTCGGCTGCCATGTCTTCTTCTTGTTTGAAGATTTCTGTTAGGTCCTCTCCAGAGAGTAGTGCTTTAGCTTCTCTTAGCTTCCACTTCAAGGTCCTTTCGGGTTCAGGGTCAGCCTCAACAAGAATGCTTTTGTCTTTGTTCCTGCTCATATGAAAGAGAAGAGAACAAGAAAATATGGAATCCTCTATGTCACAGTATAGAGATTCCTTGATGTGTCAGAGGAAAAGAAGAATAGAAGGAGGAGGTAGAAGAATTCGAACATATCAAGAGGGATAGTGTTCGAATTGTGCATTGAGGAGGAGTGTTAGTCCATAAATAGAAGGATTTGAGAAGATGGGAGGAAATTTTCGAAACTTAAAGTGAATTAATTAAAAGAAATTTTGAAAAATGGTAATTGATTTTCGAAAACTAAGATTGGGAAAGAAATTAAGTGATTTTTGAAAAAGATTTTTGAAAGTAGAAATCAAAAAGATATGATTGAAAATTAATTTTGAAAAAGATGTGATTGAAAAGATATGATTGAAAAGATATGATGGAAAAACAATTTAAAAATATTTGATTTTTTAAAATTATTGACTTGGCTAACAAGAAGTTTAAAAGATATGATTCAGACATTAAACCTTTCTCAACAGAAAAGGCAACATACTTAAAATGTTGAATCAAATCATTAATTGTTAGCAAGTATTTTTGAAAATGGAAAGAAATTGATTTTGAAAATATATGATTGAAAAGATATGATTTGAAAAAGATTTGATTTTGAAAAATTATGAAAACTTGAAAAAAATTTGAATTAAAAACAGAATCTTCCCTCTTGTGCCATCCTGGCGTTAAACGCCCAGAATGGTATCCATTCTGGCGTTTAACGCTCAAAATGCTACCTTTTGGGCGTTAAACGCCCAGCCAGGTATCCTGGCTGGCGTTTAAACGCCAGTTTTCCTTCCTCACTGGGCATTTTGAACGCCCAGCTTTTTCTGTGTAATTCCTCTGCTGTATGTTCTGAATCTTCAATTCTCTGTATTATTGACTTGAAAAGACACAAATTAATTTTTTTTTTTTTGAATTTTTAATGATGAGGAATAATCAAAATGCAACTAAAATCAAATAAACAATGCATGCAAGACACCAAACTTAGAAGTTTGTATACTATTGACACTAACAAATTGAGAATGCATATGAGAAACAACAAAACACTTAAGACAAGATAATTTAAAGATTAGAGTAAGGAAATCATCAAGAACAACATGAAGATCAATGAAGACACATGATTGAATTCGAAAAAAATGCAAGAAGAATAGAAACACGCAATTGACACCAAACTTAAAATGAGACACTAGACTCAACAAGAAACATAAAATATTTTTGGTTTTTATGATTTTATAAATTTTTTTGGATTTTTCGAAAATTATATGGAAAAGAAAATAAAGAGATTCAAAATTTTTAATAAGAATTCCAGGAATCATGCAATGTTAGTCTAAAGCTTTAGTCTAAAGAAATTAGACATGGCTAGCCAAGCTTCAGTAGGACATTGCATTCAAGAGCTGAATTGATGAGAATCAATTAGCTTTGGTGATGATAAGAACATCACCTTGAAACTCTAGAATTCATTCTTAAAAATTCTGAAGAAAAATACCTAATCTAAGCAACAAGATGAACCGTCAGTTGTCCAAACTCAAACAATCCCCGGCAACGGCGCCAAAAACTTGGTGCGCGGAATTGTAATCATCAATGGCGCCATCAACATGGTACGCTCAATTGCAATCTCAACTCTTTATCACAACTTCGCACAACTAACCAGCAAGTGCACTGGGTCGTCCAAGTAATAAACCTTACGCGAGTAAGGGTCGATCCCATGGAGATTGTTGGTATGAAGCAAGCTATGGTCATCTTGTAAATCTCAGTCAGGCGGATTCAAATGGTTATGGAGGATTGATAAAACATAAAATAAAGATAGAGATACTTATGTAATTCATTGGTGAGAGCTTCAGATAAGCGTATGGAGATGCTTTGTCCCTTCCGTCTCTCTGCTTTCCTACTGTCTTCATCCAATCCTTCTTACTCCTTTCCATGGCAAGCTGTATGTTGGGCATCACCATTGTCAATGGCTACAGTCCCGTCCTCTCAGTGAAAATGTTCAACGCGCTCTGAACATCCACTTACTGCTTGTATTTTTCCCAAGCTTCATAGAGGGATTCACAATCTTTTTGCTTGAAGGTCTGAACATCCATTCTAAGCTTGCTCAGCTTTTGAGAAGGAAAGAATTTAACCAAGAAGGCCGTGACCAGCTTATCCCAAGAGTCCAGGCTATCCTTAGGTTGTGAGTTCAACCATGTTCTAGCTCTGTCTCTTACAGCAAAAGGGAAAAGCATGAGCCTGTAGACTTCAGGATCTACTCCATTAGTCTTAACAGTCTCACAGATCTACAAGAACTCAGTTAAAAACATGTAGGGATCTTTTGATGGAAGTCCATGAAACTTGCAGATTTATTGCATTAGAACAACTAGTTGAGGTTTCAGCTCAAAATTATTTGCTCCAATGGCAGGTGATGTGTGGAAAGCGATCCAACACAAAACTCACCGGCAAGTGTACCGGGTCGCATCAAGTAATAATAACTCACGGGAGTGAGGTCGATCCCACAGGGATTGAAGGATTGAGCAATTTTAGTTTAGTGGTTGATTTAGTCAAGCAAACAAGAGTTGATTTGAGTGATTTGTGATTGACAGAAGCTAAATTGCATGAATTGTAAAGGGAGAGGGATGAATTGCAGTAAATTAAAGAGAACGGAAAGTAAAAGTGCTAAATCTTAAAGAACAAGTAAAGTAAATGACAGAAACTTAAAGTGCAAAAAATGTAAATTGCAGAAGCTTAGAGTGCAAGAAATGTAAATTGCTTGAATATTAAAGGGATCGGGGAACTGGGATTGCAGAAATTTAACAAGGAAAAATAAATTGCAACAAGCAGGAAAGTAAAAAGTGGATTAAGTTGAAACAGAATTCAAACAGAAGAACAAATTGGCTTGAAGAAGCCTCAACAATTAAACAGAAAGAAAATGCAAGATCTCAGGGGTCAAGAGACTAGAAAACCAAGTCTAGATCTCACTGCCTTCCTTGATCCAATTCAGAAATCAATTGCAAGAAAATTTAAGATCAAACAGTAGAAGAACTAAATTCAATTCTCAATTTCTCAAATGGTGCAGTAAACAAAAATAGAGAGAGATCTTAAGGTGAGATTGAGACAGAATTTCCTCAATTCTCAACACCCAAGACTCAAGCTAAGTGTGCAGAAAAGAAAACAAGAAACTCCAGAGGAAGAGAATTCAATTCTCCTTCCCAACTCTCCCGAAAACTCTAAATCTCAATAGCCACAATAAGAAAAATAAAACTGAGCTCTCCACTGTAAGTCTTCTAAAAAAAATTCTAAAAAGGAAAAAACTCCCTAAACTTTAAATCCTAAGCTATTTATACACTCTCTTCAAATGATCATGGAGCCTTGAATTTGGGCCTTGGCCTTGATGGAATTGGGTTGATAATAGCCTCCGTTGATTGCTCTTGGTCTTGGGAAGAAATCCACTTGTGAACCGGACCATGAACCATTCATGTTTGAGTCAACGTTTGAGGCAAACGTTGACTCAAACGTCTTCGTGAAACTCATTATGCAGCTCGGCCACTTTTGCTGTCATCCACGTTTGAGCCAACGTTTGAGGTCAAACGTGAGCTCAAATGTGGCCCTTTCCAAGCAGCTCTTCTAGCCAACGTTTGGCCCAACATTTGAGGCAAATGTTGGCACAAACGTGGTTCATTAAATCATCAAACACTACTAGAAAACTAGTTATTACAGACGGATATTTCCGACGGATTTTATCCCACTGAAATACAGACGAAATTTCAGAGGGATTTTTTTGTCGGAAAACAAAAAAAATAAATTAGCATAAATTATAGACGGAAAAGAAAATCCGTCTATAATTCCGTCGAAAAAATTAATTTTTTTTTGTGGAATAATTACAGACGGATTTACAGACAGATTTTCCGTCTGTAATTAAGTAAACAAAATGCGCATTTTATTAAATTATTACAGACGGAAAATCCGTCTGTAATTTAAATTAAATCCGTCGAAAATATTGAAAACCCTAATTTTATCACCTCCCCCATTCACACTCCATTCACACTCTATTCGAACTCTTTGCCCACATCCTTCGAACTCTTTGCCCTGCAGCCCGCCGCCTACAGCCACCGCAGTCTCTGCCGCCACTGCAGTCACGCAGCCCCCGCATCAGCCCTCGCAGCTCCCCGCAACCCCCACAGCCTCGCAGCCCCGCAGCGGCGCAGCCACCGCAGCCCCTACACAGACAAAGCCTCCACCGCCACCGTAGAAGATCTGTCGCCGTCGTAGGAAGTTGTGTTGCCGTGATTGGAAGCTCCCTCGCCGTCGTTTGAAAGCTCGTTGGCCGTCTTCTCTGTTCGAGCGCTCTCCTTCTCTCTCTGTGTCGCCGTTGTGTTTCTGCCACTGCCCTTCTTCCTCGCAGCCGGTGAGTAAATGCTCTTTTTCTCCAGTGTTGTGAACAGCTCCTTTTTCTCCAGTGTTGGATTTGGAGTATATGTATGCTTATTACTGAGTGAATCACATTGAAAGTGTAATGCACAGTTAGTGCTTGACAAAATGCCTAGCTGGGTTTTGCTGTTCATTTTGATCATGCTTAGGTGTGTTTATGAGTGCTTATATGGTTTCATGGTTTATGTGTCTTTCAAAGCAATTATTAATTGGGAGTCGTAAAAAATTCCTCTGATTCTTCCAATGATTCTGTTAAAAACATAAAATCATTTTTCAGGTATCTGCTTTGAATGAGGCAAGACCAGGAAGTGTTAAGTCAGTTTTTAAAGCTTGGGAGGAGCGTCTGAATTCTTCTGGGGTAATACATTCAACAATCCACTTTTTTCTTCAATTGATTTATATTTCTTTCCTTTACTGATTCTTTTTGTTTCTCAATTGGATTGAGGAGTTATGTAACAGAAAAATAATCTAAGGTGGTTGTTGATGATGTTGAAATTTAGTAGTCCTATATATATTTTTCAGCTTTTGATTTTTGTAATTTGCAATGCAGGGGACCATGTGGTTCTGATTTGATGTAAATGTGAGTCTATGTTTTTGTTCTTTTAGTTCCATTTTTCTTGAAGGTGAGGATATAAATATGAGCATTTCACATGCTGCTGATTCTATTGGTTTGAAAGAGATACCAAGATATGAAGTTAAAATTATTGAGGAGGATGACTGGATGAAAGGAGCTCAGGTTAGTTTGCTTCTTTTCTAGATCAATATCATGAAGTTGTTCTTGTGTTGCTTTAGAAGATTGATCTAATATCTACGCAACTTCCTTGCTATTGAAGTTCTGCATTATTATGCTATATTCACATTTCTTCAGCCATCTAGTCTCTGTTCTATGATATTTGGCAAAGTTTTTCATGAGAAAAATGCCTTGGTATGCCTTTCACTCGAAGCCCGAGTAGCTGAAATTTTTGGGTGTATCTTCTAGTGTTTCTGTTCAAATCAATTTTGGAAGGGCATGAGTGAAAATCAGACAGGTTCATCTTTTATGAACTAGAAATCGAGTCAATGAGGCAATGATGCTCTTTATGAAATCGAGTTAGTCTTGTGTTCTAGCTGTTAAATACTAACTGCTAATTGTTTGGTTTCTGTTTAATAGCTATTAAATTTACTGCGTTCTTTACTTAGCATTCTTATTCGGGGAATGATCACTTATTCATATTATGGAAAACTGTCAGTGCGAGAATGCCTTTGGTGTACAGTAGAGTTCATTTTCATTCTTACTTTGTTTCCTTGAACATCTCTGTGTGGAAAGCTAAATATTATAACCGTCTCTATCATATTCACATATTTTAACTGTCTTTTTTTGGTTAATTGACAGAACATATGTCAGATATGAATTTGAATGTCTTCCTGGCTACATGAAGGGTCTAGCGACATGGGAGGTGAGGTTCTTTGTGTCTAACTAGATGTTTCTTTACAATTTAACTAGAAATGTTTCTTTATTTCGAACCACTCTTTCATTCTCACTCTCATTTCTTCAATGTTGTTGCTTCCCCCTTCTAACATTGTTCCTTTTTTACTTTGTTTTTCATAAATTTATGCTCTTTTTCTTAATTATTGTTATTATTTTTCAGCGGTTAAGAGCAATATATGAACTCGGGTGGGAGATAGAGCCTCTGGATTTGTCTTTCGTATCTGGGATTTTTTCATTTAGAAGACTTTGATCTTATGGCACTTGACAGGTATCTTTCTTAAACTCAAGTCTTAACCTTATATAATCTAAAGGGATGTGTTGCCCATTTTATTGATAGGACCTGTCAATTCCTCTGTTCTATATGATGTTTCTGTTATTTCACTTTGGTTGAACACTACCTGTTTGTTTTATTGTCTGGATAAAGATTTGAAGTTATTTATGTTATTTGGTTGTTTTTCTTTGATTAGCATGTCATATTGAGCTTTGACTTCCTCTTCTTATGATGGATGATAGCACAAATTGCTATTAAGTAGTGGTATTTGTTGAAATTTGTATTCTTTTGAATCATTCTGTGCCTGCCAACCAGCAGTGTTCTTTTCTGATTTTTTCCCCCTCCTAAGGAAAATCATATGGTGATGCCTGTCAATACATATGTTGTAATATCACATTAGTTTTACTGTTTTATGTCATTATTGGTTATGTGCTTTAGAATAGATGTGTGTCATACCACTTGTGTTTGTTCGAACAGGTTAAATTCTCCAACCACATTTGAAATGCCACTGGAGGTTTTGGGCCATGAATTGCAGTTTACTCAGGTATATTTATCTTTTTCAAGTATACCTTCTATAACTATCCCATTTTGTTGAGAGGAAGGTACTTTGAAGAAGGTGTTCTTTATGGAACTGGTGAACAGAACTTGCATTATATATATATATATATATATATATATATATATATATATATATATATATATATATATATATATATATATATATTAAATAGTCTTAATGCAGGTAGATTAATAACAGCTAACACCTTTGTTCGTTTAGTATATTGAAGTTACATTTTCCTTTAAGCCGAGCGAGGTTTGCCTTAGTTGATATGATTTATGTCAGGCAAGCTGAAATTTTGTACAAGTAAAAACCTTCTTGAGTAGTATCATTGGTGTAGAAGAGGCTCATATTGTTGCCCTAGTGACTCTATGATTCTGCTCGATAAGTAGGTACTGTCGATATCCTCGGAAATGATTAGATATATACAATGCTATAGGGAAGAGTCCCCTTGGAAAATTTGCAAGTCATGATTGATAATTTTTCATGAGCTTAGAATTTTTGCCAAATTTCTTGTAAGTTGTTGATCCTCCTAACATTTTCTGAACTGTCCTGTCATAAATATAATTTAGTTTTAGAATCTAAACATGGTTTTAATGAACTTATTTAGATATTGCATCTAATTTCTCTCACCTTCTAATATCTTAAGGTGTATCTTTATTTATTTTTTTCAGGAACGGAATTGCAGAAAGGGAAGGTTTTCTCCAGCTAAACTTAAAGGAAAACGTGTAATTGAACTTGGAGCTGGCTATGGTGTTTCTGGTTTTGGTAATGTTACAAATGATTTTTAATGTTTGGTTAGCCTATTAATTAACTCGTCCTATATGGACTCCCTTATTGAAAATGTTATGTAAGTAACTAATAAGTTTTTAATCAGCTGCAATAATTACAATAAAAACTAAGAGAAAAAATGCTAAAAAAAATAAAGATTTTCTTTAATAGATAATTAAATACTTATTTAAGAGAATGTATTATTTTATTTTTATTAATTTTTAACATAAATTATATATTATTTTATTCTTTTCACACAAAACCTCTTCATCATAGAATTATCTAACATTTTATACTTTTCAAGTGTCCCATTTGCTTCTTTTTAGCTGTGTAAGCAATGACATGAAGGATTAAAACAATTATTAGCTGTTGGTTGGATTCAAATTTTGTAACAAAGAATGTGAACTCTTCAAAATGTGTAGAACTACTTGCGCAAATAAAGCAAGCATTGGCGAGCTAATTGTTCAATGTGCATGCTTATTAATGCACAAAATGAGTTAAAATTAAACCCCACTTCTATAATAGTGTATTTTTTTTTTGAGTTATTTTTATTGAGAATTGAGAATATCTTCCTCTTTATTTCTTCTCTTGTTGTTAAAATTAAACCCCACTTCTATAATAGTGTAATACCAACTTTCATAATTGATCAGCACAATAACCACCACCTATCACTTTCATAATTCTTCCTGATCCATTAGAACATCACAACTCAGAGTATTCAGGTATTGTTTTTTCTTGTATTGTTGTCTTGCATTGCTTTAAACTACTATGATCACATTTTCAATTACATATATGAAGTTCAATCCTGTCATTTAAAACTTAACTATATAGGAGATTTTAAGAACTTGGAGGTTAATTACTTGCAATTATCTAACCATTCTTGTCCATGCTTGGCTTTGCGTGTCAGGAACATTCTTGATCACATATTAATTTCTTGTTGCTATTTCATTTGGATTAATTTTTTGACAGCTTGCAGATGTGTGTTGCTTTTTGTCATAATTAACACACAGTTAAATATTAAAGCACTCCCAAGCTGCTCATGTCACCAACTTGTGGAGGGACTTCTCCAGTGAGTTGATTGTGGAAAAGATCAAGTGCTTCTAATTTCAATAGATTCCCAAGAGAAGATGAGATTTCACCTGAGAGATTGTTGTAACTGAGGTCTAAACTGATATAGAGATTTTTGGCATTTTTCAATTTCTGTTTTAATATGGAGAATAACACAGCTTTTAGTATGGTTGATAGTTTTAGTATGGTTAAAAAATATATTGAGGATTATAGTTGATGTATCAATACATTTTCTTTATGCTTTGAATTATATTGACTTGCTTGTTTAATATAGTACCTTTCTTTTAGTTTGATAATACGATGAATTTGTTTATTTTTTGAAATATTATAAATATTCGAATATAAATTAGATAAAAATTTGTATTAAATTTATATTTATTTTGTATGAAAACAAGTTTATTTTGTAATTAGAAAAAGTAAAAAAAATTCTATTTTACCTTACAGACGGATTTACAGACGGATTTTCTGTCTGTAATCATGATTTTCCAAAGTTTAAATTACAGAGGGAAAATCTGTCGAAAAATCCGTCTGTAATTACAGACGGAAAATCCGTCTGAAAATTCGTCTGTAATTACAGACGAAAAATCCGTCTGAAAATCTGCCTATAATTACAGACGGAAAATCCGTCTGAAAATCCGTCTGTAATTATAGGCAGAAAATCCGTCTGAAAATCCGTCTGTAATTACAGACGAAAAATCCGTCTGTAAGTTTGTCGCCTTCAGGAAATGGAGGGAGAATTTACAGAGGGAAAATCCGTCGGTAACTGGTAAAAATCCGTCGGTAATTTTTCGACGGAAAAAAATCCGTCGGTAAATAATTTCCGACGAGGCTTTTACAGAGGGACAAAATCCGTCGGTAATTTCGTCGGTAACCAAAAATCCGTCTGTAATATATACCAAATCTGTCTGTAAATCTGTCTGTATTAAACCATTTTCTAGTTGTGAAACAGGGGTGTTTATTCATGCTCTTATGGCGCCAATGTTTGACCTCAAGTTTGAGGCAAACGTTGGCGCAAACATTGCCATGATCTTGGGTGGAAATTAATTAGCCAACATTTGATCTCAAGTTTGAGGCAAATGTTGGCGTAAACGTTGGCTCCTCTAGGGTGTGGTTGCACTCTTCCTCACGTTTGAGTCCAAGTTTGAGGCAAACTTGAGCTCAAACGTGAGTCTTTCATCTTGCCCTTTTGCTATTCCCTTTCTTCAACCTTCTTCCAAGCCTTTCTCTACCTATCATCAATCAAAAATTGCATCAAAGCTATGCTATAATCATGAGAGTTCTTCTTCTTCTTCACATATAAGCAATTATGGCACAAAAACTCATGAAAATGCACCAATTCATTCATGGTTGATTGAATCTAAGGAAACATGAAATTCCACCCGAATGGCTTACTTGTGGCTCAAGAAAGTGCATAAAACCCAATGAAAATCAAAGAAAACGACTAGTAAAACTAGGCTAAGATGCCATGGCATCAGCAGGAATTGAGATGCTTCTTCCATCAAACTTGGAAGTATGTGTAGTATAATCACCAAGCATCCTCCTTGCATTATTGTTGTTGGGTTCAGCTGCCATATCCTTTTCTTGTTCAAAAATTTCAGTAAGGTTGTCTCTGGATTGTTGTAATTTAGCTTCTCTTAGTTTTCTCTTCAGAGTCCTTTCAGGTTCAGGATTAGCTTCAACAAGAATGCCTTTTTCCTTATTCCTGATCATATGAGAAAGAAGAGAACAGAAAAGGAAGAGGAATCCTCTATGTCACAGTATAGAGATTCTTTTATATTAGTAGAAGAAGAAAGGGAATAAGAGTGAAGAAGAATGAATAATCGAAACACAAGAGTGAGGATAGGGGCAGAGATTGGAGATGAAGAAAAGTGTTAGTAAATGAATAAATAAATAGAATAAGATGAGAGAGGGAGAAATTTTCGAAAATAAATTTTGAAAAAGTAATTAGTGATTTTTGAAAATTAAAGGAGAATAAAATTTAAAATTAAAATTTGAAACAATTAATTAATTAAAAAGAATTTTTGAAAAAGAGGGAGGTATTTTCGAAAATTGGAGAGAGAAAAGTTGTTAGGTGATTTTGAAAAAGATAAAAAATAAACAACAGTTAATTGGTTAGTTTGAAAAAGATTTGAAAATCAAATTTGAAAGGATAAGAAGATAAGAAGATATTTTGAAATCAAATTTTTGAAAAAGATAAAATTTAAAAAGATATGATAAAAAGATACGATTAAAAAGATATGATTAAAAAGATATGGTTGGAAAAGATTTAAATTTAAAATTAAAATTAATTACTTGACTAACAAGAAACTAAAAGATATGATTCTAGAATTTAAAGATTGAACCTTTCTTAACAATAAAGTAACAAACTTCAAATTTTTGAATCAATCACATTACTTGTTAGTTAAGTTTCAAAAATTTGAAATAAAATAAGAAAATGATTTTGAAAAATAGTTTTAAATTTTTGAAAATCATAAGATAAAAGTAAAAGAGATTTGATTTTTGAAAAAGATTTTGAAAAGATAAGATTTTTAAAATTAAAAATTTGACTTGACTTATAAGAACTAACTAATTTTAAAAATTTTTGACTAAGTCAACTCAAATTTTCGAAATTTTGAGGAAATAAAGAAAATATATTTTTTTGATTTTTTTGAATTTTTAATGATGAGAGAAAAAAACAACGAAAATGACTCACAACATGAACATTATGAATCAAAACTCATGATGCATGCAAGAACACTATGAATGTTAAGATGAACACTAAGAACACTTTGAAGATCATGATGAACATCAAGAACATATTTTTGAAAAATTTTTGATGCAAAGAAAACATGCAAGACACCAAACTTAGAAATCTTTAATGCTTAGACAATATGATTGCAACGATGCACATGAAAAACAATAAAAGACACAAAACAAGAAAACATCAAGATCAAACAAGAAGACTTACCAAGAACAACTTGAAGATCATGAAGAACACTATGAATGCATGAATTTTCGAAAATTGCAAGAACAAGATGAATATGCAATTGACACCAAACTTATAAATTGACTCAAGACTCAAACAAGAAACACAAAATATTTTTTTGATTTTATGATTTTATTATTTTTTTTGTATTTTCTTTTATTTTTTTTGAAAAACATATAGGAAAAAGAAAATAAGAAATTCAAAATTTTTAATAAGAATTCCAGGAATCTTTTAATGTTGGCCTAAAGCTCCAATCCAAGCGTTGGACATGGCTTAATAGCCAGCCAGCTTTAGGATATAAATCAGGCATACAACAGCTGATATTTCAATTAACTTGCCTCTATGCTGATGGTTTGGAAGCCTCAGTCCAAAAGAATTAGACTTGGCTTTACAGCTAGCCTGATTTCAACATGCTTCATGAATCTCAAGAATTCATTCTTAAAAATTTTGAAAAATTTTCGAAAACAGGTGAGAACATTTTGAAAAATATTTATTTTTTGAAAACATTTTGAAAAGAAAATAAAAAGAAAATTACCTAATCTGAGCAACAAGATGAACCGTTAGTTGTCCAAACTCGAAGAATCCCCGGCAACGGCGCCAAAAACTTGGTGCACGAAATTGTGATCTCTAATAATGGCATTCAACTTGGTATGCGCGTTTATAACTCAGCACTATCTTCACAACTTCGCACAACTAACCAGCAAGTGCACTGGGTCGTCCAAGTAATAAACCTTACGTGAGTAAGGGTCGATCCCACGGAGATTGTTGGTATGAAGCAAGCTATGGTCATCTTGTAAATCTCAGTCAGGCGGATAATAAATGGTTATGGAGTTTTTGAATAATAATAATAAATAGACAGAAAATAAAGATAGAAATACTTATGTAGATCATCGATGGGAATTTCAGATAGGCGTATGAAGATGTTGTGCTCCTTCTGAATCTCTGCTTTCCTACTGCCTTCATCCAATCATTCTTACTCCTTTCCATGGCAAGCTGTATGTAGCGCATCACCGTTGTCAATGGCTACATCCCATCCTCTCGGTGAAAAAGGTCCAAATTCTCTGTCACGGCACGGCTAATCATCTATCAGTTCTCGATCATGTCGGAATAGAATTCCTTAATTCTTTTGCGTTTGTCATCACGCCCAACAATCATGAGTTTGAAGCTCGTCACAGTCCTTCAATCCCGGAATCCTACTCGGAATACCACAGACAAGGTTTAGACTTTTCGGATTCTCATGAATGCCACCATCAATTCTAGCTTATACCACGAAGACTCTGATCTCACGGAATGGAAGGCTCGGTTGTCAGGCGAGGGCAACCATGCGTCGTGCATTAGGAATCCAAGAGATACACACTCTAGCTTTTGCTTGTAGAATGGAAGTGGTTGTCAGGCATGCGTTCATAGGGACGGATGATGATGAGTGTCACGGATCATGACATCCATCAGGTTGAAGTACGAGTAGTATCTTAGAACAGAAATAAGATTGAATTTGAATAAAAGATAGTAGTAATTGCATTAAAACTTTGAGGTACAGCAGAGCTCCATACCCTTAATCTATGGTATGTAGAAACTCCACCGTTGAAAATACATAAGTGATGAAGGTTCAGGCATGGCCGAATGGCCAGCCCTTATAAACGTGATCAATAGCCTCCTATAGAATAAAACTGAGACCAAAGATGTAACGTGGTCAAAAAGACGACTAATACAATAGTAAAATGTCCTATTTATACTAGACTAGCTACTAGGGTTTACAGAAGTAAGTAATTGATGCAAAAATCCACTTCCGGGGCCTACTTGGTGTGTGCTTGGGCTGAGCTTGAGTTTTACACGTGCAGAGACTTCTTTTGGAGTTGAACGCCAAGTTGTAACGTGTTTTTGGCGTTCAACTCTGGTTCGTGACGTGTTTCTGGCGTTTGACTCCAGAATGCAGCATGGAACTGGCTTTGAGCGCCAGTTTACATCATATAATCACAAATAAAGTATGAACTATTATATATTGATGGAAAGCTCTGGATGTCTACTTTCCAACGCCGTTGAGAGCGCGCCATTTAGAGTTCTATAGCTCCAGAAAATCTATTTTGAGCACAGAGAGGTCAGAATCCAACAGCATCAGCAGTCCTTTGTTAGCCTTTTATCAGACTTTTGCTCAGGTCCCTCAATTTCAGCCAGAGAATACCTGAAATCATAGAAAAACACACAAACTCATAGTAAAGTCCAAAAATGTGAATTTAGCATAAAAACTAATGAAAACATCCCTAAGAGTAACTATATCCTATTAAAAACTACCTAAAAACAATGCCAAAAAGCGTATAAATTATCCGCTCATCAGTAAGCGTGGGGCACGCGTACGCGTCGGTGAGACATGTGTGAAGAAGGATGCGATCGTGTGAATGAAGCGCAGTGTGGACATGACATTTTTGCAAACCACGCATACGCGTGCGTAACACGTACGCGTCAATGGGCCAAAATGCGAACACACGCATACGCATCGGTGAATGAGCGCTACATTATCTTTAAGAACGCTATGCTCTCCTGGAAGCAGTCCCTTTGGCCCAATTTACATCACTCCGAGTCTATTTAAACTTCAAGCAAGCAAGCCCATTCATATCACTCAATCAAGGCCACAAGAATCATCTAGATTTAATTTTCATTTGATTGTAATTTACTTTTAATTTCATTTTAATTTGTAATTTAGGAAAGCCTATATAAAGGCATCAGTTTCAATTCATTAAGGGGGGCTTTTAGGGATGGAAGGATGTAGTAGGATTAGGACTAGAAGTAGATGCTGGAGGATTAGAGACTCCAGAGCTCTCTTGGAGGATTAGAGACTCCAGAGAGCTTAGCTTAGAATTTTTTTTCTTTTCTGCACTATACATTTCAGTTGTATTGAATTCAATTTAACTTATACAATTTTAATTTCTTACACTTCTCTTCTGCAATTTTTCTTTCTACAATTTTACATCTGCTTTGGCATTGAGATTGATTTACTTTCAAGCAATTTACATTTCCAGCAAGTGTTCTTAAAACGATGATCCATTAACCCCACTTCATTAGGGGAGGAGCTCTATTATAATTCACATGATTGAGTGAACTTCTTCTTCTCCTCAATTTATTTGTGTAGCTATTGGATATCCTCTGTTTTAATTGAGAATCATTCACTTCGGAAGGGGGTTTGAATCTGTGAATGCTTGTGTGAGCCTCGGAAGGGGAATCATGGGCATTAGAATTGGGACTCTATCCTTCACAATTCTCTTGACCAACACTATTCGAGAGGAATTGAGGTCTTGAGAATTTGTGTGGCTTATGGATGAGAGACATGCACTTAACCTCTTCTTATGACAATTGGATCAAGGAATTGGCAAGATTGATTGTGATTAGAGAGATTGGATTGCCAAGGAATTGGGATCCAATCAATTTCAATCTGCCATAGATCTACTCATATGATTGAGAAAGGAGTTGAGACCCATTTGATTCATTGTGGATTATGATATCTCCAATCCCTAATGAATCTTGTTCTCTGTTATTTTTCATTTTGATTGCCTTGAGCTTCATTTATTATTCTGGCATTCACTTTTAGCATTTTAAATTCCTTGCAATTTACATTCTGTTAATCAATTTCACTCAATTCACCACTGTTAGCTTGAATAAACTAATCACCTAACTAAAGTTGCTTTATCCATCAATCCTTGTGGGATCGACCTCATTCTGGTGAGTTTTACTACTTGATACGACCCGGTACACTTGCCGGTTTGTTTGTGTGGAATCAATTTTCTCACATCAGGGCTACGTACCAGAGGCTGATGAATAAAGTTTTCGCCGATCACATCAGAAAGCTGATGGAGGTTTATATTGACAACATGCTGGTAAAGACACAAAGAGAGGAAACCTTAATATCCGAACTCACTGAAGTGTTCAGCACCATAAGTAAGCATGGGATGAGACTTAATCCCGTAAAGTGCACTTTTACGGTAGAAGCTGGCAAATTCTTGGGCTTCATGCTCACCCAGAGAGGGATTGAAGCGAACCCAAATAAATGCCAGGCCATACTTAGCATGAAAAGCTTGACCTGCATCAAAAAGGTACAACAACTAAATGGAAGACTAGCGGCCTTGTCTAGATTCCTAGCTGGATCGGCCTTGAGATCTCTCCCTTTCTATGAAACACTAAGGAAAGGAAAGACGTTTGAACAGACCCCAAAATGTGAACAAGCCTTCCAAGACTTCAAGACATTTTTGGGGCAACCACCCATCCTTACCCGACCCCGGCAAGGAGAAGAACTGATCCCATACCTCGCCATGGGAAGTCGGGCAATAGTTTCAGCCCTAGTTAGAGACGATGAAAAAGGGCAACAACCCATCTACTTTATTAGTAAGGCTCTACAAGGGGCTGAACTAAACTACCAAAGGATAGAGAAGTTCGCCTACGCCCTTATACTCACTTCCCGATGACTCCGACCATACTTTTAGGCCCACACAATCAGAGTGCGGACCAATCAACCCATAAAAAGTATTCTACAGAAAACAGACTTAGCAGGAAGAATCCTACAATGGGTGGTCGAGTTGTCCGAATTTGACCTTAAGTATGAAGCTCGGACAGTGTTCATACCCTGGGTCAAACTACATGATCTGGTTCGAACAAAGACAAAAGCGACTGACCTCTTGTAAAGGTTGGTCGTTACCAACCTTTTTCTAAAGAGGTCGGCCAAAACGCCATAGAGGCCTGACGAGAGGACTTTTGCCGGTAAAGAATTTCATAAAAATAATCGCATTGTAAGTATAGCTTTTGAACCAACAGAGAATCCTTTCGTACAAAAGTTTGGTTGTCACAAGTAATAAAACCCAATAAAATTTATAACCGAAGTATTCAAACCTCGGGTCGTCTTTCAAGGAATTGCAGGGAGGTGTGTTTATTATTGGTTATGGAAAAAGTATCTTTTTGAGTTTTTGAAATAGGGAACAGGAAAATAAACTGGCAATAAAGTAAATTAATTATCATGAAAACCATTGTAAGGTATAAGAACTAGAAATCCCATCCTAGTTATCCTTATCAGGTGTGATGAAAATTGTTTATTGCTCCAACTAGTTAACCCTTACTAAATAAAGGAAAGTCAAGTGGACTAATCAATTTGATTCCTCAAGTCCTAGTCAACTCCTATGGAAAGACTAGCTTTAGAGGGATCCAAATCAACCAGCAAACTTCAAATATCAATCAACATCTGAGTTTGATAACTCAAGTGTCACCAATTACTCTACCAAATAAAAGGGAGGAGAAAAATCCAAATTATTTATATCCTAAATAGAAGAAAGCAATCATAAATCTGAAATACCTCAATGTGTATTAAATAAGAAAATCAAATTAAACATAGGAATCCATAAACCAAATCGGGAAAATAAACAAACTAAAGTAATAGAATAAATAGAAGTAGAAGAGAAATTAAATTAAAGGAACATTGAACCTGGAATTGTGAAGAAGAAATCCTAATCCTAAAAGAAATCCTAAATCCTAAAACCTAAGAGAGAGGAGAGAGCCTTTCTCTCTAGAAAACTACATCTAAAACCTAAATTGTGAATAATGAATGTTGTATCTCTGTTGTTCCTTGAATGGATACATTCCGTCACTTTATAGTCTCTAATCTGTGTTTTCTGGGGTTAGATTTGGGCCGAAAAGGAGTCCAAAAATCGTTGTAGATGTTTTCTGCAACTTTCTGCACGTGGCGTCCGTCACGCGTGCGCGTGGGTCACGCGTGCGCGTCATTTGGAAGTTTTCCTTGTCACGCATACGCGTCAGTCACGTGTACGCGTGGCTTGTGCTTTGTGCTAGGCATGCGTTCGCATTGTCCACGCGTGCCCGTCGCTTGGGTTCTGCGCGAGTCATGCATTCGCATCGTCCATGCGTGCGCGTCGCTGCCATTTCCTTCAAAACTTTATTTTCGCGCGTTCCTTCCACTTTTGCATGTTTCCTTCCTGTTCTCTACGCCATTCCTGCCCTATAAAGCCTGAAAATACTCAACACACGGATCACGGCATCGAATGGTAATAAAGGATAATTAAAATTAATAATTTTATGGTCTAGGAAACATATTTTCACATATATTAAGGAATAAGGAAGGAATTGTAAAACCATGCGATTTATATGAATAAGTGAGCAAAGACTTTATAGAAACCACTCAGTTGAGCATAATATAAATAATAAAATAGTGGTTTATCAAGGCCTAAGTAGGCTCAAACAAAAGGATGCAGCCCACTTTAAAGGCGGCTGGCCTAAAAGATAAGATGACCTCACTTAAGATAAGATAAGATAACAAACTTATCTCAAGGAAGGTCACTCCATACTACTATAAATACACTGGAGCACCCAGGTATAACTCATACTATGATTCTACACAAAATCCTGCCTAAAGCACGTGCTAACATAAGCATCGGAGTCTCTTGCAGGTACCACCACCCTCCAGAGACCTAGGGATTAGCAAACTCCACTGGATTCAGCAAGTCGGTCACAGCCGCCCCGACCTCATCAGAAGATCTCATCCGAGATCGACCTTCAGTTTCAGGTAACCCTCGGAACATTAGCGCCATTGCCGGGGAACCTGGAAGTCATCCCATTACCATGGCGGATGACCATGACAACGATCACAACTCTACCTTGGTAGATAGAACACCAAACAAAAACGCGGACGTCACCTCCAAAGACACACCTTAAAATGGGGAGGACAAGTAATCCCCAAATCCTGAAATATTAGATGCTCTCCAACAATAGCAGGACCGTCTCAAACAGATCGAAAAAGAGGCTGAGCATCAGCGGGAAGCCAAGAAAGACCTCTGAAGAGAAACAAGACGATGCCGAGAGCTAGAGGACAAGCTCCTAAAGCTCGAGGCCGACTTCAAAGCTAAAACCACTCGATCGAGTCACGAAGATGGCCCCCACAAGGACCAAGATCCATTCACCAAAGAAATCATGAAAGCTAAAGTCCCAAAGGGCTTCAAAGCTCCCGACATGACCCCATACGATGGTACATCTGATCCAAGCCATCATCTCAGCAATTTCAAAAGCAGGATGTATCTCACAGATGCCTCGGACACCATTTGATGCAAAGCTTTCCCAACTACTCTGACCAAGACGGCAATAAAGTGGTTTGACAGTTTGCCGCCAAGATTAATCCCGAGCTTCGATGACCTCGCCAAAAATTTCCTAGCTAGATTTTCCATCCAAAAAGACAAAGCCAAGCATGCCCCTAGACTGTTAGGGATTAAGCAAGGAGATCGAAAAAGTCTCCGCAACTACATGGAAAGATTCAACAAGCAAGTGCACTGGGTGGTCCAAGTAATGCCTTACATGAGTAAGGGTCGATCCCACGGAGATTGTCGGCTTGAAGCAAGCTATGGTCATCTTGTAAATCACAGTCAGGCTGATTCAAATGGTTATGGGATCTTGATAATTAAAAGACAGATAAAACATAAAATAGGATAGAGATACTTATGTAATTCATTAGTAGGAATTTCAGATAAGCGTATGGAGATGCTTTGTTCCTTTTAAATCCCTGCTTTCCTACTGCTTTTATCTAGTCATGCGTACTCCTTTCCATGGCAAGCTGTATGTTGGGGGATCACTGTTGTCAATGGCTATCGTCCGTCCTCTCAGTGAAAATGGTCCGGCTACGGGTTACGTAGGGCTAATCATCTGTCGATTCTCACTTGTGTTGGAATAAGATCAATGATCCTTTTGTGCACTGTCACTGCGCCCAGCACTCGTGAGTTTGAAGCTCATCACAGTCATCCCATCCCAGATTCTACTCGGAATACCACAGACAAGGTTTAGACTTTTCGGATCTCAAGAATGCTGCCAATTGATTCTAGCTTATACCACGAAGACTCTGATCTCACAGAATAGAAGGCTCTGTTGTCAAGAGAGGAAACCATGCATCGTGGACCAGAAGGCCAAGAGATATACATTCAAGCTTGTTTTCAGGTAGAACGGAAGTGGTTGTCAGGTACGCGTTCATAAGTGAGAATGGTGATGAGTGTGATGAGCGGATATTTTGTACGCTTTTTGGGGGTAATTTCATGTAGATTTTAGCATGTTTCAGTTAGTTTTTAGTAAAATAATATTAGTTTTTAGGCAAAAATCATATTTCTGGACTTTACTATGAGTTTGTGTGTTTTTCTGTGATTTCAGGTATTTTCTGGCTGAAATTGAGGGAGCTGAGCAAAAATCTGACTTAGGCTGAAAAAGGACTGCTGATGCTGTTGGATCCTGACCTCCCTGCACTCGAAATGGATTTTCTGGAGCTACAGGAGTCCAATTGGCGCGCTCTCAACGGCGTTGGAAAGTAGACATCCAGGGCTTTCTAGCAATATATAATAGTCCATACTTTGCGCAAGGATAGACGACGTAACTTGGCGTTGAACGCCAAGTACATGCTGCTGTCTGGAGTTAAACGCCAGAAAAACGTCATGATCCGGAGTTGAACGCCCAAAACACGTCAAAACCTGGAGTTTGACGCCAAGAAAGGCCTTTACACGTGGAAAGCTTTAGTCTCAGCCCCAGCACACACCAAGTGGGCCCCAGAAGTGGATTTCTGCACCAATTATCTTAGTTTATTCATTTTTCTGTAAACCTAGGTTACTAGTTTACTATTTAAACAACTTTTATAGACTTATCTTGTACCTCATGACATTTTCAGATCTGAATCACATACTTTGTGACGGCATGAGTCTCTAAACTCCATTGTTGGGGGTGAGGAGCTCTGCAGCGTCTCGATGATTTAATACAATTCCCTTGTTTTCCATTCAAACACGCTTGTTCTTATCTAAGATGTTTATTCGCGCTTAATTGTGAAGAAGGTGATGATCCGTGACACTCATCACCTTCCTCAACCCATGAACGTGTGCCTGACAACCACCTCCGTTCTACATCAGATTGAATGAATGTCTCTTAGCTTCCCTAATCAGAATCTTCGTGGTATAAGCTGGATTGATGGCAGCATTCATGAGAATCCGGAAAGTCTAAACCTTGTCTGTGGTATTCCAAGTAGGATTCCAGGATTGAATGACTGTGACGTGCTTCAAACTTTAACCTGCTGGGCGTTAGTGACAGACGCAAAAGAGGGATTCTATTCCAGTAGGAGCGGGAACCAACCGGTGATTAGCCGTACTGTGACAGAGTGCGTGAGCATAGTTTTCACTGCGAGGATGGGAAGTAGCCATTGACAACGGTGACACCCTACATAGAGCTTGCCATGGAAGGAACCTGCGTGTGAGAAGAGGATTCCAAGGAAGAGTTGAAGTCAAAGGACAAAGCATCTCCAGAACTCCAACATATTCCACAATCCTTTACAAACAAATAACTCTATTGCTCAAGTAACATTATTCCCTCTTTTATTTTTATAATCAAATCTAGTAATTTCACTTTTAATCCAAATAACCTTGTTGACATCCTAACTAAGAATAATAAAATAAATATTGATTGCTTCAAACCAATAATCTCTGTGGATTCGACCCTTACTCACGTAAGGTATTACTTGGACGACCCAGTACACTTGCTGGTTAGTTGAACGGAGTTGTGAAGAAAATAAACAGTGCCCTAAGGGTACATGCCAAAGCTCAAAAGATAGAATAATATATTAAGAATATTGAATCACAATTTCGTCCACCAAGTTTTTGGCGCCGTTGCCGGGGATTATTGAGTTTGGACAATTGAAGGCTTATTTTATTTCTTAGATTAGGAATAATTTATTTTTATTTTTATTGTCATAGAGTCATTAAATCTTGATAGGATAGTTTCTTTTCAAAAATTTCTTTTCAAAATTCGCTATTTTTCTAATTTTCGTGAGTTTTAGTGTTTTGTTCTAAGTTTGGTGTCAATTGCATGTCTCATATTTCTCTTTAAAATTTTCGACTTTTGTTCTTTGTTCTTCATTGATCTTCAAGTTGTTCTTGCTTAATTTTCTTGTTTGATCTTGAGTATTTCTTGCTTTGTGTCTTTTCTTGTTTCACTTGTGTTCTTTTTAAAACATTAATTGGAATATTTAGAACAAGTGTTAGATTTAATCCAATTGGGTTTACGCTTTGGAACCTTTTTCAAAAACAATTTTTCTTGATTTAATCTTGTGCCAAACTCTAAGTTTGGTGTTTTCTTGTTAATTTTAATATAATTTTCGAAAAAGTGTCTTGGATTTCTAAAAATTTTAAGTTTGGTGTTCTTTCTTGTGTTCTTGGTGTTCTTGTGAATCTTCAAGGTGTTCTTGAGTTTTTCTTGTGTCTTGATCTTAAAATTTTTAAGTTTGGTGTTCCTTGGTGTTTTCCCTCCAAAAATTTTCGAAAAATAAGGAGCATTGGATCTAAAAATTTTAAGTCTTGTGTCTTTTGTGTGTTTTTCTCTTTCATCATAAAATTCAAAATTCAAAAATTTTTATTTTTCTAACTAATTTTGAACTAATTTTTTTCGAAAATCTTTTATAAAAATTCAATTTTCAATTTCAAAATATTTCCACTTTCTTTTATTTATTTCGTTTTTTTTTATTTTATAAAAAAAAAAATTTAATTTTTATAAAATAAATAATATCAACATATATACCCTTTCTCTTATTCCAACATGGAAGCTCTTATGAATGAACAGTCCAAGAGGACTTTGGGGTCATATGCTAACCCCTCTACTGCTTCATATGGGAGTAGTATCTGTATACCCTCCATTGGAGTTAGTAGCTTTGAGCTGAATCCTCAGCTCATTATCATGGTGCAGCAAAACTGTCAGTATTCCGGTCTTCCACATGAAGAACCTACAGAGTTTCTGGCACAATTTCTGCAAATTGCTGATACAGTACATGATAAGGAAGTGGATCAGGATGTCTACAGATTACTACTGTTTCCATTTGCTGTAAAAGATCAAGCTAAGAGGTGGTTAAATAACCAACCTAAAAACAGCATCAAAACATGGAAACAGCTGTCAGAAAAATTCCTGAATCACTATTTCCCTCCAAAAAGGATGACACAGCTAAGGCTAAGCATCCAAGGCTTCAAACAAGGAGATAATGAATCTCTTTATGATGCCTGGGAGAGATACAGAGAGTTGCTAAGAAAATGCCCCTCTGAAATGTTTTCGGAATGGGTGCAATTAGACATCTTCTACTATGGGCTTACAGAAAAAGCTCAGATTTCTCTAGACCACTCAGCTGGTGGATCTATACATATGAGAAAAACAATTGAAGAGGCTCAAGAGCTTATTGATACAGTTGCCAGAAATCAACATCTGTACTTAAGCAATGAATCCTTCATGAAAGAAGAAGCTAAAACAGTAACTGCAAAACTCAGTCCAGTGGATCAGGCTAATGAATTCAATCAGCAATTGGACTTTCTAACTCAACAGCTAGCCGAATTCAAGGAAATATTACAGGAAACAAGAATGGCTAACAGGAACATGGAAGTACAATTAAAGCAGACAGAAAAACAACTGTCAAGACAAATAACAGAAGAATGTCAAGCAGTTCAATTAAGAAGTGGGAAAACATTAAATACCTCACTTCAAAGCAGCAGGAAACCAAGAAATGAACAAGTGGATACTCAAAATCCTCCTGAAGACAGTCCGAGCCCAGAAAGGGACAAAGCTGGCGTTCAAACGCCAGTAACAAACAAGGGAGGGGCGTCTAACGCCACTCCAGCTCCCACCACTGGCATTCAAATACCAGTGGGGAATCAGTCACATACAAGTGCTGATAACAACCCTTCTAAAAAGGCTTCCCAACCCACTTCTGTAGGTAATAAACCTGCAGCAACTAAGGTTGAGGAATACAAAGCCAAAATGCCTTATCCTCAAAAACTCCGCCAAGCAGAACAGGATAAGCAATTTGCCCGCTTTGCAGACTACCTCAGGACTCTTGAAATAAAGATTCCGTTTGCAGAAGCACTTGAGCAAATACCCTCTTATGCTAAGTTCATGAAAGAGATCTTAAGTCATAAGAAGGATTGGAGGGAAACTGAAAAAGTTTACCTCACTGAAGAATGCAGTGCAGTCATTCTGAAAAGCTTACCCGAGAAGCTTAAAGATCCTGGGAGCTTTATGATACCATGCACATTAGAGGGCACTTGCACCAAGCAAGCTTTATGTGATCTTGGAGCAAGTATCAACCTAATGCCTGCATCTACTATCAGAAAGCTTGGTTTAACTGAAGAAATCAAACCAACCAGGATATGTCTTCAACTTGCTGATGGCTCCATTAAATACCCATCAGGCGTGATTGAGGACATGATAGTCAAGGTTGGGCCATTTGCCTTTCCTACTGACTTTGTGGTGCTGGAAATGGAGGAGCACAAGAGTGCAACTCTCATTCTAGGAAGACCTTTCCTAGCAACTGGCCGAACCCTCATTGATGTCCAAAAAGGGGAAGTAACCTTGAGAGTCAATGAGGAAGAGTTCAAGCTGAATGTTGTTAAAGCTATGCAACATCCAGACACCCCAAATGACTGCATGAGTGTTGATATAATTGACTCTCTGGTAAGAGAGGTCAATATGGCTGAGAGTCTCGAATCAGAGCTAGAGGAATTTAGACTCAATGCTTATGGATACATAGAGCTTCAGGATAATGACTCTAACAAAAAGTTCATTGTTAATGGACAAAGAGTCAAACATTATCTTGAAGGCAATTTTGAGCAAGAATGCTCAAAACTGAGACTTGATTAAAACTCAGTCCAGCTAATGACGTTAAAGAAGCGCTTGCTGGGAGGCAACCCAGCCAATCACAAAATTTAATTTTATTCGTATTAATTAATTAATTATTTCTTTACAGGTTTGAGTCCAAGTATCTTCAAAAGGTGAAATAGCAATTGGTTGAAGTCACAGAGTTACAGGGAAATTTGGAAGCTCACTGGCATGAAAAAGCCAGTAAGAAATACTTTGGGCGTTAAACGCCCAAAAGAAGCTCCTACTGGGCGTTTAACGCCAGTAAGGGTAGCCATCTGGGCGTTAAACGCCAGAAAGGAGCATCTTCTGGGCGTTAAACGCCAGAAAGATGCACCTTCTGGGCGTTTAACGCCAGTTTGCTAGCATCCTGGGCGTTTAACGCCAGGATGGTGGGGAGGAGGTAAAATTCGTTTTTCTTTACAACTTTTCTAAATTTTTAAGTTTCAATCCATGATTTCTTGCATAAACATGTTTCAAATTATCATCCTTCAAAATCAAATTGGTTTTCTAAGAACCCTAATTTCTAAAATCCCTTTTTCAAAAATATCAAATGTATCTTAATTTATAAACACAAATCTTTTTCCAATCCAATTCTTTTTCAAATATTCTTAATATCTTTTTCAACTCATCTTATCTTTTTATGAAAATACCTCTCCTTCCACTCCTCTCCTTTCCTTTCTTTTGCTTGAGGACAAGCAAACCTCTAAGTTTGGTGTGATTTGCCATGATCACTGAGCTAAAACTCATTAAGATCATGGCACCTGAGAGAACAGGAAGAGCAAGGATGTGAACTTAAGGGAGCTGAAGCATCAGAAATTAATTCTTGAAGGCATCCCACAGACTAAAGGAACATCCACTTCCCAAAATACAGGTTGTTAAGTTCTAATTCCAGCTTTAACTCTGTGATAGTATTATTATAGGATTTTACCTTAGAAGTTATATAGGAGTAGTAGTACTTAGCATATCTATTTTGATTTTATTTCCAATTAAGCTATAATTTATTTTTCTCATCATCATCAGGCATGAATAAAGTAGTAGATTTTTTTAGAATAAAGAAGTAATCTATATTTTTGAGTTCTTAATAATAAAATTTATAATTAATTATATGTGGTGGCAATACTTTTTGTTCTCTGAATGAATGCTTGAACAGTGCATAAATTGTACTTTGAATTTGATGAATATTGGCTCCTGAAAGGATGAGGAACACGAAAAATATTATTGATGATCTGAAAAATCATGAAATTGATTCTTGAAGCAAGAAAAAGCAGTTCCCATTCAAAAAAAAAAAAAAAAAACAAGCCATGAGCACTAGCCAAGAGTAAAAAGGATCCAAGGCTTTGAGCATCAATGGATAGGAGGGCCCAAGGAAATAAAATCCAGGCCTAAGCGGCTAAAACAAGCTGTCCCTAACCATGTGCTTGTGTCATGAAGGTCCAAGTGAAAAGCTTGAGACTGAGTGGTTAAAGTCGTGATCCAAAGCAAAAGAGTGTGCTTAAGAGCTCTGGACACCACTGACTGGGGACTCTAGCAAAGCTGAGTCATAATCTGAAAAGGTTCACCCAGTTATGTGTCTGTGGCATTTATGTATCCGGTGGTAATACTGGAAGACAAAGTGCTTAGGGCCACGGCCAAGACTCATAAAATAACTGTGTTCAAGAATCAACATACTACACTAGGAGAGTCAATAATACTATCTGAATTCTGAGTTCCTAAGGATGCCAATCATTCTGAAAATTTAAAGATACAGGGAGATGCCAAAACTGTTCAGAGGCAAAAAGCTACAAGCCCCGCTCATCTAATAAGAATCTGAGCTTCATTTAAAACTCGAGAATATTATTACTTCTTTATTTCTGTTAAAACCTATTTTATTTATCTAGTTGCTTGAGGACAAGCAACAGTTTAAGTTTGGTGTTGTGATGAGCGGATATTTTGTACGCTTTTTGGGGGTAATTTCATGTAGATTTTAGCATGTTTCAGTTAGTTTTTAGTAAAATAATATTAGTTTTTAGGCAAAAATCATATTTCTGGACTTTACTATGAGTTTGTGTGTTTTTCTGTGATTTCAGGTATTTTCTGGCTGAAATTGAGGGAGCTGAGCAAAAATCTGACTTAGGCTGAAAAAGGACTGCTGATGTTGTTGGATCCTGACCTCCCTGCACTCGAAATGGATTTTCTGGAGCTACAGGAGTCCAATTGGCGCGCTCTCAACGGCGTTGGAAAGTAGACATCCAGGGCTTTCTAGCAATATATAATGGTCCATACTTTGCGCAAGGATAGACGACGTAACTTGGCGTTGAACGCCAAGTACATGCTGCTGTCTGGAGTTAAACGCCAGAAAAACGTCATGATCCGGAGTTGAACGCCCAAAACACGTCAAAACCTGGAGTTTGACGCCAAGAAAGGCCTTTACACGTGGAAAGCTTTAGTCTCAGCCCCAGCACACACCAAGTGGGCCCCAGAAGTGGATTTCTGCACCAATTATCTTAGTTTATTCATTTTTCTGTAAACCTAGGTTACTAGTTTACTATTTAAACAACTTTTATAGACTTATCTTGTACCTCATGACATTTTCAGATCTGAATCACATACTTTGTGACGGCATGAGTCTCTAAACTCCATTGTTGGGGGTGAGGAGCTCTGCAGCGTCTCGATGATTTAATACAATTCCCTTGTTTTCCATTCAAACACGCTTGTTCTTATCTAAGATGTTTATTCGCGCTTAATTGTGAAGAAGGTGATGATCCGTGACACTCATCACCTTCCTCAACCCATGAACGTGTGCCTGACAACCACCTCCGTTCTACATCAGATTGAATGAATGTCTCTTAGCTTCCCTAATCAGAATCTTCGTGGTATAAGCTGGATTGATGGCAGCATTCATGAGAATCCGGAAAGTCTAAACCTTGTCTGTGGTATTCCAAGTAGGATTCCAGGATTGAATGACTGTGACGTGCTTCAAACTTTAACCTGCTGGGCGTTAGTGACAGACGCAAAAGAGGGATTCTATTCCAGTAGGAGCGGGAACCAACCGGTGATTAGCCGTACTGTGACAGAGTGCGTGAGCATAGTTTTCACTGCGAGGATGGGAAGTAGCCATTGACAACGGTGACACCCTACATAGAGCTTGCCATGGAAGGAACCTGCGTGTGAGAAGAGGATTCCAAGGAAGAGTTGAAGTCAAAGGACAAAGCATCTCCAGAACTCCAACATATTCCACAATCCTTTACAAACAAATAACTCTATTGCTCAAGTAACATTATTCCCTCTTTTATTTTTATAATCAAATCTAGTAATTTCACTTTTAATCCAAATAACCTTGTTGACATCCTAACTAAGAATAATAAAATAAATATTGATTGCTTCAAACCAATAATCTCTGTGGATTCGACCCTTACTCACGTAAGGTATTACTTGGACGACCCAGTACACTTGCTGGTTAGTTGAACGGAGTTGTGAAGAAAATAAACAGTGCCCTAAGGGTACATGCCAAAGCTCAAAAGATAGAATAATATATTAAGAATATTGAATCACAATTTCGTCCACCAGAGTGTCATTTGATCATCACATTCATCATGTTGAAGTGCGAATGAATATCTTAGAACAAGAATAAGCTTGAATTGAATAGAAAATAGTAGTAATTGCATTAATTCATAAGGAACAGTAGAGCTCCACACCTTAATCTATGAGGTGTAGAAACTCTACCGTTGAAAATACATAAGTGATGAAGGTCTAGGCATGGCCGAATGGCCAGCCCCCTAAGCGTGATCAAGAGATCAACAGTGATACAAAGATAGTATCAAAAATGATCTAAAGATCTCCCGATGAAAATACAATAGTAAAAGGTCCTATTTATAATGACTAGTAACCTAGGGTTTACAGAGATAAGTAAATGATGCAGAAATCCACTTCTGGGGCCCACTTAGTGTGTGCTTGGGCTAAGCATTGAAGCTCTCACATGCATAGGCTTTTCTTTGAGTTAAACGCCAGCTCTGGTGCCAGTTTGGGGGTTTAACTCCAGCTTTTATGCCAGTTCTGGCGTTTAACGCCAGAAAAGGGTAGAAAGTTGGTGTTAAAACGCCAGTTTGTGTTATCAAAACTCGGGCAAAGTATGAACTATTAGATATTGATGGAAAGCCCAAGATGTCTACTTTTCAACGTAATTGAGAACGTGCCAATTGGGCTTCTGTAGCTCTAGAAAATCCATTTCGAGTGCAGGGAGGTCAGAATCCAACAGCATCTGCAGTCCTTTTTCAGCCTTTGAATCAGATTTTTGCTCAAGTCCCTCAATTTCGGCCAGAAAATACCTGAAATCACAAAAAAACACACAAACTCATAGTAATGTGATTTTTGCATAAAAACTAATAATTATATACTAAAAACTAACTAAATCATACTAAAAATTACCTAAAAATAATGCCAAAAAGCGTATAAATTATCCGCTCATCAATATACAAAGTCTGCCAATAGAAGCAGAAAGGGCAGAAAAATACATCAACATGGAGGAGAACTTCCAATTGGGAGATAGCTCAAAAGCCGGATTCTCCTACCCACCTCGGGACAAGGATAAAGAATCCAGGAAGAAAAAAGACCAACCCACTGAGAAACCTAGAAAATACCACAACTACACCTCTCTTCGGGTGTCTCTTGTGGATGTCTACCGAGAAATATGTAACACTGAGAAGATCCCACCGCCTCGCCCAATAAAACACAAAAGAGGAGGAAGTCGGACAGAGTACTGCGAATTCCACCGAATCTACGGACATTCTACCAACGAGTGCTTCGCCATAAGGAATGTCATAGAGAAGTTGGCACGAAAAGGGCAACTAGATCAATTCTTAGCTAATAAAGTGGATGAACCGAGAAAGAGAAGAAGGGATGAAGAGGTCGGACGAGTTGAACGTCCACCTCACACCCCTGAGAGACATGTTCATATGATAAATGGAGGATTCGCAGGGGGAGGAATCTCTAAATCATCTCGCAAAAGACATCTTAAAGAGGTATATCATGTCAGAGAAGGGGACAGGTCACCCAACCTCCCTACTATTACCTTTACCCAAGAAGACACAACAGGCGTCATCCCTAAGCATGATGATCCTATGGCCATTACCATCATACTTGCCAATGCTAATCTCCACCAAACATTGGTAGACCAAGGAAGCTCTGCAGATATCTTGTTCAAATCCGCCTTCGACAAACTCGGCCTGCAGGATAAAGAGCTCAGAGCGTATCTAAATAGCTTGTTCGGACTCGGAGACACCCCAATTTAACCATTAGGATACATCTCACTGCATACAACCTTTGGAAAAGGAACTCAGTCAAGGACACTAAACATAGACTACATCATAGTCAACGTGTGCCCAGCTTATAACGCCCTTATAGGTCAGATAATGCTGAACCAGTTCGCCGTAGTAGTCTCTACTCCTTATCTGTGCATGAAGTTCCCAACTCCAGAAGGGATCGCCATGATAAATGGAGACCAAACGCTTGCGCGACGCTGTTACAACGAAAGTCTGAACCTTAAATTCAACCCTAGAGGAGAGGAAATCAACACCATTGAACTCGAGGGAGTTCGAGTTCGCAAAGAACTTCGTCCACAACCTGAAGGTGATACCGAAGAAGTCCAGATCGGGGATGCTCAGGATAAAACAACAAATATAGGGGCACCTTAAGGGAAGACTTAAAGAAGACACTGATGCAGTTCCTAAAGAATAATGCTGATTTCTTTGCATGGAAGGCCGCAGACATGCCTGGCATAGATCCCAAGTTAATGTGCCATAAGCTGGCAGTATATCCCAGATCTCAGCCAGTGTAACAGAAGCGCAGGAAGCTTGGCCCAGAAAGGTCCCAAGCTGTGGAAGAGTAGGTACAAGCCTTACTGAAGGCAGGGTTCATAAGGGAGGTTAAGTACCCATTATGGCTAGCTAATATTGTCTTGGTGAAGAAGTCAAATGGCAAGTGGAGAATGCGTACCGACTACACCGACCTCAATAAGGCCTGTGCAAAAGATCCCTACCCGCTCTCTAATATAGACACTCTAATGGACGCCTCTTCTGGATACAAGTACCTCTCCTTCATGGATGCTTATTCGGGATACAACCAAATCCCAATGTACCCGCCCAACCAAGAGAAGACCTCGTTCCTAATTCCAATGGCAAATTATTGCTACATAGTCATGCGATTTGGACTAAAAATCGCAAGGGCTACATACCAATGATTGATGAACAAAGTCTTTGCCGACCACATCAAAAAGCTAATGGAGGTTTATGTAGACGACATGCTAGTAAAAATGCAAAGTGAGGAATCGTTGTTATCCGACCTCACCAAAGTGTTAGACACCATAAGAAAGCATGGTATACGACTTAACCCCGCAAAGTGCACCTTCGCGGTGGAAGCTGGCAAATTCTTGGGCTTCATGCTCACCCAAAGAGGAATCGAGGCAAATCCATATAAATGCCAGGCTATACTCCACATGAAAAGTCTGACCTGCATAAAAGAGGTATAATAGCTCAACGGATGACTAGCAGCCCTATCCAGATTTCTAGCCGGATCAGCCATAAGATCTCTCCCCTTTTACGCAACATTAAGGAAGGGAAAGAGGTTTGAATGGACAACGGAGTGCGTGCAAGCTTTCCAAGATTTCCAAAAATTCTTGGGGAAACTACCCATTCTCACCCGACCATGGGAAAGTGATGAAATCGTATTATACCTCACAGTGGGAAGTCGAGCAAAAGCCTCAGCACTAGTCAGAGATGACGAAAGTGGACAACAACCCATCTACTTCATCCGCAAGGCTCTACAAGGGGATGAACTAAACTATCAAAAGATAGAGAGGTTCGCCTACGCCCTCATAATCACTTCTCGACAATTCCGCCCATACTTTCAAGCTCACACTATCAGAGTTCAGACCAGCCAGACCATAAAAGGCATCCTACAGAAAACAGATCTAGCTGGAAAAATTCTACATTGGGCAGTTGAGTTATCCGAATTCGATCTGAAATATGAAGCTCGGACAGCCATCAAATCACAGTATCTGGCCGACTTCATTGCCGAGTACACTGACACCCTAGGAATTCCTACAAAATGGAATCTCTACGTAGACAGCTCCTTAAACAAAACCAGGAGTGGCGTAGGTGTAATTATCGAAAGTGATCACGGAACTCAAATCAAGCTATCACTAAAGTTCGAATTCCCTGCCTAAATTAATCAGGCTGAATATGAGGCACTACTGGCTGGTTTAAGGCTGGCTAGGGAGGTAGGGGTCCAAAGGCTTACCATCTTCAGTGATTCACAAATAGTTACCTCACAGATAGAAGGGAGCTACCAAGCTAAGGATCCCACCATGAAAAAATACTTGGAGAAAACCAGAGTACAGCTCGAACAGTTCGGGGAATATGAGGTGCGACATATACCTCGGGAATAGAATACCCAAGCTGATGCACTTTCAAAACTAGCCAGCACCAAACCAGGGAGCAATAATAGAAGCGTCATCCAAGAATTATTGCAAAGTCCATCAATCTCGGAGGAAGAAAAGGTCCTAACCATATCAGGTCAGGATCAAGGATAGATGACCCCCATAATCAAACTACCTCAAGTCTGAGACACTTCCCACAGATAAAAAGGAGGCAAAAAGGGTAGTACGAGAAGCACAGTACTACACTATAATGGGAAACATTCTATATATGAGAGGGATTTCGACACCCCTCCTAAAATGCGTGCCAACCTCTAATACAAGGGAAGTCTTGGAAGAAGTACACAGTGGCATGTGCAGCAACCACATGGGAGCCCGAGCGCTTTCAAAAAAGGTACTCCGAGCTGGTTTCTACTGGCCGACCTTACAAAAGGAAGCAACAAAGTTCGTCAAGAAATGCCCACCATGCCAGAAGCATGCCAACTTCCACATAGCCCTACCTGAAGAACTCATCTGTGTTACATCACCCTGGCCATTCACAAAGTGGGGACTTGACCTCCTCGGACCCTTCCCCCAGGGTTTAGGGCAAGTCAAGTTTCTCATTGTAGGCGTAGACTACTTCACAAAGTGGATTGAAGCAGAGCCACTAGCTACTGCTACCGCCCAAAGAAGTCAGAAATTCCTATATAGAAACATTATCACAAGGGTTGGGTTCTTTACTCCATTACCACTCATAATGGCACTCAATTTACCGATACAGGTTTCAGGAACTTAGTAGCTGACCTGAAAATAAAGCACCAATTCACATCAGTAGAACACCCACAAGCCAACGGACAGGTAGAAGCTGCCAATAAAGTCATATTGGCTGAGTTAAAACGATGGCTACAAGACGCAAAGGGAGCTTAGGCTGAAGAACTCCCACAAGTCTTATGGGCATATCGGACAACCCCACATTCAACCACAGGAGAATCACACTTTCGACTTGCTTATGGAATGGAGGCAATGATTCCAATGGAAATAGAAGAAGGATCTCCCAGAATGATCCTCTACAATAAAGAGGCCAACTCCTAAATTCAAAGGGAGGAGCTCGACCTACTTCCAAAAGTCCGAGAAAGAGCTCGGATTTGAAAGGAAGCACTAAAGCGTCGAATGACTTTAAGATATAATCAGAAAGTAGTCCAACGAAGCTTCGCCACAAACGATCTCATCTTAATCCGAAACGACATCAGAGCAGGTTGATCAGGAGAAGGGAAGCTAGCAGCTAACTGGAAAGGACCTTACTGAGTTGTAGAAGTACTGGGGAAAGGTTACTACAAGGTGTCCGACCTCGAGGGGTGAGAGTTGCCAAGGTCATGGAATGCCTGTAACCTAAGAAGGTACTATAATTAGAAAGTAATAAAGATCTTAGCTCAAGGTGTACTCTTTTTCCTGAAAAGGTTTTTTAACGAGACGCCAGGCCAAGATCTACCAAATTACCTGACCTAGAAGGGTAACCACTTGTATGTTCATATTTTTATTTATGATTTTATTTTATCATTTGAATAAAAGTTATTGATTCCCTAAAAAGTTTTCTACCAAGACGCATTAATCTAAGCTCATAAAACGCAAAAATTCATTGCCCGATTACCAAGAGGTCGACAAGGTGAAAACCAAATTCATCACCCGATTACCAAGAGGTCGGTAATGTGAAAACCAAATTCATCGCCTGATTACAAAGAGGTCGGCAAGATGAAAGCGATAGAAGCAGATTAATGCAAGAAGTTATAAAAAGTAATCCATAAAAAGTGACATGACGAGGTTTGACAAAAATTGGATTACTAAAAATAACTTAAGAAGGCCCGACTAAGAAGTCAGACCAGTGAAAAGATCACTAAAAAGGGACAAAGACATCTCGCAAAGGCCAAAGAAAGGCCAAGATTGCTTTGATGAAAGGTACGAAGTCTTGAAAAAGACACTACCTAAAAAGCAAACACACAAAGCGAAACGGAGCTAAAAGGTCATCCAAACAAACTATAAAGAAAAGGTTCTCCTTGGAACACTACCTAAAAAGTTGTTGGAACATGACTAAAAAGCTCACGTCAACATCAACTAAAGGAGCAACCCCGCAAAGCAAGCACGACCTCGAGAAAATGATAAGAGCCAAAGAGGTTAAAAACAACTTAAGGCTCAAACATGCTCAGCTAAAAGGGGAACGGCCCCATTCAACAAAGGAACAATCTCAAGACAGGGCCACAAAGAAGTTGCTCGAACTAACTAAAAAGGATCTACAGAACACTAAAAAGTTGTCGGATGAATCACTGAAAGCCCGGACACCAAGCTGCAAAGGATAATGTTTGCCAAAATCAAAGGGTTAACAAGTACCAACTCAAAGCAAGGCATGATCCAAAAGGCAAAAGGTAGAAAACCCACCTGCCAATATAAAAGAGGTCGAACAAGGAAATACCAAACCTCCATAAAATCCGGAAAGATTACAGAGGTAAACCTCCAAGCATCAAAGGTATGAATAACATATCTACGAAACGCATCCATCAAAATAAAACATTAAAGACTCAAAGGCCACCCAGAAGGCAGCCCAAGAGTTTAAAGTGTTTTTCAAAATAAAAGTTGCTAAGGAGCAACTGAGTGTCAAAAGGACTTACAAACCAACAAGTTCAAACAAAGTCCACATGTCGGACTATATGAATATATAAGACAAGAAAATAACATCATAAAGGATCCAAAGCCGCTCCAGTAGGATCATCCTTCGGAGAAGGAGGAGGTATGGTTGAGATTGGGGTGACATTAACAACTCCATCTGCCCCATTTAATATCTCCACGTCAGGCTCGGGAGGTACCACCTAACCAGAAGGAGCTGAGGAGGTTGAAGCTGCAGCAACCTTGCCCGGCAGCACAAGGGGAGGACCCTCATCCTCATCGTCAGGAGCAGGCACAATCCTACCATCCTCCACCACATTGTCCAAGCTGAATAGAGTAAGATCAAGCTCAGGGGCAAGAACCTGGACCTAAGCTTTCAAGTTTTCATACGAATTGGCCACACTTTCTACTAAATGACCTTGGAGCTCGGCATAATCAGCTTGGGCAGACTGAAGTCTCTCCCTAGTCTCCAACAACTCGGCATATGTGCGGGTGTAGCTCTCTTTGGACTTCTTGGCCATCTCCTCAGCTAAATTGGCAGATGGCTCAATAGTAGTAGCTCGAGATTTCTCCTTCTCCAAATCCAACTCTAACATAGCCACCTTAGCATCAAGCTCATCCTTCAAACCCTTGATTCTATCAAATTCAGACTTAGCGTCTTTCATAAAGGCCTTAGTCGCATGATGGGCAGAAAGTTGCCGATTAAGAATTTATAATGAAATAACATTGCAAGTACAGTTCTTAACCGACGAAAATCCCGCTTATCAATTTAAAAAAAGTTCTCACAATTTAAAATTAATTAACTGGGAGTAGAATTCTCAGGTTGTCTCTTAACGTGTTGACAAGAGAGTGCAAGTTATTGGTCAGGAATTTTTTGAGAATTTTTAGAGTTGGGGAATAGAGAAATAAATGACTATCAATTAAAGCAATAAAAATTAACAAGATGTTTTATGTAATTGAAATAAAAAGCCTTGAGTAGGAGAAGATTAATCAGAAGTTCTATCCTTGTTAAATTTTCCCAGGTGTAATGGTAAGAGGTTGTTGTTTCTACTTAGTTATCCTTTACCTAATAAAGGAATGTCAAGTAACTGAGCCAACTCTGATTCACAAGTCTTAATCCTCTCCTAGGGAAGCATTAGAGTTAGTGACTAGAGAGTCAACCAACAATTTCCAATTACAAATTAACCCTTGAGTATTCCAACTCAAGGGTCTCCTATTAATCAACTCCAAAGTCAAGTTGAGAGCCTACTCCATTGACATGGATGCCATTTTCGCAAACATGTAAAGGGAATAGAAAGAAGTAATGGTAATCAAATTTAATTTAGTGAAATATATTTTTGAAATAATAAATTAGGGGAAGATGGTATTCGAACAAATAATGAAATTAAATATAAAAATAACTCTTGCATTAATACTTTCCAAAATCAAAGATAACCATATGTAACTCTGAACAAACTGAATGGAAAATAAAAGAGTAAGGAATTAAGAAAACAAACTGTAATGATAGAGACTTCAAACGGAGGTAGTAATTCTCTCAAGATCTAATCCAAAAGCATAATAAATATCTAAGAATGTGAAGAACCCTAGAGGAAGTAGTGTTTTCTCTCTAAGATTCAAAACTAAAACTAAACCTAAGTGAATGTGAATGTCTACTGTCCCCTGGCTCTAGTCTATGTTTCTGGGCCGAAAACTGGGTCCAAACTCAGCCCAAAAATGCCCCCAGCGTCTTCTGCAGTTGCAGCTCATGACACATGTCACACGTACGCGTCAGTCACGCGTACGCGTCGATGGTCTTTTGCGCGTGTCACGCGTACGCGTCAGTTACGCGTATGCATTGCTGTGGAATGCGCCAAGTCACGCGCACGCGTGAGCCATGCGTGCGCATCGATCCTCACTGGTCAGCTCCTTAGTTTCTTGTGTTCCTTCCATTTTTGCAAGTTTCCTTTCCATCCTCTAAGCCATTCCTGCCCTATAAAGCCTGAAAACACTTAACACACAGATCACGACATCGAATGGTATAAAGGAGAATTAAAAATTTACAATTTAAAGGCTTAAGAAGCAAGTTTTTAATCATAGAACAAAATTAGGAAGGCAAATGTAAAACATGCGAATTACATGAATAAGTGTGCAAAGAACTGATAAAAACCACTCAATTTAGCACAAGATAAACCATAAAATAGTGGTTTATCATGCATGAACTGGAGAATCCCAGACTACGCGAGATGTATGGTTTAAGTGTGGGGAGGTTGATAAACACCATTTTTAGGGTTTATCTTGTGTTGGATTTAGAGGGTTTTGTCAACTTTTCTCACATTTATTCAATGAAATAGCATGGTTTTTGTTATTCTCCTTTAATTGTGCTTGAATGTGAAAACATGTTTTTTAGGTCTTAAGCTAGCTAAATTTAATTCACCTTGATTCCATTAGATGCCTTGATATGTTTGTTAAGTAATTTCTGGTTTAGGAGGAAAAGATTGGATCTAGGAAATGAAGAAAAAGCATGTAGAAATGGAGAACTCATGAAGAAATGAAGGAATCGCAAAAGCTGTCAAGCCGACCTCTTTGCACTTATTCGATCATAACTTGAGCTAAAGAGGTTCAAATGAGGCGGTTCCAGTTGCGTTTGAATGCTAACATACGGGGCTTCAAAATGATATAAGATCTGCCATATTTGCATCACGTATTGGGATGCGTACATGCACTGTGGGCCCAATCCAACTCATTTCTGATGCTGTTTAACCCAAGGATTGAAAGGGGAGTGAGAGACTTTACATACTTTTCATCATTAGTCATAGTTTAGTTTTAGAAGTAGTTAGAGTTAGTTTCTAGAGAGAGAAGCTCTCACTTCTCTCTAGAATTAGGATTAGGTTTAGATCTAGATTAGAAATTCTTAGATCTAAGTTTAATTCATGCTTTGATTTACTTTTCCTTTTGTAATTCTTGTTCCCCTACTCTTCCTCTCTCTAATTTTGTATTTCGTTCTTGTAATTATTTACTTTGTTGTTGATGCACTCTTTCTTCTTCTATTTTCCTTTAATACAATTTGAGATAATTCATGTAGATCTTGTTTCCTTTAATTGTTGTTGTTAATTCTTTGCAATTAGTTGTTGTTAGATTTTGTTCTTGTTGTTGATTTACTATGCTTTCCTTTTATGCCTTCCAAGTATTTGATAAAATGCTTGGAAGGATATTAGAGTAGAATTTTATGTTCTTGGCTTGGAAAGGTAACTTAGGAATTCTTGAGTTACTAATGTCCATGTAATTGATGATTGGAAGCCATTGACTCTAGGTCTCACTAATTGAATTAGTAGAGAGTTAGGACTTATGGACTTGGATTGATATATCTCATTTGACTTTCCTTTACTAGTTAAAGGATGATTTAATGGGATTAATCCTTGCCAATTCTCAAGTTGTGGTTAGTGATTAGGATAGAGATCCTTGACCACCAAACCTTGCCAACACCTTTTTGTCATTTGATTTCCTTTACCATTTTGCTTTTCATGTTTCTCATCTAAAACCCCAAAAACATACCTCATAACCAATAACAAGACACTTTATTGTAATTCCTAGGGAGAACGACCCGAGGTTTAAATACTTCGGTTTATAATTTTAGGGGTTTGTACTTGTGACAAACAAAATTTTTGTATGAAAGGATTATTGTTGGTTTAGAAACTATACTTGCAACGAGATTTCATTTGTGAAATTCTAGACCACTGATGAGCGGATAATTTGTACACTTTTTGGCATTGTTTTTAGTATGTTTTTAGTATGATCTAGTTAGTTTTTAGTATATTTTTATTAGTTTTTAGTTAAAATTCACTTTTCTGGACTCTACTATGAGTTTGTGTGTTTTTCTGTGATTTCAGGTATTTTCTGGCTGAAATTGAAGGTTCTGAGCAAAAATCTGATTCAGAGACTGAAAAGGACTGCAGATGCTGTTGGATTCTGACCTCCCTGCACTCGAAGTGGATTTTCTGGAGCTACAGAAGCCCAATTGGCGCGCTCTCAACGGCGTTGGAAAGTAGACATCCTGGGCTTTCCAGCAATATATGATAGTCCATACTTTGCCCAAGATTTGATGGCCCAAACCGGCGTTCAAAGTCACCTCAAGAAATTCCAGCGTTAAACGCCCAAACTGGCATAAAAGCTGGCGTTTAACTCCAAGACAAGTCTCTACACGAAAATGCTTCATTGCTCAGCCCAAGCACACACCAAGTGGGCCCGGAAGTGGATTTTTATGTCATTTACTCATCTTTGTACACCTTAGGCTACTAGTTTTCTATAAGTAGGACCTTTTACTATTGTATTTGCAACAAATCGGGGTAGCTATCTTTGAGTTTTATGCTATCTTAGATCATTTGGGAGGCTGGCCATTTGGCCATGCCTAGACCTTGTTCTTATGTATTTTCAACGGTGGAGTTTCTACACACCATAGATTAAGGTGTGGAGCTCTGCTGTACCTCGAGTATTAATGCAATTACTATTGTTCTTCTATTCAATTCCGCTTGTTCTTTGTCCAAGATATCACTTGTTCTTCAACTTGATGAAGGTGATGATTGACACTCATCATCATTCTCACTCATGAACAAGGTGACTGACAACCATTCTTGTTCTACAAGCATTCGAGGCTTAGTGAATATCTCTTGGATTTCTGATTGCATGATGCATGGTTGATCGCCTGACAACCGAGTGCTCGCCTGACAAACGAGCCAGCCATTCCGTGAGATCAGAGTCTTCGTGGTATAGGCAAGAACTGATGGCGGCATTCAAGAGAATCCGGAAGGTCTAACCTTGTCTGTGGTATTCTGAGTAGGATTCAATGATTGAATGACTGTGACGTGCTTCAAACTCCGAAAGGCGGGGCATTAGTGACAGACGCAAAAGAATCACTGGATTCTATTCCGGCCGGACCGAGAACCGACAGATGATTAGCCTATGCTGTGACAGAGCATCAGGGACGTATTTTCACTGAGAGGATGGGAGGTAGCCACTGACAACGGTGAAACCCTACATGAGCTTGCCATGGAAAGGAGTAAGAAGGATTGGATTAAGACAGTAGGAAAGCAGAGAGACGGAAGGGAAGGCATCTTCATACGCTTATCTGAAGCTCTCACCAATGATATACATAAGTATCTCTATCTTTATCTTTATGCTTTATTCGTTTATCACTATACCCAATTGAGTCTGCCTGACTGAGATTTACAAGGTGACCATAGCTTGCTTCATACCACCAATCTCCGTGGGATCGACCCTTACTCGCGTAAGGTTTATTACTTGGACGACCCAGTGCACTTGCTGGTTAGTTGTGCGAAGTTGTGTTTATGCCATGGTATTGAGCACCAAATCTTTGGAGCCATTACTAGGGATTGTTTATGTTTTGAAAAGTATTGATCACAATTTCGTGCACCAAGTTTTTGGCGCCGTTGCCGGGGATTGTTCTTGTGTATGGACAACTGACGGTTCATCTTGTTGCTTAGATTAGGCATTTATTTTTTTCGAAATTCTTGAAGATGAATTCTAGAGTTTCATGATGATTTGCTGAAATCTGGCTGGCTGTAAAGCCATGTCTAATTTCATTGGACCAAGGTTTCAACTTATCATCACAAGAGCTTGTTGATCTTGCTTTTGGGGCAGTGATCTGCTAAGGCTTGGCTGGCCTTTGGCCATGTCTAGTGTTTTGGACCGAAGCTTTCTTTGAAAGCTTGGCTGGCTGTGAAGCCATGTCTAATTCCTGGACCGGAGTCTTAGACTAGCATTGCACTGATTCCTGGAATTCTCATCAAGAATTTTGATATCTTTTTCCACTTAATTTTCGAAAATCACAAAAAAATTCACAAAAACCATAAAAACCAAAAATATTTGATGTTTCTTGCTTGAGTCTAGTGTCTCATCTTAAGTTTGGTGTCAATTACATTCATTCATGTGTCTTAAGGATCTTCGAGTAATTCTTGATGATTTCTTACTCTGATCTTTGAATTCTTTTGACTTGAGTGTTTATGTGTCTCATATAGTGTCAGTAGTATACAAACTGCTAAGTTTGGTGTCTTGCATGCATTGTTATTTGATTCTTGTTGCATTTTGATTATTAAAAATCCAAAAATATTTTTTATTTGTGTCTTTTCAAGTCAATAATACAGAGAATTGAAGATTCAGAACATACTGCAGAGGAATTATACAGAAAAAGCTGGGCATTCAAAAATGCCCAGTGAAGAAGGCAGACTGGCGTTTAAACGCCAGCCAGGGCACCTGGTTGGGCGTTTAACGCCCAAAAAGGGTGCATTTTAGGCGTTAAACGCCAGAATGGATACTGTTCCGAGGGTTACCTGAAACTGGAGGTCGATCTCGGACGAGATCTTCTGTACTGGTTGGTGCTAACGTGTCCGGCTGGTGGGAGACGGCCGGAGCTATCGTGTCCGACTTGTTGGACTGGTTGCACTGCTGATCCTTCGTCACCGGAGGGTGGGGGGTACCTGCAAGAGACTCCGATGCTTAAGTTAGCATGGGTATTAAACAGGTTTTATGTAGAATCAGAGTATGAGTTATACCTGGGTGCTCCAGTGTATTTATAATGGTGAGATGTGGCCTCCTGTGGATAGGATAAGTTAGTTATCTTATCTTATCTTTAAGTGAGGTCATCTTATCTTCAAGGGAACCGCCTTTATCTTTCTGGGCTTTAGCCGCCTTTAGATTGGGCTATGTTCCTTCGTTTTGGGCCTGCTTTGGGCTCCTTTGGCGAGTTGGCCGAGCTCTTTGAGAAGAGGTCGGGCATTTGGCCGAGCTCTTTGAGAAGAGGTCGGGCATTTGGCCGAGCTCTTTGAGAAGAGGTCGGGCATTTAGCCGAGCTCTTTGAGAAGAGGTCGGGCATTTGGCCGAGCTCTTTGAGAAGAGGTCGGGCATTTAGCCGAGCTCTTTGAGAAGAGGTCGGGCATTTAGCCGAGCTCTAGAAGAGGTCGGATAGTCTGACCTGAAGAGGTCGGTCGGCTTGTCGCTAAACATCCCGGGTCGGACAGGTTGACCCAGGGTATGAACAGTGCCCCTGCTTGAGTTCGATCTTTCCATGAGATCATGCTTTTCAGAGCTTCGATCTCTTTGGAAGTCGTGCTCGAGCATCTGTCTGGCTTTGATTCTTCATTGCTTTGAAATTTTTTGCAGATTTTCTAGAGGTTTGGTACTTCACAGTCCGTCCTCTTTTGAGTAGTAGTGTGGGTTTTCTACCCTTGCCTTCTGGATCACGCCTTGCTTTTGTGTTGACAACCCTCTGCTTTGGTGAAGTTATCCTTGCGGCTTGATATCCGGACTCTTAGTGACTTGTCTGATGACTTTTTAGTGTTCTTTGTATAGAACCTTTTTAGTCTCGGATGACGTACGTAGCCCTGTTTGAGATTGTGCCTTCTTTGAGTGGAATTGTATCCCTTTTAGTTAAGCACTTTTGAGCCTTAAGGTTTTTTCTTAACCTTTTGGCTTGTTCTTTTTTGAGATTGTATTTGCGCCTCTTCTTAGCTGACGTCGACCTGTACGACTTTGCCCCTGCTTGAGTTCGATCTTTCCGTGAGATCGTGCTCTCATTGGGGGAAGTCGTACTCAAGCATCCTGACTTTGGTCGATCTTGAGTAGTTTTATCTTGTGCGAGTTTGGCATTTACCTTTTTTAGTTTGTTTGAGAGGTCTTTTCATCCTTCTTCCGACTTTGTTTGTCTTCACTGTTCGGGCTTTTTAGTCATAATCCAACAACTTTTTTAGGTATAGTTCCTGATGGGAAACCTTTTATAGTCTGTTTGGATGACTTTTTAGCGCCGTTTTGATTTGTGCTTTTGCCTTTTAAGTAGTGTCTTTTTTCAAGACTTCGTACCTTTTAGCAAAGCATTCCTGGCATTCCTCTGGCCATTGCGAGATGTCTTTGTCCCCTTTGTGGATCTTTGTAGAGTGTCGGTATTTTGTTGTCCGACCTCTTTTGATCACTGCCGGTTTCGTCCACTTCCTGCTTGGTTGAGGTGGTCCTTGGGGCTAACTTGTCCGACGATTTTTTAGTGTTCTTTGGTAGAACCTTTTTAGTTGGTCTGAACAATTTTGATAGCCTTGTCACGGAGCCGTGGCTTTTTGGGCAAAGCTATGTCCCTTTTAGCGCACGCTTTTCGTTGGTCCAATTTCTCGTGTCGACGAGCTGTAGCTTTCGTTGGTCCGACTTCTTGTCGGTCCAAGCTGTGGTTTTCGTTGGTCCGACTTCTTCCTGTCGGTCCAAGCTGTAGCTTTTGTTTGGTCCGACTTTTTCTTGTTGTCGCTTCTAAGTTATTTCTAGTAATCCTCTTTATTGGACCTCTGTCAGGTCTCTTTCAGGGATTACTTTTTATAACTTTTTGTTTATGGGACGACTTCTTTACGTCAGTCCCTTCTCCAAGTTATTTTTGTAATCCTCTTTCTTGGACCTTTGTCAGATCTCTTTCAGGGATTACTTTTATAACTTGTCCGTTGTAGGAGACCGACTTCTTTATGTCGATCTCTTCTAAGTTATTTCGTAACCCTCTTTCTTGGACCTTTGCCAGGTCTCTTTCAGGGATTACTTTTTATAACTTTTTGTTTATGGGACGACTTCTTTACGTCAGTCCCTTCTCCAAGTTATTTTTGTAATCCTCTTTCTTGGACCTTTGTCAGATCTCCTTCAGGGATTACTTTTATAACTTGTCTGTTGTAGGAGACCGACTTCTTTATGTCGATCTCTTCTAAGTTATTTCGTAACCCTCTTTCTTGGACCTTTGCCAGGTCTCTTTCAGGGATTACTTTTTATAACTTTTTGTTTATGGGACGACTTCTTTACGTCAGTCCCTTCTCCAAGTTATTTTTGTAATCCTCTTTCTTGGACCTTTGTCAGATCTCTTTCAGGGATTACTTTTATAACTTCTTACATTATTCTGTGTTCATCTTTGCCGATTTTGTCGTGATCGGGCGATGATTTTGGTGTTTCACCTTGCCGACCTGCCGTAGTCGGGCGTCTTGGTAGGAAACTTTTTAGGGAATCTGCAATCTTTTAAACAATAATATAAAGATAAGAGTGTGTACATGTTAGTACTTACCTTTCTAGGTCGGGCAATCTTTTTGGATCTCGGCCTGGCGCCCTTTTTAGATTGCAGGCATGCCATGACCTTGGTAGCTCTTGCCCTTCAAGTTCGGGCAGTCTGTAGCAACCTTTCCCCAGTTCTTCTAAACAACTTGGTCCTTTCCAGTTGGGTGCTAGCTTTCCTTCTCCAGGTCGAGTTGTTCCGATATCATTTCGGATTAGGATAAGGTTGTTGTTGGCAAAGCTTCGCTGTACTACCTTCTGATTGTATCTTTGAGGCCATTCGACGTTTTAACGCCTCTTCCTTGATCGGAGCTCTCTCTCGGACTCTTGGAAGTAGGTTGAGTTCTTTCCTTTGGATTTGGGAGTTGACCTCTTCATTGTAGAAGATCATTCTTGGGGGATCCTTCTTCGATCTCTACTGGGATCATTGCCTCCATTTCGTAAATCAATCGGAAGGGTGATTCCCCCGTGGTGAAGTGTGGAGTTGTCCGATATGCCCATAGGACTTGTGGGAGCTCTTCGGATGTGAATTGGTGCTTTATTTTCAAGTTAGCCATTCTTTTCTTGAAACCTGTGTCCGTGAATTGAATGTCATTGTTTGTGGTGATGGAGTAAGAAACCCCAAACCCTGTAATAATGTTCTTGTACAAGAATTTCTGACTTCTTTGGGCAGTGGCATTAGCTAGGGGCTCTGCCTCAATCCATTTTGTGAAGTAATCCACCCCTACAATGAGGAACTTGACTTGTCCCGATCCTTGGAAAAATAGTCCGAGGAAGTCGAGTCCCCTCTTTGTGAACGGCCAAGGTGATGTTACACTGATGAGCTCCTCTGGTGGGGCAATGTGGAAGTTGGCATGCTTTTTGATGTAAAGCTTTGACTTTTGTATTTGGGTTTTTGCTCTGTTGTTGCCTCCAAAGGGTGCCCTTGGACTTTTGTGTGAGTCCTGGGGTTTCCCTTTTACTGCCGCGTCTGTCACTTTATGTTTTACTGTTATTGTCCGAGTTGTTTCCTTATTTGCCCGAGTTGTTTGGTAGTAATTCCATAGTCGACCTATGTCTTTGAGATGTCTACTAAGATCCCGGACAGCGTGTCTGATTAGCTGGATTTCATAGTTTAAATGCGTGTTACTGTGGCTGACCCTGAGTACATCCCTTATACCGCCTTCGAGACCGATTTGTTGTGGTCTTGTAATGTAGCTCGGATGAGGCTTCTGTTATTGCCCCTTGGTTGGCTAGTTGGTTGGAACTCTGATAGTGTGAGCTTGAAAGTATGGGTGGAGTCGTCGAGAGGTGAGTATGAGGGTGTAGGCGAACTTTTTCTATCTGTTGATAGGTTAGTTCGGTCCCTTGTAAAGCTTTGCTGATGAAGTAGACGGGTTGTTTCCCACTTTCGTCTTCTCTGACTAGTGCTGAGGCTATTGCCTGACTTCCCACTGCGAGGTATAATGAGTTCTTCACTTTCCCGTGGTCTGGAAAGGATGGGTGGTTGCCCCAAGAATTTTGAAATCTCGGAAGGCTTGTTCGTACTCCGTTGTCCTTTTCAACTCGTCCGACCTCCTTGGTGTGAGGTGGACGTTCAACTCGTCCGACCTCTTTGGTGTGAGGTAGATGTTTAACTCGTTCGACCTCTTTGGTATGAGGTGGACCTTCAACTCGTCCGACCTCTTGGTGGTGAGGTGGACCTTCAACTTGTCCGACCTCTTTGGTGTGAGGTGGACCTTCAATTCGCCCGACATCTTCGGTGTGAGGTGGACCTTCAACTTGTCCGACCTCTTTGGTGTGAGGTGGAGCTTAAACTCGCCCGACATCTTCAGTGTGAGGTGGACCTTCAACTTGTCCGACCTCTTTGTTGTGAGGTGGACCTTAACTTGTCCGACCTCTTTGGTGTGAGGTGGAGCTTAAACTCGCCCGACATCTTCAGTGTGAGGTGGACCTTCAACTTGTCCGACCTCTTTGTTGTGAGGTGGACCTTAACTTGTCCGACCTCTTTGGTGTGAGGTGGAGCTTAAACTCGCCCGACATCTTCAGTGTGAGGTGGACCTTCAACTTGTCCGACCTCTTTGTTGTGAGGTGGACCTTAACTCGCCCGACCTCTTCCGTGTGAGGTGGACCTTCAACTCGTCCGACCTCTTTGGTGTGAGGTGGACCTTCAACTTGTCCGACCTCTTTGTTGTGAGGTGGACCTTAACTCGCCCGACCTCTTCCGTGTGAGGTGGACCTTCAACTCGTCCGACCTCTTTGGTGTGAGGTGGACCTTCAACTCGCCCGACCTCTTCGGTGTGAGGTGGACCTTCAACTTGTCCGACCTCTTTGGTGTGAGGTGGACCTTAACTCGCCCGACCTCTTCCGTGTGAGGTGGACCTTCAACTCGTCCGACCTCTTTGGTGTGAGGTGGACCTTCAACTCGCCCGACCTCTTTCTCCTTTTTGCTTTTGATTGGGCGAGGTGGTGGGATCTTCTCCGATTGATCTTCTCTTTTCTTGGACTCTTTATCCTTGTCCCGTGGTACTGAGATGATGGCTTGGATCCAATGTGCCGCCGTACGGGATCATGTCGGGAGCCTTGAAGTCCTTTTGGATTTTAGCTTTCATGATATCTTTGGTGAATGGGTCTTGATCTTTGTAGGGGCTGTCTTCGTGACCGGATCGAGTTGTTTTGGCCTTGAGATCTGCTTCGAGTTTTAGGAGCTTGTCCTTTAACTCGTGGCATCACCTAACTTCCCTTCGTAGGTCTCTCTCAACTTCTTGTTGATGTTCCACCTTTTTTTCGAGTTGCTTTAAGCGATCTTTGAAGTGCCTCCATAGCCTCCTCTTTTGGCGAATTCTCGCCTTTGGTGGGTTGAAGAGTATCTTTTGGTGTAGTATCCGCGTCTTTGTGCGGTGTTCTATCCTCTAGATCTGAATCATGGTCGTTGTCATGGTTGTCCGCCATGGTGATGGGATGACTTCCAGGGTCCCCGGCAACGGCGCCAATGTTCCGAGGGTTACCTGAAACTGGAGGTCGATCTCGGACGAGATCTTCTGTACTGGTTGGTGCTAACGTGTCCGGCTGGTGGGAGACGGCCGGAGCTATCGTGTCCGACTTGTTGGACTGGTTGCACTGCTGATCCTTCGTCACCGGAGGGTGGGGGGTACCTGCAAGAGACTCCGATGCTTAAGTTAGCATGGGTATTAAACAGGTTTTATGTAGAATCAGAGTATGAGTTATACCTGGGTGCTCCAGTGTATTTATAATGGTGAGATGTGGCCTCCTGTGGATAGGATAAGTTAGTTATCTTATCTTATCTTTAAGTGAGGTCATCTTATCTTCAAGGGAACCGCCTTTATCTTTCTGGGCTTTAGCCGCCTTTAGATTGGGCTATGTTCCTTCGTTTTGGGCCTGCTTTGGGCTCCTTTGGCGAGTTGGCCGAGCTCTTTGAGAAGAGGTCGGGCATTTGGCCGAGCTCTTTGAGAAGAGGTCGGGCATTTGGCCGAGCTCTTTGAGAAGAGGTCGGGCATTTAGCCGAGCTCTTTGAGAAGAGGTCGGGCATTTGGCCGAGCTCTTTGAGAAGAGGTCGGGCATTTGGCCGAGCTCTTTGAGAAGAGGTCGGGCATTTAGCCGAGCTCTTTGAGAAGAGGTCGGGCATTTAGCCGAGCTCTAGAAGAGGTCGGATAGTCTGACCTGAAGAGGTCGGTCGGCTTGTCGCTAAACATCCCGGGTCGGACAGGTTGACCCAGGGTATGAACAGATACCATTCTGGGCGTTTAACGCCAGGATGGTGCTAGGGGGGAAGATTTTGTTTTTCAAATCAATTTTTTTTTAGGTTTTCAAAGTTTTTCAAAATCAAATCTTTTTCAAATCAAATCTTTTCAATCAAATGTTTTCAAAATCAATTTCTTTCCTTTTTCAAAGATACTTACTAACAATTAATGATTTGATTGAACATCTCAAATTTGTTGCCTTTTCTGTTGAGAAAGGTTTAATGTTTGAATCATATCTTTTCTTGTTAGGCAAGTCATTATTTTTTAAAATCAAATCTTTTTAAAATTGTTTTCAAATCATATCTTCTCAATCACATCTTTTTAAAAGCATAACTTTCCAATCATATCTTCTTAACCACATCTTTTTCAAAATAATTTTTCAATCAAACCTTTTTAACTTCTAATTTCAAAATCTTTTTTTCAAAAATCACTTGATTTCTTTCTCACTTTTATTTTCGAAAATCAATTAAGTGTTTTTCAAAATGTTTTCAAAATCTTTTTTTTTTAATTTGATTTTCGAAAATTACCTTCATCTCTTCCCACATCCTTCTATTTATGGAGTACCACTCCTTCTCAATGCACAATTCGAACCTTATCTAATTAAAGTTCGAATTCTTTTTCTTCTTCTTCTTTCTATTTCTCTTTTCCTCTGACACCTCAAGGAATCTCTATACTGTGACATAGAAAATTCCACATTTTCTTGTTCTCTTCTCTTTCATATGAGCAGGAGTAGAGACAAAGGCATTCTTGTTGAAGCTGACCCTGAACCCGAAAGGACCTTGAAGAGAAAGCTAAGAGAAGCCAAAGCACAACTCTCTTTAGAGGACCTGACCGAATTCTTCAAAGAAGAAGAAGACATGGCAGCCGAAAACAACAATAATGCAAACAATGCAAGGAAGATGCTGGGTGACTTTACTGCACCTACTCCCGACTTCTATGGGAGAAGCATCTCTATCCCTGCCATTGGAGCAAACAACTTTGAGCTTAAACCTCAATTAGTTTCTCTAATGCAACAGAATTGCAAGTTCCATGGACTTCCAATGGAAGATCCTCATCAGTTCTTAGCTGAATTCTTGCAAATCTGTGACACAGTCAAGACTAATGGGGTAGACCCTGAGGTCTATAGACTGATACTATTCCCTTTTGCTGTAAGAGACAGAGCTAGAATATGGTTGGACTCTCAACCTAAAGAAAGCCTGGACTCTTGGGAAAAGCTAGTCAATGCCTTCTTGGCAAAGTTCTTTCCACCACAAAAATGGAGTAAGCTTAGAGTGGAAGTCCAAACCTTCAGACAGAAGGATGGAGAATCCCTCTATGAAGCTTGGGAAAGATACAAACAATTGATCAGAAAATGTCCTTCTGACATGCTTTCTGAATGGAGCATCATAGGTATTTTCTATGATGGTCTCTCTGAACTATCTAAGATGTCCTTGGATAGCTCTGCTGGAGGATCTCTTCATCTGAAGAAGACGCCTACAGAAGCTCAAGAGCTCATTGAAATGGTTGCAAATAACCAATTCATGTACACTTCTGAAAGGAATCCTGTGAACAATGGGACAAGTCAGAAGAAAGGAGTTCTTGAGATTGATACTCTGAACGCCATTTTGGCTCAGAATAAAATATTGACTCAACAAGTCAATTTGATTTCTCAAAGTCTGTCTGGAATGCAACATGCACCTGGCAGTACTAAGGATGCTTCATCTGAGGAAGAAGCTTACGATCCTGAGAACCCTTCAATGAAAGAGGTGAATTACCTAGGAGAACCCTATGGTAACACCTATAATTCTTCATGGAGAAATCACCCAAATCTCTCATGGAAGAATCAAGAGAGACCTCAATGGTGGAAGAAACAGGTTTAGCAATGGCAAGCCTTTTCCATCATCTTCTCAGCAACAGACAGAGAATTCTAAGCAGAACCCCTCTGACTTAGCAACCATGGTCTCTGATCTAATCAAAACCACTCAAAGTTTCATGACTGAAACAAGGTCTTCCATTAGGAATTTGGAAGGACAAGTGGGACAGCTGAGCAAGAAAGTTACTGAACTCCCTCCAAGTACTCTTCCAAGCAACACAGAAGAAAATCCAAAAGGAGAGTGCAAAGCCATCAATATGGCCGAATTTGGAGAGGAAGGGGAGGAAGTGAACGCCACTGAGGAAGACCTCAATGGGCGTGCACTAGCCTCCAATGAGTTCCCCAATGAGGAACCATGGGAATCTGGGACTCAAAATGAGACCATAGAGATTCCATTGGACTTACTTTTGCCTTTCATGAGCTCTGATGAGTATTCTTCCTCTGAAGAGGATGAGTATGTCACTGAAGAGCAAGTTGCTAAATACCTTGGAGCAATCATGAAGCTAAATGACAAGTTATTTGGAAATGAGACTTAGGAGGATGAACCTCCTTTGCTCACCAAAGAACTGGATGACTTGTCTAGGCAGAAATTACCTCAAAAGAGACAAGACCCTGGGAAGTTTTCCATACCTTGAACCATAGGCACCATGACCTTCAAGAAGGTTCTGTGTGACTTAGGGTCAAGTGTAAACCTCATGCCTCTCTCAGTAATGGAGAAGCTAAGGCTCTTTGAGGTACAAGCTGCAAAAATCTCACTAGAGATGGCAGACAACTCAAGAAAACAAGCTTATGGACTTGTAGAGAATGTTTTGGTTAAGATTGAAGACCATTACATCCCTACTGATTTCATAGTCCTAGAGACTAGGAAATGCATGGATGAAACCATCATCCTTGGCAGACCTTTCCTAGCCACAGCAAAGGCTGTGATTGATGTTGATAGAGGTGAACTGATCATTCAAGTGAATGGAGAATCCTTTGTGTTTAAGGCTCAAGGATATCCCTCTGTCACCATGGAGAGGAAGCATGAAGAGCTTCTCTCAATTCAGAGACAAACAGAGCCCCCACAGTCAAACTCTAAGTTTGGTGTTGGGAAGCCACAACCAAACTCTAAGTTTGGTGTTGAACCCCCACATTCAAACTCTAAGTTTGGTGTTGGCAGGTTCCAACATTGCTCTGAGTATCTGTGAGGCTCCATGAGAGTCCTCTGTCAAGCTACTGACATTAAAGAAGCGCTTGTTGGGAGGCAACCCAATATTATATTTTACATATTTTCCTTTGTTATTTTATTTTATTTTGTAGGTTGATGATCATAAGAAGTCACAAAATTAATTGAAAAAGCAAAAACAGAATGAAAAACAGGAAGAAAAATAGCACACCCTGGAGGAAGAAGCTGCTGGCGTTCAAACGCCAGTAAACCTAGCAGATGGGCGTTTAACGCTCAGTCTGGCACCATTCTGGGCGTTTAACGCCAGAAAGGGGCACCAGACTGGCGTTAAACGCCAGAAAAGGGCAAGAACCTGGCGTTAAACGCCAGGAATGGGCACCAGCCCGGCATTTAACGCCAGTAATGGCTCAAAACGTGAATTTTGATGCCATTTGGTGCAGGGATGACTTTTCCTTGACACCACAGGATCTGTGGACCCCACAGGACCCCACCACCACTCTCTTTCTTCTTCCCCCATTCACCAATCACCTCAACACCTCTTCCCCAAAAACCCTTCACCTATCAAATCCCATCTTTCTCTTCACCACTCACATCCATCCTTCATAAAACCCCACCAACCTCACCCTTCAAATTCAAACCACTTTCCCTCCCAAACCCACCCATAATGGCCGAACCCCCTCTCCCCTCTCTCCTATAAATACCCTTCTTCACTCCTTCATTTTCACACAACCTAAACAACACTTCTCCCCCTCTTTGGCCGAATACACCACCATCTCCCTCTTCCTCATTTCTTCTTCTTCTACTCTCTTCTTTCTTCTTTTGCTCGAGGACGAGCAACCATTTTAAGTTTGGTGTGGTAAAAGCGTTGCTTTTTTGTTTTTCCATAACCATTTATGGCATCCAAGGCCGGAGAAACCTCTAGAAAGAGGAAAGGGAAAGCAAAAGCTTCCACCTCCGAGTCATGGGAGATGGATAGATTCATCTCAAGGGTGCATCAAGACCACTTCTATGAAGTTGTGGCCTTGAAGAAGGTGATCCCCGAGGTCCCCTTTTCACTCAAAAAGGGTGAATATCCGGAGATCCACCATGAGATCCGAAGAAGAGGATGGGAAGTGCTTACCAACCCCATTCAACAAGTCGGAATCTTGATGGTTCAAGAGTTCTATGCCAATGCATGGATCACCAAGAACCATGATCAAAGTGTGAACCCGGATCCAAAGAATTATTTTACTATGGTTCGGGGAAAATACTTGGATTTTAGTCCGGAAAGTGTGAGGGTGGCGTTCAACTTGCCTATGATGCAAGGGGATGAACATCCTTACACAAGAAGGGTCAACTTTGATCAAAGGTTGGACCAAGTCCTCACAATCATATGTGAAGAGGGCGCACAATGGAAGAGAGATTCAAGAGGCAAGCCGATTCAATTGAGAAAGCATGACCTCAAACCCGTGGCTAGAGGATGGTTGGAGTTTATCCAACGCTCAATCATTCCCACTAGCAACCGGTCCGAAGTTACTCTAGACCGGGCCATCATGATCCATAGCATCATGATTGGAGAAGAAGTGGAAGTTCATGAGGTCATAGCCCAAGAACTCTACAAGGTGGCGGATAAGTCCTCTACCTTAGCAAGGTTAGCCTTTCCTCACCTCATTTGTCACCTCTGTTATTCAGTTGGAGTTGACATAGAGGGAGACATCACCATTGATGAGGATAAGCCCATCACCAAGAAAAGGATGGAGCACACAAGAGACCCCTCTCATCATGAGATCCCTGAGATGCCTCAAGGGATGCACTTTCCTCCACAAAACTATTGGGAGCAACTAAACACCTCCCTAGGAGAATTGAGTTCCAACATGGGACAACTAAGGGTGGAGCACCAAGAACACTCCATTCTCCTCCATGAAATAAGAGAAGATCAAAGAATCATGAGAGAGGAGCAACAAAGGCAAGGAAGAGACATTGAGGAGCTTAAGCACTCCATAGGACCTTCAAGAGGAAGGAAGAGCCGCCATCACTAAGGTGGACCCGTTCCTTGATTTCCTTGTTCTTTATTCTTCTGTTTTTCGAATTTTAGTGCTTATGTTATCCATGTTTGTGTCTTATGATCATTAGTGTCTTAGTGTTTATGCCTTAAAGTTATGAATGTCCTATGAATCCATCACCTTTCTTAAATAAAAACGTGCTTAATTGAAAAGGAAAAGAATTGCATGAATTTTGAATTTTATAACAGTTTAATTATTTTGATGTGGTGGCAACACTTTTGTTCTCTGAATGTATGCTTGAACAGTGCATATGTCTTTTGAATTTGTGGTTCATGAATGTTGGCTCTTGAAAGAATGATGAGAAAGGAGACATGTTACTGAGGATCTGAAAAATCATAAAAATGATTCTTGAAGCAAGAAAAAGCAGTGAATACAAAAAAAAAAAAAGAGAAAGCAAGCGAAAAAAAAAACCGAAAAAAAAAGAGAAAAAGAAAGAAAAAGAATGAAATAAAGTTGTGATCCAAGGCAATAAGAGTGTGCTTAAGAACCCTGGACACCTCTAATTGGGGACTTTAGCAAAGCTGAGTCACAATCTGAAAAGGTTCACCCAATTATGTGTCTGTGGCATGTATGTATCCGGTGGTAATACTGGAAGACAAAGTGCTTTGGGCCACAGCCAAGACTCAATAAAGTAGCTGTGTTCAAGAATCATCATACTTAACTAGGAGAATCAATAACACTATCTGGATTCTGGGTTCCTAAAGAAGCCAATCATTCTGAGTTCCAAAGGATAAAGTGAGATGCCAAAACTATTCAGAGGCAAAAAGCTAAAAGCCCCGCTCATCTAATTAATACTGATCTTCATAGATGTTTTTGGAGTTCATTGCATATTCTCTTCTTTTTATCTTATTTGATTTTCAGTTGCTTGGGGACAAGCAACAATTTAAGTTTGGTGTTGTGATGAGCGGATAGTTTGTACACTTTTTGGCATTGTTTTTAGTATGTTTTTAGTATGATCTAGTTAGTTTTTAGTATATTTTTATTAGTTTTTAGTTAAAATTCACTTTTCTGGACTCTACTATGAGTTTGTGTGTTTTTCTGTGATTTCAGGTATTTTCTGGCTGAAATTGAAGGTTCTGAGCAAAAATCTGATTCAGAGACTGAAAAGGACTGCAGATGCTGTTGGATTCTGACCTCCCTGCACTCGAAGTGGATTTTCTGGAGCTACAGAAGCCCAATTGGCGCGCTCTCAACGGCGTTGGAAAGTAGACATCCTGGGCTTTCCAGCAATATATGATAGTCCATACTTTGCCCAATATTTGATGGCCCAAACCGGCGTTCAAAGTCACCTCAAGAAATTCCAGCGTTAAACGCCCAAACTGGCATAAAAGCTGGCGTTTAACTCCAAGACAAGTCTCTACACGAAAATGCTTCATTGCTCAGCCCAAGCACACACCAAGTGGGCCCGGAAGTGGATTTTTATGTCATTTACTCATCTTTGTACACCTTAGGCTACTAGTTTTCTATAAGTAGGACCTTTTACTATTGTATTTGCAACAAATCGGGGTAGCTATCTTTGAGTTTTATGCTATCTTAGATCATTTGGGAGGCTGGCCATTCGGCCATGCCTAGACCTTGTTCTTATGTATTTTCAACGGTGGAGTTTCTACACACCATAGATTAAGGTGTGGAGCTCTGCTGTACCTCGAGTATTAATGCAATTACTATTGTTCTTCTATTCAATTCCGCTTGTTCTTTGTCCAAGATATCACTTGTTCTTCAACTTGATGAAGGTGATGATTGACACTCATCATCATTCTCACTCATGAACAAGGTGACTGACAACCATTCTTGTTCTACAAGCATTCGAGGCTTAGTGAATATCTCTTGGATTTCTGATTGCATGATGCATGGTTGATCGCCTGACAACCGAGTGCTCGCCTGACAAACGAGCCAGCCATTCCGTGAGATCAGAGTCTTCGTGGTATAGGCAAGAACTGATGGCGGCATTCAAGAGAATCCGGAAGGTCTAACCTTGTCTGTGGTATTCTGAGTAGGATTCAATGATTGAATGACTGTGACGTGCTTCAAACTCCGAAAGGCGGGGCGTTAGTGACAGACGCAAAAGAATCACTGGATTCTATTCCGGCCGGACCGAGAACCGACAGATGATTAGCCTATGCTGTGACAGAGCATCAGGGACGTATTTTCACTGAGAGGATGGGAGGTAGCCACTGACAACGGTGAAACCCTACATGAGCTTGCCATGGAAAGGAGTAAGAAGGATTGGATGAAGACAGTAGGAAAGCAGAGAGACGGAAGGGAAGGCATCTTCATACGCTTATCTGAAGCTCTCACCAATGATATACATAAGTATCTCTATCTTTATCTTTATGCTTTATTCGTTTATCACTATACCCAATTGAGTCTGCCTGACTGAGATTTACAAGGTGACCATAGCTTGCTTCATACCACCAATCTCCGTGGGATCGACCCTTACTCGCGTAAGGTTTATTACTTGGACGACCCAGTGCACTTGCTGGTTAGTTGTGCGAAGTTGTGTTTATGCCATGGTATTGAGCACCAAATCTTTGGAGCCATTACTAGGGATTGTTTATGTTTTGAAAAGTATTGATCACAATTTCGTGCACCAACCACACAAAAATCCAATTATCAAAATGGCGCCGTTGTCGGGGAATTGCAATGGTGTTATATTATTGGTTATTGTACATATGTGAATAGTGTGAATACGCTTCTTTGTTGATTGTTGCTAGTTTTAGTATTTTGTTTTTATTATTTCTTGCTAGTTTTTATTTTCATTCTCCCTTTGCTATCATGAATTCTCACTTTGGCTATGAGTTTGGTCCTAATTGTATTGTAGGAAATGTGAACTTTAATGACAACATGTATCAAGGATGGCACCATCAAAGGTGGGAGGAGCCTCAAGGAATTAATCAATCTTCATGGCAACACCCTCCACCAATGCAATATGAAGAAGAGCCATTCTATGATGCATACCAATCCAATGGCTATGGTAAATCCCCTTGTGATTTTCAAGGACCACCACCATATGCCTATGAGCCATGTCCTCAACATAGCCCTCAACCATACTCATAAGCTTCTTTTCACCAAAGACCTCCATATGACCCTAATCCATATCCACCATACCAACCACCTTTTGAGCCATATGAACCATATATGGAACCACCACAATATCAACCCTTCCAAAAACCACCTCTTCCATACTATGACCAAGAAGAACCACCTCCAATGTGTGAAAATTTTCAACCACAAGATGAATTCTACCTTCCACCACAACCCTCCATGGAAGAATATCCATGTCCATCTTTCAAGGAAGCAATGGATCGGCTTCAAGCAACCATCCGTGTAAAGTTAGATGCATGGGACTCATACCATATGTCCAAGGATGATTGTGGAGGAGCAACCAAAGAGGGAAGCATGAAGGGGATTGTAGAATCTCAAATTGAGAATAATAGATTGGAGTGTGTTGAGCAACAAGTAGAACAAATGGAGTACATAGAACCACCACATACTCACTATGATGAACCACCTTCCTTTTATGAACCCTTCCCCCAAAATAATGAACCCTTCCACCCACCCCAACCTCCAATGGATGACATACTTAGTGTTCTTGTTCAAGGGCAAGAAGAGATGAAAAGGGATGCACAATATTTCATGGCCGCCTTGGATGCAGTATGGTGCACGAAATTGCAATCACACTTTTGCAATCCCGCACAACTAACCAGCAAGTGCACTGGGTCGTCCAAGTAATACCTTACGTGAGTAAGGGTCGATCCCACGGAGATTGTCAGCTTGAAGCAAGCTATGGTTATCTTGTAATTCTTAGTCAGGATATCAATAATTATCAGGTTTAATTGTGAAAAGTAAAAGAACATGAAATAAGTACTTGTTTTGCAATAATGGAGAACAGGTTGAGGTTTTGGAGATGCTCCATCTTCTGAATCTCTGCTTTCCTACTGTCTTCTTCTTCATGCACGCAATGCTCCTTCCATGGCAAGCTGTATGTAGGGTTTCACCGTTGTCAATGGCTACCTCCCATCCTCTCAGTGAAAATGTTCAACGCGCTATGTCACAGCACGGCTAATCATCTGTCGGTTCTCAATCAGGTTGGAATAGAATCCAGTGATTCTTTTGCGACTGTCACTAACGCCCAGCCTTCAGAAGTTTGAAGCTCGTCACAGTCATTCAATCATTGAATCCTACTCAGAATACCACAGACAAGGTTTAGACCTTCCGGATTCTCTTGAATGCCGCCATCAATTCTAGCTTATACCACGAAGATTTTGATTAAAGAATCCAAGAGATATCTACTCAATCTAAGGTAGAACGGAGGTGGTTGTCAGGCACACGTTCATAGGTGAGAATGATGATGAGTGTCACGGATCATCACATTCATCAAGTTTAGGAACAAGTGATATCTTAGAATAGAAGCAAGCGCGATTGAATGAAAAACAGTAGTAATTGCATTAATCCATCAAGACACAGCAGAGCTCCTCACCCCCAACCATGGGGTTTAGAGACTCATGCCGTAGAAGATACAATAAGAAACGTGTAATGTGTCATGAGGTAGAGATACAATGTCAAAAGGCCCTATTAATAGTAAACTAGTAACCTAGGGTATACAGAAATGAGTAAATGACGTAAAAATCCACTTCCGGGGTCCACTTGGTGTGTGCTTGGGCTGAGCATTGAAGCTTTCATGTGTAGAGACTTTTTCTGGAGTTAAACGCCAGCTTTGATGCCAGTTTGGGCGTTTAACTCCAATTTTTGTGCCAGTTCCGGCGTTAAACGCCGGGAATTTTGAAGCTGATTTTCAACGCCGGTTTGGGCCATCAAATCTCGGGCAAAGTATGGATTATTATACATTTCTGGAAATCCCAGGGTGTCTACTTTCCAAAGCAATTGAGTGCGCGCCAATTGGGATTCTGTAGCTCCAGAAAATCCACTTCGAGTGCAGGGAGGTCAGAATCCAATAGCATCTGCAGTCCTTTTCAGCCTCTAAATCAGATTTTTGCTCAAGCCCCTCAATTTCAGCCAGAAAATACCTAAAATCACAGAAAAACACACAAACTCATAGTAAAGCCCAGAAAAGTGAATTTTAACTAAAAACTAATAAAAATGTAATAAAAACTAACTAAAATATACTAAAAACATACTAAAAACAATGCCAAAAAGCGTATAAATTATCCGCTCATCACAACACCAAACTTAAATTGTTGCTTGTCCCCAAGCAACTGAAAATCAAAATAGAATAAAAAGAAGAGAATATACTATAGACTCCAAAATATCAAAGAAACTTAGCTCCAATTAGATGAGCGGGACTAGTAGCTTTTTGCTTCTGAACAGTTTTGGCATCTCACTTTATCCTTTGAAGTTTAGAATGATTGGCATCTATAGGAACTCAGAATTCAGATAGTGTTATTGATTCTCCTAGTTAAGTATGATGATTCTTGAACATAGCTACTTTATGAGTCTTGGCTGTGGCCCAAAACACTCTGTCTTCCAGTATTACCACCAGATACATACATGCACAGACACATAACTGGGTGAACCTTTTTAGATTGTGACTCAGCTTTGCTAGAGTCCCCAATTAGAGGTGTCCAGGGTTCTTAAGCACACTCTTTTTGCCTTGGATCACTTTTTATTTCTACCCTTGCCTTTTGGTTTAAAGGGTTATCGGCTTTTTCTGCTTGCTTTTTCTTCTTCTCTTTTCTCTTTTTTTTCTTTTTTTTTCTTTTTTTTTTTGCTTTTTCTTGCTTCAAGAATCAATTTGATGATTTTTCAAATTCTCAATAACATTTCTCCTTTTCCATCATTCTTTCAAGAGCCAACAAATTTAACATTCTTTAAACAACAAATTCAAAAGACATATGCACTGTTCAAGCATTCATTCAGAAAACAAAAAGTATTGTCACCACATCAAACTAATTCAACTAGTTTCAAAGATGAATTCGAAATCCTGTACTTCTTGTTCTTTTGTGATTAAAGCATTTTTCATTTAAGAGAGTTGATGGATTCATAGGACATTCATAGCTTTAAGTCATAGACACTAAGATACTAATGATCATGTAGTAAAGACACAAACATAGATAGAACATCAAGCATAGAAATCGTTAAACAGAATAATAAGAACAAGGAAATTAAGGAACGGGTCCACCTTTGTGATGACGGCTAGTTCTCCTTCTTGAAGATCTTATGGAGTGCTTTTGCTCCTCAATGTCTCTCCCTTGCCTTTGTTGCTCCTCTCTCATGATTCTTTGATCTTCTTTAATTTCATGGAGGAGGATGGAATATTCTTAGTGCTCCACCCTTAGTTGTCCCATGTTGGAACTCAATTCTCCTAGGGAGGTGTTGATTTGCTCCCAATAGTTTTGAGGAGGAAAGTGCATCCCTTGAGGCATCTCAGGGATTTCATGATGAGGAATTTGCTCAAGCTCTTGTTTGCTCCATCCTTTTCTTAGTGATGAGCTTTTGAGATGAATCTCTCCATCTCCCATGACTCGGAGGTGGAAGCTTTTGCCTTCCCTTTCCTCTTTCTAGAGGTTTCTCCGGCCTTAGATGCCATAAATGGTTATGGAAAAATAAAAAGCAATGCTTTTACCACACCAAACTTAGAAGGTTTGCTCTTCCTCGAGCTAAAAGAAGAAAGAAAGGAGTAGAAGAAGAAGAAATAGGAGGAGATGGAGAAGTAGTGTGTATGATGTGTGAAAATGAGGGGGTGAAGATGGGTTTATATAGGGGTAGAGAGAGGGGTAGGGTAGGTAGGGTTTTATAAAGGATGGATGTGAGTGGTGAAGAGAATGGTGGGATTTGATAGGTGAGGGTTTTTTGGGGAAGAGGTATTAAGGTGATTGGTGAATGGGCGAAGAAGAGAGAGAGTGGTGGGGTAGGTGGGGATCCTGTGGGGTCCACAGATCCTGAGGTGTCAAGGATAATTCATCCCTGCACCAAGTGGTGAGCAAAAATGCTCCTTCTGCCAATCCTGGCGTTAAACACCGGGCTGGTGCCCATTTCTGGCGTTTAACGCTAGCTTGGTGCCCATTCCTAGCGTTAAACGCCAGTCTGGTGCCCCTTTCTGGCGTTAAACGCCCAGAATGGTGCCAGACTGGGCGTTAAACGCCCATTTGCTGCCCTTACTGGCGTTTAAACGCCAGCAAACTTTTCCTCCAGGGTCTCCTGTTTTTCTTTCTGTTTTTTATTCTGTTTTTGCTTTTTCAATTGTTTTTGTGACTTCCCATGATCATCAACCTATAGAAAACATAAAATAACAAAGGGGAATAGATAAATATAACATTGGGTTGCCTCCCAACAAGCGCTTCTTTAATGTCAGTAGCTTGACAGTGGGCTCTCATGGAGCCTCACAGATACTCAGAGCCATGTTGGAACCTCCCAACACCAAACTTAGAGTTTGAATGTGGGGGTTCAACACCAAACTTAGAAGTTGGTTGTGGCCTCCCAACACCAAACTTAGAGTTTGACTGTGGGGGCTCTGTTTGACTCTATTTTGTGAGAAGCTCTTCATGCTTCCTTTCCATGGTTACAGAAGGAGAACCTTAAGTCTTATAGGTTGCACTGTCTACAAGCCACGGAGCTTCCTGAATAGCAAATAATTGCTCATCCGGAAAGGTTTCAGAGATCTCAGTAGGAGGGAGGGATGCTCCTGCTACTGGTTCTATCCGGGACAGGTGATCAGCTACTTGATTCTCTGTCCCTTTTCTGTCTCTTATTTCTATATCAAACTCTTGCAGAAGCAACACCCATCTTATGAGCCTGGGTTTTGAATCCTGCTTTGTGAGTAGATATTTAAGAGCAGCATGGTCAGTGTACACAATCACTTTTGATCCTACTAAATAAGATCTGAACTTGTCAATGGCATAAACCACTGCAAGTAACTCCTTTTTTGTGGTTGTGTAGTTCTTCTGTGCATCATTTAGAATACGGCTGCCATAATAAATGACGTGCAGAAGCTTACCATGCCTTTGTCCCAATACTACACTAATGGCATGGTCACTGGCATCACACATTAGTTCAAATGGTAATGTCCAGTCTGGTGTAGAGATGACTGGTGCTGTGACCAGCTTAGCTTTCAGAGTCTCAAACGCCTGCAGACACTCCTTATCAAAGATAAATGGCGTGTCAGCAGCTAGCAGATTACTCAGAGGTTTGGCAATTTTTGAAAAATCCTTTATAAACCTTCTGTAGAATCCTGCATGCCCCAGAAAGCTTCTGATTGCCTTAACATTGGTGGGTGGTGGTAATTTTTCAATTACTTCAACTTTAGCTTGATACACCTCTATTCTCATGTTTGAAATTTTATGCCCAAGGACAATCCCTCCAGTCACCATAAAGTGACATTTTTCCCAGTTTAAAACTAGGTTGGTCTCTTGGCATCTTTTCAGAACAAGTGCTAGATGGTTAAGGCAGGAGCTGAATGAGTCTCCAAATACTGAAAAGTCATCCATGAAGACTTCCAGAAATTTCTCTACCATATCTGAGAAGATAGAGAGTGGTGCACGAAATTGTGATCACTACTTTTCACAACTCAAATAATCCCTAGTAATGGCCCCAAAGACTTGGTGCTCAATACCATGGCATAAACACAACTTCGCACAACTAACCAGCAAGTGCACTGGGTCGTCCAAGTAATAAACCTTACGCGAGTAAGGGTCGATCCCACGGAGATGTTGGTATGAGGCAAGCTATGGTCATTGGTGGACAAAATTGTGATCAATGTTCTTGTATCATTTGTGATCAATGTTCTAATTATGGCACTGGTTGAATTCACAACTCCGTTCAACTAACCAGCAAGTGTACTGGGTCGTCCAAGTAATAAACCTTACGTGAGTAAGGGTCGAATCCACAGAGATTGTTGGTATGAAGCAAGCTATGGTTACCTTGTAAATCTCAGTCAGGCAGATTAAAATTGGCTTTTAATAAGTTCGAAAATTAATAATAAAAGAAATAATAAAAGGGATAGAATACTTATGTAGATTCATTGGTAGGAATTTCAGTTAAGTATATGAAGATGCTGTATGGCTCAAGGACGCCTGCTATTCTCCTGCTTCAACTCAATCCTCCTGACTCATTCTCATGGCAAGCTGTGTATAGGGGTTCACCATCAGCGGTGGCTACTTTCAATCCTCTCGGGAAAATGATCCTATGCGGTTGTCAATCGCACGGCTAATCGTCTGGAGGCATCACCCATGGTTGATGGCTACATCCCATCCTCGCAGTGAAAACTAATGCTCACGCACTCTGTCACAGTACGGCTAATCACTGGTTGGTTCCCGCTCCTACTGGAACAGAATTCCTTGATTCTTTTGCGTCTGTCACTAACGCCCAGCACTTGCAAGTTTGAAGCACGTCACAGTCATTCATTACTGGAATCCTACTCGGAATACCACAGACAAGGTTAGACTTTCCGGATTCCCAGGATCCTACTCGGAACACCACAGACAAGGTTGGACTTTCCAGATCCTCATAAATGCCGCCATCTATCTAGCTTATACCACGAAGATTCTGTTGGGGAATCTAAGAGATACACATTCAAGCTCTGTTGCATGTAGAACGGAAGTGGTTGTCAATCACGCGCGTTCATAAGTGAGAATGATAATGAGGGTTATCTAACTCATCACATTCATCATGTTCTTGGGTACGAATGAATATCTTGGAATAAAACTAAGATAGCATTTGAATAAAAGAAGATAGAATTGCATTAATACTTGAGGTACAGCAGAGCTCCACACCCTTAATCTATGGTGTGCAGAAACTCCACCGTTGAAAAATACATAAGTGAAAGAGGTTCAGGCATGGCCGAATGGCCAGCCCTCTCCCTGATCAAGTGACCGAATATTCAAAGAGATTAAACTGTCAAAAGATGTCTAATACAATAGATAAAGTCCTATATATACTAGACTAGCTACTAGGGTTTACATGAGTAAGTAAATGATGCATAATCCACTTCCGGGGCCCACTTGGTGTATGCTTGGGCTGAGCTTGATCAATCCACGAGCTGAGGCTTCTCTTGGAGTTGAACTTTGAGTTATGACGTGTTTTGGGCGTTCAACTCCGGATCATGACGTTTTTCTGGCGTTTAACTCCAGAAAGGAGCATGTACTTGGCGTTCAACGCCAAGTTACGTCGTCATTCTTCAAATAAAGTATGGACTATTATATATTGCTGGAAAGCCCTGGATGTCTACTTTCCAACGCCGTTGAGAGCGCACCAATTGGAGTTCTGTAGCTCCAGAAAATCCATTTCGAGTGCAGGGAGGTCAGAATCCAACAGCATCAGCAGTCCTTTGTCAGCCTTTTCAGAGTTTTGCTCAAATCCCTCAATTTCAGTCAGAATTTACCTGAAATCACAGAAAAACACACAAACTCATAGTAAAGTCCAGAAATGTGAATTTAACATAAAAACTAATGAAAACATCCCTAAAAGTAGCTCAATCTTACTAAAAACTATCTAAAAACAATGCCAAAAAGCGTATAAATTATCCGCTCATCACAACACCAAACTTAAATTGTTGCTTGTCCCCAAGCAACTGAAAATCAAATAGGATAAAAAGAAGAGAATATACTATAAAGTCCAAAATATCAATGAATATTAATTTAATTACATGAGCGGGACTTGTAGCTTTTTGCTTCTGAACAGTTTTGGCATCTCACTTTTTCCTTTGAAGTTCAGAGTGATTGGCATCTCTAGGAACTTAGAATTTTGGATTGTGTTATTGAATTTCCTAATTTAAGCATGTTGATTCTTGAACACAGCTACTTATGAGTCTTGGCTGTGGCCCTAAGCACTTTGTTTTCCAGTATTACCACCGGATACATAAATGCCACAGACATAACTGGGTGAACCTTTTCAGATTGTGACTCAGCTTTGCTAGAGTCCCCAGTTAGTGGTGTCCAGAGCTCTTAAGCACACTCTTTAGCTTTGGATCACGACTTTAACCATTCAGTCTCAAGCTTTTCACTTGGACCTTCATGACACAAGCACATGGTTAGGGACAGCTTGATTTAGCCGCTTAGGCCTGGATTTACTTTCCTTGGGCCCTCCTATCCATTAATGCTCAAAGCCTTGGATCCTTTGCTTTTTAAAATTTTCGCCATTTTTTTTTTGCTGCTTTTTCTTGCTTCAAGAATCAATTTCATGATGTTTTTCAGATCATCAATAACATTTCTCTTTGTTCATCATTCTTTCAAGAACCAACAATTTTAACACTCATAAACAACAAGATCAAAAGACATATGCACTGTTCAATCATTCATTCAGAAAACAAAAAGTATTGTCACCACATCAATATAATTAAACTAAATTCAATAATAAATTCGAAAACTATGTACTTCTTGTTCTTTTGAATTAAAACATTTTTCTTTTAAGAGAGGTGAAGGATTAATGGAATTTATTCATAGCTTTAAGGCATGGTTACATACTAATGATCATGAAATAAAGACACAAAACATAGATAAACATAATACTAAAAACCGAAAACAGAAGGAAATAAAGGACAAGGAATGAATCCACCTTTTAGTGGCGTCTTCTTCTTGAAGGACCCATGATGTTCTTTAACTCTTCTTATGTCCCTTCCTTGCCTTTGTTGCTCCTTCCTCATTGCTCTTTGATCTTCTCTTATTTCTTGGAGAATGATGGAGTGCTCATGATGTTCCACCCTTAATTGTTCCACATTATGGCTCAAATCTTCTAAGGAGGTGTTGAGTTGCTCCCAATAGTTGTTGGGAGGAAAGTGCATTCCTTGAGGCATTTGTTGATGATGAACTTCCTCATGTTCTCCTTGAGGGCCGTGAGGAACTTCTCTTGATTGCTCCATCCTTTTCTTGGTGATGGGCTTGTCTTCTTCAATGGAGACATCTCCTTCTATGATAACTCCAGCTGAGTAACATAGATGGCATATAAGGTGGGGGAAGGCTAGCCGTGCCATGTGAGAAGGCTTGTCAGCTATTTTGTAGAGTTCATTGGAGATGACTTCATGAACTTCTACTTCCTCTCCAATCATGATGCTATGAACCATGATGGCCCGATCCACAGTAACTTCAGATCGGTTGCTTGTAGGGATGATGGATCTTTGGATGAATTCCAACCATCCTCTAGCTACAGGCTTGAGGTCCAGTCTTCTTAGTTGGACTGGCTTGCCTTTGGAGTCTATTCTCCATTGGGCTCCTTCCACACATATGTCCGTAAGGACTTGGTCCAACCTTTGATTAAAGTTGACCCTTCTAGTGTAGGGGCGTTCATCACCTTGCATCATGGGTAAGTGAAACGCCAACCTCACATTTTCCGGACTGAAATCCAAGTATTTCCCCCTAACCATTGTGAGATAATTCTTTGGACTTGGGTTCATACCTTGGTCATGGTTCCTAGTGATCCATGCATTGGCATAGAACTCTTGAACCATTAATATTCCGACTTGTTGCATGGGGTTGGTTATGACTTCCCAACCTCTTCTTTGAATCTCATGCCGGATCTCCGGATACTCATTCTTCTTGAGCTTGAAAGGGACCTCAGGGATCACCTTCTTCTTTGCCACAACATCATAGAAGTGGTCTTGATGGCTCTTGGAGATGAATCTTTCCATCTCTCATGACTCGGAGGTGGAAGCTTTTGCTTTCCCTTTCCCTTTTCTTGAGGAAACTCCGGCCTTAGGTGCCATTGATGGTAATGGAAAAACAAAAAGCTTATGCTTTTTACCACACCAAACTTAAAATTTGCTCGTCCTCGAGCAAGAAAAAAAAGAATAGTAGAAGAAGAAGAAGAGAATATGTTAGAGAGGGAGAGTGGGAGTTCGGCTATATGGGAGAAGAAGGGATTGGTGTTGTGTGAAAATGAAGAAGAAGTGAAGGGTATTTATAGGGAGAGGGGAGGGTGGGTTTTCGGCCATTTGGGTGGGAATGGGTGGGAAATTGAATTTGAATGTTATGAGGGTAGGTGGGGTTTATGGGGAAGAGGAGGTTGATGTGAATGGTGAATGGAAGAATTGGGAAGAGGAATTGAGGTGATTGGTGAAGGTTTTTGGGAAGTGTGATATAGGGAAGAGTGGAATGAGATTTGGATTAGGAGAGTGTGATTAGGATTAAAAGGGAAGATGGGAATATGGTAGGTGGGGATCCTGTGGGGTCCACAGATCCTGAGGTGGGGATCCACAGATCCTGAGGTGGGGTCCCACAGATCCTGAGGTGAAAACAAATACCATTCCTTCACCATATAGGCATGTAACATGCCTTTATGCATCATTCTGGCGTTCAAACGCCCATTGATGCATGTTCTGGGCGTTCAACGCCCATGTAATGCATGTTTCTGGCGTTGAACGCCAGTTTCATGCTTGTTTCTGGCGTTCAGCGCCAGCTTGTCCTCTTCGTGCACCATCCTGGCGTTTAACGCCAGGTTGTTGCTTGTTTTGGGCGTTTAACGCCAGAATGGTGCTCTGTTCTAGCGTTGAACGCCAGACAGATGCATCTTACTGGCGTTGAACGCCAGTCTGCGCTACCTCCAGGGTGAAAAATTTTTTCTTCTGTTTTTGACTCTGTTTTTAATTTTTTTGATTTTTTTCGTGACTCCTCATGATCATGTACCTAATTAAACACAAAAATAATAAAGAAACAAAATAAAATAAAATTAGATAAATAAAATTGGGTTGCCTCCCAACAAGCGCTTCTTTAATGTCAATAGCTTGACAGTGGCTCTCATGGAGCCACAAGGTGATTAGGTCAATTTAAGTGTGGTCCCAACACCAAACTTAGAGTTTGGATATGGGGTTTGAACACCAAACTTAGAGTTTGGTTGTGGCCTCACAACACCAAACTTAGAGTTTGACTGTGTGGGCTCTTCTTGACTCTGAACTGAGAGAAGCTCTTCATGCTTACTCTCTTTTGTCACAGAGGGATGGCCATGTGCCTGAAACACAAGGTAGTCCCCATTCAATTGAAGGACTAACTCACCTCTGTTGACATCTATCACAGCTCCTGCTGTGGCTAGGAAAGGTCTTCCAAGGATGATGCAATCATCCTCTTCCTTTCTAGTGTCTAAGATTATGAAATCAGCCGGGATGTAAAGGCCTTCAACCTTTACTAGCACGTCCTCTACTAATCCATAAGCTTGTCTCATTGACTTGTCTGCCAGTTGTAATGAGAACAAGGCAGGTTGTACCTAAATGATCCCCAACTTCTCCATTACAGAGAGTGGCATAAGGTTTATCCCTGACCCCAGATCACATAGAGCTTTTTCAAAGCTCATGGTGCCTATGGTACAAGGTATTAAGAATTTTCCAGGATCTTGTTTCTTTTGAGGTATAATTTTCTGAATCCAAGTATCTAGTTCACTAATGAGCAAGGGAGGTTCACTTTCCCAAGTCTCATTACCAAACAGCTTGGCATTCAGCTTCATGATAGCTCCTAAATATTGAGCAACTTGCTCTCCAGTCACATCTTCATCCTCTTCAGAGGATGAATAGTCTTCAGAGCTCATGAATGGCAGAAGAAGATTTAATGGAATCTCTATGGTCTCTATATGAGCCTCAGATTCCTTTGGATCCTCAATAGGAAACTCCTTCTTGCTTGAGGGACGTCCCAGGAGGTCTTCCTTACTAGGATTTTCGTCCTCCTCCTCCCTTGTGCATTCGGCCATATTGACTATGTCAATGGCCTTGCACTCTCCTTTTGGATTCTCTTCTGTATTGCTTGGGAGAATACTGGGAGGAGTTTCAATGACTTTCTTACTCAGCTGGCCTACTTGTGCCTCCAGATTTCTAATGGAGGATCTTGTTTCATTCATGAAACTGAAAGTGGCCTTTGACATATCAGAGACTACATTGGCTAAATTAGAAGTGTTTTGTTCAGAATTCTCTGTCTGTTGCTGAGAAGATGATGGATATGGCTTGCTATTGCCCAGCCTATTGCGTCCACCATTGTTAAAACCTTGTTGAGGTTTTTGTTGATCCTTCCATGAGAAATTTGGATGATTTCTCCATGATGAGTTATAGGTGTTTCCATAAGGTTCACCTAAGTAATTAACCTCTGCCATGGCAGGGTTTTCAGGATCATAAGCTTCTTCAGAAGCTGCCTCTCTAGTACTGTTGGATGCATGTTGCAATCCATTCAGATTTTGAGAGATTATGTTGACCTGTTGAGTCAACATTTTGTTCTGAGCCAGTATGGCATTCAGAGCATCAATTTCAAGAACTCCTTTCTTCTGAGGTACCCCATTATTCACGGAATTCCTCTCAGAAGTATACATGAACTGGTTGTTTGCAACCATGTCAATGAGTTCTTGAGCCTCTTCAGGCGTTTTCTTCAGGTGAATAGATCCACCTGCAGAATGGTCCAATGACATTTTCGAAAATTCAGAGAGACCATAATAGAATATATCTAATATGGTCCATTCTGAAAACATGTCAGATGGACATCTCTTGGTCAGCTGCTTATATCTTTCCCAAGCTTCATAGAGGGATTCACCATCTTTTTGTTTGAAGGTTTGAACATCCACTCTCAGCTTGCTCAGCTTTTGAGGAGGAAAGAATTTATCTAAGAATGCAGTGACAAGCTTATCCCATGAGTCCAGGCTATCCTTGGGTTGTGAATCCAACCATACTCTAGCCCTGTCTCTTACAGCAAAAGGGAAAAGCATGAGTCTGTAGACTTCAGGATCAACTCCATTCGTCTTCACAGTCTCACAGATCTGCAAGAACTCAGTTAAAAACTGGTAAGGATCTTCAGATGGAAGTCCATAAAACTTGCAGTTTTGTTGCATTAAAGCAACTAATTGAGGCTTAAGCTCAAAGTTATTGGCTCCAATGGCAGGAATGGAGATGCTTCTTCCATCAAACTTGGACGTTGGCTTTGTGAAGTCACCAAGCATTCTCCTTGCATTATTATTATTTTCGGCCATCTCCTTCTCTTGTTCTAATGTTTCTGAAAGGTTACCTTTAGAATAATTTAATTTAGCTTCTCTTAATTTTCTCTTCAAAGTCCTTTCAGGTTCTGGATCAATTTCAACAAGAGTGCCTTTATCCTTGTTTCTGCTCATATGAAAGAGAAGAAAACAAGAAAAGAAGAGGAATCCTCTATGTCAAAGTATAGAGATTCCTTTATGTTAGTAGAAAAAGAAAGGGGTAGAAGAATGAAGAGGAATTCGGATTTTTAGATGAAGGGAGGTGAAGAGAAGTGTTAGTAATTAAATAATTAAATAGAATAAGAAAAGAGAAGAGGGATTTCGAAAATAGTTTTGAAAAGGGGTTAGTGATTTTCGAAAATTAGAAATAAGTTGTAATTAAAATTAAAACATGAAACAATTAATTAATTAAAAAGAATTTTTGAAAAAGAGAGAGATATTTTCGAAAATTAGAGAGGGAAAAGTAGTTAGGTGGTTTTGAAAAAGATAAGAAACAAACAAGAAGTTAGTTAGTTGATTGAAAAAGATTTGAAATCAAAATTGAAAAAGATAAGAAGATAGCAAGTTAGATAAGATATTTTGAAATCAAATTTTGAAAAAAGATAAAATTTTTGAAAAAGATAAAATAAAAGATAAAAAAGATTTAATTCAAAAATTTTCAAATTATTTACTTCACTAACAAGAAACTACAAGATAAGATTCTAGAACTTAAAGATTGAACCTTTCTTAACAAGAAAGTAACAAACTTCAATTTTTTTGAACCAATCACATTAATTGTTAGCTAATTTTCGAAAATATGATGTAAAAATAATAAAAAGATTTTGAAAATATTTTGAAAAAGATTTTTTTTTGAAATTTTCGAAAAGAAAGTAGAAAAAATGAAAAAGATATGATTTTTGAAAAAGATTTTGAAAAGATAAGATTTTTTTAAAATTGAAATTTTGACTTGACTTGTAAGAAACAACTAATTTTGAAAATTTTTGACCAAGTCAACCCAAAATTTCGAAAATTTGGAGGGAAATAAGGAAAAGATATTTTTTTGATTTTTGAATTTTTAATTATGAAAGAGAAAAACAACCAAAATACTTTATGCATGAAATTTTTAGATCAAAACAATGAATGCATGCAAGAATGCTATGAATGTCAAGATGAACACCAAGAACACTTTGAAGATCATGATGAACATCAAGAACATAATTTTGAAAAAATTTTTGATGCAAAGAAAACATGCAAGACACCAAACTTAGAAATTTTTAATGCTTGGAAAATATGAATGCAAAGATGCACATGAGAAACAAGAAACAACACAAAACAAGAAAACATCAAGATCAAACAAGAAGACTTATCAAGAACAACTTGAAGATCATGAAGAACACTTTGAATGCATGAATTTTCGAAAAAATGCAAGAAAAATTTTTAAAAGCATGCAATTGACACCAAACTTAAAAATTGACTCAAGACTCAAACAAGAAACACAAAATATTTTTTATTTTTATGATTTATTAATTTTTTTGAATTTTTATTAAAATTTTTCGAAAATAAAGTTTGTAAAAACGAAAAAGAAAAGAAAAAATTTTGAAAAAGATTTTTGAAAAGAAAATTACCTAATCTGAGCAACAAGATGAACCGTCAGTTGTCCATACTCGAACAATCCCCGGCAACGGCGCCAAAAACTTGGTGGACGAAATTGTGATCAATGTTCTTGTATCATTTGTGATCAATGTTCTAATTATGGCACTGGTTGAATTCACAACTCCGTTCAACTAACCAGCAAGTGTACTGGGTCGTCCAAGTAATAAACCTTACGTGAGTAAGGGTCGAATCCACAGAGATTGTTGGTATGAAGCAAGCTATGGTCACCTTGTAAATCTCAGTTAGACAGATTAAAGGGTAATTGTGATTATTGGAATAAAATAAATAATAAATAATAAAAAGGATAGAAATACTTATGTAGATTCATTAGTGAGAATTTCAGATAAGTGTATGGAGGTGCTGTATGACTCACGGACGTCTGCCTTCCCACTGCTTCTGCTCAATCCTTCTTACTCCTTTCCATGGCAAGCTGTGTATAGGGGTTCACCATCAGCGGTGGCTACTTTCAATCCTCTCGGGAAAATGATCCTATGCGGTTGTCAATCGCACGGCTAATCATCTGGAGGCATCACCCATGGTTGATGGCTACATCCCATCCTCGCAGTGAAAACTAATGCTCACGCACTCTGTCACAGTACGGCTAATCACTGGTTGGTTCCCGCTCCTACTGGAATAGAATCCCTTGATTCTTTTGCGTCTGTCACTAACGCCCAGCACTTGCAAGTTTGAAGCACGTCACAGTCATTCATTACCGGAATCCTACTCGGAATACCACAGACAAGGTTAGACTTTCCGGATTCCCAGGATCCTACTCGGAACACCACAGACAAGGTTGGACTTTCCGGATCCTCATAAATGCCGCCATCTATCTAGCTTATACCACGAAGATTCTGTTGGGGAATCTAAGAGATACACATTCAAGCTCTGTTGCATGTAGAACGGAAGTGGTTGTCAATCACGCGCGTTCATAAGTGAGAATGATAATGAGGGTTATCTAACTCATCACATTCATCATGTTCTTGGGTACGAATGAATATCTTGGAATAAAACTAAGATAGCATTTGAATAAAAGAAGATAGAATTGCATTAATACTTGAGGTACAGCAGAGCTCCACACCCTTAATCTATGGTGTGCAGAAACTCCACCGTTGAAAAATACATAAGTGAAAGAGGTTCAGGCATGGCCGAATGGCCAGCCCTCTCCCTGATCAAGTGACCGAATATTCAAAGAGATTAAACTGTCAAAAGATGTCTAATACAATAGATAAATGTCCTATATATACTAGACTAGCTACTAGGGTTTACATGAGTAAGTAAATGATGCATAAATCCACTTCCGGGGCCCACTTGGTGTATGCTTGGGCTGAGCTTGATCAATCCACGAGCTGAGGCTTCTCTTGGAGTTGAACTTTGAGTTATGACGTGTTTTGGGCGTTCAACTCCGGATCATGACGTTTTTCTGGCGTTTAACTCCAGAAAGGAGCATGTACTTGGCGTTCAACGCCAAGTTACGTCATCATTCTTCGAATAAAGTATGGACTATTATATATTGCTGGAAAGCCCTGGATGTATACTTTCCAACGCCGTTGAGAGCGCGCCAATTGGAGTTCTGTAGCTCCAGAAAATCCATTTCGAGTGCAGGGAGGTCAGAATCCAACAGCATCAGCAGTCCTTTTGTCAGCCTTTTTCAGAGTTTTGCTCAAATCCCTCAATTTCAGTCAGAATTTACCTGAAATCACAGAAAAACACACAAACTCATAGTAAAGTCCAGAAATGTGAATTTAACATAAAAACTAATGAAAACATCCCTAAAAGTAGCTCAATCTTACTAAAAACTATCTAAAAACAATGCCAAAAAGCGTATAAATTATCCGCTCATCAGATGCCAAAACTGTTCAAAAGCAAAAAGCTACAAGTCCCGCTCATCTAATTAGAATTAATATTCATTGATATTTTGGAATTTATAGTATATTCTCTTCTTTTTATCCTATTTGAATTTCAGTTGCTTGGGGACAAGCAACAATTTAAGTTTGGTGTTGTGATGAGCGGATAATTTATACGCTTTTTGGCATTGTTTTTAGGTAATTTTTAGTAAGTTCAAGCTACTTTTAGGGATGCTTTCATTAGTTTTTATGTTAAATTCACATTTCTGAACTTTACTATGAGTTTGGGTGTTTTTCTATGATTTCAGATAATTTCTGGCTGAAATTGAGGGACTTGAGCAAAACTCTGAAAAAGGCTGACAAAAGGACTGCTGATGCTGTTGGAATCTGACCTCCCTGCACTCGAAATGGATTTTCTGGAGCTACAGAACTCCAAATGGCGCTCTCTCAACGGCGTTGGAAAGTAGACATCCAGAGCTTTCCAGCAATATATAATAGTTCATACTTTATTCCGAAATTTACGACATAACTTGGCGTTGAACGCCTAGTACATGCTGCTGTCTGGAGTTAAACGCCAGAAACACGTCATGATCCGGAGTTGAACGCCCAAAACACGTTATAACTTGGAGTTCAACTCCAAGAGAAGCCTCAGCTCGTGGATAGATCAAGCTCAGCCCAAGCATACACCAAGTGGGCCCCGGAAGTGGATTTATGCATCAATTACTTACTCATGTAAACCCTAGTAGCTAGTCTAGTATAAATAGGATAATTTACTATTGTATTAGACATCTTTTGACAGTTTAATCTCTAGACTGTTTAGCCTTTGATTATTTGGTCTTTTGATCATTCAGGGGGCTGGCCATTCGGCCATGCCTAAACCTTTCACTTATGTATTTTCAACAGTGGAGTTTCTGCACACCATAGATTAAGGGTATGGAGCTCTGCTGTACCTCAAGTTTCAATACAATTACTGTTACTTTCTATTCAATTCTCTTTTATTCTTATTCCAAGATATACATTGCACAACACTTTGATGAATGTGATGATCCGTTACACTCATCATCATTCTCACCTATGAACGTGCGTGACTGACAACCACTTCCGTTCTACCTTAGGCCGGGCGCATATCTCTTAGATTCCCCAACAGAATCTTCGTGGTATAAGCTAGAATTGATGGCGGCATTCATGAGAATCCGGAATGTCTAAACCTTGTCTGTGGTATTCCGAGTAGGATTCTGGGATTGAATGACTGTGACGAGCTTCAAACTCCTGAAGGCTGGGCGTTAGTGACAGACGCAAAAGAATCAAGTGATTCTATTCCAACCTGATTGAGAACCGACAGATGATTAGTCGTGCTGTGACAGAGCATAGGACCATTTCCACTGAGAGGATGGGATGTAGCCATTGACAACGGTGATGCCCTACATACAGCTTGCCATGGAAAGGAGTAAGAAGGATTGGATGAAAGCAATAAGAAAGTAGAGATTCAAGAGGAGCACAGCATCTCCATACGCCTATCTGAAATTCCCACTATTGATTTACATAAGTATCTCTATCCTATTTTATTTTCTGTTTATTTTTATTAATCATATTTGATTTTCTAAATTCCATAATTTTATCCTCCTGACTGGGATTTTCAAGATGACCATAGCTTGCTTCATACCAACAATCTCTGTGGGATCGACCCTTACTCACGTAAGGTATTACTTGGACGACCCAGTACACTTGCTGGTTAGTTGAACGGAGTTGTGTCCACACATAGGTGCCATAATAATGATTCCATACAACAATAAAGAATACTACATTGATGTGATCACAATTTCGTCCACCACTTAGAAAGCATGTTTTTACAATTAAGCACAAATAAGGGAGAGATCACAAAATCATGCTAATTCTATGGCTAAATGTGAGAAAAGGTTAGCAAAATACTCTAAATTCAACACAAGATAAACCCTAAAATGGGGTTTATCAACCTCCCCACACTTAAACCTTAGCATGTCCTCATGCTAAAATAAGAAGGAAACAAGGGGTATGATCTTTATTAAATGCAACTAAACTATATGAACCTATCTAAATGCAACTACCTAAAGTGAATGAAAATGCTTGGTCAACATAATTCAACTTCCAAGAGAACATGTATAAGCATGAGAGCTAGAGCACTAGGAATCAAGTCCAAACCACAATTGTATTGAATTATCAAAAGAAATTCAAGCTTGCAAGAATATAGATAATATGGGTGAACACATGTAATTGAACTTTTGAACCCTCACCGGATGTGTATCCGCTCTATTCACTCAAGTGTTTAAGGGTTAATTCACTCAATTCTCTTCTAATCATGCTTTCCAAAATTTGATTTTCTTCTAACAATCAACACCTATTCAATGCATGCATACATTCATCATGAGGTCTTTTCTTTAGGTTGTAATGGGGTTAGGGTCAAGGTAGGATCATTTATGGTTAAGTGGACTAGAGTTTAGATCTTTGATTAGTATAGACTTTCCCACCTAACCTATGCAACGACCTATACAAATTCAAACTATTCTAACTACCCATTCTTTATTTTCTTACATATTCATGCATTGTCTTTTCTTGGTTCACAACACCTATGCATTGATTCCTTCATTGAGCTTCACTTTGGGGCATTTTGTCCCCTTTGGTTGCTTTCTTTTCATTTTCTTTCTTTTTCTTCTCTTTTTTTTTCTTTTCTATATTTTTTTTCTTTTGTTTTTTCTCATTTCATTTTTTTCTTTCATACTTTGTACAAGAACATCAATTGCATAAGGTCCTATACATTTAATCAATACATGAGTATGTATTCCCAATTCCTAAATATGGAAGTGTAACTACCCCTTTTATCCCATCCAATATTTCCAAGCCTCACCAACTTTGAATAATGAACACTCTCACTAGCCTAGGCTAATCAAAGATCCAAGCAAGGGACTTTCATTGGTTTTTCGCCTTGGGCTTTGTAATATGCTAAAATGAGAATAAGTTGGTTAAGCGTAGGCTCAAAATTGGCTACAATGGGGAGTAAAAGGTAGGCTATTTGGATAGGTGAGCTAATGAAATAATGGCATCAATCATACAAATGCATGAATACAAGGAATAAATGGACATATAGAATCAAGCAAATCAAGGATCACAATCATAGAAAGAGAACAATTGCACACAAGAATGGAAATAAGTGGTTATAAGGTGTAACCACATCAATAGGCTCAAATATCATATGCTTGTGTTCTTAGCTCAATACATGTTTCACAAAGTATGAATTCAAGCAAGCTACAAAAATTTTTCAATCAATTGGGTTGTGCTCTCTAGATGGGTTCCTTGAAAAGTTCCATTATTTTGGCTAAGCATTGTTGTGATTGAAAAGTTCCTTAGTTTACCCTTTTTATTTCCAATCAAAATAAATTTCATATGTAAAAGGGTTGACTACGTCTTAACAATTCCAAAATATTTTCTAATCACAACTACAAGCTACTAAGAAGATAACTATATAGAGAAAAAGCTACTAAGAAGATAACTATATAGAGAAAAATCTAACTAATATCTAATATCCAAAATAAAAGAGTATGCAACAACCAAAATGTGTCCAAAATATCTAACACAGTATATATAATAACATGCAAAATAGGATAGCTAGGAGGATATAACTAGGAAATGCGCCCAAAATGTTTCACCAGTCCTCCAATGATGCCAACGGCAGCCTCCCCACACTTAAGATCAAGCATCGTCCCCGATGCTAATCCTGAGGGTCAGGAAAAGGTGCTGGCTCTGGCTGGGGCTACTGTGTCTGAGGCAAGAGTAGGTTCTTGTGTTCTCTTTCTCTTTCTGGAAGATGGTGCTTTCCTCTTTCCTTTGTCCGACATCCTGAAAGTAGAATATGGTAGAATATAAGCAGTTAAACACGTAGTATGAAGCAAATAGAAGCATATTCAGGATCCAAGATAGATGGCAAGTAATCATGATGTGAACTTGAAATAGAAAGCTTGGTTTGCAAGTAAGCCTAGAAAAATGGAAACATAAACCAAGAATTCAGGATTCCAACCAATGTGACACAATTCTCAAAGATTAGGCATATTCATCATTATACCTTAAGAGAATGATTAAAGAGTCAAGTGTAAGTAAAAGTAAAGTTAGTAGTTAAAGAAATCAGTGAATTAGAAAAGTGAAGTTGGTAATTAGTGGTATGATGGAGCATTGCTGGTGCACGAAATTGTGATTCATTCTTTTCACAAGTCAAACAGTCCCCGGTAATGGCTCCAAAAACTTGGTGCTCAATACCATCGTCTAAACATAATTTCACAACTTTGCACAACTTACCAGCAAGAGCACTGGGTCGTCCAAGTAATAAACCTTACGCGAGTAAGGGTCGATCCCACGGAGATTGTTGGTATGAAGCAAGCTATGGTCACCTTGTAAATCTCAGTCAGGCAGATTCAAATGGTTATGGATGATATATGAATAAAACATAAAGATAAAGATAGAGATACTTATGTAATTCATTGGTGGGAATTTCAGATAAGCGTATGAAGATGCTTTGTCCCTTCCGTCTTTCTGCTTTCCTAATGTCTTCATCCAATCCTTCTTACTCCTTTCCATGGCAAGCTGTATGTTGGGCATCACCGTTGTCAGTGGCTACAGTCCCGTCCTCTCAATGAAAATGTTCAACGCACCCTGTCACGGCACGGCTAATCATCTGTCGGTTCTCAATCAGGTTGGAATAGAATCCATTGATTCTTTTGCGTCTGTCACTAACGCCCAGCCTTCAGGAGTTTGAAGCTCGTCACAGTCATTCAATCATTGAATCCTACTCAGAATACCACAGACAAGGTTTAGACCTTCTGGATTCTCTTGAATGCCGCCATCAATTCTAGCTTATACCACAAAGATCCCGATTAAAGAATCCAAGAGATATCCACTCAATCTAGGGTAGAACGGAGGTGGTTGTCAGGCACACGTTCATAGGTGAGAATGATGATGAGTGTCACGGATCATCACATTCATCAAGTTGAGGAACAAGTGATATCTTAGAACAAGAATGAGCTGAATTGAATAGAAGAACAATAGTAATTGCATTAATACTCGAGGTACAGCAGAACTCCACACCTTAATCTATGGTGTGTAGAAACTCCACCATTGAAAATACATAAGAACAAGGTCTAGGCATGGCCAAATGGCCAGCCCCATGATCTAAGATAGCATAAGACTACTCAAAGATAGCTACCAAGATCAGAATACAATAATAAAAAGGTCCTATATGTAGAGAACTAGTAGCCTAGGGTTTACAGAAATGAGTAAATGACATAAAAATCCATTTTCGGGCCCACTTGGTGTGTGCTTGGGCTGAGCATTGAAGCTTTCATGTGTAGAGACTTTTCTTGGAGTTAAACGCCAGCTTCTATGCCATTTTGGGCGATTAACTCCCATTCTTGTGCCAGTTCCGGCGTTTAACACCGGGCATTCTTGAGCTGATTTGGAACGCCGGTTTGGGCCATCAAATCTCGGGCAAAGTATAGACTATTATACATTGCTGGAAAGCCCAGGATGTCTACTTTCCAACACCGTTGAGAGCGCGCCAATTGAGCTTCTGTAGATCCAGAAAATCTACTTCGAGTGCAGGGAGGTCAGAATCCAACAGCATCTGCAGTCCTTTTCAGCCTCTGAATCAGATTTTTGCTCAGGTCCCTCAATTTCAGCCAGAAAATACCTAAAATCACAGAAAAACACACAAAATCATAGTAAAGTCCAGAAAAGTGAATTTTAACTAAAAACTAATAAAAATATACTAAAAACTAACTAAAACATACTAAAAGCATACTAAAAACAATTCCAAAAAGTTAATAAATTATCCGCTCATCACAACACCAAACTTAAATTGTTGCTTGTCCCCAAGCAACTGAAAATCAAATAAGATAAAAAGAAGATAATTTGCAATGAATTCCAAAAACATCTATGAAGATCAGTATCAATTAGATGAGCGGGGCTTTTAGTTTTTTGCCTCTGAACAGTTTTGACATCTCACTTTATCCTTTGAAATTCAGAATGATTGGCTTCTATAGGAACTCAGAATCCAGATAGTGTTATTGATTCTCCTAGTTAAGTATGATGATTCTTGAACACAGCTACTTTATGAGTCTTGGCCGTGGCCCAAAGCACTCTGTCTTCTAGTATTACCACCGGATACATACATGCCACAAACACATAATTGGGTGAACCTTTTCAGATTGTGACTCAACTTTGCTAGAGTCCCCAATTAGAGGTGTCCAGGGTTCTTAAGCACACTCTTTTTTCCTTGGATCACAACTTTATTAATTTCTTCTTTTTCGTTTTTTTTTTCGTTTTTCTCCTTAGTGATCGCAGCTAGTTCTTCCTCTTGAAGATCTTATGGAGTGCTTGAGCTCCTCAATGTCTCTTCCTTGCCTTTGTTGTTCCTCTCTCATGATTCTTTGATCTTCTCTAATTTCATGGAGGAGGATGGAATGTTCTTGGTGCTCCACCCTTAGTTGTCCCATGTTGGAACTCAATTCTCCTAGGGAAGTGTTGATTTGCTCCCAATAGTTTTGTGGAGGAAAGTGCATCCCTTGAGGCATCTCAGGGATTTCATGATGAGTGAGATCTCTTGTTTGCTCCATCCTTTTCTTAGTGATGGGCTTGTCCTCATCAATGAGGATGTCTCCCTCTATGTCAACTCCAACTGAATAACAGAGGTGACAAATGAGATGAGGAAAGGCTAACCTTGCCAAGGTAGAGGACTTGTCCGCCACCTTATAAAGTTCTTGGGATATGACCTCATGAACTTTTACTTCCTTTCCAATCATGATGCTATGAATCATGATAGCCCGGTCTATAGTAACTTCGGACCGGTTGCTAGTGGGAATGATTAAGCGTTGGATAAATGGTATGCAAAATTGTGATCACTACTTTTCACAACTCAAATAATCCCTAGTAATGGCCCCAAAAACTTGGTGCTCAATACCATGGCATAAACACAACTTTGCACAACTAACCAGCAAGTGCACTGGGTCGTCCAAGTAATAAACCTTACGCGAGTAAGGGTCGATCCCACGGAGATTGTTGGTATGAAGCAAGCTATGGTCACCTTGTAAATCTCAGTCAGGCAAACTCAAATGGTTATGGGTGATATATGAATAAAACATAAAGATAAAGATAGAGATACTTATGTAATTCATTGGTAAGAACTTCAGATAAGCGAATGGAGATGCTTTGTCCCTTCCGTCTCTCTGCTTTCCTACTGTCTTCATCCAATCCTTCTTACTCCTTTCCATGGCAAGCATTATGCAAGGGTTTCACCGTTGTCAGTGGCTACCTCCCATCCTCTCAGTGGAAATGTTCAACGCACCCTGTCACGGCACGGCTATCCAGCTGTCGGTTCTCGATCATGTCGGAATAGAATCCAGTGATTCTTTTGCGTCTGTCACTAACGCCCCACAATCGCGAGTTTGAAGCACGTCACAGTCATTCAATCATTGAATCCTACTCAGAATACCACAGACAAGGTTTAGACCTTCCGGATTCTCTTGAATGCTGCCATCAGTTCTAGCCTATACCACGAAGACTCTCATCTCACGGAATGGCTGGCTCGGTTGTCAGGCGAGCGCTCGGTTGTCAGGCGATCAACCATGCGTCGTGTATCAGGAATCCAAGAGATATTCACTCAATCTAAGGTAGAACGGAGGTGGTTGTCAGTCACACGTTCATAGGTGAGAATGATGATGAGTGTCATGGATCATCACATTCATCAAGTTGAAGAACAAGTGATATCTTGGAATAAGAACAAGCTGAATTGAATAGAAGAACAATAGTAATTGCATTAATACTCGAGGTACAGCAGAGCTCCACACCTTAATCTATGGTGTGTAGAAACTCCATCGTTGAAAATACATAAGAACAAGGTCTGGGCATGGCCGTGAGGCCAGCCCCCAATTGATTTAAGAACTAGATGTCCCAAGATGATAAATACAATAGTAAAGTGTCCTATTTATAGGGAACTAGTAGCTTAAGAATTACAAAGATGAGTAAATGACATAAAAATCCACTTCCGGGCCCACTTGGTGTTTGCTTGGGCTGAGCATTGAAGCATTTTCGTGTAGAGACTCTTCTTGGAGTTAAACGCCAGCTTTTATGCCAGTTTGGGCGTTTAACTCCCACTTTGGTGCCAGTTCCGGCGTTTAACGCTGGGAAATCTGAAGGTGACTTTGAACGCCGGTTTGGGCCATCAAATCTTGAGAAAAGTATAAACTATCATATATTGCTGGAAAGCCCAGGATGTCTACTTTACAGCTCCGTTGAGAGCGCCCCAATTGGGCTTCTGTAGCTCCCGAAAATCCACTTCGAGTGCAGGGAGGTCAGAATCCAACAGCATCTGCAGTCCTTTTCAGTCTCTGAATCAGATTTTTGCTCAGGTCCCTCAATTTCAGCCAGAAAATACCTGAAATCACAGAAAAACACACAAACTCATAGTAAAGTCCAGAAAAGTGAATTTTAACTAAAAACTAATAAAAATATACTAAAAACTATCTAAAACATACTGAAAATATACTAAAAATAATGCCAAAAAGCGTATAAATTATCCGCTCATCACAACACCAAACTTAAATTGTTGCTTGTCCCCAAGCAACTGAAAATCAGATAAGATAAAAAGAAGAGAATATGCAATGAATTCCAAAAACATCTATAAAGATCAGTATTAATTAGATGAGCGGGGCTTTAGCTTTTTGCCTCTGAACAGTTTTGGCATCTCACTTTATCCTTTGAAATTCAGAATGATTGGCTTCTTTAGGAACTCAGAATCCAGATAGTGTTATTGATTCTCCTAGTTAAGTATGATGATTCTTGAACACAGCTACTTTATGAGTCTTGGCCGTGGCCCAAAGCACTCTGTCTTCCAGTATTACCACCGGATACATACATGCCACAGACACATAATTGGGTGAACCTTTTCAGATTGTGACTCAGCTTTGCTAGAGTCCCCAATTAGAGGTGTCCAGGGTTCTTAAGCACACTCTTTTGCCTTGGATCACAACTTTATTTCTACCCTTGCCTTTTGGTTTAAAGGGCTATTGGCTTTTTCTGCTTACTTTTTCTTTTTTTCTTCTATTTTTTTCGTTTTTCTCCTTCTTTTTTTTTCGCTTGCTTCTTTTTTTTTTCACTGCTTTTTCTTGCTTCAAGAATCATTTTTATGATTTTTCAGATCCTCAGTAACATGTCTCCTTTTTCATCATTCTTTCAAGAGCCAACAACTTTAACATTCATGAACCACAAATTCAAAAGACATATGCACTGTTTAAGCATACATTCAGAAACAAAAGTATTGCCACCACATCAAAATAATTAATCTGTTATAAAATCTGAAAGTCATGCAATTCTTCTCTTTTTCAATTACGAACATTTTTCATTTAAGAAAGGTGATGGATTCATAGGACATTCATAACTTTAAGGCATAGACACTAATGATCATAAGGCACAAACATGGATAAACATAAAGCATAATTTTCGAAAAATAGAAAAATAAAGAACAAGGAGATTAAAGAACGGGTCCACCTTAGTGATGGCGGCTTGTTCTTCCTCTTGAAGGTCTTATGGAGTTCTTGAGCTCCTCAATGTCTCTTCCTTGTCTTTGTTGCTCCTCTCTCATGATTCTTTGATCTTCTCTAATTTCATGGAGGAGGATGGAATGTTCTTGGTGCTCCACCCTTAGTTGTCCCATGTTGGAACTCAATTCTCCTAGGGAGGTGTTGATTTGCTCCCAATAGTTTTGTGGAGAAAAGTGCATCCCTTGAGGCATCTCAGGGATTTCATGATGAGTGGGGTCTCTTGTTTGCTCCATCCTTTTCTTAGTGATGGGCTTGTCCTCATCAATGAGGATGTCTTCTTCTATGTCCACTCCAACTGAATAACAGAGATGACAAATGAGATGAGGAAAGGCTAACCTTGCTAAGGTAGAGGACTTGTCCGCCACCTTATAGAGTTCTTGAGCTATAACCTCATGAACTTCCACTTCCTCTCCAATCATGATACTATGAATCATGATGGCCCGGTCTATAGTAACTTCGGACCGGTTGCTAGTGGGAATGATTGAGCGTTGGATAAACTCCAACCATCCTCTAGCCACGGGCTTGAGGTCATGCCTTCTCAATTGAACCGGCTTCCCTCTTGAATCTCTCTTCCATTGGGCGCCCTCTTCACAAATGTCTATGAGGACTTGGTCCAACCTTTGATCAAAGTTGACCCTTCTAGTGTAAGGGTGTTCATCTCCTTGCATCATAGGCAAGTTGAATGCCAACCTTACATTTTCCGGACTAAAATCTAAGTATTTCTCCCGAACCATTGTAAGCCAATTCTTTGGGTCCGGGTTCACACTTTGATCATGGTTCTTGGTGGTCTATGCATTGGCATAGAACTCTTGAACCATTAAGATTCCGACTTGTTGAATGGGGTTGGTAAGAACTTCCCAACCTCTTCTTCGAATCTCATATCGGATCTCCGGATATTCACTCTTTTTCAAGGCCACAACTTCATAGAAGTGGTCTTGATGCACCCTTGAGATGAATCTCTCCATCTCCCATGACTCGGAGGTGAAAGCTTTTGCCTTCCCTTTCCTCTTTCTAGAGGTTTCTCCGGCCTTGGATGCCATAAATGGTTATGGAAAAACAAAAAGCAATGCTTTTGCCACACCAAACTTAAAAGGTTTGCTCGTCCTCGAGCAAAAGAAGAAAGAAGAGAGTAGAAGAAGAAGAAATGGAGGAGAGGGAGATGGCTTTGTGGTTCGGCCATTATGGGTGGGTTTGGGAGGGAAAGTGGTTTGAATTTGAATGGTGGGGTAGGTGGGGTTTTATGAAGGATGGATGTGAGTGGTGAAGAGAAAGATGGGATTTGATAGGTGAGGGGTTTTTGGGGAAGAGTGGTTGAGGTGATTGGTGAATGGGTGAAGAAGAGAGAGGGTGGTGGGGTAGGTGGGGATCCTGTGGGGTCCACAGATCCTGAGGTGTCAAGGAAAAGGCATCCCTGCACCAAGTGGCGTGCAAGAATGCATTCTGTGCCAATTCTGGCGTTAAACGCCGGGCTGGTGCCCATTTTTGGCGTTTAACGCCAAGTGCTTTCCCTTTTCTGGCGTTTAACGCCAGTCTGGTGCCCCTTTCTGGCGTTAAACGCCCAGAATGGTGCCAGACTGGGCGTTAAACGCCCAACTGCTACCCTTACTGGCATTTAAACGCCAGCAAGATCTTCCTCCAGGGTGTGCTTTTTTCTTCCTGTTTTATTCTGTTTTTGCTTTTTCAATTTGTTTTGTGACTTCTCATGATCATCAACCTACAGAAAACATAAAATAACAAAGGAAAATAGATAAAATATAACATTGGGTTGCCTCCCAACAAGCGCTTTTTTAATGTCAGTAGCTTGACAGAGGGCTCTCATGGAGCCTCACAGATGCTCAGAGCAATGTTGGAACCTCCCAACACCAAACTTAGAGTTTGAATGTGGGGGTTCAACACCAAACTTAGAGTTTGGTTGTGGCCTCCCAACACCAAACTTAGAGTTTGACTGTGGGGGCTCTGTTTGACTCTATTTTGAGAGAAGCTCTTCATGCTTCCTCTCCATGGTGACAGAGGGATATCCTTGAGCCTTAAACACAAAGGATCCTTCATTCACTTGAATGATCAATTCTCCTCTGTCCACATCAATCACAGCCTTTGCTGTGGCTAGGAAGGGTCTGCCAAGGATGATGGATTCATCCTTGCACTTTCCAGTCTCTAGGACTATGAATTCAGTAGGGATGTAATGGTCTTCAACTTTTACCAGAACATTCTCTACAAGTCCATAGGCTTGTTTCCTTGAATTGTCTGCCATCTCTAGTGAGATTCTTGCAGCTTGTACCTCAGAGATCCCTAGCTTCTCCATTACAGAGAGAGGCATGAGGTTTACACTTGACCCTAAGTCACACAGAGCCTTCTTGAAGGTCATGGTGCCTATGGTACAAGGTATTGAAAACTTCCCAGGATCTTGTTTCTTTTGAGGTAATTTCTGCCTAGACAAGTCATCCAGTTCTTTGGTGAGCAAAGGAGGTTCGTTCTCCCAAGTCTCATTACCAAATAACTTGTCATTTAGCTTCATGATTGCTCTAAGGTATTTAGCAACTTGCTCTTCAGTGACATACTCATCCTCTTCAGAGGAAGAATACTCATCAGAGCTCATGAATGGCAGAAGTAAATCCAATGGAATCTTTATGGTCTCAATGTGAGCCTCAGATTCCCATGGTTCCTCATTAGGGAACTCATTGGAGGACAGTGGACATTCATTGAGGTCTTCCTCAGTGGCGTTCACTGCCTCTCCTTCCTCTCCAAATTCGGCCATGTTAATGGCCTTGCACTCTCCTTTTGGATTTTCTTCTGTATTGCTTGGGAGAGTACTAGGAGGGAGTTCAGTAATTTTCTTGCTCAGCTGTCCCGCTTGTGCCTCCAAGTTTCTAATGGAGGACCTTGTTTCAGTCATGAAACTTTGAGTGGTTTTGATTAGATCAGAGACCATGGTTGCTAAGTCAGAGTGGCTCTGCTTAGAATTCTCTGTCTGTTGCTGAGAAGATGATGGAAAAGGCTTGCCATTGCTAAACCTGTTTCTCCCACCATTATTGTTGTTGAAACCTTGTTGAGGTCTCTGTTGATCCTTCCATGAGAAATTTGGATGATTTCTCCATGAAGAATTATAGGTGTTTCCATAGGGTTCTCCCATGTAATTCACCACTTCCATTGAAGGGTTCTCAGGATCATAAGCTTCTTCTTCAGATGAAGCGTCCTTAGTACTGCCCGGTACATCTTGCATTCCAGACAGACTTTGAGAAATCAAATTGACTTGCTGAGTCAATATTTTATTCTGAGCCAATATGGCATTCAGAGTATCAATCTCAAGAACTCCTTTCTTCTGACTTGTCCCATTGTTCACAGGATTCCTTTCAGAAGTATACATGAATTGGTTATTTGCAACCATTTCAATTAGTTCTTGAGCTTCTGTAGGCGTCTTCTTCAGATGAAGAGATCCTCCAGCAGAGCTATCCAAAGACATCTTGGACAGTTCAGACAGACCATCATAGAAAATACCTATGATGCTCCATTCAGAAAGCATGTCAGAGGGACATTTTCTGATCAATTGTTTGTATCTTTCCCAAGCTTCATAGAGGGATTCACCTTCCTTCTGTCTGAAGGTTTGGACTTCCACTCTAAGCTTACTCAATTTTTGAGGTGGAAAGAACTTTGCCAAGAAGGCATTGACTAGCTTTTCCCAAGAGTTCAGGCTTTTTTTAGGTTGTGAGTCCAACCATGTCCTAGCTCTGTCTCTTACAGCAAAAGGGAATAGCATAAGTCTGTAGACCTCAGGGTCAACCCCATTAGTCTTGACAGTGTCACAGATTTGCAAGAATTCAGCTAAAAACTGATGAGGATCTTCCAGTGGAAGTCCATGGAACTTGCAATTCTGTTGCATTAGAGAAACTAATTGAGGCTTAAGCTCAAAGTTGTTTGCTCCAATGGCAGGGATAGAGATGCTTCTCCCATAGAAGTCGGGAGTAGGTGCAGTAAAGTCACCCAGCACCTTCCTTGTATTGTTAGCATTGTTGTTGTTTTCGGCTGCCATGTGTTCTTCTTCTTTGAAGATTTCTGTTAGGTCCTCTACAGAGAATTGTGCCTTAGCTTCTCTTAGCTTTCGCTTCAAGGTCCTTTCAGGTTCAGGGTCAGCCTCAACAAGAATGCCCTTGTCTTTGTTCCTGCTCATATGAAAGAGAAGAGAACAAGAAAATATGGAATCCTCTATGTCACAGTATAGAGATTCCTTGAGGTGTCAGAGGAACAGAAAAATAGAAGAAAAAGGTAGAAGAATTCGAACTTAGTGAGATAGAGTTCGAATTGTGCATTGAGGAGGAGTTTTACTCCATAAATAGAAGGATGTGAGAAAAGAGGAAGAGTTTTTCGAAAATTAAGTAAGATATTTAAAAAAAAAACATTTTGAAATTAGAAATCAAAAAGATATGATTGAAAACTATTTTGAAAAAGATATGATTTGAAAAACAATTTTAAAAAGATTTGATTTTAAAAATTAATGACTTGCCTAACAAGAAAAGATATGATTCAAACATTAAACCTTTCTCAACAGAAAAGGCAACATACTTGAAATGTTGAATCAAATCATCAATTGATAGCAAGTATTTTTGAAAAAGGAAAGAAATTGATTTTGAAAAAGATTTGATTGAAAAGATATGATTTGAAAAAGATTTGATTTTGCAAAACTTTGAAAACTTGAAAAAAATTTGCATTAAAAACAGAATCTTCCCTCTTGTGCCATCCTGGCGTTAAACACCCAGAATGGTGCACATTCTGGCGTTTAACACCCAATGCTCTACCTTTTTGGGCGTTAAACGCCCAACCAATTACCTTGGCTGGCGTTTAAACGCCAGTCTGTCCTTCTTCACTGGGCGTTTTGAATGCCCAGCTTTTTCTGTGTAATTCCTCTGCTGCATGTACTGAATCTTCAGTTCCCTGTACTATTGACTTGAAAATAGAACCAAGATCATATAAACAATGCATGCAAGACACCAAACATAAAATGAGACATCAAACTTAAAATGAGACCAGTGCCTCAGTAAGAAACATAACATATTTTTGGTTTTTATGATTTTGTAATTTTTTTTTTATTTTTCGAAAATTAAGTGGAAGAAGAAAATAAAGGTATCAAAATTCTTAATGAGAATTCCAGGAATCATGCAATGTTAGTCTAAAGCTTTAGTCTAAAGGAATTAGACATGGTTAGCCAAGCTTCAGCAGGACATTGCATTCAAGAGCTAAATTAATGAGAATCAATCAGCTTTGGTGATGATAAGAACATCACCTTGAAACACTAGAATTCATTCTTAAGAACTCTGAAAAATACCTAATCTAAGCAACAAGATGAACCGTCAGTTGTCCATACTCGAAACAATCCCCGGTAACGGCGCCAAAAACTTGGTATGCGAAATTGTGATCACTACTTTTCACAACTCAAATAATCCCTAGTAATGGCCCCAAAAACTTGGTGCTCCATACCATGGCATAAACACAACTTCGCACAACTAACCAGCAAGTGCACTGGGTCATCCAAGTAATAAACCTTACGCGAGTAAGGGTCGATCCCACGGAGATTGTTGGTATGAAGCAAGCTATGGTCACCTTGTAAATCTCAGTCAGGCAGACTCAAATGGTTATGGGTGATATATGAATAAAACATAAAGATAAAGATAGAGATACTTATGTAATTCATTGGTAAGAACTTCAGATAAGCGAATGGAGATGCTTTGTCCCTTCCGTCTCTTTGCTTTCCTACTGTCTTCATCCAATCCTTCTTACTCCTTTCCATGGCAAGCATTATGCAAGGGTTTCACCGTTGTCAGTGGCTACCTCCCATCCTCTCAGTGGAAATGTTCAACGCACCCTGTCACGGCACGGCTATCCAGCTGTCGGTTCTCGATCATGTCGGAATAAAATCCAGTGATTCTTTTGCGTCTGTCACTAACGCCCCACAATCGCGAGTTTGAAGCACGTCACAGTCATTCAATCATTGAATCCTACTCAGAATACCACAGACAAGGTTTAGACCTTCCGGATTCTCTTGAATGCCGCCATCAGTTCTAGCCTATACCACGAAGACTCTCATCTCACGGAATGGCTGGCTCGGTTGTCAGGCGAGCGCTCGGTTGTCAGGCGATCAACCATGCGTCGTGTATCAGGAATCCAAGAGATATTCACTCAATCTAAGGTAGAACGGAGGTGGTTGTCAGTCACACGTTCATAGGTAAGAATGATGATGAGTGTCATGGATCATCACATTCATCAAGTTGAAGAACAAGTGATATCTTGGAATAAGAACAAGCTGAATTGAATAGAAGAACAATAGTAATTGCATTAATACTCGAGGTACAGCAGAGCTCCACACCTTAATCTATGGTGTGTAGAAACTCCACCGTTGAAAATACATAAGAACAAGGTCTAGGCATGGCCGTGAGGCCAGCCCCCAAATGATCTAAGAACTAGATGTCCCAAGATGATAAATACAATAGTAAAGGGTCCTATTTATAGGGAACTAGTAGCTTAAGAATTACAAAGATGAGTAAATGACATAAAAATCCACTTCCGGGCCCACTTGGTGTGTGCTTGGGCTGAGCATTGAAGCATTTTCGTGTAGAGACTCTTCTTGGAGTTAAACGCCAGCTTTTATGCCAGTTTGGGCGTTTAACTCCCACTTTGGTGCCAGTTCCGGCATTTAACGCTGGGAAATCTGAAGGTGACTTTGAACGCCGGTTTGGGCCATCAATCTTGAGAAAAGTATGAACTATCATATATTGCAGGAAAGCCCAGGATGTCTACTTTCCAGCGCCGTTGAGAGCGCCCCAATTGGGCTTCTGTAGCTCCAGAAAATCCACTTCGAGTGCAGGGAGGTCAGAATCCAACAGCATCTGCAGTCCTTTTCAGTCTCTGAATCAGATTTTTGCTCAGGTCCCTCAATTTCAGCCAGAAAATACCTGAAATCACAGAAAAACACACAAACTCATAGTAAAGTCCAGAAAAGTGAATTTTAACTAAAAACTAATAAAAATATACTAAAAACTATCTAAAACATACTGAAAACATACTAAAAATAATACCAAAAAGCGTATAAATTATCCGCTCATCAATAAACTCCAACCATCCCCTAGCCACGGGCTTGAGGTCATGCCTTCTCAGTTGAACTGGCTTCCCTCTTGAATCTCTCTTCCATTGAGCGCCCTCTTCACAAATGTCTATGAGGAGTTGGTCCAACCTTTGATCAAAGTTGACCCTTCTAGTGTAAGGGTGTTCATCTCCTTGCATCATGGGCAAGTTGAATGCCAACCTTACATTTTCCGGGCTAAAATCTAAGCATTTCCCCCGAATCATTGTAAGCCAACTCTTTGGGTTCGGGTTCACACTTTGATCATGGCTCTTGGTGATCCATGCATTGGTATAGAACTCTTGAACCATTAAGATTCCGACTTGTTGAATGGGGTTGGTAAGAACTTCCCAACCTCTTCTTCGGATCTCATGTCGGATCTCCGGATATTCACTCTTTTTGAGTTTAAAAGGGACCTCGGGGATCACCTTCTTCAAGGCCACAACTTCATAGAAGTGGTCTTGATGCACCCTTGAGATGAATCTCTCCATCTTCCATGACTCGGAGGTGGAAGCTTTTGCCTTCCCTTTCCTCTTTCTAGAAGTTTCTCCGGCCTTGGATGCCATAAATGGTTATGGAAAAACAAAAAGCAATGCTTTTACCACACCAAACTTAAAAGGTTTGCTCGTCCTCGAGCAAAAGAAGAAAGAAGAGAGTAGAAGAAGAAGAAATAGAGGAGATGGAGATGGCTTTGTATTTCGGCCAAAGGGGGAGAAGTAGTGTTTAGGTTGTGTAAAAATGAAGGAGTGAATTATATAGGGGTGGGGAGAGGGGTAGGGTTCGGTTATGAATGGGTGGGTTTGGGAGGTAAAGTGGTTTGAATTTGAATGGTGAGGTAGGTGGGGTTTTATGAATGATGGATGTGAGTGGTGAAGAGAAAGATGGGATTTGATAGGTGAGGGGTTTTTGGGGAAGAGTGGTTGAGGTGATTGGTGAATAGGTGAAGAAGAAGAGAGAGGGTGGTGGGGTAGGTGGGGATCCTGTGGGATCCACAGATCCTGAGGTGTCAAGGAAAATTCATCCCTGCACCATGTGGCGAGCAAATATGCTCTTTATGCCAATTCTGGCGTTAAACGCCGGGCTGGTGCCCATTTCTGGCGTTAAACGCCCAGAATGGTGCCAGACTGGGCGTTAAATGCCCATTTGCTGCCCTTATTGGCGTTTAAACGCCAGCAAGATCTTCCTCCAGGGTGTGCTATTTTTCTTTCTATTTTTCATTCTATTTTTGCTTTTTCAATTGATTTTTTGACTTCCCATGATCATCAACCTACAGAAAACATGAAATAACAAAGGAAAATAGATTAAATATAACATTGGGTTGCCTCCCAACAAGCGCTTCTTTAATGTCAGTAGCTTGACAGAGGGCTCTCATGGAGCCTCACAGATACTCAGAGCAATGTTGGAACCTCCCAACACCAAACTTAGAGTTTGAATGTGGGGGTTCAACACCAAACTTAGAATTTGGTTGTGGCCTCCCAACACCAAACTTAGAGTTTGACTGTGGGGGCTCTGTTTGGCTCTGTTTTGAGAGAAGCTCTTCATGCTTCCTTTCCATGGTGACAGAGGGATATCCTTGAGCCTTAAACACAAAGAATTCTTCATTCACTTGAATGATCAATTCTCTTCTGTCCACATCAATCACAACCTTTGCTGTGGCTAGGAAGGGTCTGCCAAGGATGATGGATTCATCCATGCACTTCCCAGTCTCTAGGACTATGAAATCAGCAGGGATGTAATGGTCTTCAATCTTTACCAGAACATCCTCTACAAGTCCATAAGCTTGTTTTCTTGAATTGTCTGCCATCTCTAGTGAGATTCTTGCAGCTTGCACCTCAAAGTTCCCTAGCTTCTCCATTATAGAGAGAGGCATGAGGTTTATGCTTGACACTAGGTCACACAGAGCCTTCTTAAAGGTCATGGTGCCTATGGTACAAGGTATTGAAAACTTTCCAGGATCTTGTCTCTTTTGAGGTAATTTCTGCCTAGACAAGTCATCCAGTTCTTTGGTGAGCAAAGGAGGTTCGTTCTCCCAAGTCTCATTACCAAATAACTTGTCATTTAGCTTCATGATTGCTCCAAGGTACTTAGCAACTTGCTCTTCAGTGACATATTCATCCTCTTCAGAGGAAGAATACTCATCAGAGCTTATGAATGGCAGAAGTAAATCCAATGGAATCTCTATGGTCTTAGTGTGAGCCTCAGATTCCCATGGTTCCTCACTAGGGAACTCATTGGAGGCCAGTGGACGTCCATTGAGGTCTTCCTCAGTGGCATTCACTGCCTCTCCCTCCTCTCCTAGTTCGGCCATGTGGATCATGTTAATGGCCTTGAATTCTCCTTTTGGATTCTCTTCTGTATTGCTTGGAAGAGTACTAGGAGGAAGTTTAGTAACTCTCTTACTCAGCTGTCCCATTTGTGCCTCCAAATTCTTAATGGAGGACCTTGTTTCAGTCATGAAACTTTGAGTGGTTTTGATTAGATCAGAGACCATGGTTGCTAAGTCAGAGTGGTTCTGCTTAGAATTCTCTGTCTGTTGCTGAGAAGATGATGGAAAAGGCTTGTCATTGCTAAACCTGTTTCTTCCACTATTATTGTTGTTGAAACATTGTTGAGGTCTCTGTTGATCCTTCCATGAGAGATTTAGATGATTTCTCCATGAAGAATTATAGGTGTTTCCATAAGGTTCTCCCATGTAATTCACCTCTTCCATTGAAGGGTTCTCAGGATCATAAGCTTCTTCTTCAGATGAAGCGTCCTTAGTACTGCCTGGTGCAGCTTGCATTCCAGACAGACTTTGAGAAATCAAATTGACTTGCTGAGTCAATATTTTGTTCTGAGCCAGTATGGCATTCAGAGTGTCAATCTCAAAAACTCCTTTCTTTTGATTCGTCCCATTGTTCACAGGATTCCTTTCAGAAGTGTACATGAATTGGTTATTTGCAACCATTTCAATTAGTTCTTGAGCTTCTGTAGGCGTCTTCTTCAGATGAAGAGATCCTCCAGCAGAGCTATCCAATGACATCTTGGACAATTCAGACAGACCATCATAGAAAATACCTATGATGCTCCATTCAGAAAGCATGTCAGAGGGACACTTTCTGATCAATTGTTTGTATCTTTCCCAAGCTTCATAGAGGGATTCACCTTCCTTCTGTCTGAAGGTTTGGACTTCCACTCTAAGCTTACTCAATTTTTGAGGTGGAAAGAACTTTGCCAAGAAGGCATTGACTAGCTTTTCCCAAGAGTTCAGGCTTTCTTTAGGTTATGAGTCCAACCATATCCTAGCTCTGTCTCTTACAGCAAAAGGGAATAGCATAAGTATGTAGACCTCAGGGTCAACCCCATTGGTCTTGACAGTGTCATAGATTTGTAAGAATTCAGCTAAAAACTGATGAGGATCTTCCAATGGAAGTCCATGAAACTTGCAGTTCTGTTGCATTAGAGAAAATAATTGAGGCTTAAGCTCAAAGTTGTTTGCTCCAATGGCAGGAATATAGATGCTTCTCCCATAGAAGTCGGGAGTAGGTGCAGTAAAGTCACCCAGCACCTTCCTTGCATTGTTGGCATTGTTGTTGTTTTCGGCTGCCATGGGTTCTTCTTGTTTGAAGATTTCTGTTAGGTCCTCTACAGAGAGTTGTGCCTTAGCATCTCTTAGCTTTCGCTTCAAGGTCCTTTCAGGTTCAGGATCAGCCTCAACAAGAATGCTTTTGTCTTTGCTCCTGCTCATATGAAAGAGAAGAGAACAAGAAAATATGGAATCCTCTATCTCATAGTATAGAGATTCCTTGAGGTGTCAGAGGAAAAGAAAAATAGAAGGAAGAGGTAGAAGAATTCGAACTTATCAAGAAAGATGAAGTTCGAATTGTGCATTAAGGATGAGTGTTAATCCATAAATAGAAGGATGTGAGAAGAGGGGAAGAAATTTTCGAAAATTAATTAAAAAAATTTTAAAAACATTTTGAAAAATAGTAATTGATTTTCGAAAACTAAGAGTGGAAAAGAAATCAAGTGATTTTTGAAAAAGATTTTGAAATTAGAAATCAAAAAGATATGATTGAAAACTATTTTGAAAAAGATGTGATTAAAAAGATATGATTGAAAAGTTATGGTTTTAAAAAGATGTGATTGAGAAGATATGATTTGAAAAACAATTTAAAAAGATTTGATTTTGAAAATTAATGACTTGACTAACAAGAAAAGATATGATTCAGACATTAAACCTTTCTCAACAGAAAAGGCAATATACTTGAAATGTTGAATTAAATCATTAATTGATAGCAAGTATTTTTTGAAAATGGAAAGAAATTGATTTTGAAAACATATGATTGAAAAGATATGATTTGAAAAAGATTTGATTTTGAAAAGATTTTGAAAACTTGAAAAAATTTGAATTGAAAACAAAATCTTCCCTCTTGTGCCATCCTGGCGTTAAATGCCCAGAATGGTATCCATTCTGGCGTTTAACGCCCAAATTGCTACCCTTTTGGCCGTTAAACGCCCAACCAGGCACCCTGGCTGGCGTTTAAACGCCAGTTTTCCTTCTTCACTGGGCGTTTTGCACGTCCAGCATTTTCTGTATAATTCCTCTGCTGTATGTTCTGAATCTTCAATTCTCTGTATTATTGACTTGAAAAGACACAAATTAAAAATATTTTTGAATTTTTAATAATGAGGAATAATCAAAATGCAACTAAAATTAAATAAACAATGCATGCAAGACACCAAACTTAGAAGTTTGTATGTTACTGACACTAACAAAATGAGAATGCATATAACAAAACACTCAAGTCAAGAGAATTCAAAGATCAGAGCAAGGAAACCATCAAGAACATCTTGAAGATCACTTAAGACACATGAATGAATGCAAGAAGAATAGAAACATGCAATTGACACCAAACATAACATGAGACACTAGACTCAACAAGAAACATAAAATATTTTTGGTATTTATGATTTTGTAATTTTTTTGGATTTTTCGAAAATTAAGTGGAAAAGAAAATAAAGATATCAAAATTCTTAATGAGAATTCCAGGAATCATGCATTGTTAGTCTAAAGCTTCAGTCTAAAAAAATTAGACATGGCTAGCCAAGCTTCAGCAGGACATTGCATTCAAGAGTTAAATTGATGAAAATCAATCAGCTTTGGTTATGATAATAACATCGCCTTGAAACACTAGAATTCATTCTTAAGAACTCTGAAGAATACAAAATCTAAGCAACAAGATGAACCGTCAGTTGTCCATACTCGAACAATCTCCGGCAACGGCGCCAAACACTTGGTGCACGAAATTGTGATTCATTCTTTTCACAAGTCAAACAGTCCCCGGTAATGGCTCCAAAAACTTGGTGCTCAATACCATGGTCTAAACATAATTTCACAACTTCGCACAACTAACCAGCAAGTGCACTGGGTCGTCCAAGTAATAAACCTTACGCGAGTAAGGGTCGATCCCACGGAGATTGTTGGTATGAAGCAAGCTATGGTCACCTTGTAAATCTCAGTCAGGCAGATTCAAATGGTTATGGATGATATATGAATAAAACATAAAGATAAAGATAGAGATACTTATGTAATTCATTGGTGGGAATTTCAGATAAGCGTATGAAGATGCTTTGTCCCTTCCGTCTTTCTGCTTTCCTAATGTCTTCATCCAATCCTTCTTACTCCTTTCCATGGCAAGCTGTATGTTGGGCATCACTGTTGTCAGTGGCTACAGTCCCGTCCTCTCAGTGAAAATGTTCAACGCACCCTGTCACGGCACGGCTAATCATCTGTCGGTTCTCAATCAGGTTGGAATAGAATCCATTGATTCTTTTGCGTCTGTCACTAACGCCCAGCCTTCAGGAGTTTGAAGCTCGTCACAGTCATTCAATCATTGAATCCTACTCAGAATACCACAGACAAGGTTTAGACCTTCCGGATTCTCTTGAATGCCGCCATCAATTCTAGCTTATACCACGAAGATCCCGATTAAAGAATCCAAGAGATATCCACTCAATCTAGGGTAGAACGGAGGTGGTTGTCAGGCACACGTTCATAGGTGAGAATGATGATGAGTGTCACGGATCATCACATTCATCAAGTTGAGGAACAAGTGATATCTTAGAACAAGAATGAGCTGAATTGAATAGAAGAACAATAGTAATTGCATTAATACTCGAGGTACAGCAGAGCTCCACACCTTAATCTATGGTGTGTAGAAACTCCACCGTTGAAAATACATAAGAACAAGGTCTAGGCATGGCCGAATGGCCAGCCCCGTGATCTAAGATAGCATAAGACTACTCAAAGATAGCTACCAAGATCAGAATACAATAGTAAAAAGGTCCTATATGTAGAGAACTAGTAGCCTAGGGTTTACAGAAATGAGTAAATGAAATAAAAATCCACTTCCGGGCCCACTTGGTGTGTGCTTGGGCTGAGCGTTGAAGCTTTCATGTGTAGAGACTTTTCTTGGAGTTAAACGCCAGCTTCTATGCCAGTTTGGGCGTTTAACTCCCATTCTTGTGCCAGTTCCGGCGTTTAACGTCGGGCATTCTTGAGCTGATTTGGAATGCCGGTTTGGGCCATCAAATCTCGAGCAAAGTATGAACTATTATACATTGCTGGAAAGCCCAGGATGTCTACTTTCCAACGCCGTTGAGAGCGCGCCAATTGGGCTTCTGTAGCTCCAGAAAATCCACTTTGAGTGCAGGGAGGTCAGAATCCAACAGCATCTGCAGTCCTTTTTAGCCTCTGAATTAGATTTTTGCTCAGTTCCCTCAATTTCAGCCAGAAAATACCTGAAATCACAGAAAAACACACAAACTTATAGTAAAGTCCAGAAAAGTGAATTTTAACTAAAAACTAATAAAAATATACTAAAAACTAACTAAAACATACTAAAAGCATACTAAAAACAATGCCAAAAAGCGTATAAATTATCCGCTCATCAATTGCCTAATGGGGAGAGAATTGCAAGTTATGCGCAACGGTCATGTTCACAAGCATGAAAATATAGAAATGCCAAAAATGGACTTCACAATAATTGGTGTTACAAACAATAAAGTGCAATTGTGTAACTATGAGAGTTGAAAATGATGTGAGTAAAAAGAAGTTACACAATCAAAGCATGCCAACTATTGTAAGGAAATGAGCATTATGTAATGATCACAGGAACCAAAAATAAGAGTGAAATACTGGCCCAAAAACCCTGGGCCTTGAACTTGGGGTGAGTTAGGAAGAGGTTGAGCTGTAAGTGCCAAGTTCAATCCCTTGAGGAAGAATTAGAGTTAAAATAGTTTGGAAAAAATCGGACAGCATTCCGGCTATAATATGGATGTTCCTGGATAGCCAAATGAACAAGAAGTGATTCCAAGACACCAGTCAAGAATTAATCACAGAATCAAGTAAGCATGGCAGCAGAATAGGAGTACATCATAGCAAAACATAGTCAAACCAATCAGCAGCAAGCAATATGTACACAAGCAGGTAAACAATTACGGCGCAATTATCAGGCCTAGAATCCTCTATCCAGAACCTAGCTACCTAACAGCAGTAATTTCTATCTATTCTAACATGCGAAAAACAAATCCTAACTAACTAAAACTAGTAGTATTCTACTAGAAAAGTAAAATGAGAGAAGCAGACTGGAAGCAGAGGAGTGACCTGGGAACAGACTCGGGATGGAAGGAAATGGGTGGTGGGATAGGCAGTAGGGATGAGCCAGGTCAGAAATAGAGTTGTCGCCTCAGATGGTAGCGGCGGTGCGGTGGCCGCGGCGGCGCTCGGTTGAGGTTGCGGTAGTGAGGGAAGGAAAGTAAGAGAGGAAGGATGAGTGAGAAGGAGAGTGAGAGAATAGGGATGATGGTGAGAAAAGAGAGTGGCGACGGCGGTGGAGGCGCGCCGGCGCGGTGGTCGGAAATGTGATTGGGAAGAGAAGGGAGGAGGTAGGAGGAACGTTGGACGAGAAAAAGGGGGTTGGGGGTTGCGTCTGCGCGAGTCCTCGTCGCGTCCTTAGGTTTATCCCATTTTTGAATCGATGCGGACGTGCACAATGTGCGTCCGCGTGCATTGGTGAATTTGGGAACCAACGCGTGCATGCCTTAAGCGCTTACGCGTCGGTGGTGAGAATTGGTAAGGATGTGTGCGCGTACGGTGCGTGCACGCGTGCTAGGAGTTGGGATGGAGGCATAGTGCTGGCCCAGCGCTCGCCTAACTCTCGGGAGGCATGTATTGAATGGTAGCATCAGCCAGGTGACGCGTATGCGGCAGGTATGCACCCGTGTGCATTGACACTTTTTGTTTATTGGTGCGCATGTGTGCGCTCGCGTGAGGTGAGTTGGGCTAAAAGCCTAAAGCTCACATAAGAATGGCCCAACTCTCTGGAATTCAGTATGGTGATGCATCCGCTCATGGACGCGTTCGCGTATTGCGTGCGTGCACGTCCGACCCCCATTTTTTTTAATTGCCCAAAAAGCAGAAAAAATGCCCAAGAGCTCCCTATAATGCCTACAACTCTTTATTCAATCAAATATCATACAATTCACAAAAATGCAATTTGATTTTAGGATTTATTTATCTACTAATAAGCACAATATACTAACAACCAATCTATATAAACAAATCAATATGAAATGAAAATCTACCTACAATGGCAACTCAAATCAGTTATTAAACAATACTAAAAGAGAATGGAAAGAGTTTACCATGGTGGGGTGTCTCCCACCTAGCACTTTTAGTTTAAGTCCTTAAGTTGGACATTTTGAGGAGCTCATTGTCATGGTGGCTTATGTTTGTACTCATCCTTAAATCTCCAAGGATCTTTGCTTCTTGAATGGTCGACAGAAATTGCAACCATCTTCGCCAAGCTTGGGCAAAGTTCAACCCAAGATATAAGTTCCCCTAATTGGTCTTCATTCTTCGATCCGGGATCCCATATCTTATTTTCGCACCCGTCTTCAATTTGATCTTCATACTTTTTCTTTCCGGGTGGTTGACACAAAGAATTCTCTTTAGCACACCAAGCCTTCCGTCGAGACCCATATAAAGTGGCATTCTTCCAATCATGGTTCCTATACCTTGAAGTTTTGACCTTAATGAGCTTAATACCAAATTTTCAACCACTACACAATTCCTTCTTATCCTTAGTTCTACAAAGAGCTCTAAGTTGTCCATCCGTTCCAATCAAACCATATTCAAGTGAGAAAGTGAGGCTTGAAGATAAGAATTTTACCCACTTGAATGTTGTGTAGGATGGTGACTTGGAAAGGAGAGCCTCCCCACACTTAGACAATATAAGGTTGACTTCTTTATGCTCTTCTTTGAATATCCCCACCTCTTGACAAGTTTCTTCACTTTCAACCTTTTCCCCTTTGTCATCTAGCTTGGTGTTGTCTTCAAGAATTTCGATTTCTTTCTCAATGGGAGGTGATTCAATTTTGGATAGGAATTCATTGATGAATAAATCCATTTCTTGATCAACCTCTTCATATTCTTCAATTTCGATATACACCACGCCAACTTGTTCCTCTTGGTCGCTCGCTTTCGACTTGTCCTCTTCCTCATTGTTCACCAAGGGTATGGGAGGTTGTGCACACTCTTCTATTATTCCAACTCCCTGTCCAATGGGAGAAGATTCAATTGTAGATAGAAATTCATCTATAATTGAGTCTATTTCTTGATAAATCTCTTCCAAGTCTCCAACGACGATATGCCTTAGAGGTTGCGCACCCTCTTCAACATCCATATCAAGCTTCTTGGAAGAGTGCTCCATGACGCTACATTCCCTTGAATGTTCAACATCTCCTAAATCTTCAACCACTTCTTCCTCTTCTTCAATGATCATAGTCTCCTCCAATTGTTCCAACAAAAAATTTGACTCCTCATTTTCCACCGGATTTTCTAATTTCTCCTTTATGCTTTGCTCTTCTTTTGACTTTTCACATGTGGTCACGGAAGTACCTTGAGTATTCAAACATTGGTAGGCTAAAGTGTGCACCACCTTGGTCAAATTGGTCACAAACTCAAGTGTATCCCGCTTCATGGCTTCTTGTCCTTGGAGTAACAGAGTGAGAGGATCGTCTATTGGGGCTTGGGGTGAGTAGGAAGGTTCATTATTTTGGAGAGAGGGTTCATGGTAGGAAGGTGGTTTTTCTTGGTAAGGGTATGGAGATGGTGAGTATTGAGGTGGTTCTTGGTAATAATCATGATAGGGTTGTGGTGGTTCTATAGGTTCTTGCTCATAATGATCACAAGGATGTGGTACAGGTGATTGGTTATATGATGGATAAGGGTCACATAAAGGTACTTGGTAGAGAGGGGCTTGTGAGTATGGTTGAGCATCATATTGAGGATAAGATTCATAGGCATATGGTGGTGGTTGATTATCACAAAAGGAGTCACCATAGCCATTGAATTGGCATGCATTAGGATGAAAATTATACCTATAAGTGTCCGGGAGTTGTTGCCAATAGGAGTGATCAATTCCTTGAGGCTCCTCCCATCGTTGTTGATTTCATCCTTGGTACATGTTATCATTGAAGTTCATATTTCCTACAACATAATTAGGACCAAATTCATAGCCAAAGTGAGAATTCATAGTTGAAAAACAAAATAAAACTAACAAAATCAAGTAAACAATCAAAAGACAAACTAATTACAATATTCACATATGTACAATAACCAATAACATTACACCATTGTAAGTCCCCGGCAACGGCGCCTTTTTGATGATTGGATTTTTGATGGTTTAGAATTTCACCAATGAAGTCTCGTTGTAAAGTATAGTCTCTAAACCAACAATAATCCTTTCATACAAAAATTTGTTTGTCACAAGTACAAACCCCTAAAATCTATAAAGTGAAGTATTTAAACCTCGGGTCATCTCTCAAAGGACTTGCAGGGCAGTGTTCTTGTTATTGGTTATGGACTTGTTTATTTTGGGGTTTTGAATGAGAAACATTAATAGTAAATGGTAATGAAATTCTATTAACAAAATGGTCTTGGCAAGGTTTGGTTGTCAAGGGTCTCTATCATTATCTCTAGCCACAATTATGGTAGTTGCAAGAATTAATCCCACTTAGTCATCCTTTAATCAAGTAGCAAAGGAAAGTCAAGTGAATTATATCAATCCAATTCTATGAATCCTAGCTTTCCACTAATTGAATTAATGAAGGCTAGAGTCAATGGCTATCAACTTTCAATCACTTGGAAATTAGTTACTCAAGAAATCCTAAGTTACTTTCCCAAGCCAAGACCATAAAATTCTACTCTAACATCATTCCAAGCATTTCATCAAATACTTGGAAGATACAAAAGAAAAGTATAGTAAATCACAACATGAATGAATTCTACCAACAATTGAATGCAAAGAATTAACAACAACAATCAAGGAAATCACAATTATCATGAATTACCTCAAATTGCATTATTAAAAGAAAACAAAAGCACAAAAGTATCTCAATTACAAAACCTAGAAACAAAATAAGAGAAATTACAACAAGAGAATAGGGATAGAAAGAAGAACCAAAGCGTAGCAATCACCAATTGAAGGTAGAAGTAGAAGGAGACTTGAATTAAACCTAGAACTATAAGATCCTAATCTAACCTTAATTCCTAATACTAGAGAGAAGTGAGAGCTTCTCTCTCTAAAACTAACTAATCCTAATCCTAATGAGTGTGTAAGATACAATGAATGAAAGATGCCTTCCCCTTCAATCCTTGGTCCTCTTTAATCCTTCTCTAACAGAATCCCAGCGCCAAATGGGTCCAGAAACCCTCCAAAATCGCCAGGCATGAGTTGCAGTAAAAGAATCACGTGCGCACTGCGACGCGTACGCGCACGGTACGCGTACGTGTCCCTGGCCGATTTTGCAAGGTGTTCGCGAGTGTCTTGTGCGTGTGCGCGTCCTTGGCTGGGATCAATTCTTTGGCCTTTTATGCTTCTCTCCACTTGCATGCTTCCTTCCTTGTTCCTTTGATCCATTCCAAGCCTATTTCATCCTGAGATTACTAGCAAACACATCAAGGCACCTTATGGAATCAAGAGAGAATTAAAATTATCAAATTAGAGGCTTAGAAAGCATGTTTTTACAATTAAACACAAATAAGAGAGAGATCACAAAATCATGCTAATTCATTGGCTAAATGTGAGAAAAGGTTAGCAAAATACTCTAAATTCAACACAAGATAAACCCTAAAAATGGGGTTTATCAGCTGGACATCCAAGGTTTTAAATAAGAGGATAATAAATCCCTTTATGACGCCTGGGAGAGGTACAAAGAGATGCTAAGGAAATGCCCCTCTGAAATATTTTCAGAATGGGTGCAGTTAGACATCTTCTACTATGGGCTTACAGAAAAGGCCCAGATATCTCTAGACCACTAAGCTGGTGGATCTATACACATGAGAAAAACAATTGAAGAGGCTCAAGAGCTCATAGATACGGTTGCTATAAATCAGAATCTGTACTTAAGAAGTGAGTCCTCCATCAAAGAAGAGGCTGAGTGATGAGCGGATAATTTGTACGCTTTTTGGCATTGTTTTTAGTATGTTTTTAGTAGATTTAGTTAGTTTTTAGTATACTTTTTATTAGTTTTTAGTTAAAATTCACTTTTCTGGACTTTACTATGAGTTTGTGTGTTTTTCTTTGATTTCAGGTATTTTCTGGCTGAAATTGAGGGACTTGAGCAAAAATCTGATTCAGAGACTGAAAAGGACTGCAGATGCTGTTGGATTCTGACCTCCCTGCACTCGAAGTGGATTTTCTGGAGCTATAGAAACCCAATTGGCGCTATCTCAACGGCGTTGGAAAGTAGACATTCTGGGCTTTCCAGAAATATATGATAGTCCATACTTTTCCCAAGATTTGATGGCCCAAACCGGCGTTCAAAGTCACCTTCAGAATTCCCAGCGTTAAACGCCGGAACTGGCACCAAAGTGGGAGTTAAACGCCCAAACTGGCACAAAAGCTGGCGTTTAACTCCAAGAAGAGTCTCTACACGAAAATGCTTCAATGCTCAGCCCAAACACACACCAAGTGGGCCCGGAAGTGGATTTTTATGTCTTTTACCCATCTTTGTAATTCTTAAGCTACTAGTTCCTTATAAATAGGACCTTTTACTATTGTATTTTTCATCTTTTGATCAATTTAGATCTTAGGATCGATCTTGGTTCTTCTGGTTCCCTCTCTGGGGCCGAAACCAATGATCACTTTTGTTCTTATGTATTTTCAACGGTGGAGTTTCTACACACCATAGATTAAGGTGTGGAGCTCTGCTGTACCTCGAGTATTAATGCAATTACTATTGTTCTTCTATTCAATTCAGCTTGTTCTTATTCCAAGATATTCATTCGCACTCAAGAACATGATGAATGTGATGATTATGTGACGCTCATCAGCATTCTCACTAATGAACGCGTGACTGACAACCACCTCCGTTCTACAAGCAACAAGGCTCTAATGTTTATCTCTTGGGTTCTTTAACCGGAATCTTCGTGGTATAAGCTAGAATTGATGGCGGCATTCAAGAGAATCCGGAAGGTCTAAACCTTGTCTGTGGTATTCTGAGTAGGATTCAATGATTGAATGACTGTGACGAGCTTCAAACTCGCGATTGTGGGGCGTTAGTGACAGACGCAAAAGAATCACTGGATTCTATTCCGACATGATCGAGAACCGACAGCTGGATAGCCGTGCCGTGACAGGGTGCGTTGAACATTTCCACTGAGAGGATGGGACTGTAGCCATTGACAACGGTGATGCCCAACATACAGCTTGCCATGGAAGGGAGTAAGAAGGATTGGATGAAGACAGTAGGAAAGCAGAGAGACGGAAGGGACAAAGCATCTTCATACGCTTATCTGAAGTTCTCACCAATGAATTACATAAGTATCTCTATCTTTATCTTTATGTTTTATTCATATATCATCCATAACCACTTGAGTCTGCCTGACTAAGATTTACAAGGTGACCATAGCTTGCTTCATACCAACAATCTCCGTGGGATCGACCCTTACTCGCGTAAGGTTTATTACTTGGACGACCCAGTGCACTTGCTGGTTAGTTGTGTGAAGTTGTGTTTATGCCATGGTATTGAGCACCAAGTCTTTGGGGCCATTACTAGGGATTATTTGAGTTGTGAAAAGTAGTGATCACAATTTCGTGCACCACTGAGGCAGTATCCACTGAATTTAGTCCTCCAGAACAAGTTGCTGAACTCAATCAACAACTCTTTTCTATAACAAAACAACTTGCAGAATTTAAGGAGATGCTACATGAAACCAAAGATGCAAATCAGAATATGGAAAAATAATTAAATTAGACAAAATAGCAATTATCCAAGCAAATAACATAAGAATGCCAAGTTGTTCATTTAAGGAGTGGAAAGACATTGAACATCTCAAATTAAAGCAGCAGGAGGCCAAGAAAAGAACATTTGATAGAGGATGACCAATTCACTACCAAAAAACTGGCGTTAAACGCCCATTTAGCTGCCAACTCTGGCGTTCAAACGCTAGAAAAGGGTAGCAACCTGGCATTAAACGCCAATAAAGATGCCAGTTCTGGCGTTCAAATGCCAGAAAAGGGTGGCAATCTGGCATTAAATGCCCATGCAGCACCCAATTCTAGCGTTCAAATGCCAATGAGGGATCAAGCACCTACAAGTGCTGATAACAACCCTCCTAAGCACACTTCTCCAACCACTTCTGTAGGTAATAAACCTGCAGCAACTAAGGTTGAAGAATATAAAGCCAAGATGCCTTATCCTCAGAAACTCTGCCAAGCGGAACAGGATGAACAATTTACCCGCTTTGCAGACTATCTCAGAACTCTTGAAATAAAGATTCCATTTGCAGAGGCACTTGAGCAAATACCCTCTTATGCTAAGTTCATGAAAGAGATCTTAAGTCGTAAGAAGGATTGGAGAGAAACTGAAAAATTTTTCCTCACTGAAGAACGCAGTGTAGTCATTCTGAAAAGCTTACCAGAGAAGCTTAAAGATCCCAGAAGCTTTATGATACCATGCACATTAGATGGTGGTTGTACCAAGACAGCTCTATGTGATCTTGGGGTGAGTATCAACCTGATACCTGCATCCACTATCAGAAAGCTTGGTTTGACTGCAGAAGTCAAACCAACCCGGATATGTCTCCAACTAGCTGATGGCTCTATTAAAATACCATCAGGCGTAATTGAAGATATGATTGTCAAGGTTGGGCCATTCTCCTTTCCCACTGACTTTGTAGTACTGGAAATGGACGAGCACAAGAGTACAACTCTCATTCTAGGAAGACCTTTCCTAGTAACTGGACAAACTCTCATTGACGTCCAAAAAGGGGAAGTGACCCTGAGAGTTGATAAACCACTATTTCATGGTTTATCTTGTGCTCAATTGAGTGGTTTTTATCAACTCTTTACCCACTTATTCATACTATTTGCATGGTTTTACTTTTTTCCTTACGAATTTTATGCTATGATTGAAAACATGCTTCTTTGGCCTTATATTTGCTAATATTAATCCTCTCTTATTACTATTCGATGCCGTGATATGTGCGTTAAGTGATTTCAGAGATTATAGGGCAGGAATGGCTTAGAGGAGGGAAAGGAAGCATGCAAAAGTGGAAGGAATAAAAGAAATTGAAGGAACTGCAAAGCTGTCAACCCTGACCTCTTCGCACTCAAATAGTCATAGCTTGAGCTACAGAGGCCCAAATAATGCGATTCAAGTTGTGTTGGAAAGCTGACGCCCAGGGCTTCGAAATGATATATAATTTGCTATAATGCCCATACATCTAGACGACGTGAACTTGTGCTCCACGCGGACGCGTCGCAGTGACGAAAATCAGCGTGACAGATTTCACAATCAGCGATTTCTGGGCTATTTTTGACCCAATTTTTGGCCCAGAAAACACAGATTAGAGGCTATAAAGTGGAGAAATCTATTCATTCATCATCATTCATTAATAATTCACAATTTTAGTTTTTAGATGTAGTTTTAGAGAGAGAGAGAGGCTCTCTCTTCTCTCTTAGGATTTAGGATTAGGATTCCTCTTAAAGGATTTAGGATTTCTTTTAGTTATTAAGATTGTTTCTTCATACCAGGTTCAATATTCCTTTATTTTGACTTCTCTTCTACTTTTAGATATTATGATGTTATTATTTATTAATGACTTATGTTGCCAAATTGGCTTATGAACTTTTCCATGTTACATTTGAAATCTTTATTAATTAAATTCGAGGTATTTCAGATATATGATTTTAATTTAGCTTTTTACACTCTTAGCTCTGGTTGAGCAATTAGAGACTCTTGAGTTATCAAACTCAGCTGATGATTGAAAATTGGAATTCTTTGCTGGTGGATTTGAATTCCCCTCACTCTAGTCTTTTCTTAGGAATTGACTAGGACTTGAGGAATAAAATTGATTTATCCACTTAACCTACCTTCATAGTTAGAGGTTGACCAAGTGGAAGCAAAAGCCAATTCTCATAACAATTGATAAGGATAACTAGGATAGGACTTCTGATTCTCATACCTTGCCAAGAGCTTTATTAGTTATTAATTTAATTTCTTGAAATTTACTTTTCTTGTTCAACCTATTTAAAAACCCCAAAAAGATATTTTTTCATAACTAATAATAAGAACACCTCCCTGCAATTCCTTGAGAAGATGACCCGAGGTTTGAATACTTCGGTTATTTATTTTTATTGGGTTTGCTTAAGTGACAAACAAAACTTTTGTATGAAAGGATTCTCTGTTGGTTTAGGAACTATACTTACAATGCAATTATATTTGTGAATTTCTTTACCGATAGAAAACCCGTTCGTCAAGAGTCAATGAGGATGAGTTTAAGTTGAATGCTGTCAAAACTATGTAGCATCCAGACACATCAAAAGAATGCATGAGTGTTGACATTATTGACTCCCTGGTGGAAGAGGTCAATATGGCTGAGGGTCTCGAATCAGAGCGAGAAGACATTTTTAAAGATGTTCAACCTGATCTGGAGGAACCAGAGGAAACAGAAGAACCTCTGAAAACTCCTCAGGAATAGGAAAAACCTCCTAAGCTCGAGCTCAAACCACTACCACCATTCCTGAAATATGCTTTTCTAGGAGAAGATGACACTTTTCCGGTAATCATAAGCTCTGCTTTAGAGCCATAGGAAGAGAAAGCACTGATCCAGGTGCTAAGGACACACAAGACAGCTCTTGGGTGGTCCATAAGTGATCTTAAGGGCATTAGCCCAGCCAGATGCATGCACAAGATCCTATTGGAGGATAATGCCAAGCCAGTGGTTCAACCACAGAGGCGGCTGAACCCAGCCATGAAGGAGGTGGTACAGAAAGAGGTCACTAAGTTACTAGAGACTGGGATTATTTATCCTATTTCTGATAGCCTCTGGGTGAGCCCTATCCAAGTTGTCCCCAAGAAGGGAGGCATGACAGTGGTTCATAATGAAAAGAATGAACTGGTTCCTACAAGAACAGCTACAGGATGGCGTATGTGTATTGACTATAGAAGGCTCAATACAGCCACTAGAAATGATCATTTTCCTCTGCCATTCATAGATCAGATGCTAGAGAGACTAGTAGGTCATCCATACTACTTCTTTTTGGATGGCTATTTAGGTTACAACCAAATTGTAATAGATCCTCAAGACCAAGAGAAAACAGCATTCACATGTCCATCTGGAGTATTTGCTGCAGACGGATGCCATTTGGCCTATGCAATACACCTGCAACCTTTTAGAGATGCATGCTCTCTATCTTCTCTGATATGGTGGAAAAATTTCTGGAAGTCTTCATGGATGACTTCTTAGTATTTGGAGACTCATTCAGCTCCTGTCTTGACCATCTAGCACTTGTTCTGAAAAGGTACCAAGAGACTAACCTGGTTTTAAACTAGGAGAAATGTCACTTTATGGTGACTGAAGGAATTGTCCTTGGGCACAAAATTTCGAATAAGGGAATAGAGGTGGATCAAGCTAAGGTAGAAGTAATTGAAAAATTACCACCACCTGCCAATGTTAAGGTAATCAGAAGCTTTCTGGGGCATGCAGGATTCTATAGGAGGTTTATAAAAGATTTTTCGAAAATTGCCAAACCTCTGAACAATCTGCTAGCTGCTGACACACCATTTGTCTTTGACACAGAGTGTTTACAGGCCTTTGAGACTCTTGACATGCGAAATTGTGATCACTACTTTTCACAACTCAAATAATCCCTAGTAATGGCCCCAAAGACTTGGTGCTCAATACCATGGCATAAACACAACTTCGCACAACTAACCAGCAAGTGTACTGGGTCGTCCAAGTAATAAACCTTACGCGAGTAAGGGTCGATCCCACGGAGATTGTTGGTATGAAGCAAGCTATGGTCACCTTGTAAATCTTAGTCAGGCAGACTCAAATGGTTATGGATGATATATGAATAAAACATAAAGATAAAGATAGAGATGCTTATGTATTTCATTGGTGAGAACTTCAGATAAGCGAATGGAGATGCTTTGTCCCTTCCGTCTCTCTGCTTTCTTACTGTTTTCATCCAATCCTTCTTACTCCTTTCCATGGCAAGCTGTATGCAAGGGTTTCACCGTTGTCAGTGGCTACCTCCCATCCTCTCAGTGGAAATGTTCAACGCACCCTGTCACGGCACGGCTATCCAGCTGTTGGTTCTCGATCATGTCGGAATAGAATCCAGTGATTCTTTTGCGTCTGTCACTAACGCCCCACAATCGCGAGTTTGAAGCTCATCACAGTCATTCAATCATTGAATCCTACTCAGAATACCACAGACAAGGTTTAGACCTTCCGGATTCTCGTGAATGCCGCCATCAATTCTAGCTTATACCACGAAGATTCCGGTTAAAGAACCTAAGAGATATCCACCCAATCTAAGGTAGAACGGAGGTGATTGACGGTCACACGTTCATAGGTGAGAATGATGATGAGTGTCACGGATCATCACATTCATCAAGTTGAAGAACAAGTGATATCTTGGAATAAGAACAAGCTGAATTGAATAGAAGAACAATAGTAATTGCATTAATACTCGAGGTACAGCAGAGCTCCACACCTTAATCTATGATGTGTAGAAACTCCACCGTTGAAAATACATAAGAACAAGGTCTAGGCATGGCCGTGAGGCCAGCCCCCAGTGATCAAAAGATTCAAAGATCTCAAGATGATCTAAGATCCAAAGATGAAAATACAATAGCAAAAGGTCCTATATATAGAGAACTAGTAGCTTAAGCATTACAAAGATGAGTAAAAGACATAAAAATCCACTTCCGGGCCCACTTGGTGTGTGCTTGGGCTGAGCATTGAAGCATTTTCGTGTAGAGACTTCTTGGAGTTAAACGCCAGCTTTTGTGCCAGTTTGGGCGTTTAACTCCCACTTTGGTGCCAGTTCCGGCGTTTAACGCTGGGAATTCTGAAGGTGACTTTGAACGCCGGTTTGGGCCATCAAATCTTGGGCAAAGTATAAACTATTATATATTGCTGGAAAGCCCAGGATGTCTACTTTCCAACGCCGTTGAGAGCGCGCCAATTGAACTCTTGTAGCTCTAGAAAATCCACTTCGAGTACAGGGAGGTCAGAATCCAACAGCATCTGCAGTCCTTTTCAGTCTCTGAATCAAATTTTTGCTCAAGTCCCTCAATTTCAGCCAGAAAATACCTGAAATCACAGAAAAACACACAAACTCATAGTAAAGTCCAGAAAAGTAAATTTTAACTAAAAACTAATAAAAAGTATACTAAAAACTAACTAAAACATACTGAAAACATACTAAAAACAATGCCAAAAAGCGTACAAATTATCCGCTCATCACAACACCAAACTTAAATTGTTGCTTGTCCCCAAGCAACTGAAAATCAAATAAGATAAAAAGAAGAGAATATGCAATGAATTCCAAAAATATCTATGAAGATCAGTATTAATTAGATGAGCGGGGCTTTTAGCTTTTTGAAATTCAGAATGATTGGCTTCTTTAGGAACTCAGAGTCCAGATAGTGTTATTGATTCTCCTAGTTAAGTATGATGATTCTTGAACACAGCTACTTTATGAGTCTTGGCCGTGGCCCAAAGCACTCTGTCTTCCAGTATTACCACCGGATACATAAATGCCACAGACACATAATTGGGTGAACCTTTTCAGATTGTGACTCAGCTTTGCTAGAGTCCCCAACTAGAGGTGTCCAGGGTTCTTAAGCACACTCTTTTTGCCTTGGATCACAACCTTATTTTTTTCTTTTTCTTTCTTTTTCTCTTTCTCCTTTTTTTTTGTATTCACTGCTTTTTCTTGCTTCAAGAATCATTTTTATGATTTTTCAGATCCTCAGTAACATGTCTCCTTTTTCATCATTCTTTAAAGAGCCAACATTCATGAACCACAAATTCAAAAGACATATGCACTGTTTAAGCATACATTCAGAAAACAAAAGTATTGCCACCACATCAAAATAATTAATCTGTTATAAAATTTAAAATTCATGCAATTCTTCTCTTTTTCAATTAAGAACATTTTTCATTTAAGAGAGGTGATGGATTCATAGGACATTCATAACTTTAAGGCATGGATACTAAGACACTAATGATCACAAGACACAAACATAGATAAACATAAAGCCTAATTTTTGAAAAACAGGAAAATAAAAAACAAGGAGATTAAAGAACGGGTCCACCTTAGTGATGGCGGCTTGTTCTTCCTTTTGAAGATCTTATGGAGTGCTTGAGCTCCTCAATGTCTCTTCCTTGCCTTTGTTGCTCCTCTCTCATGATTCTTTGATCTTCTCTAATTTCATAGAGGAGGATGGAATGTTCTTGGTGCTCCACCCTTAGTTGTCCCATGTTGGAACTTAGTTCTCCTAGGGAGGTGTTGATTTGCTCCCAATAGTTTTGTGGAGGAAAGTGTATCCCTTGAGGCATCTCAGGGACTTCATGATGAGTGGGGTCTCTTGTTTGCTCCATCCTTTTCTTAGTGATGGGCTTGTCCTCATCAATGAGGATGTCTCCTTCTATGTCCACTCCAACTGAATAACAGAGGTGACAAATGAGATGAGGAAAGGCTAACCTTGCCAAGGTAGAGGACTTATCCGCCACCTTATAAAGTTCTTGGGCTATAACCTCATGAACTTCTACTTCTTCTCCAATCATGATGCTATGAATCATGATGGCCCGGTGATGAGCGGAGAATTTGTACGCTTTTTGGCATTGTTTTTAGTATGTTTTTAGTAGTTTGAGTTGAGTTTTTAGTATATTTTTATTAGTTTTTAGTTAAAATTCACTTTTCTGGACTTTACTATGAGTTTGTGTGTTTTTCTGTGATTTCAGGTATTTTCTTGCTGAAATTGAGGGACCTGAGCAAAAATCTGATTCAGAGACTGAAAAGGACTGCGGATGCTGTTGGATTCTGACCTCCCTGCACTCGAAGTAGATTTTCTGGAGCTACAGAAGCCCAATTGGCGCGCTCTCAACGGCGTTGGAAAGTAGACATCCTGGGCTTTCCAGCAATATAAGATAGTCCATACTTCGCCCAAGATTTGATGGCCCAAACCGGCGTTCAAAGTCACCCTCAGAATTTCCAGCATTAAACGCCGGAACTGGCACCTAAATGGGAGTTAAACGCCCAAACTGGCACAAAAGCTGGCGTTTAACTCCAAGAAGAGTCTCTACACGAAAATTCTTCATTGCTCAGCCCAAGCACACACCAAGTGGGCCCGGAAGTGGATTTTTATGTCATTTACTCATCTCTGTACACCCTAGGCTACTAGTTCTCTATATATAGGGCCTTTTACTATTGTATTAGGAGAGCTTTTGATCATGTTTTTATGATTGAACTCACTTTGGGAGGCTGGCCATTCGGCCATGCCTAGACCTTATTCTTATGTATTTTCAACGTTGGAGTTTCTACACACCATAGATTAAGGTGTGGAGCTCTGCTGTACCTCGAGTATTAATGCAATTACTATTGTTCTTCTATTCAATTCCGCTTGTTCTTTGTCCAAGATATCACTTGTTCTTCAACTTGATGAATGTGATGATCCGTGACACTCATCATCATTCTCACCTATGAACAAAGTGACTGACAACCACTCTTGTTCTACAAGCATATGAGGCCCTAGTGTTTATCTCTTGGATTCCTGATACACGATGCATGGTTGATCGCCTGACAACCGAGTGCTCGCCTGACAAACGAGCCAGCCATTCCGTGAGATCAGAGTCTTCGTGGTATAGGCAAGAACTGATGGCGGCATTCAAGAGAATCCGGAAGGTCTAACCTTGTCTATGGTATTCTGAGTAGGATTCAATGATTGAATGACTGTGACGTGCTTCAAACTCCTAGCAAGCGGGGCGTTAGTGACAGACGCAAAAGAATCACTGGATTCTATTCCGGCCTGACCGAGAACCGACAGCTGGATAGCCGTGCCGTGACAGGGTGCGTTGAACATTTCCACTGAGAGGATGGGAGGTAGCCACTAACAACGGTGAAACCCTTGCATAAGCTTGCCATGGAAAGGAGTAAGAAGGATTGGATGAAGACAGTAGGAAAGCAGAGAGACGGAAGGGAAGGCATCTTCATACGCTTATCTGAAGTTCTCACCAATGATATACATAAGTATCTCTATCTTTATCTTTATGTTTTATCCATCATCTATACCCATTTGAGTCTGCCTGACTGAGATTTACAAGGTGACCATAGCTTGCTTCATACCAACAATCTCCGTGGGATCGACCCTTACTCGTGTAAGGTTTATTACTTGGACGACCCAGTGCACTTGCTGGTTAGTTGTGCGGAGTTGTAGTGATCACAATTTCGTGCACCACCCGGTCTAGAGTAACTTCGGACCGGTTGCTAGTGGGAATGATTGAGCGTTGGATAAACTCCAACCATCCTCTAGCTACGGGCTTGAGGTCATGCCTTTTCAATTGAACCGGCTTCCCTCTTGAATCTCTCTTCCATTGGGCGCCCTCTTCACAAATGTCAGTGAGGACTTGGTCCAACCTTTGATCAAAGTTGACCCTTCTAGTGTAAGGATGTTCATCTCCTTGCATCATGGGCAAGTTGAATGCCAACCTTACATTTTCCGGACTAAAATCTAAGTATTTCCCCCGAACCATTGTAAGCCAATTCTTTGGGTCCGGGTTCACACTTTGATCATGGTTCTTGGTGATCCATGCATTGGCATAGAACTCTTGAACCATTAAGATTCTGACTTGTTGAAAAGGGTTGGTAAGAACTTCCCAACCTCTTCTTTGAATCTCATGTCGGATCTCCGGATATTCACTCTTTTTGAGTTTGAAAGGGACCTCGGGGATCACCTTCTTCAAGGCCACAACTTCATAGAAGTGGTCTTGATGCACCCTTGAGATGAATCTCTCCATCTCCCATGACTCGGAGGTGGAAGCTTTTGCCTTCGCTTTCCTCTTTCTAGAGGTTTCTCCGGCCTTGGATGCCATAAATGGTTATGGAAAAATAAAAAGCAATGCTTTTACCACACCAAACTTAAAAGGTTTGCTCGTCCTCGAGCAAAAGAAGAAAGAAGAGAGTAGAAGAAGAAGAAATGGAGGAGATGGAGGTGGCTTTGTGATTCGGCCAAAAGGGGGAGAAGTAGTGTTTAGTGTGTATGAAAATGAAGGAGTGAAGATGGGTTTATATAGGGGTGAAGAAAGGGGTAGGGTTCGGCCATTATGGGTGGGTTTGGGAGGGAAAGTGGTTTGAAATTGAATGGTGAGGTAGGTGGGGTTTTATGAAGGATGGATGTGAGTGGTGAAGGGAAAGATGGGATTTGATAGGTGAGGGGATTTTGGGGAAGAGTGGTTGAGGTGATTGGTGAATGGGTGAAGAAGAGAGAGGGAGGTGGGGTAGGTGGGGATCCTGTGGGGTCCACAGATCCTGAGGTGTCAAGGAAAAGTCATCCCTGCACCAAGTGGCAAGAAAATTTGCGTTCTGTGCCAATTCTGGCGTTAAACGCCGGGCTGGTGCCCATTTCTGGCGTTTAACGCCAGCCTCTTGCCCTTTCCTGGCGTTTAACGCCAGTCTGGTGCCCCTTTCTGGCATTAAACGCCCAGAATGGTGCCAGACTGGGCGTTAAACGCCCATTTGCTACCCTTACTGGCGTTTAAACGCCAGCAGGTTCTTCCTCCAGGGTGTGCTGTTTTTCTTTCTGTTTTTCATTCTGTTTTTGCTTTTTCATTTGATTTTGTGATTTCTCATGATCATCAACCTACAGAAAACATAAAATAACAAAGGAAAATAGATAGAATATAACATTGGGTTGCCTCCCAACAAGCGCTTCTTTAATATCAGTAGCTTGACAGAGGGCTCTCATGGAGCCTCACAGATACTCAGAGCAAGGTTGGAACCTTCCAACACCAAACTTAGAGTTTGAATGTGGGGGTTCAACACCAAACTTAGAGTTTAGTTGTGGCCTCCCAACACCAAACTTAGAGTTTGACTGTGGGGGCTCTGTTTGACTCTGTTTTGAGAGAAGCTCTTCATGCTTCCTCTCCATGGTGACAGAGGGATATCCTTGAGCCTTAAACACGAAGGATTCTTCATTCACTTGAATGATCAATTCTCCTCTGTCAACATCAATCACAGCCTTTGCTGTGGCTAGGAAGGGTCTGCCAAGGATGATAGATTCATCCATGCACTTCCCAGTCTCTAGGACTATGAAATCAACAGGGATGTAATGGTCTTCAATCTTCACCAAAACATCCTCTACAAGTCCATAAGCTTGTTTTCTTGAATTGTCTGCCATCTCTAGTGAGATTTTTGCAGCTTGCACCTCAAAGATCCCTAGCTTCTCCATTACAGAGAGAGGCATGAGGTTTATACTTGACCCTAGGTCACACAGAGCCTTCTTAAAGGTCATGGTGCCTATGGTACAAGGTATTGAAAACTTCCAAGGATCTTGTCTCTTTTGAGGTAATTTCTGCCTAGACAAGTCATCCAGTTCTTTGGTGAGCAAAGGAGGTTCATTCTCCCAAGTCTCATTACCAAATAACTTGTCATTTAGCTTCATGATTGCTCCAAGATATTTAGCAACTTGCTCTTTAGTGACATACTCATCCTCTTCAGAGGAAGAATACTCATCAGAGCTCATGAATGGTAGAAGTAAATCCAATGGAACCTCTATGGTCTCAGTGTGAGCCTCAGATTCCCATGGTTCCTCATTAGGGAACTCATTGGAGGCCAGTGGACGTCCATTGAGGTCTTCCTCAGTGGCGTTCACTGCCTCTTCATCCTCTCCAAGTTCGGCCATGTTGATGGCCTTGCACTCTCCTTTTGGATTTTCTTCTGTATTGCTTGGAAGAGTACTAGGAGGGAGTTCAGTAATTTTCTTGCTCAGCTGTCCCACTTGTGCCTCCAAGTTTCTAATGGAGGACCTTGTTTTAGTCATGAAACTTTGAGTGGTTTTGATTAGATCAGAGACCATGGTTGCTAAGTCAGAGTGGTTCTGCTTAGAATTCTCTGTCTGTTGCTGAGAAGATGATGGAAAGGGCTTGCCATTGCTAAACCTGTTTCTTCAACCATTATTATTGTTGAAACCTTATTGAGGTCTCTGTTGATCCTTCCATGAGAAATTTGGATGATTTCTTCATGAAGAATTATAGGTGTTTCCATAGGGTTCTCCCATGTAATTCACCTCTTCCATTGAAGAGTTCTCCCATGTAATTCACCTCTTCCATGAGAAATTTGGATGATTTCTTCTTCAGATGAAGCATCCTTAGTACTGCTTGGTGCATTTTGCATTCCAGACAGACTTTGAGAAATCAAATTGACTTGCTAAGTCAATATCTTGTTCTGAGCCAGTATGGCATTCAGAGTATCAATCTCAAGAACTCCTTTCTTCTGATTTGTCCTATTGTTCACAGGGTTCCTTTCAGAAGTGTACATGAATTGGTTATTTGCAACCATTTCAATGAGCTCTTGAGCTTCTGTAGGCGTCTTCTTCAGATGAAGAGATCCTCCAGCAGAGCTATCCAAAGACATCTTGGACAGATCAGACAGACCATCATAGAAAATACCTATGATGCTCCATTCAGAAAGCATGTCAGAGGGACACTTTCTGATTAATTGTTTGTATCTTTCCCAAACTTCATAGAGGGATTCTCCTTCCTTCTGTCTGAAGGTTTGGACTTTCACTCTAAGCTTACTCAATTTTTGAGGTGGAAAGAACTTTGCCAAGAAGGCATTGACTAGCTTTTCCCAAGATTTCAGGCTTTCTTTAGGTTGTGAGTCCAACCATATCCTAGCTCTGTCTCTTACAACAAAAGGGAATAGCATAAGTCTGTAGACCTCAGGGTCAACCCCATTAGTCTTGACAGTGTCACAGATTTGCAAGAATTCAGCTAAAAACTGATGAGGATCTTCCAATAGAAGTCCATGGAACTTGCAATTCTGTTGCATTAGAGAAACTAATTGAGGCTTGAGCTCAAAGTTGTTTGCTCCAATGGCAGGGATAGAGATGCTTCTCCCATAGAAGTCGGGAGTAGGTGCAGTAAAGTCACCCAGCACCTTCCTTGCATTGTTGGCATTGTTGTTGTTTTCGGCTGCCATGGGTTCTTCTTCTTTGAAGATTTCTGTTAGGTCCTCTACAGAGAGTTGTGCCTTAGCTTCTCTTAGCTTTCGCTTCAAGGTCCTTTCAGGTTCAGGGTCAGCTTCAACAAGAATGCCTTTGTCTTTGCTCCTGCTCATATGAAAGAGAAGAGAACAAGAAAAGGTGGAATCCTCTATGTCACAGTATAGAGATTCCTTGAGATGTCAGAGGAACAGAAAAATAGAAGAAAGAGGTAGAAGAATTCGAACTTAGTGAGATAGAGTTCGAATTGTGCATTGAGGAGGAGTGTTACTCCATAAATAGAAGGATGTGAGAAGAGAGGAAGAGTTTTTCGAAAATTAAGTAAAAGATTTTTTTAAAAACATTTTGAAAAACTTGAATTGATTTTCGAAAACTAAAAGAGGAAAAGAAATCAAGTGATTTTTGAAAAAAATTTTGAAATTAGAAATCAAAAAGATATGATTGAAAACTTTTTTTTTGAAAAAGATATGATTGAAAAGATATGATTTGAAAAATAGTTTTAAAAAGATTTGATTTTAAAAATTAATGACTTGCCTAACAAGAAAAGATATGATTCAAACATTAAACCTTTCTCAACAGAAAAGGCAACATACTTGAAATGTTCAATCAAATCATTAATTGTTAGCAAGTATCTTTGAAGAAAAGAAAGAAATTGATTTTGAAAAGATATGATTGAAAAGATATGATTTGAAAAAGATTTGATTTTGAAAAATTTTGAAAACCTGAAAAAAAAATTTGCATTAAAAACAGAATCTTCCCTCTTGTGCCATCCTGGCGTTAAACGCCCAGAATGGTGCACATTCTGGCGTTTAACGCCCAAAGCACTACCCTTTTGGGCGTTAAACGCCCAGCCAAGCCCCTGGCTGGCGTTTAAACACCAGTCTGCCTTCTTCACTGGGCGTTTTGAACGCCCAGCTTTTTCTGTATAATTCCTCTGCTGCATGTACTGAATCTTCAGTTCTCTGTACTATTGACTTGAAAATAGAACCAAGATCATATAAACAATGCATGCAAGACACCAAACTTAAGATGAGACACTGGACTCAAACAAGAAACATAAAATATATTTTTTTGGTTTTTATGATTTTGTAATTTTTTTTTTGATTTTTTCGAAAAATTAAATGGAAAAGAAAATAAAGGTATCAAAATTCTTAATGAGAATTTCAGGAATCATGCAATGTTAGTCTAAAGCTTTAGTCTAAAGAAATTAGACATGGATAGCCAAGCTTCAGCAGGACATTGCATTCAAGAGCTAAATTGATGAGAATCAATCAGCTTTGGTGATGATAAGATCATCACCTTGAAACACTAGAATTCATTCTTAAGAACTCTGAAAAATACCTAATCTAAGCAACAAGATGAACCGTCAGTTGTCCATACTCGAAACAATCCCCAGCAACGGCGCCAAAAACTTGACATGCGAAATTGTGATCACTACTTTTAACAACTCAAATAATCCCTAGTAATGGCCCCAAAGACTTGGTGCTCAATACCATGGCATAAACACAACTTCGCACAACTAACCAGCAAGTGCACTGGGTCGTCCAAGTAATAAACCTTACGCGAGTAAGGGTCGATCCCACGGAGATTGTTGGTATGAAGCAAGCTATGGTCACCTTGTAAATCTTAGTCAGGCAGACTCAAATGGTTATGGATGATATATGAATAAAACATAAAGATAAAGATAGAGATGCTTATGTATTTCATTGGTGAGAACTTCAGATAAGCGAATGGAGATGCTTTGTCCCTTCCGTCTCTCTGCTTTCCTACTGTCTTCATCCAATCCTTCTTACTCCTTTCCATGGTAAGCTGTATGCAAGGGTTTCACCGTTGTCAGTGGCTACCTCCCATCCTCTCAGTGGAAATGATCAACGCACCCTGTCACGGCACGGCTATCCAGCTGTCGGTTCTCGATCATGTCGGAATAGAATCCAGTGATTCTTTTGCGTCTGTCACTAACGCCCCACAATCGCGAGTTTGAAGCTCGTCACAGTCATTCAATCATTGAATCCTACTCAGAATACCACAGACAAGGTTTAGACCTTCCGGATTCTCTTGAATGCCGCCATCAATTCTAGCTTATACCACGAAAATTCCGGTTAAAGAACCTAAGAGATATCCACCCAATCTAAGGTAGAACGGAGGTGATTGACGGTCACACGTTCATAGGTGAGAATGATGATGAGTGTCACGGATCATCACATTCATCAAGTTGAAGAACAAGTGATATCTTGGAATAAGAACAAGCTGAATTGAATAGAAGAACAATAGTAATTGCATTAATACTCGAGGTACAGCAGAGCTCCACACCTTAATCTATGGTGTGTAGAAACTCCACCATTGAAAATACATAAGAACAAGGTCTAGGCATGGCCGTGAGGCCAGCCCCCAGTGATCAAAAGATTCAAAGATCTCAAGATGATCTAAGATCCAAAGATGAAAATACAATAGCAAAAGGTCCTATATATAGAGAACTAGTAGCTTAAGCATTACAAAGATGAGTAAAAGACATAAAAATCCACTTCCGGGCCCACTTGGTGTGTGCTTGGGCTGAGCATTGAAGCATTTTCGTGTAGAGACTCTTCTTGGAGTTAAACGCCAGCTTTTGTGCCAGTTTGGGCGTTTAACTCCCACTTTGGTGCCAGTTCCGACGTTTAACGCTGGGAATTCTGAAGGTGACTTTGAACGCCGGTTTGGGCCATCAAATCTTGGGCAAAGTATGGACTATCATATATTGCTGGAAAGCCCAGGATGTCTACTTTCCAACGCCGTTGAGAGAGCACCAATTGGGCTTCTGTAGCTCCAGAAAATCCACTTCGAGTGTAGAGAGGTCAGAATCCAAGAGCATCTGCAGTCCTTTTCAGTCTCTGAATCAGATTTTTGCTCAAGTCCCTCAATTTCAGCCAGAAAATACCTGAAATCACAGAAAAACACACAAACTCATAGTAAAGTCCAGAAAAGTGAACTTTAACTAAAAACTAATAAAAAGTATACTAAAAACTAACTAAAACATACTGAAAACATACTAAAAATAATGCCAAAAAGCGTACAAATTATCCGCTCATCAACTCTGAAAGCTAAGCTGGTCACAGCACCAGTCATTTCTGCACCAGACTGGACATTACCGTTTAAACTAATGTGTGATGCCAGTGACCATGCCATTGGTGCAATATTAGGACAGAGGCATAACAAGCTTCTGCATGTCATTTATTATGCTAGTCGTGTTTCAAATGACATACAGAAGAATTACACAACCACAGAGAAGGAGTTGCTTGTAGTGGTTTATGCCATTGACAAGTTCAGATCTTATTTAGTAGGATCAAAAGTGATTGTGTACACTGACTATGCTGCTCTAAAATATCCCCTCACAAAGTAGGATTCAAAACCCAGGCTCATAAGATGGGTGTTACTTCTACAAGAGTTTGATATAGAAATAAGAGACAAAAAAGGGACAGAGAACCAAGTAGCTGACCACCTGTCCCGGATAGAACCAGTAGCAGGAGCATCCCTCCCTCCTACTAAGATCTCTGAAACCTTTCCGGATGAGCAATTGTTTGCCATTCAGGAAGCATCGTGGTTTGCAGACATTGCAAACTATAAAGCTGTGAGATTCATACCCAAAGAGTACAGCAGGCAGCAAACGAAAAAATTGGTTTTTGATGCAAGGTACTACTTGTGGAATGAACCATATCTCTTTAAGAGGCATACAGACGGAATAATTCGTAGATGTGTGCCTAGAGAAGAGGCGCAGAAGATCCTATGGCACTGCCAGGGATCACAGTATGGAGGACATTTTGGAGGTGAGCGAACAGCCACAAGGGTTCTCCAATGTGGCTTCTACTGGCTTACTCTCTATAGAGACTCCCGAGAGTTTATACGTAACTGTGACAGTTGCCAGAGAGCTGGTAATTTGCCTCACGGTTATGCCATGCCTCAGCAAGGGATCTTAGAGATTGAGTTGTTTGATGTATAGGGCATTGACTTCATGGGACCTTTCCCACCATCATATTCAAACACTTACATTCTGGTGGCAGTAGACTATGAATTTAAATGGGTAGAAGCAATTGCAACACCCATTAATGATACCAGGACAGTGATGAAGTTCCTCCAAAAGTACATCTTTAGTAGATTTGGTGTCCCTAGAGTACTAATCAGTGATGGGGGCACTCATTTCTGTAATAAACAACTTGACCCTGCTCTGGTTTGATATGGAATTAACCACAAAGTAGCAACCCTATATCACCCACAGACAAATTGGCAGGCTGAAGTCTCAAATAGAGAACTAAAAAGAATTCTGGAACGGACTGTAAACACCCGTAGAAGGGATTGGGCAAGAAGTCTGGATGATGCTCTGTGGGCATACAGAATTACATTCAAGACTTCTATAGGGACCTCTCCATACCAGCTTGTGTATGGAAAAGCCTGTCATCTGCCAGTGGAATTGGAAGACAAGGCCTACTGGGCAACCAGGTTCCTAAACCTTGATGCTAAGGTAGCTGGAGAGAAGAGATTACTCCAGTTGAATGAGCTAGAGGAGTTCAGACTCAATGCTTTCGAAAATGCCAAAATTTACAAGGAGAAAGCAAAAAGGTGGCATGACAGAAAGCTATCATCTAGAGTCTTTGAGCCAGGACAGAAGATTTTGCTATTCAACTCTAGGCTCAGATTGTTCCCTGGGAAACTAAAATCCCGGTGGAAGGGACCATATGTGATTACAAGTGTGTCACCATATGGATATATAGAGCTTCAAGATATTGACTCTGACAAAAAGTTCATGTTAATGGGCAGAGAGTCAAACATTATCCTGAAGGCAATGTTGAGCAAGAATGCTCAAAGCCGAGACTAGATTAAAACTCAGCAAAGTCCAGCTAAAGACAGTAAAGAAGCGCTTACTGGGAAGCAACCCAGCCATCAGCATAAATTAGATGTTTATAACAATTATATGAGTCATCTTATTTTGCTATTCATGTTTGTCAATACATTTCAGTAAATAATTCAGAAAAATAAAGGTTCAGAACATAAACCAGAGGAATCACAGAAAAAAAAAGCTCACTGGCGTAAAAACGCCAGTAAGGAGGCATTTTTGGGCATTAAACGCCAGAATGGGCACCATTCTGGGCGTTTAACACCAGAATGGGTAGCGTCCTGGGTGTTCAGAAAAATGCCCAGTGACAAAAGGATTTCTGGTGTTTAACGCCAGCCAGGGTACCTGGCTGGGCGTTAAACGCCCAGATTGGTCAGCAGATGGGCGTTAAACGCCGGAATGTATACCATTCTGGGCGTTTAACGCCAGAACAGCAGGGGAAGGGGAATTTTGTTTTCAATTCAATTTTTTTCAAAGTTTCATGTTTTAATTCATAATTTTCTGCACAAACATGTCACAAATATTCACCTTTCAATTTCAATTTTCAAAAATTATTGATTTTATAAATTCTTTTTAAATTCTTTTTCAATTCTTTTTCAAAACAATTTTAAACCTCATTTTTTTCAATTTCTTTCCAAACCTTTTCTTCATCCACCTTATCTTTTATTTCTTAGATGCATCAACAAAAATTCTGATTTCAATTCCTCGAATCTTTTTCATATCTTTCAAAATTTTAAAATCCTATCTTTTTTATATCATGTTTATCTTTTACCAATCAAATCTTTCTATCATATATTTTTCAAAATATTTCGAAAAACACCCCCTCCCTTTTAAATCCCATTCATCCATCCCCATTCATTCACCATTCGAATCCTTCTCTCCTTCTATCCCTCTTCTTTCCTTTCTTTTGCTTGGGGACAAGCAAACCTCTAAGTTTGGTGTGTTTTCTGTGATCACTGAGGTAAAACTCACCAAGATCATGGCCCCTAAAGGAAAATAAACCACTCCAAGAGGCAAGAAAGAGAACAATCCAAAACCTTGGATGCATGAGAGGTTCTGCACCAAAGAATATGTAGACCATTACTTCAAAATCACGTGCAGAAGATCAGTGATCCCAGAAGTTAAATTTGATCTGAAAGAAGACGAATATCTAGAGATCCAAGAGCAGATTCGAAATAGAGGCTGGGAAATCCTAGCTAATCCTGAGATGAAAGTGGGAAAAAATATGGTCCATGAATTCTATGCAAATCTGTGGCTAACAGATAAGCAAAGAATAGAGGGAACTGCCTTCCACACCTTTCGGACTATGGTTAGGGGGAAGATTATTTACTTTCACCTTGACAAAGTAAGAGAAGTCCTCAAACTTCCTCAACTGCAAGATGATCCAGAATCCTTTAATAGGAGAATAGCTAAAGATAAAAAGCTGGATCAAGTTCTAGAGGACATATGCCTCCTTGGAACTTAGTGGATAACCAACACAAAAGGTGTCCCAAACTAACTAAAGAGGGGAGATCTCAAACCAGTTGCTAAGGGCTGGCTGGATTTTATTGGGCATTCTATACTTCCCACAAGCAACCGTTCTAAAGTTACTGTAAAAAGGGTAGTGATGATTTACTGTATTATGTTGGGAAGAGAGGTGGAGGTTCATAAGCTAATTCCTTGTGAAATGTACACAATTGCACAAAAAGAATCTATTGAGGCCAAATTGGCTTACCCAAGCTTAATCTATCTGTTATGTAAGGATGCAAGTGTACAGATGGGAGTGGATGAGTTCATCCCAACTGAGCACTCAATCACTAAAAAGATAATGGATGGATCTCAAGCTCAAGACAACCCCACCAAGAGGAGGGCGTATGAGCTTCTCCCAGAAATCCCCCAATTTGACTATTGGGTTCGCTTAGAAGCATCTGTTACCAAGCTGTAAGAAGCTGTGGATCAACTCAAAGAAGAGCAGCAGAATCAAAACAACATACTTTTCAAATTGCTCAAGGAACAAGAGCAGCAAGGGCGTGAGCTACAGAAGCTGAAGCGCCAGAGGCTATCCCTTGAAGCGCCAGGCGTCCCACAGATTGAAGGAGCACCTATCTCCCAAAATCAAGGTTGTTGAGTCCTAACTCTGTGATAACTTTTGTTATTAGGGACCTATATTAGAATTGCATGAGCATTAGTATTAGGATTGCATGAGCATTAGTATTATTTTTATCAACTTGGGTATAATATAATTTTCTTATCATTATCAAACATGAATAAAATAGTAGATTTTTTTTAGAAGAGCAAGGGTGCAAATATCTCGAGTATATAATAAGAAAAATTCAAATTATTTATACGTGGTGGCATTGCTTTAACTCTCTGAATGAAGGCATAAATAGTGCATAATTATTTTATACTAAAATTTAAGTAATGTTTGACTCTTGAAAGAAGGAGGTAAACAGAGAAATGTTATTGATAATCTAAAAAATCATGAAATTGATTCTTGAAGCAAGAAAAAGCAGTGAAGAACACAAAGCTTGCGAAAAAAAATTTGCGAAAAATAAAGAAAAAGAAAGAAAAAGAAAAAAAGCAAGCAAAAAAAAGGCAATAACCCTTTAAACCAAAAGGTAAGGGTAAAAAGGATCTAAGGCTTTGAGCATTAATGGATAGGAGGGCTCAAGGGAATAAAATCCTGGCCTAAGCGGCTACATCAAGTTATCCCTAATCATGTGCTTGTGTCTTGAAGGTCCAAGTGAGAAGCTTGAGACTGAGTGATTAAAGTCGTGATCCAAAGCAAAAAGAGTGTGCTTAAGAACTCTGGGCACCTCTAACTGGGGACTCTAGCAAAGCTGAGTCACAATCTGAAAAGGTTCACCCAGTTAGGTGTCTGTGGCATTTATGTGTCTAATGGTAATACTGGAAAATAAGATGCATAGGGTCACGGCCAAGACTCATAAGTAGCTGTGTTTAAGAATCAAAATACTAAACTAGGAGAATCAATAACACTATCTGCATGCTGAGTTCTGAAGGAAGCCAATCATTCTGAGTTTCAGGGGATAAAATGAGATGCCAAAACTACTCAGAAGCAAAAAGCTATAAGCCCCGCTCATCTAATTTGAATTTGAGCTTCATTGAAGACTCTGAGATTTTATTGCATCATGATCTTCTTTTCATCCTATTTTATTTGTCTAGTTGCTTGGGGACAAGCAACAGTTTAAGTTTTGTGTTGTGATGAGCGGATATTTTATACGCTTTTTGGTAGTGTTTTCATATAGTTTTTAGAATGTTTTATTCACTTTTTGTTGTATTTTTATTAATTTTTATGCAAAAATTACATTTCTGGACTTTACTATGAGTTGGTGTGTTTTTCTGTAATTTCAGGTATTTTCTGGCTGAAATTGAGGGACCTGAGCAAAAATCTGATTCAGGGGCTAAAAAAGGACTGCAGATGCTGTTGAATTCTGACCCTTCTGCACTCGAAGTGGATTTTATGGAGTTACAGAAACCCAATTGGCGCTCTCTCAAATGCGTTAGAAAGTAGACATGTTGTTGGATTCTGACCCTCCTGCACTCGAAGTGGATTTTATGGAGATACAGAAACCCAATTGGCGCTCTCTCAAATGCATTCGAAAGTAGACATCTTGGGCTTTCCAGCAATATATGATAGTCCATACTTTGCCTGAGATTCGATAGGCCAAACTGGCATTTAAACGCCCACCAGAGACCCTTTTCTGGCGTAAAATGCCAGAACTGGCACCAAAGCTGGAGTTAAATGCCCAAACTGGCATCCAAGCTGGCGTTTAAACGGCACAAAGTGGGCTCCAAAAGTGAATTTCTACACTCCCTGCATCTAGTTACTCATTCTCTGTAAACCTAGGTTACTAGTTTAGTATAAAAACTACTTTTAGAGATTTATTTTGGAACTTATGACATTTTTGACAAATCCTATTGTATCTTCTACAGTATGAACCTCTAAACCCCATAGGTGGGGATGAGGAGCTCTGCTGTCTTTCTATGGATTAATGCAATTACTACTATTTTCTATTCAATCATGTTTGTTTCTATTCTAAGATACTCACTCATATTTTAACATGGAGAATGTGATGATCCGTGACACTCATCATCATTCCCCAACTTATGAACGCGTGCCTGACAACCACTTCCATTCTACATGAGCTCAACGTAGTTATTGGGCGACATCTTGAGTGTGTATCTTTTCGGTTTCTAATCCACGAGTTTGACCTGCATCTCCTGACAACAGAGCACTCAAACTCGTGAGATCTGAACCTTCATGGTAGAGGCTAGAACCAATTGGCAGCATTCTTGAGATCCGGAAAGTCTAAACCTTGTTTGTGGTATTCTGAGTAGGATCTGGGATAGGATGACTGTGACGAGCTTCAAACTCACGAATGTTGAGCACAATGACAGTGTGCAAATGGATAAATGTATCTTATTCCGACACAAGTGAGAACCGACAGATGATTAGCCATGCGAGAAACTGTAGAGGACATGTTTTCACTGAGAGGACAGATGGTAGCCATTGACAACGGTGATCCCCTAACATACAGCCTGCCATGGAAGGGACATGCGTTTTTGGAAGAAGAAGACAGTAGAAAAGCAGAAATTCAGAAGACAGAGCAACTCCAAAACCTCAACCTGCTCTCTATTATTGGATAATAAGTACCATTCTTTTCATGCTCTTTTACTTTTCACAAATAAAATCCTTTTTATTATTAATCTCCTGACTAAGAGTTACAAGATAACCATAGATTGCTTCAAGCCTGCAATCTCCGTGGGATCGACCCTTACTCACGTAAGGTATTACTTGGATGACCCAGTGCACTTACTGGTTAGTTGTGCGGAGTTGCAAAAGTATGATTGCAATTTCGTCCACTAGTGACGCTTTTGAAAGAGCGTAACGCTCTCCTAGGAGGAGTCACCTTGCCCCCAGCGCTCGCACCCATGCTCGCAAGCGAGCGTATTCGATGCTTACTTCAAAGAGGAACTGAACCATTTGCACTTGGCGCTCATTTTTCAAGTTCACTAACAAGCGCCATGCCCAAGCATCAGAACAAAGTCCAAAGGCCAAGAGGAAGTACATCAAGTGAAGACTTGGGGAAAGCACTATAAATAGATGAAGTTTTAAACTCAAGAGGAGGCTGGGATGCTCAGATCCAAAAGCTAGGATTTAGATTACTACACTTTACATTTCTCATTTGCTTGTATTAAGTTTAATTTTACTTTCATGCAATTTCAATTCCTTTTCAGTTTTTTTAGAGCGATGATCAACTAAAACCCCATTTCATTAGGGGTAGGAGCTCTATTGTAATTCATATGAATTAATAAAATTATTATTCTTCTCAATCCGCTTGTTGTAGGTAAGGAAAAGCTTTTGTGCTTCATAGATCCATTCACTACCGGAAGGGGGCTTGGATATACTTGAATCTCTATGTGAGCCTTGGAAAAGGGATCATAGGATTCAGTTTGAAGCTTCTCCCTCATAACTCTTTTGATCAACACATTCTTAGTTTGTACGTGACATATAACCTCTTTGAATTGAGATCCTAAGGGTTGTGTGGCTCATAGATTAGAAATTTGAGCTTAACCTCTTCTCATGAACAATTAGATCAAGGAATTGGCAATTGATTGTGTTTAGAGAAATTGGGTTGCCAAGGGATTGGAACTCAATTATTGACAATCCGCCATAGATCTACTTCATATGATTGAGAATGAAGTTGAGAACCACTGATTCATGAGGATCATAATATCTCCAATCCCTAATGAATCTGACCCGTTATACTTTTTCACTTTAATTCTTTTGCATTTCTAGTTTCTTTTACTTCCCAATACCCAGGATCCTTTTTACTTTCATGCAATTTGCATTCCCTTGTCATTTACATTCTTGCCATTTCTTTCTTTCCATTTAAGTTTCCGCTTTTTATTTTTCAACAATTTACTTCTAGTTCTTTATTATTCAGCCATTTAGATTCGGCACATTTACTTTCTATGTCATTTACTTTTCTGTGGAGTTAATCATCCAAAATTCATCAAATATTTGTTTAACTAGAAAGATCACTTAACTAAAGTTGCTTAATCCATCAATTCATGTGGGATCGACCTCACTCAATAGTGAGTTATTACTTGGCAATTCGGTATACTTGCCGGAGAAATTTACGTTGTGTAAATTTTCTGTCATCAAGTTTTTTGCGCCGTTGCCGGGGATTGATTTAGATCAAAATTGATTAAGTTGGTGATATTCTAGGTTAAACTCTTTTCTTTCATTTTGTTTAAGTACACTAACTGTTTGACACTTTGTGTCGTCTAACTCTAACAAAACTTTAGCATTAGAGTGATCACCCTGCTTTTGGTTTGTTTTTGTTTTGTGTATGCTAGGAGGAAGAAAATCAATATCAACTTCCTTTGATTCTGAGCCAGAAAGAACCCTTTGAATATTGGGAAGAGAAGCCAGAGGGAAGAAAGTAGTTGGAGAAGAGGAGTCATCAGAAGAAGACCCAGACCAAGTCATGGAGGATGATATACACAATCACCATGAAGAGGTAGGCAACAACAATGGCCAACCTGCTAGAAGGGTACTAGCCTCTTACACTATTCCTAACCCCAAACACTGTGGAAGCAGCATACTCACTCCAAATGTTCATGCAAATAATTTCGAGTTGAAACCTCAGCTCATCACCTTGGTTCATAAAAATTGCTCTTATGGAGGAGGCCCTCTTGAAGACCCCAATCAACACTTGTTTGTTTTCTTGAGAATTTTTGAAATAGTCAAGACAAATGGGGTGCATCTTGACATATATAAATTGTTTCTATTCCCATTCTCCTTGAGGGACAAGGCATCTCAATGACTGAAAACTTTTTAAAGGATAGTATCAATAATTGAGATAACTTGGTGAGCAAGTTTTTAGCCAAGTTCTACCCAACTCAAAGGATTATCAAGCTAAAAACAGATGTGCAAACCTTCAGACAGATAGAGGGAGAGTCATTATATGAAGCCTGGGTGAGATACAAGGCATTAATAAGGAAGTGCCCACCAGATACGTTCACTGAATGGGTGAGACTTCAAAACTTCTATGAAGGTCTTTCTCCAACGGCAAGAAAAGCATTGGACTACTCCTCAGGTGGTTCACTCCAGATGATGAAAACTCCTCAAGAAGCATAAGACCTTATTGACATGGTGGCCAACAATCAGTTTCTACTCCTCGGAGAGGCACCACAACACAACTCCAAAGAGGGGGAGTAATGGAGCTTGAGGGAGTAGATGCCATCTTAGCCCAAAACAAGCTTATGCACCAACAAATTCAACAACAAATGGAAATGATGGCTAAGAGAATGGATGGACTACAACTAGCTGCCATGAGCACACAAAACCAAGTTCATTCCTCAAATGAATGGAATTAATCTAAAGAAGGTTTTGAAATATTCAACTATGAGCAACAAGGCCTTGAACAAGTGCAATACATGAACAACACCTCAAGTTCGTTCCAACAAGATTTCCATGGTGATACATACAATCCATCTTGGAGAAATCATCCTAACTTGAGGTGGGATGAGAATCAAAACCAAGGACAAAGGAACTCAAACCCCAACAACTTCCGTAACACAAACAACCACAACCACCCATCCACTAACACTAACCAATACACAAAACCATAAAATACATACCTCCAACCCCCATAACACTTCACAAGTTTCCCAGAACAACTTCTCCACACCTTTATTTAACTCACAAACTACCTTTCCTGGTGCTTCAAACAATTTCCATCAATAACCACCACATTCCATGCAAGTACAACCACATCTAGAGTCTCAAAAGATCTCTAATCTAGAAATGATGATGGAAAAACTTATCCAAAATCAAGAGATAGCAAGAAAGGATCATGCCATGATACTCAAAAATCAAGAGGCCTCAATAAGAAATCTTTAAAGGCAGATGGAACAAATGGCTAAAGAAATCACAGAGATAGGTATGAAGCGAGCAACTACCTTCCCTAGTGATACTGAAGACAACCCAAGGGACAAAAGAAAAACTATAAATTGGGAAGAGTGTAAGGCAATCACATTGAGAAGTGAGCAAAGCTTGGAGAAAGAAGCCACTATCCAGGAAGATCACAATAAATGAAGGTCAAAAGAATAAGTGGAGAACAAAAACAATGACAAGAAACCTCCATACAAAGTGACAATTCAACTAAGAAGGAGGCAGTGAAAGTATACCAACCAAAGCTACCATATCCTCAAAGGTTCAAGGTGGAAAACAAAGAGAAGCAGTACTCTAAATTCTTGGAGATATTCAAGACACTCCGTATCAATATTCCTTTAATAGAAGCACTTGAACAGATGCCACTATATGCTAGGTTTATAAAGAAAGTGTTGACAAAGAAAAGATTCTTGAAAGAAGGACAAACTGTGGTGATGACAAAGGAATATAATGCCATCATCCAGAGGACTCTCCCAATGAAGAAAAAGGATCCTAGAAGTTTTCATATCCCTTGCACCATAGGTAGTATGACAATTGAGAAATCATTGTGTGACCTTGGTGCAAGCATAAACTTTATGCCTTTGTCTCTCATGAAGAAACTTCAAATTCATGAACTGAAATCCACACGGATAGCTCTCCAAATGACTGACAAATCTATCAAGCATGCACGTGGAGTGTGATAAACCCAATTTTTAGGGTTTATCTTGTGTTGAATTTAGAGGGTTTTGTCAACTCTTCTCCCATTTATTCACTAAAATAGCATGGTTTTTGTTATTCTCCTTTAATTGTGCTTAAGAGTGAAAACATGTTTTTTAGGTCTTAAAATAGCTAAATTTAATTCACCTTGATTCCATTAGATGCCTTGATGTGTTTGCTAAGTGATTTCAGGTTTAGGAGGCAAAGATTGGATTGAGGGAATGAAGAAAAAGCATGTAGAAATGGAGAAATTATGAAGAAATGAAGGAATCGCAAAGTTGTCAAGCCCAACCTTTTCGCACTTAATCGATCATAACTTAAGCTACAGAGATCCAAATGAGGTGGTTTCTGTTGTGTTGGAAATCTAACATCTGGGGCTTCAAAATGATATAAGATTTGCCAAAGTTTCCACACGTCTATGGATGCGTACATGCACTATACGCATACGCGCCAATGGCTGCACGTGATTCACTTAATGCAACTCGTGGCCAGTAATTTTAGGAGCATATTGGGCCCAATCCAACTCATTTCTGATGCTATTTAAGCCAAGGATTGAAGGGGAATCACATAACTTTAGACACTTAGTTACCATTAGTTTAGTTTAGTTTAAGTTTTGGAGGGAAAGTTAGTTTCTAGAGAGAGAAGCTCTCTCTTCTCTCTAGAATTAGGATTAGGTTTAGATCTAGATCTACTTCTTCTTCTTCTCTCTTAATTTTCCATTTTTCTTCCTTAATTGTTCTCTTGTACTTGTAGAATTCTTCTTCTCTTGCAATTCCTTTGTATTGTTAGTTGTAGTTTATGAACTTTCTTTTGTAGATCTACATTTCTTCTTCAAAGCAATTGGTAAGTTCTTTGTTGTTTTATAATTGTTTTGCCTTTCTATTGTTAATATCTTATTTTTGTAGTTGTAGACTCATTTAATTCTTGCAATTAATAATGTTTGCCTTTATTGCCTTCTATGTGTTTGTTAAAATACTCCTTTTAGTTGTGAGTTAGATTTTTGTTCCTCTTAGCTTGGAAAGGTAACTTAGGAACTCTTGAGTTGCTAATGTCCAAGTAATTGATGGTTGGGAGCCATTAACTCTAGGTCTCACTAATTGAATTAGTAGAGAGTTAGGACTTATGGACTTGGATTGATATAGCTCATTTGACTTTCCTTTACTACTAGTTAGAGGATGACTTAATGGGATTGATCCTTGCCAATTCTCATGTTGTGGTTAGTGATAGGGATAGAGATCCTTGACCACCAAACCTTGCCAAGACCTTTTTAGCTATTAGTTTACTTCATTGCCATTTACTTTTTATGCATCTTATCAAAACCCCAAACATAACTCATAACCAATAACAAGAACACTTTGTTTGCAATTCCTAGGGAGAACAACCCGAGGTTCCAATACTTCGGCTATTACTTTTAGGGGTTTATTTTAGTGACAAACAATCTTTTGTATCAAAGGAATATTGCTTGGTTTAGAAACTATACTTGCAACAAGATTTCAATAGTGAAATTCTAAACCGTCAAAAATCCAATCATTAGAGTGGTGGAGAATGTACTGGTAAAAGTAGGGAAGTTCTTCCTTCTAGCTAAATTTGTGATCTTGGACATAGATGAGGACTACAATACCCCTATTATCTTGGGAAGACCCTTCCTAGCCACAGGGAGAGCACTTATAGATGATGAAAAAGGGAAATTAATGCTGAGGGTGCATGATGAGCACCTAGTGTTCAATGTCTTCAGAGACTTGCAAGACCCTATTCAAGAGAAGGAATGCATTAAGGTTGATGAGGAAGAACCAAACACGAAAGAGGCATCCAAGGAGTCACCTTTAAAATTATTGAACCCATGCTTGAAGGAGAAGAAAGACGCTGAAGAGATGCAAAAAGCTCTGGGAATCAAGAAAACCAAGGGAGACCCACAAGCAACACATCCAATTGTGACAATCAACAAGAAAGCTCCTGACCCTGAGCCTACCAAGAAGAAAATACTGTTTGAAGGGGAAAAAATTTCAAGAAAAAGGTGCTAAGGGGTTGGAGAAATAAGAAAATCCCGACTGAAGGCTTTTCACCTGGGGATAAGGTGGTGTTGAGCTACCAATCAAGGGAGCAACCTCCATAATTATCTGAATGTTACATAGTGAACAAGATCCTCTCACTAGAGCATGCTGAGATAATCAAAGAAAGCACTGGAAGAAAGCTTATTGTGAGAGGGGAAGAGCTGAAGCACTATGATCATCACCCTTCCTAACAAGGGACAACCGTCAAGCTAATGACGTTAAAGAAGTGCTTATTGGGAGGCAACCCAACCTTAGGTAACTCTTTCATACTCTTTTCAGAATAAATGGTTTGTTGAATTTATGTGTATTTTAAGGAATTAAGTTTGGTGTTGCACACAAAGGTGATTGTGCTAACAAAGAAACAAATCAAGGGTGAATGTGTGGTACTAAGTTTGGTGTTCCACCATTAACATCATTTGAGCACAAAGTAACCCTTGAGACAATCATAAATAATCATAAATTCCAAACAATCATATAAATCAAGTAACCTTGCATTTTACTTGTTTACTTTCTAGTTCTGTAGTTTATCCTTTCATAGATTTAAAGCACATGATGTTGCATGCACGCTTGTAAGATGCACTTGTTTTTGAATATAGAAGTAAGTAAGGAACTAAGTTTGGTGTTTAGACACCACTTTTAGTTCAAGAATTTATAAGCATACGTGTATGATAACTATCTTTCAAGTGATTGGGAACAAGCAACTTTCAAAGTTTGTTGTAGGCAGTCACTTCATCCCTCTAAAGAATTATTGAAACTAAATCCTAATAATGAATGATAAAATGAGTCGGGAATCTATGATATTGAGAAAGATGATAATTTGTAAACGGAATATTGAGATTTAAATATCACTAATATAGTTGAGATTTAGTTTATCTATGTTGAATCGGATTAGTAAGAACCCTAAGCTTAAAATTTATGTGATTGGAGATTAGGATTGCCTAGCGAGTTCATGTGGTTTTGCGTAGTCTCTATTTGGAATTATTTCCCTGCTGAGAACCCCGTAAGGGATGATGTTCTCACCCGTTTAAGGAATTATTATATTTCAGATGCAGGTCCCGGCGCTTCTCAATGAGCGGGAGGTTTATCTGGAGGGATAGCAAAGAAGGCCTTTTATTCCGCTTTGATTTTAGACTCTCTCATTCTATTGGAAACACTTATATTTTGCACTTGTTTTTAAGACTTGCTTTAGAGGATTATGATGTATTTTAGAGAGATAGGTTATGTCTATCCAACTGTTTTACTGTTGTAACTCTAGCCGACGTAATCTTTGCAGGCTGAGACTAGTTGATACTTATAATATATATATATATGTCTCTTTACTCTTATTCTTCCTTCGAGTTTTTGATTATCTACATTATTTGACATGCTTTTGAGTGTGAATGATGGGCGAATTATCTTTTATTTGGGTTTTAAATCTTTTCATAGGCTTCTAGTATAATTTTACTTTCTATATATACGTATTTATATCTTAACTTTGAGTCATAGCACCAAACCATAATTGAATTATCACTTAAGCATAAGGCAATAAATGGTAGGGTGTTACATTACAGTATCAGAGCAATTCGTCCTTGTGAGCTTGAGAAATGAACTACTTATGCTTCAATGCATACTCTGAGTTTTGCCTGTGCTATTTAGGATATCTAATTGATATATTTAGCATGAAGTTCATGAGTATACTTTTGAAAAATTGAAGTACTTAACTTGAAATATTAAGAATGATCACCTTGATATCACTTATTTTTTCTGGATAGGACCGAAATGGTAACTCGTGGACAAGAACGGAGAGGAAGTGAGGGAAACACACCAGCAGATAACCAGGTTTGAGTTCTTGGCTGCTATGACTAAGAGGAAGAGAAAGACGGAAGCAAGCTTAAGTTCTTCACAATGATTCAACTTGTAAGAGCTGTGAAAGCTATCATCCTACTACTCTGTGTAGAGCTGGTTTGGGCTTATGCTACTCTTGTGGTGTTGTCAATCACATCATGGAATTGTCCAGAGAGGAAGAATCAAAATACCTGCAAAGCTCAAGGTAAGGTCGTGTCTTCACCCTGACAGCAGATGAAGCTGACCTACTCTGAACCAAGGTAGATGCAAGAGTAGTAATATGATTTTATTTGCTTTACATGATACTGGAATGAAAACATTCATTTATAGTTTGTGATACTTGCCTTGCATGAAGTGGGTGAATAAATAAGTTCTTGAAGGCAAACGATCAGAGTGACACTACAGAAGTGGGGCAATTTTGAGAGCTTTAGGACTGTTATGATGTGAAAGAGAAGTTTTGGGATATAATATTATTTCGAGGGTTGATAAAGGATCGAGAAATGGGAGTTGAGATAAGAAGCACTATCCTCACCTGTTTTACTTTTAGCGGTTGAAATTTTGAGGGCAAAATTTTTGTTTAAGGTGGGTAGGATGTAAAATCTCACAAAATACCAAATAATTAATTGACAACTAAAAAATAAATTAAATGAGAAAAAAAGGATTAGATATTTAATATTTATAATTTGGAGAAATAAAAATATTTAGGGTGCGAAGTAAAACGCTTATCTTAAAGATTTTGGCCTAATTTTGTGCCAAGGGACTAAAACAAATGAACTAGACCCGAGTGGATCCAAGTCATATATATATATATATATATATATATATCCACAAATTTTAGCCACCATTCTCCCCATTATAGTGAGAGAGTTCGGATAGAAGAGAAAAGAGAGAGGTGAGAGCAAAAACCCTAACTTCACCATCTTCAATCCATCATAACTTTTGCTCCGAAGCTCTAATTGATGAGCCATTTATGGCCACGTGTTCATCTTGAAACCCTCTTCAATTATATCTAATTAGTTTGGTGAGTAACTTGAAATTCTATCTCCAGTTTCTCATTCAAAGCTGAAATCACATTTTTCATTTCGGTATTTAGGATTTTTGGTGATTTTGATATTTTAAGGGTTCTCTAGCTTATGTTCTTAGTGGTATCCATCATTAGTTTCAGTGGATAAAGATTGAGTTATTGGAAGCTTGGCTCGGTGAAACTTTGAAAAGGAAAGGTTTGGAAGCTTCGAATTTCGGCGTTAAGGTACGCGTGGTAGTTTTGAGTAGGCATTATGTAAGGTTTTGTGAAAACCAAGGTTACTTGTCCCTAGGATAATTTGAATGGAATTGATTGTTGATATGCTTGAATAATGGTTAGTATTAGTATTGAGCTGGTTGATATGTTTTTGGCATAAAATTGAGAGTGGAAATAATGAGTTTTTGATGAATTGAGAAGTGCTATGTGATATTGCCATAATTGGATATTGTGATATATGTTGGTGCTATGTTGCATGAAAATGAGTATGTATATTGAAGTTTTAATCGAGAATTGGGAGTATAAATATTGTACTTTGTGTAAATTAGGCCAGAGGCCGTGATAGGGTGAGGAATCTCCTATGAGGTAAGTTGAGGTAAGTGGTGTGAAATGTTGAATGAGTATGAGATATTTGATGATGATTAGTTATGGATTTTATTTGTATGAGTGTGTATGTTGAGGTTGTCTTAAGAAATTGATTGAACGGGTGTTGAATGATTAGAAAGGGAAGAGAATCGATAAATGTATATTGAGGGAGCTTAGAAGTGGTGTTGGAATGGTTTTGAATTGAATTGGAATTGGAATTGGTGAAAATGGTTATGCAAAAATTTTTGGGTAAGAATGAATTTTTGACGAAATTCAATGGGCAATTGATAAGTCCATATTTGATGGTAAATTTTGGCTTGAATCGAGTGGATTTCATCACATAAACTCATATTTATTCACTTGAATAGCATACTTTTGTGATTTCTCTCTAAATTGTACCTAAATATGAAAATATACTTTTTTGTGCTTAAATTAATCAATTTAATTCTACTTTTATTCCATTCGATGCCGTGATATATTTTCTTAAGTGATTTCAGGTCCAATAAGCAAGAATGGCTTTAAAAAAGTGAAAGGAAAGCATGCAAAGTGGGAGATCTCATATAGAGGAGAAGACACATTGATGTGTGCGTACGCAAAACTTTCTAAATTGCATATTTTGGCCACCATGTGATTTGATTTCATTATCTATCATCAGGAAATTGTGTATAATCGATGCATTCGTTGTTAGGTGGTAATTGCTTATATTGATTTTTATTTACATCACCAAATTGATGCATTGAAATTATGGAATTGTTGAAATTGGATTGTAAGCTTACCTAGTGACATCTTTTTGTGGTTTTCAAGTTATGTAGACCGTGCTTGCTATGTCATCGATTTCACCTCATATCTCTCTTTTTCTAAGTTACATAGCACCCATGTTCCCTACTTTTTGTCAATTAGGTGTTGTGGATTCCATATTTCATTTGGTTCATTGAATTCTCTTGCACATCAACAATGTCCATTCATTATCCATTTCACAATTGCTTGATTATTGCTTGAATGCTTTTATGCTCCTTTGTTACTTATTTGTTTATCCTAACCTACAAGTTTTCTTTAAGGTATCTCAAGCACACTAAAATGAGTGAAGTGCATACTTCTTTTGTGTATTGCTGACATAAAGCTTTCAATGCTAGTGTGTGAGTTCTAAACTACGCGTAAACATAGAATTCACAGACTTTTTTTCATCCATGTCACACACCGATTCACTCACTTCATTTTAGTGGTCATTACCTCATTCTAACAATATATGCTTCCTTGTTTTTAAATTCACTCATCTTACTATATTATGTTTTAATTCTTCAGGATGAGTCTCCACAAGAAAAAGAAAAGCAGAAAAAAAAACATGCAGCAGTCGGTTGATCCACCAGTTGAAAGTGGAAATCCGTGTAGTCGCTGTACCCCATTTGCTCATCTTTGAATGCACGGAGGACCGTGCAAACTTTTAAGTGTGGGGAGGTCCGACCAAATCCCCACTTTTTGGGTGAAACATTCTAATCCCAAACACTTTCATATTTTTAGAATTCTTAGTTGCATCTTTCTTGGTTTGTATATATTGCATCTTTCTTAGTTTATTGCGTTTCTTTTCATATATACATATAAACTTAGTCAAAATAATGAAATTTTTCAACGAATTTATTTATAGGACATTCCAAAATTGATTTGAGTTAAGATATTTTTTTCATTGAAACTTGCTTGAACTATATTGTGGAACATAGTTTTTAAGCTAGAACACACAACCTTGTGAGTTTTTTAGCCTTAATGTATGGTTGTATCATTTCAACCACTATTTCATTCTTGTGTGTGTTGTTCTCTTTCTATGATTGTAATCTTTGATTTGTCTGATTCTTTATGTCCATTATTCTGTGTATGAATGCATCTATATGATTGAGGCCTACATTTCATTTGAGCTCGCTTACCCAAATAGCCTTACTCTTTTATCTACCATTGTTAGCCAATTTTGAGCCTATTTTAATCCCCTTTTGTTCTTAATGTTAGTACATCACTACCCCTAAGTGAAAAATAATAAATGTCCTTAATTTGGATCTTTGATTAGCTTAGGTTAGGAAGAGTGTGTATCATTTAAGTGTGGAGAAATTTAGAAAACATTGGTAGAAAGAAAAAAAAGGATATTTTGTATTTTTATTAAAAATCTTGGGAATTGGGTACATATCCATGTATTCAATACTTAAATCATATGCATTAGTCTCTTGTATATATTATGTTATATAATTGAAGAAAAATAAAAAGAAAAAAAAAAGAAAAAAAGAAAAAAAGAAAAAGAAAAAGAAAAGAAAAGAAAATAAAGAAAGTAATAAAAATGGGACAAATGTTAACCCCACAGTAAAGTAATAAGAATAATGCATATGTGGTATAAATTGAAAGAATTCATGAGTGTGTGAAAAAGTGAAAAATAGGTAGTTAGGTTTGCATTAAAAATTGTTTAGGTTGTTATGTGTGTTAGGTGAGAGTTTAAGTTAATCAAAGATTCAAATTTCAAGCTCACTTGACCATATGCATCTTTACCCTTACCCTAACCCCATTACAACCTTGAAAAAGTTCGCATGATACTTGCATGTATGGATTGAATAATTGTTAATTGTTAGATAAAAAAACAAATCTTAGAAAGCATGATTAGAGGAGAATTGAGTGAATCAACCTTAAACACTTGAGCGATTAGAGCGTATACACATCCGGTGAGGGATTCGATTGCTCATTTCTATATTTTTACCTATGATCATCCTATGATCATTTCTAGGACTCAATTCAATTAAGGATTTGACTTGGTTGTGATTGCTTTAGCCTTTATATTTATATACGTATTCTTGGAAATTAATTTATTTTGACCAAGTAATTATATGCATTTAGATAGATTGCATATAGATAGTTTGCATTGAATAAAAACTGATACCCCTTTCTTGTCTTTGTTGGGTTTAGCAAGAGGACATGATATTGTTTAAGTGTGGGGAGGTTGATAAACCACAATTTTATGGTTTATCCTGTATTGAAATGAGTGGATTTTATCAACTTATCTCACATTTATTCATTGAAATAGTATAGTTTTGTGAGTTTCTCCTAAATTATGCTTACGAGTGAAAACATGCTTTTTAAGCTCTTAATTTGTTAAATTTAATTTACTTTAATTTAATTTGATGCCTTGATATGTTTGTTAAGTGATTTCAGGCTTAGAAGGCACATATTAGATTGAAGAAGTGAAGAAAAAGCATGCAAGTGGAGAATTCATAAGGAATGAGGTTTTGGAGTAATTCATGGTCTTGCGTACGCATGCCTTGCGCGTACGCATACTATGGGATTTTTTCATGTCGTACGTACGCATGTCTCATGCGTACGCATGTCTCATGCGTACGCATGACATGAAGCACGTGATTCACTTAAGAAAAACGTGGCTGGCAATTTCTGGAGCTTCTCAAGCCCAAATCCAGCTCATTTTTGAAGTATTTCATGCAATTCTCAAGGAGGATCAAGGGGCAAGGAAGAAGTAGAGTTAGTTTAGGTTTTTATCATGTTTTAGGGTATTTTCTAAATAGAGAAGCTCCCTATTCTCTCTAGAATTTAGGATTTTTTAGTTTAAATTCTCCTTAGATTTAGGTTTCAATCTTGTTCTATTTTAGTTTTCTTTATATTTTCTTATTCTAGTATTTGATTTACTTAATCCTTCTTGTTAGTTCCTTTATTTTGGTTAATTTTGGCTATGAACTCTCTTGTTGAATTCCAATTTTCTTTAACGCAATTGATGCTTTTCATGTTATTAATGCTTAATTGAATTGTTGTTATTGATTTCTTGAGTTTGGTAGATATAGATTTTATTATTTATACAATTTATGATCTTGTTCGTTTTAGTACCTTGAGTTACTAATATCCAAGTTGATTGATAATTTGGAGATCTTAATTGGTCTTATTTCCATTCAAACTGGTCTTTCACTAAATTATTTAGTGAGTTGGCTAGGACTTATGGATTAGGATTAGATAAGCCCATTTGACTTTTCTTCAATGTTAAGGATGACAAAGTGGGTTTGCTCTTGTAATTATCATGCTGTGGTTAGTAACAAGGATAGTGATCCTTGACCATCAACCCTTGTCAAGACCTTTTTACCATTTGAGTTTCCTTTCCTTTGTTAGTTAATTGCCATTTACTTTCTTGCTATTTAATTTCGTGTCAATTCCTATCTCACCCCGGATTCCCTCACAGCCAATAATTGAGCACTCAATTGTAATTTCTAGGGAGAATGACTTGGGATTCTACTCCTGGTTATTTTGGTTTGTATTGTGATAACCTTTTAAACTTTGATTGAGAGTTAATTGTTGGTTTGGATTATGGTTGTAATGAAATTCTATTGAGAAATTCTAGACCATCATTAATCCTCCGTCAAGTTCTTAAATACAAAGAATCTTGTTGAGAAGTGGAAATGGAAGATGCTTGCCAAGAGGTGGAGGTAGTCAAAGAAGATCACAAGGGAGTGAAACTTGCACGATTGTTGGAAACATCCCTTCCTAAGTCACTATCATCCATTATATCATTCAACTGGGTAAAATTCATATCTCTTAGATTTCTTATTTCGCTTGAATATAATTTGCTTTAAATAGATGGTCAACTTATGGCTCTATATAGATTCAAGAGCGAAATAGGGATGGTTAGTGGTTGAAAACATAATTCTCGGTTCATTATGGTTGGATCATCAAGGTTTAAGCTCAATGGTTGGCGTAGAGCTCAATTGAGTAGGTTTAGGAGGATATTTAGGTGCTTGAGTGAGGATACCAAGGCCATACCACTCGGATGAAACTATGGTAATCGACAAGAAGGCAGGTGCAAAAACAAGGTTTGGGATCCCGGAATACAATTTGGGAATCAACAACTTTGGGGTATTGTCACTTGTTTAGATTTGCTTGAGAGCTTTGTGCACATAATTTGGGATTTCGGTAGACATTAGATGAGCAAGCATTGGTGGGGATTCAAGGAAGAATTCAAGGATAACCCACCATAGCAAGGGCATCCCCAATTGTCTAACTTAAAGACAATAAACAAAAGTGCTAGGTGGGAGACGCCCCACCATGGTTGTGCTGCAAGGGCAAAAAGCCGGCTACATCATCATCAACTTTTGCATGCATTATCTACCTTGAATCGGATTGGTAAGAACCCTAGGCTTGAACTTTGTGTGATTGGAGATTAGGATTGCCTAGCGGGTTCATGTGGTTTTACATAGTCTCTATTTAGAATTATTGCCTGCTGAGAACCCCATAAGGGATGATGTTCTCACCCGTTTCGGAAATTATTACATTTCATATGCAAGTCCCGACGCTTCTCAGTGAGCCGAAGGTTTATTTGGAAGGACAGCGAAGAAGGCCTTTTATTTCGCTTTGATTTTAGACTCTCATTCTTTTGGAAATATTTATATTATGCACTTGTTGTTAAGATTTGCATTTAGTGGCTTATGATATATTTTGGAGAGCTAGGTTATGTGTATTGATGCGTGAGCATCTTTCCTATCTTTTCCCAGTGAATTTGCATTCAAATTATTGAGTTTAATAAAGAATTAATTATCTTTTATCCACTATGGATGCTACTTTGAGTCATGTGCAATTCTGTTTATTTCAGGTAGCATTTAGATGGATTTGATGGAGTTTCTGTAGAAAAAGAGAAGAAAGCGAATGATGCTGTCAACCTTGACCTCCCTACACTTTAACATGAATAACTCGTGCTACAGAGGTCCAATTGACGTGATTCCAGTGGCATTGGAAAAGCTCTTTGCTTGAACAATAGCTTGAAAATAATTTCTCCTAAATTTCTAATTATTTGGACTTAACGGGATACGTGACATATAATCCACTTATATTTGGATAATTAGGATTTTTGTGGCATATCAACTAGAATTGAACTTAACCCTCTAATTGGAATCAAGTGACCAAGGAATTGGCAGTTGATGAAGGTTAGAGGAGACTAAAAAGGTCTAAGGAATTGAATCTTGCATGATTAAAATAGTTGGTAAGAAAAGTTAATCCGGAAAATAAGTATCTCTGAAACCTTAACTGTTCTCTCCATATATTTCACAACCCATTTACTGCTTGCTTTTTGACTCTCTAAAATTACTGTTAATGCTTTTGAACTCTCAAAACACCATTTTCTGTTTGTTTAACTAAGTAAATCATTCAATCATTGTTGCTTAGTCCATCAATCCTTGTGGGATCGACCCTCATTCACTTGAGGTACTACTTGGTACGACCCGGTGCACTTTCCGGTTAGTTTGTGGACTATAAATTCTGCACCAAGTTTTTGGCGCCGTTGCCGGAGAGTGACTGTGATTGACAACTATTAGTTGTTTGATTGCTTAGATTATGAATTTTAATTTTATTTTTTTTAATTGTTGCTCCTTAATTTTAAAAAATTCTACTTAGTACTTTTCCTTAATTTCTGAAATTAAGTTTGGTGTTACATAGTTAATTTTATTTTAATTTACTTGTTCATTTTTTTATTTTATTTCAAATTTTCTAGCTTAATTCTATTTATAATTTTCAAAAATTCCTTGTGTTAATTGTTTAGTGTTTTATTTTTTTTCTTTACACATGTTACCTCACTGGAATTCTCTACACTTTGACGTAATAGAGAAGCCCACTTTTCTTGTTTTCTATTTATTTATGAGCAGGAATAAAGACAAGGAACCTCTTACAAATTTTGATCCTGAACTTGAAAGGATTTTGAGGCGGCTTTTGCAACAAGCTAGACTTTATAAGGCTAGTGAAAATATGAGTGAGACTTTTGAAAAGGAAGCTACAGAGTCCACTATGGATCATAACCGTGCTGTTAATGCCAATGTGGAAAATTTTAATCAGAATGAACAACCTAGAAGAGTGCTTGGCTCATACACTGCCCTCAATGTAGATTTTTATGGGAAAACTATTGTGGTGCCTCCTATAACTGCAAACAATTTTGAACTGAAGTCTCAGCTAGTCACTCTTGCGCAATAAAATTATTAGTATCACGAACTTCCACAAGAAGACCTAAATCAATTTATTTCTACTTTCCTACAGATTTGTGATACCATGAAAACGAATGGTGTGAACCCTGAGGTTTACAAACTCATGTTCTTTCCATTTGTTGTGAGGGATAGAGCAAAGCTGTGGCTGGATTCTCAACCCAAAGAGAGCTTGAATACTTGGGATAAGGTAGTCACTGGATTTTTATCTAAATTCTTCTCACCGCAGAAGTTGACTAATCTAAGGGTGGAGGTTTAGACCTTCAGGTAGAGAGATAGTGAGACCTTCTATGAAGCCTGGGAGAGGTACAAGCTGCTGACTAGGCAATGCCCTCCTAACATATTTTCTAAATGGACTCAGCTGGAGATCTTTTATGAGGGCTTATGTGAAATGTCCAAAATGTGTTTAGATAATTCTGCAGGTGGCTCATTTCACATGAAGAAGACACCTGAGCAGACCACTGAGCTTATTGAGTTGGTTGCTAACAACCAATATCTCTACTCATCTAACAAGAATCCTGTGAACTCTGGGATCCCCCCAGAAGAAAGGCGTTTTAGAAGTAGAAGCTTTAGATGCTCTTCTTTCTCAGAACAAAGTTATGTCTTATCAGATTAATATGATTACTCAACAATTGAGTGAGATGCAGGTTTCAGTTGTTAATGCTCAAAATGACCCTCAAGAAGCTCCTTATGACATGATTGGTAGCTTTATGCAAGGTGAGAATTATGATTATGCTTATTTTCCTTCTGAACAGGTCAACTACATGGGGAATGCTCCTAGAAATCCCAATAATGATCCATATGTCAAGACCTATAATCAGGGAAGGAGAAATCACCCAAATTTGGGGTAGAGAGAGCAACCTCAAAGGTCACAGAATTTTAACAATAATTCTCAGGGCAGTTTTTAGCAAAATAATTATAATAACCGCCAGTTTCAATCTCATCAACAACAACCACCTCAGCTGGCAAATTCTCAACCACAGAAGAAAAATATTGATTTGGAAGCATTACTGGCTAGTTTTATACAGAAGACTAGAGCTTCACTCAGAAACATGGGGGTACAAGTAGGCCAATTGAGCAAGCAAGTACTTGAGAGGCCTCTAAATACACTTCCTGGTGATATAGTGGTGAACCCAAGAAAAGATTGCAAGGCCATTCAATTGAGAATTGGTAAAGTAGCTGGTTCTGAGACTAAGGTCAATGAGGAGCTAGGTGAAAAAGAAGCTCCAGAGGAGAAGAAAGAAGTGGTGGAGCACGTCCATCCTAGGCGTGCAGATAATCCATTCCCAGTCTCTCTTGACACCAATCCTACATTGCTTAAGGCTCTTGAGTACAAGCCTAAATGCCATATCCTCAGAGGTTTCTGAAGGATTCCAAAGACAAGCAATTTTTTAGATTTTTAGAAGTCTTCAGGAAGCTTCAGATCAACAATTCCTTTTGCTGAGGCTCTTGAGCAAATGCCTTTCTATGCTAAATTCATGAAAGAACTATTGACTAACAAGAGGAATTAGAAGGAACATGAGACAGTGGTGTTAAGAAAGGAATGCAGTGCTATTATTCAACATAACCATCCTGAGAAGATGCAAGACCCAAGAAGCTTTGTAATTCCTTGTATCATTAGAGATGTCACTATTCAGAGAGCTTTGTGTGATCTTAGAGCTAGCATCAACCTCATGCCACTTTCAGTAATGAAAAAGCTCCAGATTGAGGAGGTAAAACCCACTCGTATTTCTCTTCAACTTGCTGATATTTCTATTAAAATTCCTGTGGGGGTTGTTAGTGGGGCCATTTATTTTTCCTACTGATTTCGTCATATCGGATATGGAAGAGGATAAAAAGTCCTCTATTATTATTGGAAGACCCTTTTTACCTCCTCAACGCTTTCAAATGAACCGGGGGAAGGTTCTTCAAGTTCAAAGGATTCTCCACCACTAGGACTTGATGCTTGCTCTTTATTGCCATGGGAACTCAATTCTTTCTCTATCCCATCCAAGTCTTCATATGGAATATGCCTTGGAAGGTGTGCACTTTCCTCCCTAGCATCAATTTCAGTCATCTTGGAGGGGTTTTCTTCAACTCTATGTTCCTATGGAGGCTCCGCATCTCCTAAGTCTTCTACCACTTCTTCCTTGTCTTCAACAATTAAAGCTTCCTCCAATTGTTCCAATACAAAACAACTTCCCTCATTTCCCACCGAAATTTCCAATCTCTCATTCATGCTATGTTCTTTATTCGATTCTCCACATGTAGCCATGGGAGTTCCTTGAGTGTTCAAGCATTGGGATGCTAATTGATTTGTTACCGCATCCAAGGCGGCCATGAAATTTTGCGCATCCCTTTTCATCTCTTCTTGCCCTTGAACAAGAACACCAAGGGTTTCATCCATTAGAGATTGGGGTGGTTGGAAGGGTTCCTCATTTTGGGGAAAGAGTTCATAGTAGGAAGGTGGTTCTTCTTGGTAGAGTTGTGGTGGTTCAATGTTTTCCACTCTTTCCACTTGTTGCACAACACACTCCATGGTTGCTTGAAATTGATCCAATGCTTCCTTGAGATGATCCCTTGACTCTTGTTCCTCTTGGATATCATGAGTAGGACCATAGGGCCCTTGGATTGAAGGATATGAGTATTCTTCCATGGGAGGTTGTGGTGGAAAGTAGTATTCATCTTGTGGTTGGAAAGTTTTATATATTGGAGGTGGTTCATCTTGGTAATAATATGGAGGGGGTGGCTCTTGAAAATATTGATGTTGGAGTGATGGTGGCTCTATGTGTGGTTCATATGGCTCATATGGTTGTTGGTAGGATGGATATGGATTAAGGTCATATGAAGGTGGTTGGTAAGAAGGGGCTTGTGAGTATGGTTGAGAGTTATGTTGAGGATACGGTTCATAGGCATATGGTGGTGGTTCTTGAAAGTCACAAGGTGATTCACCATAGCCATTGGATTGATATGCATCATAGAATGGCTCTTCTTCATAGTGCATTGGTGGAGGTTGTTGCCATGAAGATTGATCATATGCATATGGCTCATCCCACCTTTATTTGTCCCATCCTTGATACACATCCTCATTATAGTCCTCATCACCTACAACATAGTTGTAATCACACTCATAGCCAAAGTGAGAATTCATGATAGAAAGAGGAAAATGAAAACAAAATCAAATAAGAAGTGATGAGCGGATAATTTATACGCTTTTTGGCATTGTTTTTAGTATGTTTTTAGTATATTTTAGTTAGTTTTTATTATATTTTTATTAATTTTTACTTAAAATTCACTTTTCTGGACTTTACTATGAGTTTGTGTGTTTTTCTGTAATTTCAGGTATTTTCTGGCTGAAATTGAGGGTCCTGAGCAAAAATCTGATTCAGAGGCTGAAAAAGACTGCAGATGCTGTTGGATTCTGACCTCCCTGCACTTGAAGTGGATTTTCTGGAGCTACAGAAGCCTAAATGGCGCGCTCTCAATGGCGTTGGAAAGTAGACATCCTGGACTTTCCAGCAATGTATAATAGTCCATACTTTGCCCGAGATTTGATGGCCCAAACTGGCGTTGCAAATCAGCTTCAAAATTCCCAGCGTTTAACGCTGGAACTGGCATAAAAATTGGAGTTAAACGCCCAAACTGGCATAAAAGCTGGCGTTTAACTCCAGAAAGAGTCTCTACACGAAAATGCTTGAATGCTCAGCCCAAGCACACACCAAGTGGGCCCGGAAGTAGATTTTTCTGTCATTTACTCAATTCTGTAAACCCTAGGTTACTAGTTCACTATTAATAGGATCTTTTGACATTGTATCTGGACCTCATGACACTTTACACATTTCTCATTGTATCTTCTACAGCATGAGTCTCTAAACCCCATGGTTGGGGGTGAGGAGCTCTGCTGTGTCTTGATGGATTAATGCAATTACTACTGTTTTTCATTCAATCATGCTTGCTTCTATTCTAAGATATCACTTGTTCCTAAACCTGATGAATGTGATGATCCGTGACACTCATCATCATTCTCAACTATGAACGTGTGCCTGACAACCACCTCCATTCTACCTTAGATTGAGTAGATATCTCTTGGATTCTTTAATCGGAATCTTCGTGGTATAAGCTAGAATTGATGGCGGCATTCAAGAGAATCCGGAAGGTCTAAACCTTGTCTGTGGTATAACAAACTTCTGCATGTTGGGACAGAGGCATAACAAACTTCTGCATGTCATTTATTATGCTAGCCGTGTTCTAAATGATGCACAGAAGAATTACACAACCACAGAAAAAGAGTTACTTGCAGTGGTTTATGCCATTGACAAGTTTAGATCCTATTTGGTAGGATCAAAGGTGATTGTGTACACTGACCATGCTGCTCTTAAATACTTACTCACAAAGCAAGATTCAAAACCCAGGCTCATAAGATGGGTGTTGCTTCTGCAACAGTTTGATATAGAAATAAGAGACAGAAAAGGGACAGAGAATCAAGTAGCTGATCATCTATCCCGAATAGAGCCAGTAGTTGGGGCGTCCCTCCCTCCTACTGAGATCTCTGATACCTTTCCAGATGAGCAACTTTTTGCCATTCAGGAAGCTCCATGGTTTGCAGATATTGCAAATTACAAAGCTGTGAGGTTCATACCCCAGGAGTACAACAGAGTGCAAAGAAAGAAATTGATTTCAGATGCCAAGTACTACCTGTGGGATGAGCCATACCTCTTTAAGAGATGTGCAAACGGGATAATTCGCAGATGTGTACCCAGAGAGGAAGCACAAAGAATCCTATGGCATTGCCATGGATCACAATATGGAGGACATTTTGGAGGTGAGCGAACAGCAACCAAGGTCCTCCAATGCGGATTCTACTGGCCTACTCTCTATAGAGATGCCCGAGAGTTTGTGCGTAACTGTGACAGTTGCCAAAGAGCTGGTAACTTGCCTCATGGTTACGCCATGCCTCAGCAAGGGATCTTAGAGATTGAATTGTTTGATGTATGGGGAATTGACTTCATGGGTCCCTTCCCACCATCATACTCAAACACTTATTTTCTAGTGGCAGTAGACTATGTATCTAAATGGGTGGAAGCAATTGCCACACCCAATAATGATACCAAAACCATGCTGAAATTCCTCCAGAAACACATCTTCAGTAGGTTTGGTGTTCCCAGAGTACTGATCAGTGATGGAGGCACCCATTTCTGCAATAAACAACTGTACTCTGCTATGGTTAGATATGGAATTAGCCACAAAGTAGCAACTCCGTATCACCCACAGACAAATGGGCAAGCTGAGGTCTCTAATAGAGAGCTTAAAAGAATCCTGGAACGGACTGTTATTGCCCATAGAAAGGATTGGGCAAAGAGCTTGGATGATGCTCTGTGGGCATACAGAACAGCATACAAGACTCCTATAGGAACCTCTCCATACCAACTGGTGTATGGGAAGGCCTGTCATCTGCCCGTGGAACTGGAACATAAAGCCTACTGGGCAACCAGATTCCTAAACATGGATGCTAAGTTAGCTGGTGAAAAAAGATTGCTCCAGCTAAATGATCTAGAGGAATTCAGACTCAATGCCTTTGAAAATGCAAAAATTTATAAGGAAAAGGCAAAGAAGTGGCATGACAAGAAATTGTCATCCAGAGTCTTTGAGCCAGGACAAAAGGTCCTGCTCTTCAACTCTAGGCTCAGATTGTTCCCAAGAAAGCTTAAGTCCCGCTGGAGGGGTCCGTATGTGATTACAGGAGTATCACCATATGGATATGTTGAGCTTCAGGATAATGATTCTGACAAGAAGTTCATTGTCAATGGACAGAGGATCAAGCATTATCTTGAAAGCAATTTTGAGCAAGAATGCTCAAAACTGAGACTTGAGTGATTTCCAGTGAAGGTCCAGCTAAAGACAATAAAGAAGCGCTTGCTGGGAGGCAACCCAGTGATTAGAAGGGTATCTGTTCTGTCTAATAAAGATTTAATACATTTTCTTAAAGGGCAATTATCAAATTTGAAGGAATTCACAGAGTTACAGAAGGATTCAGTGCGAAAAGCAGAGAAAAAGAGCTTACTGGCGAAAAAACGCCAGTAAGGGGTACTTTGGGCGTTAAACGCCAGAATGGGCGCCATTCTGGGCGTTTAACACCAGTAATTGTGCCATTTTGGGCGTTAAACGCCAGAATGGGCACCATTCTGGGCGTTTAACGCCAGGTGTGCAGCATCTTGGGCGTTTAGCAAAACGCCCAGTGATAAAGGGATTTCTGGTGTTTAACGCCAGCCAGGATACCTGGCTGGGCGTTAAACGCCCAAATAGGCCACCAAATGGGCGTTAAACGCCAGAATGGATACCATTCTGGGCGTTTAACGCCAGAAAGGCAGGGGAGGAGATTTTGTTCCCACTTCAAATTTTTTCAAACTTACTTGTTTTAATCCATATCTTTTTACATAAACACATTACAAACTTTCATCATTCACCTTCCAATTTCAAAAGTTAGAATCTTCTTCAAATCTATTTCAAATCCTTTCCTAGACTCTTTCAAAAAACTCAATTATCTCCTCAAATTTTTTTCCAAATCTTCTCAAATCTCCTTCAAATTTTCGAAAATTTCTCCTCCTCTCCTATTTAAACACGTTCGGCCACCCTCTTTCCCCACACCATTCGAATTTGCTCTCCTCTTCTCTCCCCTCTTTGCCTTCTTTTGCTTGAGGACAAGCAAACCTCTAAGTTTGGTGTGCTTTCCGTGATCACTAGGCCAAGATTTATCAAGATCATGGCTCCTAGAGGAAAACAAACCAATTCAAGAGGCAAGAAAGAGAATAATCCAAAGGATGTTTGGAGTCAAGAGAAGTTCTTAACCAAAGAACATGCAGACCATTACCACAAAATAATGGGTCTGAGGTCAGTGATCCCGGAAGTCAAATTCAATCTGAAAGAAGATGAATATCCGGAGATCCAAGAGCAAATTCGAAACAAAGGATGGGAAGTTCTAACCAACCCTGAGACAAAGGTTGGAAGGAACATGGTTCAGGAATTCTACTCAAATCTGTGGCTGACAGATAAGCAGAGAATGACTGGAACTGCTTTTCATACCTACAGAACCATGGTCAGAGGGAGAATTATTTACTTCCATCTGGACAAAATAAGAGAGGTCTTCAAATTGCCTCAACTGCAAGATGATCCTGAATCTTTTAATAGGAGGATGGTGAGAGCAGATAAAGGGTTGGATCAAGTTCTAGAGGACATATGCCTCCCTGGAACTAAATGGATAACCAATTCAAAAGGTGTCCCAAACCAACTCAAGAGGGGAGACCTCAAACTAATTGCAAGAGGTTGGCTAGACTTTATTGGGCGTTCCATATTGCCCACTAGCAACCGTTCTGAGGTCACCATCAAGAGAGCAGTGATGATTCATTGCATTATGCTTGGAAAAGAAGTGGAGGTTCATCATCTGATTGCTTGTGAGATCTACACAATTGCAAATAAGAATTCCACTGAAGCCAAACTGGCTTACCCAAGCTTGATCTCCTTGCTCTGTAAAGAGGCTGGGGTGAAGATGGGAGTAGATGAATTCATACCCATTGAACATCCAATCACCAAGAAGTCAATGGAAGGACAAATGCAAGACAATTCTATCAAAAAGAGGGCGCAGGAGTTCCTCCCTGAATTTCCTGAAATTGACTACTGGGCCAGCCTAGAAGCATCTATCACCAAGTTACAAGAAACTATGGAGCAACTTAAGAAAGAACAGCAGAATCAGAACTGCATGCTCTGCAAATTGCTGAAGGAACAAGAGAAGCAGGGGCGTGAACTTCAAGAGATGAAACGCCAAAAGCTCTCCCCTCAAGTGGAGGGAGCATCCACTTCTCAAAATCAAGGTTGTTGAGTCCTAACTCTGTGATAACCTCTATCATTAGGAGCCTATTTAAATTTTTTGTTTTCTATTATTATTAGTCTTATCTTATATCTATTTTTGAGTCTTATTCTTAGTTCATGATTAATAAAATTTACAGTTCATGTCTTAAAGCTATAAATGTCCTATGAATACATCACCTCTCTTAAATGAAAAATGCTTTAATCACAAAAGAACAAGAAGTACAGGATTTCGAATTCATCTCTGAAACTAGTTGAATTAGTTTGATGTGGTGACAATACTTTTTGTTTTCTGAATGAATGCTTGAACAGTGCATATGTCTTTTGAATTTGTTGTTTTAAGAATGTTAAAATTATTGGCTCTTGAAAGAATGATGGAAAGGGAGAACTGTTATTGAGGATCTGAAAAATCATCAAATTGATTCTTGAAGCAAGAAAAAGCAAAAAAAAAAACGAAAAAAAAGAAGAGAAAAAGAAAAAGAAAGAAATAAAGTTGTGATCCAAGGCAAAAAGAGTGTGCTTAAGAACCCTGGACACCTCTAATTGGGGACTCTAGCAAAGCTGAGTCACAATCTGAAAAGGTTCACCCAATTATGTGTCTGTGGCATGTATGTATCCGGTGGTAATACTGGAAGACAGAGTGCTTTGGGCCACAGCCAAGACTCATAAAGTAGCTATGTTCAAGAATCATCATACTTAACTAGGAGAATCAATAACACTATCTGAGTCTGAGTTCTTATAGATGCCAATCATTCTAAACTTCAAAGGATAAAGCGAGATGCCAAAACTGTTCGGAAGCAAAAAGCTACTAGTCCCGCTCATCTAATTGGAGCTAAGTTTCTTTGATATTTTGGAGTCTATAGTATATTCTCTTCTTTTTATTCTATTTTGATTTTCAGTTGCTTGGGGACAAGCAACAATTTAAGTTTGGTGTTGTGATGAGCGGATAATTTATACGCTTTTTGGCATTGTTTTTAGTATGTTTTTAGTATATTTTAGTTAGTTTTTATTATATTTTTATTAATTTTTAGTTAAAATTCACTTTTCTGGACTTTACTATGAGTTTGTGTGTTTTTCTGTAATTTCAGGTATTTTCTGGCTGAAATTGAGGGTCCTGAGCAAAAATCTGATTCAGAGGCTGAAAAGGACTGCAGATGCTGTTGGATTCTGACCTCCCTGCACTTGAAGTGGATTTTCTGGAGCTACAGAAGCCTAATTGGCCCGCTCTCAACGGCGTTGGAAAGTAGACATCCTGGGCTTTCCAGCAATGTATAATAGTCCATACTTTACCCGAGATTTGATGGCCCAAACTGGCGTTGCAAATCAGCTTCAAAATTCCCAGCGTTTAACGCTGGAACTGGCATAAAAATTGGAGTTAAACGCCCAAACTGGCATAAAAGCTGGCGTTTAACTCCAGAAAGAGTCTCTACACGAAAATGCTTCAATGCTCTGCCCAAGCACACACCAAGTGGGCCCGGAAGTGGATTTTTCTGTCATTTACTCAATTCTGTAAACCCTAGGTTACTAGTTCACTATTAATAGGATCTTTTGACATTGTATCTGGACCTCATGACACTTTACACGTTTCTCATTGTATCTTCTACAGCATGAGTCTCTAAACCCCATGGTTGGGGGTGAGGAGCTCTGCTGTGTCTTGATGGATTAATGCAATTACTACTGTTTTTCATTCAATCATGCTTGCTTCTATTCTAAGATATCACTTGTTCCTAAACCTGATGAATGTGATGATCCGTGACACTCATCATCATTCTCAACTATGAACGTGTGCCTGACAACCACCTCCGTTCTACCTTAGATTGAGTAGATATCTCTTGGATTCTTTAATCGGAATCTTCGTGGTATAAGCTAGAATTGATGGCGGCATTCAAGAGAATCCGGAAGGTCTAAACCTTGTCTGTGGTATTCTGAGTAGGATTCAATGATTGAATGACTGTGATGAGCTTCAAACTCGCGATTGTGGGGCGTTAGTTACAGACGCAAAAGAATCACTGGATTCTATTCCGACATGATCGAGAACCGACAGCTGGATAGCCGTGCCGTGACAGGGTGCGTTGAACATTTCCACTGAGAGGATGGGAGGTAGCCCTTGACAACGGTGAAACCCTACATACAGCTTGCCATGGAAGGAGCCTTGCGTGTTTGAAGAAGAAGACAGTAGGAAAGCAGAGATTCAGAAGACAGAGCATCTCCAAAGCCTCAACCTATTCTCCATTACTGCAAAACAAGTACTTATTTCATGTTCTTTTGCTTTTCACAATCAATCCTGATAATTTTTGATATCCTGACTAAGAGTTACAAGATAACCATAGCTTGCTTCAAGCCGACAATCTCCGTGGGATCGACCCTTACTCACGTAAGGTATTACTTGGACGACCCAGTGCACTTGCTGGTTAGTTGTGCGGGATTGCAAAAGTGTGATTGCAATTTCGTGCACCAAGAAGCAAGAAAATTAAATCCTAAAACTAGCGAGAGCTAACAAAAGCAAACATATTCACACTATTCACATATATACAATAACCAATAACATAACACCATTGCACTCCCCGGCAACGGCGCCATTTTGATGATTGGATTTTTGACGGTTTAGAATTTCACTAATGAAATCTCGTTGTAAAGTATAGTTTCTAAACCAAACAATAATCCTTTCATACAAAAAGTTGTTGGTCACTAGTACAAACCCCTAAAATTTATAAACCGAAGTATTGGACCTCGGGTCGTTCTCCCTAGGAATTGTAATGAAGTGTCTTGTTATTGGTTGTGAGTTATTTTGGGGTTTTTGAGATTTTAGACAAGAAATATAAATGGCAAAGAAAATAAACTAACAACTAACAAAGCTCTCGGCAAGATATGAGAACTAGAAGTCCTATCCTAGTTATCCTTCTCAATTGTGATGAGAATTGTGTATTGCTCCCACTTAGTTAACCTCTAACCATGGAGGAAAGTCAAGTGGATGAATCAATTTGATTCCTCAAATCCTAATCAACTCCTAAAGGAAAGACTAGCTTTAGAGGCATTCAAATCAATTAGCAACTTCTAATTATCAATCAACAAAGAAATTAGATAACTCAAGAGTCACTAATTACTCTACCTAGGCCAAGAAGAACAAAACCTACACTAAAATCTAGCCAAGCATTTCATCAAACACTTGGAAGGCATAAAAGGAAAGCATAGTAAATTGATAACAAGAATAGAATCTAACAACAATTATTGAAATGAATTAACAACAACAATCAAGGAAATCACAATTATCATGAATTACCTCAAATTGCATTATTGAAAGAAAATAAAAGAACAATAATCCATCCAAAACAAGATGAAGAATTACAATTATTAAAGCACATAACTAGAAAGAGGAAGATGAGAAGAGTAAGAATTGATAGAGGAGAAGTGAATCAAAGCATGAATTAAACCTAGATCTAAGAAGAGAGATTAACCTAAACCTAATCCTAATTCTAGAGAGAAGTGAGAGCTTCTCTCTCTAAAAACTACTCTAAACTAAAACTATGACTAATGGTAACTAACTTTCTTTCTTCCCCCTTCAATCCTTGATCCTTTTATTCCTTTCTATCAGCAATTGGCGCCAGAATGGGTTCAGAAACCCTTCCAAATCGCCAGACACGTGTTGCTTTAATGAAGTCATGTGCGAACTTCGACGCGTGCGCACACGGTACGCGTGTGCGTCCCTGGCCGATTCTGCAATGTGCGCACGAGCGCCTTGTGCGCGTGCGCGTGCTTGGCTGATTTCACTTCTTTGACTTTTTATGCTTCTCTCCACTTGTATGCTTCCTTCCTTGCTCCCTTTGATCCATGCCTAGCCTATTTCAATCTTGGAATTACTAGCAAACACATCAAGGCATCTTATGGAATCAAAGAGGAATTAGAATCTATCAAAATAAGGCTTAAAAAGCATGTTTTAACACTTAAGCACAAATACGGGAGAGATTACAAAACCATGCTGATTCATAGGCTAAATGCGAGAAAAGGTCATCAAAATACTCTAAATTTAATACAAGATAAACCCTAAAAATGGGGTTTATCAACCTCTCCACACTTAAACCTTAGCATGTCCTCATGCTAAAATAAGAAGGAACTAAGGGGTATGACATTTATTGAATGCAACTAAACTATATGAGTCTATCTAGATGCAACTACCTAAAGTGAATGGAAATGCTTAGTTCAAACAAATCAATTCCCAAGAGAACATGTGTAAGCACAAGAGCTAGGACAATAGGAATTAAGTCCAAACCACAATTGCATTGAAACTTATCAAGAGAAATTCAAGCTTTCAAGAATATAGATAATATGGGTGAACACATGTAATTGAACTTTTGAACCCTCACCGGATGTGTATCCGCTCTATTCACTCAAGTGTTTAAGGGTTAATTCACTCAAATCTCTTCTAATCATGCTTTCCAAGATTTGATTTTCTTCTAACAATCAACACATATTCAATGCATGCATACATTCATCATGAGGTCTTTCATTTAGGTTGTAATGGGGTTAGGGTCAAGGTAGGATCATTTATGGTTAAGTGGACTAGAGTTTAGATCTTGGATTAGCATAGACTTTCCCACCTAACCTATATAATGACCTATACAAATTCAAACTACTCTAACTACCCATTCTTCACTTTTTCTTACATATTCATGCATTCTATTCCTTGATTCATAACACTTATGCATTGATTCCCTTTTATTGAACTTCACTTTGGGGCATTTTGTCCCCTTTTATTATTTTTCTTCTCCCTTTTTTTTTATATTCCCTTTTTTTTCATTTTATTTTTCTCTTCTTTTTTTTTCTTTTCTTTTTATACTTTGTACAAGGACATCAATTGCATAAGGTCTTATACATTCAATCAATACATGAATATGTTCCCAATTCCTAAATATGGAAGTGTGCTACCCCTTTTTTATCCCATCCAATATTCCCAAGCCTCACCAGCTTTGAATAATAAACACTCTCACTAGCCTAGGCTAATCAAAGATCCAATCAAGGACTTTTCATTGGTTTTCCGCCTTGGGCTTGTAATGTGCTAAAATGAGAACAAGTTAGTTAAGCATAGGCTCAAAATTGGCTAACAATGGAGAGTAAAAGGTAGGCTATTTGGGTAAGTGGGCTAATGAAATAATGGCCTCAATCATACAAATGCATGAATACAAGAAATAAATGGACATATAGAATCAAGCAAATCAAGGATCACAATCATAGATAGAGAATAATTGTACACAAGAATAGGAAATAAGTGGTTATAAAATGTAACCACATCAATAGGCTCAAATCTCACAAGCTTGTGTTCTTAATTCAATACATGCTTCACAAAATATGAAATTCAAGCAAGTTACATAAAGATATAATTTCTTCAATCAATTGGGTTAGTGCCCTATGCCCTATAATTAAGTTTCTTGGAAAATCTCAATATTTGACTAAGCATTGTTGTGATTGAAAAGATTCAAAAATTTTCCTTAGTTTACCCTTTTTCTTTTTTTTTCACTTAAAACAATTTCTTATGCAAAAAGGGTGACTAAGTTTTTGCAATTCAAACATGATTTCTAATCACAAGCAAAAACTAAAAAGAAAGATATACAAAAGAAGATATGCAAAAATGTATAAAAAAAATCCAACTAAAAGTATGGAATCTATCATCCAAAACATCTAAAAATATCCAAAAGCATCAAAATATCTGAAATATCAAAATAAGCAGTAAAGAAGCAGTAAAGGTATCCAAAACGAACCAAAATAGTAAGAGTATCCAAAATAAACTCAGAATGCATCAAATATATACAAAAGGTATGCAAAGTAAGATAACTAGGAAAGTGGCCAAAATGTTCACCGGTCCTCTAATAATGCTACCGGTGACCTCCCCACACTTAAGATCGAGCATCGTCCTCGATGCTAAACCGGGGGATCAGGGGAAGGTACAACCGTAGGTGCTGACTCTATATGAGGCTGTGGGACCGGCTCCTCATGGGGCTGCTGAATCTCTGTGGCATCAGGAGCAGCTGAAGGTGCATCCTGCTGAGTCGGCTCATCAACATCCTCCTCCCGATGATCCTGCTCATCGGAGGCTGAAGAGTCTGGGAGCGGATGTAACTCAGCACCCAGGGAGATGAGTGCCTGATCCATCCAATCCAGTCGGCGCATGATCTGGCGCTTTTCGCGCTCCAAAAATCGAAACAGACGCTGAACCAGTAGGTAAGTCGGCTCAGGTGCTGAAGAAGGGGCTGTTGCTGTAGAAGAGGACGGGGCTGCTGAAGATCCAGGTGTCCCTACCACTGCTCTAGCCCTAGATCGGCGTCTAGACGGGGGCTTCTCGTGCACCCAACCACCCCATGGAATAGTAACCTCCTTGTCATCGTCATCTGGGGGTGGTGGTATCACATCATCATCCAACCAGGGAACCTCAGCTAAGGCGGCCATACTGGTAACCAAGGTAGGGAACGGAACTAGGCCACGAATATGGGCTTGCCACATACACTGCCGAATCAATCGAGGAAAATAAACCTCATTTCCCTCCATAACACAACCAATCAAAAGTAACATCTCCATAGGGATCTCAGAAAAATGAGTGGTGGGCAAGACATAGTGGGCAAATATCATCTGCCAAGTCTTGGCCTCTCTAGTCAGATGAGTAAAGAGCATCCCTTTAGGCTTAGTGTTGTTCGCATCCATGACCCAAGTAGCATCTGGTAAACCAATCACGCGCCTAAGCGCCTCATAGTCAAAGGTCATGCTGTGAATAGCTATCTCAGCCTGCTGATGAGCGCAGGTGCCATCAGTAAGATGTCGGCACTGTAATGCCTCCTCTATGGCTGACTCAGTGATCATGACCTCTCTACCCCTCAACTGAACTGAATCCAGATTAGGACGGAAGAAGTTGCAATAGAATTCCTTAACCCAAGAAATGTTGATATCCCCCAAATCTCTATCAACAAAGTCCATACCCAATTCTAGGATGCGACTAGTAATTGCTCGCCTCACATCAATGGGAAGGACAAGCTTCTTCTCAGTATTCAGTTTTGTCGTCCGATATTTGGAAAGGCGAAGCTCACAGTAAAGATTGGGAAACTTAGTTGGATCGGTAGAAGGTAACAACTGATTTTCCTTTTCCTCATCGTTTAATGGATTCTTAGCATAATTCTTGTAAATGGAGGGGATAGAGGGTGTAGAATGTTTTCTTTTCTTGGAGGTAGTGGCTATAGCTTTTCCTTTATCCGACATCCTGAAAAATATGATAGAGTATAAGCAATGAAGCACTTAGCATGAAACAAAGAAAGCATGTTCAGGATATCAATTGGCTAATGAACAATCATGATGTGAACTAAACTTTGCGAAAATTGGTGAACAAGTAAGCATAAGTGAACAAGTAAACCAAGAATGCAATGTTCACGAAAGTCAACAACTCTTACTCATTAAGCAATAATATCAACATAATTTTGAAAGAATGGTTAAAGAGGGTTAAATGTGAGTGGAAGTTAAATGGTTAAAGAAATTAGTGAGTTAAAAAAGTGGATTAGTGGTATGATGATATTTAGGCTCAAATAAAAGAGAAGTGGTGGTTCATGTTCACAATGATTGGTGCAAATCCCGGAAGTCAAAAGGAAACGGAAATTAGCCCAAATTTGTAATAGAGTTAAGATGAAAACAGGTTTCTTGAAAATTGGGCAGTAGCCCGGCTTAAAATTGGACGTTCCCGGATAGCAAAGTAGCACAAACAGCAGGAAGGCAACATCAATTAAGCACAGCAGCAATGGTACAGCATTCAGGCAACACAAATTGCATAAAAGAAAAGCAATCCAAACAAAACATACAGCAGCCAAACAAACAGCGAATATGCACAAACGGAGCACTTATCAGGCCTAGAATCCTCTATCCAGTTCTAGCTACCTAACAGCAATTATTTCTATCTAACCTAACATGCCAAGTTCCAATTCTAGCTAACTAACAGAAAACTAACAGTAGCTAACAGAAACGAAAAATTAATAGAAAGTAGAGTTGGAGCAGGAACCTGGGGCAGAGTGGAAATGGAAGTAGGGCAGGGGAGTAAGGAAGCAGGGGAGTGAACTGGGCGGAGCGCCGCCGCGGAGGGTGGCGGGCACGGCGGACCAGTGATAGTGCTCGGTGGAGTAGAGGCAGAGTGAAAGGAAGCTGGCGGCGGTGAGAGAGGGAGAGTGAGGGGAGAATGTGAATGGGGAAAGAGAGGGGGGCCGCCGAGTGCTTTTCGCCGGCGGTGATGGCGGAGGTGGTTCGGGCAGGGGTGAGCAGAGCGAGAGAATGAGAGGTTGGAAGTGAGAGAGAGAGACGACGGACGAAGGTTGGGTGGTGGTGACGGCGGCCGCTGTTAGCGGCGGAGGTTGAATAGAGGTTGGAGGAGGAAAGAGGAAGAAGATGATGGGGGAAGAAGAGATGTGCGCGACTGCGCAACACCCTCGCGCATTAGGGTTATCCCCTTATTTTGAATTGGCGCGGGTGCGTACCTTGCGCATCCGCGTACATTGATGAAACTAGGAACCTACGCGTGCGCGTACAACGCGCTCAACCGTGGATGGGGAAACTATATAGCGGCGCGTACGCGGATAATGCGCGCACGCGTACATGGGGTTGGGCTGGAGGCTTAGAGCGGGCTTGATGCACGCCCAACTCTCTGGACAAAGGCCTGGAGTGGCGGCATCATATAGGGGACGCGCGCGCGGCAAGTGCGCGTCCGCGTAAGGTGAGTTAGGCTAGGGGCTCAAAGTTGGCCCAGATCCAGCACAACTTTCTGGATATTGGCCTAGAAGTTGCTGCAGCAGATCGACGTGGATGCGACAGGTGCACGTCCGTGTGCGCTTCCTCGTTCTCATGACCAACGCGCATGCACGTAATGCGCGTCAGCGTGGGTTATGTTGGGCTCAGGGCATACTGTTTGCCCAAGAGAGGCCCAACTCTCTGGAATTTGGGTGATGATGCAGCTACTCAGGGGCGCGTGTGCGTACACCGTGCGCGCGCGTCCACCCCCTTTTTTTATCATGACCTTTAAGCAGAAAAATTGTGCTCAGGTGCTCCCTATACTGCTCACAACTCTTTATTCAATCTACCATCATACAATTCACAAAAATGCAATTTGATATTATTCATCTACTACTAAACACAACATACATGTGACTATGCTAACAATTAAGTTGTACAAACAAATTTATATGAAATATCTACCTACAATGGCAACTCAAATCACTTATTAAGCAAAATTAAAAGAGAGTGGAAAGAGTTTACCATGGTGGGGTGTCTCCCACCTAGCACTTTTATTTTAAGTCCTTAAGTTGGACATGTTGAGAGACTCATTGTCATGGTGGCTTGTGCTTGTACTCGTCTTGGAACTCCCACCAATGCTTGGTTCTCCATTGTGCCCCAAAATTTCTCATGGATTGAGCCAAATGTTGATGGAGTTCTTCACGAGCTTGGGGCTCCCAAAGTTGATCCTCTTCTTGTGATCCGGGGTCCCACACTTTATTTTCACACCCGTCTTGAGGTTGATCATCATTATTGGTCCATCCGGGTGGTGAACAAGATGAATTCTCTATGAAGTGCCCAACAAACCTCCTAGACCCATCTATTTGAGCACTATTCCCACCCTTGTATTCAACTCTTGAAGTGTCAACCAAGGTGAGCCTTGATTTACATCACCAACCACGAAACATCTTTCGCTTACGCTTCATCCCACAAAGCATCCTAAGTTGACCGTCCGTTTCAAGCAAGCCATACTCAAGTGGTACAATAAAGCGAATAGAAATGAATTTTACCCACTCAAGTGAAGGAGTAGATGACAACCTAGGCAAAGATGTTTCCAATGATCTTGACAAAGCGTATTCCACTCCCATCCTTCTATTTCTAAGGACTTCCACCTCTTCACAAGATTTCTCTAATTCAATCCTTTGTTCATTAATACTATCTAAACCTTTCCCCTTATTTAAATCATAATAGGGAGGGTGAGAAAAATTTACCTCCTCAACGCTTTCAAATGAACCGGGGGAAGGTTCTTCAAGTTCAAAGGATTCTCCACCACTAGGACTTGATGCTTGCTCTTTATTGCCATGGGAACTCAATTCTTTCTCTATCCCATCCAAGTCTTTATATGGAATATGCCTTGGAAGGTGTGCACTTTCCTCCCTAGCATCAATTTCAGTCATCTTGGAGGGGTTTTCTTCAACTCTATGTTCCCATGGAGGCTCCGCATCTCCTAAGTCTTCTACCACTTCTTCCTTGTCTTCAACAATTAAAGCTTCCTCCAATTGTTCCAATACAAAGCAACTTCCCTCATTTCCCACCGGAGTTTCCAATCTCTCCTTCATGCTATGTTCTTCATTCGATTCTCCACATGTAGCCATGGGAGTTCCTTGAGTGTTCAAGCATTGGGATGCTAATTGATTTGTTACCGCATCCAAGGCGGCCATGAAATTTTGCGCATCCCTTTTCATCTCTTCTTGCCCTTGAACAAGAACACCAAGGGTTTCATCCATTAGAGATTGGGGTGGTTGGAAGGGTTCCTCATTTTGGGGAAAGGGTTCATAGTAGGAAGGTGGTTCTTCTTGGTAGAGTTGTGGTGGTTCAATGTTTTCCACTCTTTCCACTTGTTGCACAACACACTCCATGGTTGCTTGAAATTGATCCAATGCTTCCTTGAGATGATCCCTTGACTCTTGTTCCTCTTGGATATCATGAGTAGGACCATAGGGCCCTTGGATTGAAGGATATGAGTATTCTTCCATGGGAGGTTGTGGTGGAAAGTAGTATTCATCTTGTGGTTGGAAAGTTTTATATATTGGAGGTGGTTCATCTTGGTAATAATATGGAGGGGGTGGCTCTTGAAAATATTGATGTTGGAGTGATGGTGGCTCTATGTGTGGTTCATATGGCTCATATGGTTGTTAGTAGGATGGATATGGATTAAGGTCATATGAAGGTGGTTGGTAAGAAGGGGCTTGTGAGTATGGTTGAGAGTTATGTTGAGGATACGGTTCATAGGCATATGGTGGTGGTTCTTGAAAGTCACAAGGTGATTCACCATAGCCATTGGATTGATATGCATCATAGAATGGCTCTTCTTCATAGTGCATTGGTGGAGGTTGTTGCCATGAAGATTGATCATATGCATATGGCTCCTCCCACCTTTATTTGTCCCATCCTTGATACACATCCTCATTATAGTCCTCATCACCTACAACATAGTTATAATCACACTCACAGCCAAAGTGAGAATTCATGATAGCAAGAGAAAAATGAAAACAAAATCAAATAAGAAGCAAGAAAATTAAATCCTAAAACTAGCGAGAGCTAACAAAGGCAAACATATTCACACTATTCACATATATACAATAACCAGTAACATAACACCATTGCACTCCCCGGCAACGACGCCATTTTGATGATTGGATTTTTGACGGTTTAGAATTTCACTAATGAAATCTCGTTGTAAAGTATAGTTTCTAAACCAAACAATAATCCTTTCATACAAAAAGTTGTTTGTCACTAGTACAAACCCCTAAAATTTATAAACCGAAGTATTGGACCTCGGGTAGTTCTCCCTATGAATTGTAATGAAGTGTCTTGTTATTGGTTGTGAGTTATTTTGGGGTTTTTGAGATTTTAGACAAGAAATATAAATGGCAAAGAAAATAAACTAACAACTAACAAAGCTCTTGGCAAGATATGAGAACTAGAAGTCCTATCCTAGTTATCCTTCTCAATTGTGATGAGAATTGTGTATTGCTCCCACTTAGTTAACCTCTAACTATGGAGGAAAGTCAAGTGGATGAATCAATTTGATTCCTCAAATCCTAATCAACTCCTAGAGGAAAGACTAGCTTTAGAGGCATTCAAATCAATTAGCAACTTCTAATTATCAATCAACAAAGGAATTAGATAACTCAAGAGTCACTAATTACTCTACCTAGGCCAAGAAGAACAAAACCTACACTAAAATCTAGCCAAACATTTCATCAAACACTTGGAAGGCATAAAAGGAAAGCATAGTAAATTGATAACAAGAATAGAATCTAACAACAATTATTGAAATGAATTAACAACAACAATCAAGGAAATCACAATTATCATGAATTACCTCAAATTGCATTATTGAAAGAAAACAAAAGAACAACAATCCATCCAAAACAAGATGAAGAATTACAATTATTAAAGCACATAACTAGAAAGAGGAAGATGAGAAGAGTAAGAATTGATAGAGGAGAAGTGAATCAAAGCATGAATTAAACCTAGATCTAAGAAGAGAGATTAACCTAAACCTAATCCTAATTCTAGAGAGAAGTGAGAGCTTCTCTCTCTAAAAACTACTCTAAACAAAAACTATGACTAATGATAACTAACTTTCTTTCTTCCCCCTTCAATCCTTGATCCTTTTATTCCTTTCTATCAGCAATTGGCGCCAGAATGGGTTCAGAAACCCTTCTAAATCGCCAGGCATGTGTTGCTTTAATGAAGTCATGTGCGAACTTCGACGCGTGCGCGCACGGTACGCGTGCGCGTCCCTGGCCGATTCTGCAATGTGCGCGCGAGCGCCTTGTGCGCGTGCGCGTGCTTGGCTGATTTCACTTATTTGACTTTTTATGCTTCTCTCCACTTGTATGCTTCCTTCCTTGCTCCCTTTGATCCATGCCTAGCCTATTTCAATCCTGGAATTACTAGCAAACACATCAAGGCATCTTATGGAATCAAAGAGGAATTAGAATTTATCAAAATAAGGCTTAAAAAGCATGTTTTTACACTTAAGCACAAATACGGGAGAGATTACAAAACCATGCTGATTCATAGGCTAAATGCGAGAAAAGGTCATCAAAATACTCTAAATTCAATACAAGATAAACCCTAAAAATGGGGTTTATCACCTAGCGAGGTGCGTCCTGACTTGCATCTGAAAAAACACAAATGTCTATATAAAATGAGAACTGGGAGTTCTCAGCATCGTAATGGTGCCACATACATAAGACATAAGGTCTTGAGAAAGCCAGATGCAATCCTAGAACTCCGACACTTAGATTATAAAACTTAAAGATTTAAAGCAGAAAACCATAAATGGGGTGGTCCTCTAAGGTTCTAAACTTAACCAAAATTGTACTAAAACCCTCAAATCCTCTGTCTTTCCTCCAATCCTTCAACACCGGCAAAACCACTCAGACAAACAAGCAAACAATGGCAAACACAGGTAGAATACAAGTATTGTAGATAGAAAATATAACAATTAAGCATATTAAATTCACTTAGGCATTCCCAATTAATGCACAAGCAAGCAATTCAAACAATATGCATATGATGTATGCCTGTTCTATGGCTGATGAGTCTCATCTGTCGGTTATCAAGCTAACACGATAAGTCCGACTGCTAAACCCTGGACTGTCCCTCGTCGCGCATCCCCAAGAGTCTATGCATAGCTTTTTCTCATATATAAATTTTGCTCATTGGGGAAATCCTTCCCGGGAATTTATACGTGCCTGGTCACCCTTTTGACGTAAGGTCAACAGAGTATCGAGTCTCAACCTGGATCATGTTGTAGCAGGCCACTGTTCTTTACCTAAGGAAACTTGTATCTCATATAAAATAAGTGCATAAGCCACATAAGCATTCATATTCATTCAAAATCATTGCATAATCATTCATTATAGCTATGGCATCACATATACGTCATATCTTCGCATTTTTCATACATTATTCATCATTTTTCAAGCTTACTCCACCCCCAAGGTACCATCCCTTCCTAGTTTCATCTCATCACTAGGCATAACACTAAGGTCTATGGGCTAAAAGAGTAAAAATAGAGGTTTAAAAGTTTAAAATTAGGTTTTAAAACATAAAACTTGCTTTGCTAGAAACAGGGGCGTCACGTACACGTGGACGATCTTGCATACACAATATGTGTTTTTACTTACTTGCGTACGCAAACCCCTTGCTCGCATACGCGAGGAACCAAACCCGAAAGGAATGGTCGCGTCGCGTGCAAGTGGTCGCGTACGCAACCCCTCAAATTCACTGCTCGCATACGCATGCACCTTGCTCGCGTACGCGAGATACCAAACCCGAAAGGGTTTGTTGCGTCACGTGCAGGTGGTCATGTACACGACTTCTGCAGAGTGGAAAAATGCTAAGTGCTACAAAATTTCAGTTTTGCACACTGAACTTCCGACACACATAACTTTCTCATTTTAAAACATTTTTCATTTGTTTTCCAAACGGCGTAAACTTCACGAACCCAATTTTGGTATGAGAGAAGTTTAAAAAAGATTGGGAGTTCGGAAGCTGAGTTATGACTCACCGATGTTCGGCCAAAAATAAGAATTTTACAAAATCTTCTAAACCTCTATTTTCATAAAAATAACTCAAAACCAACTTTCTATGCTCATAATCAGCACCATAACATGCCATATCACAGCAACACAGCCCCACATCCTACCACGACCATTCATACCTCAATTTTAAACAATCTTATACAAGAACTCATCAACTATCCAAACATGTGCATCAATATACCACCTCATGCATATTCATTCACATCACCTTATCTATTATCCTTAAAATCATCATTTAGCATTCCATTTTCATCATAAACATCAGTCACTAAACCACTGCCTAATTCACATTGCCACATTCTAGTATACCAATTTAATACCCAAACACAATAAACAAAGAAATCCACTAGGTTCAAGGATTCTCACCTTACCCAAGCACCAATGGAACAAGATTAAACGTTTTTCCCAAGTTAATCGGATCCTATAACATCAAAGAACCCAAAATCTCAACACTAAATTCTTTTAATTTTCGAAAATTAAGGGAAGGAGAGGCTGAGAATAAAAATGAAGGTTCCTTACCAAATTATGCACCGGTCTTTGTAGAGCTCGACGCTGTAGTCACGTGGCCGTAAACAGTGCGATATCGAAGCTCAGAGTAGGAAGATATGGGGATTTGAATGGAAAACAAGGGTTTAAAAACCTTTCTTCTTTTTCCTTGTATGTTTTAGCCAGAAAATTCAATAAATAACGGAAAACAAAAGAATTAAAAGAATGAAAAAAACTAAAAGAATCCCTACCACAAGAGAGCATAACACAAAAAAAAGAATGTATTAACTAAAGGGATCTCTGCCATAGGAGAGCAGAGGAAAAAGTCAAAAAAAGCTTTAAAAGACTGTCTACCACAGGATATGATAATGATTGAAAGGTCTCGAGACGGTGACGGAAACTATAGTTATGGTTTCAATATGAAAATGTTAAGTCGTGGGCTTTGTATGTGAATGACTGTGCAGGGATGCCCATAAATATGGAATGGCTTCCAGGAACATAGGTCACATGCTTCAGCTAAAGAATCAGCGCCTGCAAGTACTTGCAGAGGTCATGTTCGACAGACTTCAGCTGGAGAATCAGCGCCTGCAAGAAGTAGAAACTTGTAGAGGTTATGTCACTGGAATGCCGTATCCGACTTGCGAGTTAGATTGCGTTGGGTGCAGGTCGAAACTGACAAATGAGATTACCTGCACTAGGGATAGACATGCATCATACCTATTTGTGCATATTTGTTTGTGAGTGTTTTTCTTGTGATTGTGAGTGTTCTATATGATTGCTTAATTTCTGTGTCCTTTGATTGTTAAGTCTAAATGTATTTGATTGTCCGTTGTTGTTGGCTATGGTAATAAATGAGTATAACTATACACCATGACCCTACTCCTCAGTTCTTACCCCCTATTTCCACCCCTTTCAGCTACAGGTGCGAAGGTTTAGTGCGGAGCTACAGAAGCATAGAAGATTATGTTCACGAGTTGAGTTGTTAGAATTTACTTTTTCCTCCTTGTTTATTGTTTTTAGTTTTTAGAGGGGTAGGATTTAATTTTCATAATCTTGAAATAAGTTTATTGATGAGCGGATAATTTATACGCTTTTTGGCATTGTTTTTAGGAAGTTTTTAGTAAGTTCAAGCTACTTTTAGGAATGTTTTCAGTAGTTTTTATGTTAAATTCACATTTCTGGACTCTACTATGAGTTTGTGTGTTTTTCTGTGATTTCAGGTAATTTCTGGCTGAAATTGAGGGACTTGAGCAAAACTCTGATAGGAGGCTGACAAAGGACTGCTGATGCTGTTGGAATCTGACCTCCCTGCACTCGAAATGGATTTTCTGGAGCTATAGAAATCCAAATGGCAAGCTCTCAACGGCGATGAAAAGTAGACATCCAGAGCTTTCCAGAAATATATAATAGTTCATACTTTATTCGGGAATTGACGACGTAAACTGGCATATTCATGCTGCTGTCTGGAGTAAAACGCCAGAAACACGTCACGACCCGGAGTTGAACGCCCAAAACACGTTGCAACTTGGCGTTCAACGCCAAAAGAAGTCTCAGCTCGTGGATAGATCAAGCTCAGCCCAAACACACACCAAGTGGGCCCCGAAAGTGGATTTATGCATCAATTACTTACTCATGTAAACCCTAGTAGCTAGTCTAGTATAAATAGGATAATTTACTATTGTATTAGACATCTTTGGTCTCAGTTTTGTTTTATTCTTCATCTTAAGAGACTATTGATCACGTTTTGGGGGGCTGGCCATTCGGCCATGCCTGAACCTTTCACTTATGTATTTTCAATGGTGGAGTTTCTACACACCATAGATTAAGGGTGTGGAGCTCTGCTGTACCTCAAGTTTCAATGCAATTACTACTATTTTCTATTCAATTCTCTTTATTCCTATTCTAAGATATTCGTTGCACTTCAACTTGATGAATGTGATGATCCGTGATACTCATCATCATTCTCACCTATGAACGCGCGTGACTGACAACCACTTCCGTTCTACCTTAGGCCGGGCGCGTATCTCTTGGATTCCTTAATCAGAATCTTCGTGGTATAAGCTAGAATTGATGGCGGCATTCATGGAAATCTGGAAAGTCTAACCTTGTCTGTGGTATTCCGAGTAGGATTCCGAGATTGAATGACTGTGACGAGCTTCAAACTCCTGAAGGCTGGGCGTTAGTGACAGACGTAAAAAAATTAAGGGATTCTATTCCAACCTGATTGAGAACCGACAGATGATTAGCGTGCTGTGACAGAGCATTTGGATCATTTTCCCTGAGAGGATGGGATGTAGCCATTGACAACGGTGATGCCCTACATACAGCTTGCCATGGAAAGGAGTAAGAAGGATTGAAGGAAGAAGTAGGAAAGTAGAAAAAGAAAGGGCACAGTATCTCCATACGCTTATCTGAAATTCTCACTATTAATTTACATAAGTATTTCTATCCCTTTATTTTATTTATCTTTTAAATATCTAATCCAATTACATTTGACTCTACCTGACTGGGATTTACAAAATGACCATAGCTTGCTTCATACCAACAATCTCTGTGGGATCGACCCTTACTCACGTAAGGTTTATTACTTGGACGACCCAGTACACTTGCTGGTTAGTTGAACGGAGTTGTGTCCACACATAGTAAAGAGCTATTATCTCGAATTAAATTTCATACAAGTACAAAGAGTACGAATCAAAATTTCGTCCACCAAGTTTTTGGCGCCGTTGCCGGGGATTGTTCGAGTTTGGACAACTGACGGTTCATCTTGTTGCTCAGATTAGGTTATTTTTTTTTCAAAATTTTTCAAAAAAATTTTTTTCAAAATTTTCTTTTCTTTTTTGTTTTTCCAAAAATATTTTCGAAAAAAAATTTTAAAAAATTAATAAAAATCCAAAAAAATTCATAAAATCATAAAAACCAAAAATATTTTGTGTTTCTTGTTTGATTCTTGAGTCAATTTATAAGTTTGGTGTCAATTGCATTCCTTAAAATTTTTTCTTGCATATTTTCAAAAATTTCATGCATTCATAGTGTTTTTCATGATCTTCAAGTTGTTCTTGGTAAGTCTTCTTGTTTGATCTTGACGTTTTCTTGTTTTGTGTTGTTTGTTGTTTTTCATATGCATTTTTTGTTTGTTAGAATCCATGCATTAAAGATTTCTAAGTTTGGTGTCTTGTATGTTTTCTTTGCATAAAAAATTTTTTAAAATTATGTTCTTGATGTTCATCATGATCTTCAAAGTGTTCTTGGTGTTCATCTTGACATTCATAGTGTTCTTGCATGCATCATGTGTTTGATCCAAAATTTTCATATTTTGGGTCATTTTTATGTTTTTCTCTCTCATCTTTAAAAATTCAAAAATCAAAAAAATATCTTTTCCTTTTTTCTCTCCTAATTTTCGAAAATTTGAGTTAACTTAGTTAAAATCTTTTTAAATTAGTTGTTTCTTACAAGTCAAGTCAAATTTTCAATTTTTAAAATCATATCTTTTTTATTTTTTTATTATTTTCAAAAATTTCTAAAAATCTTTTTCAAAATATTTTCAAAATATTTTTCTTATCTTTATATCAAATTTTCGAAATTACACTAACAATTAATGTGATTGATTCAAAAATTTGAAGTTTGTTACTTTCTTGTTAAGAAAGGTTCAATCTTTAAATTCTAGAATCTTATCTTGTAGTTTCTTGTTAGTAAAGTAATTAATTTTAATTTTAAAAATTAAATCTTTTTCAAACATATCTTATTATATCTTTTATATCTTATCTTTTTATCATATCTTTTTCAAAATTTTATCTTTTTCAAAAATTTAATTTCAAAATATCTTATCTAACTTCTTATCTTCTTATCTTTCCAATTTGACTTTAACATCTTTTTCAACTAACTATTTGACTTTGTGTTTGTTTCTTATCTTTTTCAAAACTACCTAACTACTTTTCCTTCTCTAATTTTTGAAAATATCTCATCTCTTTTTCAAAAATTCTTTTTAATTAATTGTTTTAAATCTTAATTTTAATTATATCTTATCTTTAATTTTCGAAAATCACTAACCACTTTTTCAAAATTATTTTCGAAATTCTCTATCTCTCCTTCTTCTATTTACTTATTTATTTACTAACACTTCTCTTCACTTCTCTACATCTCAAATCACTACCTCTATCCTTACCCATTCTTCTTCACTCTTCTTCCCTTCCCTCTTCTACTAACAACAAGGATCTTCTTTACTGTGACATAGAGGATTCCTCTTTCTTTTCTTGTTCTCTTCTTCCCTATATGAGCAGGAACAAGTAAAAAGACACTCTTGTTGAAGCTGATCCAGAACCTGAAAGGACTCTGAAGAGGAAACTAAGAGAAGCTAAATTACAACAATCCAGAAACAACCTTTCAGAAATTTTCGAACAAGAGAATGAGATGGCAGCCGAACCCAACAACAACAATGCAAGGAGAATGCTTGGTGACTTCACAAAACCAACGTCCAAATTTGATGGAAGAAGCATCTCCATTCTTGCCATTGGAGCCAACAATTTTGAGCTTAAACCTCAACTAGTTGCTTTAATGCAACAGAACTGTAAGTTTTATGGACTTCCAACTGAAAATCCTTACCAGTTTTTAACTGAATTCTTGCAAATTTGTGAGACTGTTAAGACAAATAGAGTAGATCCTAAAGTCTACAGGCTCATGCTTTTCCCTTTTGCTGTAAGAGACAGAGCTAGAACATGGTTGGACTCACAACCTAAAGATAGCCTGGACTCCTGGGATAAGCTGGTCACGGCCTTCTTGGATAAATTCTTTCCTCCTCAAAAGCTGAGTAAGCTTAGAGTGGATGTTCAAACCTTCAAACAAAAGGATGGTGAATCCCTCTATGAAGCTTGGGAAAGATACAAGCAGCTGACCAAAAGGTGTCCATCTGACATGTTTTCAGAATGGACTATATTAGATATATTCTATTATGGTCTATCTGAGTTTTCGAAAATGTCACTGGACCATTCTGCAGGTGGATCCATTCACCTAAAGAAAACGCCTGCAGAAGCTCAAGAACTTATTGACATGGTTGCAAATAACCAATTCATGTACACTTCTGAGAGGAATTCCGTGAATAATGGGACGCCTCAGAGGAAGGGAGTTCTTGAAATTGATGCTCTGAATGCCATATTGGCTCAGAACAAAGTGTTGACTCAGCAAGTCAACATGATCTCTCAAAGTCTGAATGGATGGCAAAATGCATGCAACAGTACTAAAAAGGCAGCTTCTGAAGAAGCTTATGATCCTGAGAACCCTGCAATGGCAGAGGTTAATTACGTGGGTGAACCTTATAGAAACACCTATAATTCATCATGGAGAAGTCACCCAAATTTCTCATGAAAGGATCAACAAAAGCCTCAACAAGGCTTTAACAATGGTAGACGCAATAGGCTGAGCAATAGCAAGCCTTTTCCATCATCTTCTCAGCAACAGACAGAGAATTCAGAGCAAAACACTTCTAATTTAGCTAATCTAGTCTCTGATCTGTCTAAGGCCACTTTAAGTTTCATGAGTGAAACACGGTCCTCCATTAGGAATTTTGAGGCACAAGTGGGCCAGCTGAGCAAGAAAGTTATTGAAACTCCTCCCAGTATTCTCCCAAATAATACAGAAGAGAATCCAAAAGGAGAGTGCATGGCCATTGATGTAATCAATATGGCCGAATGCACAAGGGAGGAGAAGGACGAAAATCCCAAAGAGGAAGACCTCATGGGACGTCCCTCAAGCAAGAAGGAGTTTCCTATTAAGGATCCAAAGGAATCTGAGGCTCATATAGAGACCATAGAGATTCCATTAAATCTCCTTCTGCCATTCATGAGCTCTGAAAACTATTCTTCCTCTGAAGAGGATGAAGATGTAACTGGAGAGCAAGTTGCTCCATATTTAGGAGCTATCATGAAGCTGAATGCCAAGTTATTTGGTAATAAGACCTGGGAAAGTGAACCTCCCTTGCTCATTAGTGAATTGGATACATGGATTCAGCAAACTTTACCTCAAAAGAGACAAGATCCTGGAAAATTCTTAATACCCTGTACCATAGGCACCATGACCTTTGAAAAAGCTCTGTGTGATATGGGGTCAGGGATAAATCTTATGCCACTCTCTGTAATGGAAAAGCTGGGGATCAATGAGGTACAACCTGCCATGTTCTCATTACAATTAGCAGACAAGTCATTAAGACAAGCTTATGGATTAGTAGAGGGCGTGTTAGTAAAGGTTGAAGGCCTTTACATCCCTACTGATTTCATAATCTTAGACACTAGGAAGAAAGAGGATGAGTGCATCATCCTTGGAAGACCTTTCCTAGCCACAGCAGGAGCTGTGATAGATGTTAACAGAGGAGAATTAGTCCTTCAATTGAATGGGGATTACCTTGTATTTAAGGCACACGGCCATCCCTCTGTAACAAAGGAGGGTAAGCATGAAGAGCTTCTCTCAGTACAGAGTCAAACAGAGCCCCCACAGTCAAACTCTAAGTTTGGTGTTGGGAGGCCACAACTAAACTCTAAGTTTGGTGTTAGGACCCCATATCCAAACTCTAAGTTTGGTGTTGGGAGTCCCCAACATTGACCTGATCATCTGTGTGGCTCCATGAGAGCCCACTGTCAAGCTATTGACATTAAAGAAGCGCTTGTTAGGAGGCAACCCAATTTTTATCTAATTTTATTTTTTATTTCTTTATTGTTCTTTTATGTTTTATTAGGTACATGATCATGAGGAGTCACGAAAAAAATATTAAAAATAAAAATAAAATCAAAAACAGCAGAAGAAAAATCACACCCTGGAGGAAGGACTTACTGGCGTTCAACGCCAGTAAGGAGCATCTGGCTGGCATTCAACGCTAGAACAGAGCATGAATCTGGCGCTGAACGCCACAAACAAGCAACATCCTGGCGTTTGAACGCCAGGAATGTGCCCTGAGGAAAGCTGGCGTTGAACGCCAGTAACAAGCAGCTGGCTGGCGTTCAACGCCAGAAACATGCTGCACATGGGCGTTGAACGCCCAGAACATGCATCACGTTGGCGTTTAAACGCCAGAATTGCATGCTAAGGAATTTTACATGCCTAATTGGTGCAGGGATGTAAATCCTTGACACCTCAGGATATGTGGACTCCACAGGATCATCTCAGGATCTGTGGACCCCACAGGATCCCCACCTACCATATTCTCCCCTCTTCTCAACATTCATCCTCTCTTTTCAATCACCTCAATCTCTCTTCCCCATCACCTCTTCACCACTCACATCCATCCATCCTCCCCACCCAAACCCACCCTACATGGCTGAAACACAACCATCTCTCCCTCTCCTCCATATCTTCTTCTTCTTCTTCTATTCTTTCTTCATTTGCTCGAGGGCGAGCAACATTCTAAGTTTGGTGTGGTAAAAGCATAGCTTTTTTGCTTTTCCATAACCATTGATGGCACCTAAGGCCAGAGAAACCTCAAAAAAAAAAGAGAAGAGAAAAGGGAAAACAAAAGCTTCCACCTCCAAATCATGGGAGATGGAGAGATTCATCTCAAGGGTCCATAACTCAGTAGAAGAGCATTTGACTGCAAATCAAGAGATCCCTGAGATACCTCAGGGGATACATTTTCCTCCACAACTATTGGGAGCAACTAAGGGTGGAACATCAAGAGCACTCCATCATTCTCTATGAAATTAGAGAAGATCAAAAAGCAATGAGGGAGGAGCAACAAAGGCAAGGAAGGGACATAGAAGAGCTTAAGGACATCATTGCTCCTTCAAGAAGAAGACGCCACTAAGGTGGACTCATTCCTTGTTCTTAATTTTTTTCTGCTTTTCATTTTTTACGCCATATGTTTATCTATGTTTTGTGTCTCTACTTCATGATCATTAGTATGTAGTAACTATGTCTTAAAGCTATAAATAAATTCCATGAATCCTTCACCTGTCTTAAATGAAATATGTTTTAAATCAAAAGAACAAGAAGTACATGAATTTCGAATTTATCTTTGAATTTAGTTTAATTATATTGATGTGGTGACAATACTTTTTATTTTCTGAATGAATGCTTGAACAGTGCATATTTTTGATCTTGTTGTTTATGAATGTTAAAATTGTTGGCTCTTGAAAGAATGATGAACAAAGAGAAATGTTATTGATAATCTGAAAAATCATGAAATTGATTCTTGAAGCAAGAAAAAGCAGTGAAAAAGCAAAAGCTTGTGGAAAGAAAAGGAAATGGCGAAAAAAATTAGAAAGAAAAAGAAAAAAAGCAAGCAAAAAAAGCCAATAGCCCTTGAAACCAAAAGGCAAGGGTAAAAAGGATCCAAGGCTTTGAGCATCAATGGATAGGAGGGCCCAAGGAAATAAAATCCAGGCCTAAGCGGCTAATTCAAGCTGTCCCTAACCATGTGCTTGTGGCATGCAGGTCCAAGTGAAAAGCTTGAGACTGAGTGGTTAAAGTCGTGATCCAAAGCAAAAGAGTGTGCTTAAGAGCTCTGGACACCTCTAACTGGGGACTCTAGCAAAGCTAAGTCACAATCTGAAAAGGTTCACCCAGTCATGTGTCTGTGGCATTTATGTATCCGGTGGTAATACTGAAAAACAAAGTGCTTATGGCCACGGCCAAGACTCATAAAAGTAGCTGTGTTCAAGAATCAACATACTTAACTAGGAGAATCAATAACACTATCCGAAATTCTAAGTTCCTAGAGAAGCCAATCATTCTGAACTTCAAAGGAAAAAGTGAGATGCCAAAACTGTTCAGAAGCAAAAAGCTACAAGTCCCGCTCATCTAATTAGAATTAATATTCATTGATATTTTGGAATTTATAGTACTTTCTCTTCTTTTTATCCTATTTGATTTTCAGTTGCTTGGGGACAAGCAACAATTTAAGTTTGGTGTTGTGATGAGCGGATAATTTATACGCTTTTTGGCATTATTTTTAGGAAGTTTTTAGTAAATTCAAGCTACTTTTAGGAATGTTTTCATTAGTTTTTATGTTAAATTCACATTTTTGGACTCTACTATGAGTTTGTGTATTTTTCTGTGATTTCAGGTAATTTCTGGCTGAAATTGAGGGACTTGAGCAAAACTCTGATAAGAGGCTGACAAAGGACTGCTGATGTTGTTGGAATCTGACCTCCCTACACTCGAAATAGATTTTCTGGAGCTGTAGAACTCCAAATGGCGCGCTCTCAACGGCATTGGAAAGTAGACATCCAGAGCTTTCCATCAATATATAATAGTCCATACTTTATTCGGGATTTGACGATGTAAACTGGCGCTCAACGCTAGTTTCATGCTGCTGTCTGGAGTAAAACGCCAGAAACACGTCACGACCCGGAGTTGAACGCCCAAAACACGTTGCAACTTGGCGTTCAACTCCAAAAGAAGCCTCAGCTCGTGGATAGATCAAGCTCAGCCCAAACACACACCAAGTGGGCCCCGGAAGTGGATTTATGCATCAATTACTTACTCATGTAAACCCTAGTAGCTAGTCTATTATAAATAGGATAATTTACTATTTTATTAGACATCTTTGGTCTCAGTTTTGTTTTATTCTTCATCTTAAGAGACTATTGATCACGTTTTGGGGGGCGGTATAAGCTAGAATTGATGGCGGCATTCATGGGAATCCGGAAAGTCTAACCTTGTCTGTGGTATTCCGAGTAGGATTCCGGGATCGAATGACTGTGACGAGCTTTAAACTCCTGAAGGCTGGGGGTTAGTGACAGACACAAAAGAATCAAGGAATTCTATTCCAACCTGATTGAGAACCGACAGATGATTAGCCGTGCTGTGACAGAGCATTTGGACCATTTTCACTGAGAGGATGGGATGTATCCATTGACAACGGTGATGCCCTACATACAGCTTTCCATGGAAAGGAGTAAGAAGGATTGAAGGAAGAAGTAGGAAAGTAGAAAAAGAAAGGGCACAGTATCTCCATACGCTTATCTGAAATTCCCACTATTAATTTACATAAGTATTTCTATCCCTTTATTTTATTTATCTTTTAAATATCTAATCCAATTACATTTGACTTTACCTGACTGGGATTTACAAGATGACCATAGCTTGCTGTTCATACCCTGGGTCAAGATGTCCGACCTGGGATGTTTAGCAACAAGCCAACCGACCTCTTCAGGTCAGGCTATCATCCGACCTCTTCTCAAAGAGCTCGGCTAAGTGCCCGACCTCTTCTCAAAGAGCTCGGCTAAAATGCCCGACCTCTTCTCAAAGAGCTCGGCTAAAATGCCCGACCTCTTCTCAAAGAGCTCGGCCAACTCGCCAAAGGAGCCCAAAGCAGGCCCAAAACGAAGGAACATAGCCCAATCTAAATGCGGCTAAAGCCCAGAAAGATAAAGGCGGTTCCCTTGAAGATAAGATGACCTCACTTAAAGATAAGATAAGATAACTAACTTATCCTATCCACAGGAGGCCACATCTCACCATTATAAATACACTGGAGCACCCAGGTATAACTCATACTCTGATTCTACATAAAACCTGTTTAATACCCATGCTAACTTAAGCATCGGAGTCTCTTGCAGGTACCCCCCACCCTCCGGTGACGAAGGATCAGCAGTACAGCCAGTCCAACAAGTCGGACACGATAGCTCCGGCCGTCTCCCACCAGCCGGACACGTTAGCACCAACCAGTACAGAAGATCTCGTCCGAGATCGACCCCCAGTTTCAGGTAACCCTCGGAACATTGGCGCCGTTGCCGGGGAACCTGGAAGTCATCCCATCACCATGGCGGACAACCATGACAACGACCATGATTCAGATCTAGAGGATAGAACACCGCACAAAGACGCGGATACTACACCAAAAGATACTCTTCAACCCACCAAAGGCGAGAATTCGCCAAAAGAGGAGGCTATGGAGGCACTTCAAAGATCGCTTAAAGCAACTCGAAAAAAAGGTGGAACATCAACAAGAAGTTGAGAGAGACCTACGAAGGGAAGTTAGGTGATGCCACGAGTTAAAGGACAAGCTCCTAAAACTCGAAGCAGATCTCAAGGCCAAAACAACTCGATCCGGTCACGAAGACAGCCCCTACAAAGATCAAGACCCATTCACCAAAGATATCATGAAAGCTAAAATCCAAAAGGACTTCAAGGCTCCCGACATGATCCCGTACGGCGGCACATTGGATCCAAGCCATCATCTCAGTACCACGGGACAAGGATAAAGAGTCCAAGAAAAGAGAAGATCAATCGGAGAAGATCCCACCACCTCGCCCAATCAAAAGCAAAAAGGAGAAAGAGGTCGGGCGAGTTGAAGGTCCACCTCACACCAAAGAGGTCGGACGAGTTGAAGGTCCACCTCACACCGAAGATGTCGGGCGAATTGAAGGTCCACCTCACACCAAAGAGGTCGGACAAGTTGAAGGTCCACCTCACCACCAAGAGGTCGGACGAGTTGAAGGTCCACCTCATACCAAAGAGGTCGAACGAGTTAAACATCTACCTCACACCAAAGAGGTCGAACGAGTTGAACGTCCACCTCACACCAAGGAGGTCGGACGAGTTGAAAAGGACAACGGAGTACAAACAAGCCTTCCGAGATTTCAAAATTCTTGGGGCAACCACCCATCCTTTCCAGACCACGGGAAAGTGAAGAACTCATTATACCTCGCAGTGGGAAGTCAGGCAATAGCCTCAGCACTAGTCAGAGAAGACGAAAGTGGGAAACAACCCGTCTACTTCATCAGCAAAGCTTTACAAGGGACCGAACTAACCTATCAACAGATAGAAAAAGTTCGCCTACACCCTCATACTCACCTCTCGACGACTCCACCCATACTTTCAAGCTCACACTATCAGAGTTCCAACCAACTAGCCAACCAAGGGGCAATAACAGAAGCCTCATCCGAGCTACATTACAAGACCACAACAAATCGGTCTCGAAGGCGGTATAAGGGATGTACTCAGGGTCAGCCACAGTACACGCATTTAAACTATGAAATCCAGCTAATCAGACACGCTGTCCGGATCTTAGTAGACATCTCAAAGACATAGGTCGACTATGGAATTACTACCAAACAACTCGGGCAAATAAGGAAACAACTCGGACAATAACAGTAAAACATAAAGTGACAGACGCGGCAGTAAAAGGGAAACCCCAGGACTCACACAAAAGTCCAAGGGCACCCTTTGGAGGCAACAACAGAGCAAAAACCCAAATACAAAAGTCAAAGCTTTACATCAAAAAGCATGCCAACTTCCACATTGCCCCACCAGAGGAGCTCATCAGTGTAACATCACCTTGGCCGTTCACAAAGAGGGGACTCGACCTCCTCGGACTATTTTTCCAAGGATCGGGACAAGTCAAGTTCCTCATTGTAGGGGTGGATTACTTCACAAAATGGATTGAGGCAGAGCCCCTAGCTAATGCCACTGCCCAAAGAAGTCAGAAATTCTTGTACAAGAACATTATTACAGGGTTTGGGGTTTCTTACTCCATCACCACAAACAATGACACTCAATTCACGGACACAGGTTTCAAGAAAAGAATGGCTAACTTGAAAATAAAGCACCAATTCACATCCGAAGAGCTCCCACAAGTCCTATGGGCATATCGGACAACTCCACACTTCACCACGGGGAATCACCCTTCCGATTGATTTACGAAATGGAGGCAATGATCCCAGTAGAGATCGAAGAAGGATCCCCCAAGAATGATCTTCTACAATGAAGAGGTCAACTCCCAAATCCAAAGGAAAGAACTCAACCTACTTCCAAGAGTCCGAGAGAGAGCTCCGATCAAGGAAGAGGCGTTAAAACGTCGAATGGCCTCAAAGATACAATCAGAAGGTAGTACAGCGAAGCTTTGCCAACAACAACCTTATCCTAATCCGAAATGATATCGGAACAACTCGACCTGGAGAAGGAAAGCTAGCACCCAACTGGAAAGGACCAAGTTGTTTAGAAGAACTGGGGAAAGGTTGCTACAGACTGCCCGAACTTGAAGGGCAAGAGCTACCAAGGTCATGGCATGCCTGCAATCTAAAAAGGGCGCCAGGCCGAGATCCAAAAAGATTGCCCGACCTAGAAAGGTAAGTACTAACATGTACACACTCTTATCTTTATATTATTGTTTAAAAGATTGCAGATTCCCTAAAAAGTTTCCTACCAAGACGCCCGACTACGGCAGGTCGGCAAGGTGAAACACCAAAATCATCGCCCGATCACGACAAAATCGGCAAAGATGAACACAGAATAATGTAAGAAGTTATAAAAGTAATCCCTGAAAGAGATCTGACAAAGGTCCAAGAAAGAGGATTACAAAAATAACTTGGAGAAGGGACTGACGTAAAGAAGTCGTCCCATAAACAAAAAGTTATAAAAAGTAATCCCTGAAAGAGACCTGACAGAGGTCCAATAAAGAGGATTACTAGAAATAACTTAGAAGCGACCGACATGAAGAAGTCGGCCCAAAGCTACAGCTTAGAACAAACAAGAAAAAGTCGGACCAACAAAAGCTACAGCTTGGACCGACAAGAAGAAGTCGGACCAACGAAAACCACAGCTTGGACCGACAAGAAGTCGGACCAACGAAAGCTACAGCTCGTCGACACGAGAAATTGGACCAACGAAAAGCGTGCGCTAAAAGGGACATAGCTTTGCCCAAAAAGCCACGGCTCCATGACAAGGCTATCAAAATTGTTCAGACCAACTAAAAAGGTTCTACCAAAGAACACTAAAAAGTCATCGGACAAGTTAGCCCCAAGGACCACCTCAACCAAGCAGAAAGTGGACAAAACCAGCAATGATCAAAAGAGGTCGGACAACAAAATACCGACACTCTACAAAGATCCACAAAGGGGACAAAGACATCTCGCAACGGGCCAGAGGAATGCCAGGAATGCTTTGCTAAAAGGTACGAAGTCTTGAAAAAAGACACTACTTAAAAGGCAAAAGCACAAATCAAAACGGCGCTAAAAAGTCATCCAAACAGACTATAAAAGGTTTCCCATCAGGAACTATACCTAAAAAGTTGTTGGATTATGACTAAAAAGCCCGAACAGTGAAGACAAAAAAGTCGGAAGAAGGCTGAAAAGACCTCTCAACAAAACTTAAAAAAAAAAAAGGCAATGCCAAACTCGCACAAGATAAAACTACTCAAGATCGACCAAAGTCAGGATGCTTGAGTACGACTTCCCCCAAAGAGAGCACGATCTCACGGAAAGATCGAACTCAAGCAGGGGCAAAGTCGTACAGGTCGACGTCAGCTAAGAAGAGGCGCAAGTACAATCTCAAAAAAGAACAAGCCAAAAGGTTAAAGAAAAAACCTTAAGGCTCAAAAGTGCTTAGCTAAAAAGGGATACAACTCCACTCAAAGAAGGCACAATCTCAAACAGGGCTACGTACGTCATCCGAGACTAAAAAGGTTCTATACAAAAGAACACTAAAAAGTCATCAGACAAGTCACTAAGAGTCCGGATATCAAGCCGCAAGGATAACTTCACCAAAGCAGAGGGTTGTCAACACAAAAGCAAGGCGTGATCCAGAAGGCAAGGGTAGAAAACCCACGCTACTACTCAAAAGAGGACGGACTGTGAAGTACCAAACCTCTAGAAAATCTGCAAAAGATTTCAAAGCAATGAAGAATCAAAACCAGACAGATGCTTGAGCACGACTTCCAAAGAGATCGAAGCTCTGAAAAACACGATCTCACGAAAAGATCGAACTCAAGCAGGGGCACTGTTCATACCCTGGGTCAAGATGTCCGACCTGGGATGTTTAGCAACAAGCCAACCGACCTCTTCAGGTCAGGCTATCATCCGACCTCTTCTCAAAGAGCTCGGCTAAGTGCCCGACCTCTTCTCAAAGAGCTCGGCTAAGTGCCCGACCTCTTCTCAAAGAGCTCGGCTAAAATGCCCGACCTCTTCTCAAAGAGCTCGGCTAAAATGCCCGACCTCTTCTCAAAGAGCTCGGCTAAAATGCCCGACCTCTTCTCAAAGAGCTCGGCCAACTCGCCAAAGGAGCCCAAAGCAGGCCCAAAACGAAGGAACATAGCCCAATCTAAAGTCGGCTAAAGCCCAGAAAGATAAAGGCGGTTCCCTTGAAGATAAGATGACCTCACTTAAAGATAAGATAAGATAACTAACTTATCCTATCCACAGGAGGCCACATCTCACCATTATAAATACACTGGAGCACCCAGGTATAACTCATACTCTGATTCTACATAAAACCTGTTTAATACCCATGCTAACTTAAGCATCGGAGTCTCTTGCAGGTACCCCCCACCCTCCGGTGACGAAGGATCAGCAGTACAGCCAGTCCAACAAGTCGGACACGATAGCTCCGGCCGTCTCCCACCAGCCGGACACGTTAGCACCAACCAGTACAGAAGATCTCGTCCGAGATCGACCCCCAGTTTCAGGTAACCCTCGGAACACTTGCTTCATACCAACAATCTCTGTGGGATCGACCCTTACTCACATAAGGTTTATTACTTGGACGACCCAGTACACTTGCTGGTTAGTTGAACGGAGTTGTGTCTACACATAGTAAAGAGCTATTATCTCGAATTAAATTTCATACAAATACAAAGAGTACAAATCACAATTTCGTCCACCATCTATGTATTTAATGCTATGTAAATATATATATATATATATATATATATATATATATATTTGTGATTAAATAGTTTAAAGTATAGACTCATCGTTTTCTGAAATAAAACTTCGGTTGGTATTCGCGAAGGCTCAATATTAAATAAATATATATGAAACTAAAGGAATAGAGGTAAGTAGCGCTCGAACTTTTAGTACATTCATGAGGTGCTAAAAGTTATGGTGTTACATTATGGTATCAGAGCAGTCTTTCTTGTTAGAGCCTTGGAAATGGATTGACTATGCTTCACTGCACTCTAAGTTTCTCTCACGCGATAAGACTTTTCTTAATGACAAAAGTTTAGATTTTATATGCGTTACTGTCTGTTGATTAATGATGTTATCTTACCATTGTATTCCTCATGGTATTAAGTCTGGCCAACTTAATACTAATGACTTATGTATATGGGAACACTAATGGGTTGTCATCAACAAAATAGAAGTAATAGCTAACGCAAATCGTGGGTTTTGGAAACATTAGAAGTTACGTCTCGGGATTGCTCAGTTATGTATCTTGTTTCTCCATGATTTGTCTTAAGGTTTTGTCTGAGGTTTCTTTCTTGAAAAAGTGAACTAATTATTCTCCAATCCTATTCCTTGTTCATATGCGTTAAAGTTTAGACTATTATATATCAAAATTTTTTAAGAAAAATAAAATATAGACTATTATATATTGTTGGAAAGTTCTAAAAGTTGGCTTTTCCAACGCTGTTAGAACTGCATCAATTGGACCTCTGTAGCTCAAGTTATGCTCGTTGGAGTGCAAAGAGGTCAGGGTTGACAACATCCACTTTCTTCCTCTTTTTTGCACAAAACTCTGCCAAATTGGCCCGAGTTTTACCTAAAATAATAAAAATACCAAAACAACTCAAAGTAGCATCTAAAGAGGATTTTAACACTAAAATATAATTACACTTACTAAATTCTAACTAAATTCAACTAGAAAATAAGCAGAAAATAGGTATAAGATGCACACGCATCATGCTCCGTGATGAGCGGATAATTTGTACACTTTTTGGCATTGTTTTTAGTATGTTTTTAGTATGATCTAGTTAGTTTTTAGTATATTTTTATTAGTTTTTAGTTAAAATTCACTTTTCTGGACTTTACTATGAGTTTGTGTGTTTTTCTGTGATTTCAGGTATTTTCTGGCTGAAATTGAAGGTTCTGAGCAAAAATCTGATTCAGAGACTGAAAAGGACTGCAGATGCTGTTGGATTCTGACCTCCCTGCACTCGAAGTGGATTTTCTGGAGCTACAGAAGCCCAATTGGCGCGCTCTCAACGGCGTTGGAAAGTAGACATCCTGGGCTTTCCAGAAATATGTGATAGTCCATACTTTGCCCAAGATTTGATGGCCCAAACCGGCGTTCAAAGTCACCTCAAGAAATTCCAGCGTTAAACGCCGGAACTGGCACCTGAATGGGAGTTAAACGCCCAAACTGGCATAAAAGCTGGCGTTTAACTCCAAGACAAGTCTCTACACGAAAATGCTTCATTGCTCAGCCCAAGCACACACCAAGTGGGCCCAGAAGTGGATTTTTATGTCATTTACTCATCTTTGTACACCTTAGGCTACTAGTTTTCTATAAGTAGGACCTTTTACTATTGTATTTGCACAAATCGGGGTAGCTATCTTTGAGTTTTATGCTATCTTAGATCATTTGGGAGGCTGGCCATTCGGCCATGCCTAGACCTTGTTCTTATGTATTTTCAACGGTGGAGTTTCTACACACCATAGATTAAGGTGTGGAGCTCTGCTGTACCTCGAGTATTAATGCAATTACTATTGTTCTTCTATTCAATTCCGCTTGTTCTTTGTCCAAGATATCACTTGTTCTTCAACTTGATGAAGGTGATGATTGACACTCATCATCATTCTCACTCATGAACAAGGTGACTGACAACCATTCTTGTTCTACAAGCATTCGAGGCTTAGTGAATATCTCTTGGATTTCTGATTGCATGATGCATGGTTGATCGCCTGACAACCGAGTGCTCGCCTGACAAACGAGCCAGCCATTCCGTGAGATCAGAGTCTTCGTGGTATAGGCAAGAACTGATGGCGGCATTCAAGAGAATCCGGAAGGTCTAACCTTGTCTGTGGTATTCTGAGTAGGATTCAATGATTGAATGACTGTGACGTGCTTCAAACTCCGAAAGGCGGGGCGTTAGTGACAGACGCAAAAGAATCACTGGATTCTATTCCGGCCGGACCGAGAACCGACAGATGATTAGCCTATGCTGTGACAGAGCATCAGGGACGTATTTTCACTGAGAGGATGGGAGGTAGCCACTGACAACGGTGAAACCCTACATGAGCTTGCCATGGAAAGGAGTAAGAAGGATTGGATGAAGACAGTAGGAAAGCAGAGAGACGGAAGGGAAGGCATCTTCATACGCTTATCTGAAGCTCTCACCAATGATATACATAAGTATCTCTATCTTTATCTTTATGCTTTATTCGTTTATCACTATACCCAATTGAGTCTGCCTGACTGAGATTTACAAGGTGACCATAGCTTGCTTCATACCACCAATCTCCGTGGGATCGACCCTTACTCGCGTAAGGTTTATTACTTGGACGACCCAGTGCACTTGCTGGTTAGTTGTGCGAAGTTGTGTTTATGCCATGGTATTGAGCACCAAATCTTTGGAGCCATTACTAGGGATTGTTTATGTTTTGAAAAGTATTGATCACAATTTCGTGCACCAAGTTTTTGGCGCCGTTGCCGGGGATTGTTCTTGTGTATGGACAACTGACGGTTCATCTTGTTGCTTAGATTAGGCATTTATTTTTTCGAAATTCTTGAAGATGAATTCTAGAGTTTCATGATGATTTGCTGAAATCTGGCTGGCTGTAAAGCCATGTCTAATTTCATTGGACCGAGGTTTCAACTTATCATCACAAGAGCTTGTTGATCTTACTTTTGGGGCAGTGATCTGCTAAGGCTTGGCTGGCCTTTGGCCATGTCTAGTGTTTTGGACCGAAGCTTTCTTTGAAAGCTTGGCTGGCTGTGAAGCCATGTCTAATTCCTGGACCGGAGTCTTAGACTAGCATTGCACTGATTCCTGGAATTCTCATCAAGAATTTTGATATCTTTTTCCACTTAATTTTCGAAAATCACAAAAAAATTCACAAAAACCATAAAAACCAAAAATATTTGATGTTTCTTGCTTGAGTCTAGTGTCTCATCTTAAGTTTGGTGTCAATTACATTCATTCATGTGTCTTAAGGATCTTCGAGTAATTCTTGATGATTTCTTACTCTGATCTTTGAATTCTTTTGACTTGAGTGTTTATGTGTCTCATATAGTGTCAGTAGTATACAAACTGCTAAGTTTGGTGTCTTGCATGCATTGTTATTTGATTCTTGTTGCATTTTGATTATTAAAAATCCAAAAATATTTTTTATTTGTGTCTTTTCAAGTCAATAATACAGAGAATTGAAGATTCAGAACATACTGCAGAGGAATTATACAGAAAAAGCTGGGCATTCAAAAATGCCCAGTGAAGAAGGCAGACTGGCGTTTAAACGCCAGCCAGGGCACCTGGTTGGGCGTTTAACGCCCAAAAAGGGTGCATTTTGGGCGTTAAACACCAGAATGGATACCATTTTGGGCGTTTAACGCCAGGATGGTGCTAGGGGGAAGATTTTGTTTTTCAAATCAATTTTTTTTAGGTTTTCAAAGTTTTTCAAAATCAAATCTTTTTCAAATCAAATCTTTTCAATCAAATGTTTTCAAAATCAATTTCTTTCCTTTTTCAAAGATACTTACTAACAATTAATGATTTAATTGAACATCTCAAATTTGTTGCCTTTTCTGTTGAGAAAGGTTTAATGTTTGAATCATATCTTTTCTTGTTAGGCAAGTCATTATTTTTTAAAATCAAATCTTTTTAAAATTGTTTTCAAATCATATCTTCTCAATCACATCTTTTTAAAAGCATAACTTTCCAATCATATCTTCTTAACCACATCTTTTTCAAAATAATTTTTCAATCAAACCTTTTTAACTTCTAATTTCAAAATCTTTTTTTCAAAAATCACTTAATTTCTTTCTCACTTTTATTTTCGAAAATCAATTAAGTGTTTTTCAAAATGTTTTCAAAATCTTTTTTTTTTTAATTTGATTTTCGAAAATTACCTTCATCTCTTCCCACATCCTTCTATTTATGGAGTACCACTCCTTCTCAATGCACAATTCGAACCTTATCTAATTAAAGTTCGAATTCTTTTTCTCCTTCTTCTTTCTATTTCTCTTTTCCTCTGACACCTCAAGGAATCTCTATACTGTGACATAGAAAATTCCACATTTTCTTGTTCTCTTCTCTTTCATATGAGCAGGAGCAGAGACAAAGGCATTCTTGTTGAAGCTGACCCTGAACCCGAAAGGACCTTGAAGAGAAAGCTAAGAGAAGCCAAAGCACAACTCTCTTTAGAGGACCTGACCGAATTCTTCAAAGAAGAAGAAGACATGGCAGCCGAAAACAACAATAATGCAAACAATGCAAGGAAGGTGCTGGGTGACTTTACTGCACCTACTCCCGACTTCTATGGGAGAAGCATCTCTATCCCTGCCATTGGGGCAAACAACTTTGAGCTTAAACCTCAATTAGTTTCTCTAATGCAACAGAATTGCAAGTTCCATGGACTTCCAATGGAAGATCCTCATCAGTTCTTAGCTGAATTCTAGCAAATCTGTGACACAGTCAAGACTAATGGGGTAGACCCTGAGGTCTATAGACTGATGCTATTCCCTTTTGCTGTAAGAGACAGAGCTAGAATATGGTTGGACTCTCAACCTAAAGAAAGCCTGGACTCTTGGGAAAAGCTAGTCAATGCCTTCTTGGCAAAGTTCTTTCCACCACAAAGATGGAGTAAGCTTATAGTGGAAGTCCAAACCTTCAGACAGAAGGATGGAGAATCCCTCTATGAAGCTTGGGAAAGATACAAACAATTGATCAGAAAATGTCCTTCTGACATGCTTTCTGAATGGAGCATCATAGGTATTTTCTATGATAGTCTCTCTGAACTATCTAAGATGTCCTTGGATAGCTCTGCTGGAGGATCTCTTCATCTGAAGAAGACGCCTACAGAAGCTCAAGAGCTCATTGAAATGGTTGCAAATAACCAATTCATGTACACTTCTGAAAGGAATCCTGTGAACAATGGGACAAGTCAGAAGAAAGGAGTTCTTGAGATTGATACTCTGAACGCCATTTTGGCTCAGAATAAAATATTGACTCAACAAGTCAATTTGATTTCTCAAAGTCTGTCTGGAATGCAACATGCACCTGGCAGTACTAAGGATGCTTCATCTGAGGAAGAAGCTTACGATCCTGAGAACCCTTCAATGGAAGAGGTGAATTACCTAGGAGAACCCTATGGTAACACCTATAATTCTTCATGGAGAAATCACCCAAATCTCTCATGGAAGAATCAAGAGAGACCTCAACAAGGTTTCAACAACAACAATGGTGGAAGAAACAGGTTTAGCAATGGCAAGCCTTTTCCATCATCTTCTCAGCAACAGACAGAGAATTCTAAGCAGAACCCCTCTGACTTAGCAACCATGGTCTCTGATCTAATCAAAACCACTCAAAGTTTCATGACTGAAACAAGGTCTTCCATTAGGAATTTGGAAGGACAAGTGGGACAGCTGAGCAAGAAAGTTACTGAACTCCCTCCAAGTACTCTTCCAAGCAACACAGAAGAAAATCCAAAAGGAGAGTGCAAAGCCATCAATATGGCCGAATTTGGAGAGGAAGGGGAGGAAGTGAACGCCACTGAGGAAGACCTCAATGGGCGTGCACTAGCCTCCAATGAGTTCCCCAATGAGGAACCATGGGAATCTGGGACTCAAAATGAGACCATAGAGATTCCATTGGACTTACTTTTGCCTTTCATGAGCTCTGATGAGTATTCTTCCTCTGAAGAGGATGAGTATGTCACTTAAGAGCAAGTTGCTAAATACCTTGGAGCAATCATGAAGCTAAATGACAAGTTATTTGGAAATGAGACTTGGGAGGATGAACCTCCTTTGCGCACCAAAGAACTGGATGACTTGTCTAGGCAGAAATTACCTCAAAAGAGACAAGACCCTGGGAAGTTTTCCATACCTTGAACCATAGGCACCATGACCTTCAAGAAGGCTCTGTGTGACTTAGGGTCAAGTGTAAACCTCATGCCTCTCTCAGTAATGGAGAAGCTAAGGCTCTTTGAGGTACAAGCTGCAAAAATCTCACTAGAGATGGCAGACAACTCAAGAAAACAAGCTTATGGACTTGTAGAGAATGTTTTGGTTAAGATTGAAGACCATTACATCCCTACTGATTTCATAGTCCTAGAGACTAGGAAATGCATTGATGAAACCATCATCCTTGGCAGACCTTTCCTAGCCACAGCAAAGGCTGTGATTGATGTTGATAGAGGTGAACTGATCATTCAAGTGAATGGAGAATCCTTTGTGTTTAAGGCTCAAGGATATCCCTCTATCACCATGGAGAGGAAGCATGAAGAGCTTCTCTCAATTCAGAGACAAACAGAGCCCCCACAGTCAAACTCTAAGTTTGGTGTTGGGAGGCCACAACCAAACTCTAAGTTTGGTGTTGAACCCCCACATTCAAACTCTAAGTTTGGTGTTGGGAGGTTCCAACATTGCTCTGAGTATCTGTGAGGCTCCATGAGAGTCCTCTGTCAAGCTACTGACATTAAAGAAGCGCTTGTTGGGAGGCAACCCTATATTATATTTTACATATTTTCCTTTGTTATTTTATTTTATTTTGTAGGTTGATGATCATAAGAAGTCACAAAATTAATTGAAAAAGCAAAAACAGAATGAAAAACAGGAAGAAAAACAGCACACCCTGGAGGAAGAAGCTGCTGGCGTTCAAACGCCAGTGAACCTAGCAGATGGGCGTTTAACGCCCAGTCTGGCACCATTCTGGGCGTTTAACACCAGAAAGGGGCACCAGACTGGCGTTAAACGCCAGAAAAGGGCAAGAACCTGGCGTTAAACACCAGGAATGGGCACCAGCCCGGCGTTTAACGCCAGTAATGGCTCAAAACGTGAATTTTGATGCCATTTGGTGCAGGGATGACTTTTCCTTGACACCACAGGATCTGTGGACCCCACAGGACCCCACCACCACTCTCTTTCTTCTTCCCCCATTCACCAATCACCTCAACACCTCTTCCCCAAAAACCCTTCACCTATCAAATCCCATCTTTCTCTTCACCACTCACATCCATCCTTCATAAAACCCCACCAACCTCACCCTTCAAATTCAAACCACTTTCCCTCCCAAACCCACCCATAATGGCCGAACCCCCTCTCCCCTCTCTCCTATAAATACCCTTCTTCACTCCTTCATTTTCACACAACCTAAACAACACTTCTCCCCCTCTTTGGCCGAATACACCACCATCTCCCTCTTCCTCATTTCTTCTTCTTCTACTCTCTTCTTTCTTCTTTTGCTCGAGGACGAGCAACCATTTTAAGTTTGGTGTGGTAAAAGCGTTGCTTTTTCGTTTTTCCATAACCATTTATGGCATCCAAGGCCGGAAAAACCTCTAGAAAGAGGAAAGGGAAAGCAAAAGCTTCCACCTCCGAGTCATGGGAGATGGATAGATTCATCTCAAGGGTGCATCAAGACCACTTCTATGAAGTTGTGGCCTTGAAGAAGGTGATCCCCGAGGTCCCCTTTTCACTCAAAAAGGGTGAATATCCGGAGATCCGCCATGAGATCCGAAGAAGAGGTTGGGAAGTGCTTACCAACCCCATTCAACAAGTCGGAATCTTGATGGTTCAAGAGTTCTATGCCAATGCATGGATCACCAAGAACCATGATCAAAGTGTGAACCCGGATCCAAAGAATTATCTTACTATGGTTCGGGGAAAATACTTGGATTTTAGTCCGGAAAGTGTGAGGGTGGCGTTCAACTTGCCTATGATGCAAGGGGATGAACATCCTTACACAAGAAGGGTCAACTTTGATCAAAGGTTGGACCAAGTCCTCACAATCATATGTGAAGAGGGCGCACAATGGAAGAGAGATTCAAGAGGCAAGCCGGTTCAATTGAGAAGGCATGACCTCAAACCCGTGGCTAGAGGATGGTTGGAGTTTATCCAACGCTCAATCATTCCCACTAGCAACCGGTCTGAAGTTACTCTAGACCGGGCCATCATGATCCATAGCATCATGATTAGAGAAGAAGTGGAAGTTCATGAGGTCATAGCCCAAGAACTCTACAAGGTGGCGGATAAGTCCTCTACCTTAGCAAGGTTAGCCTTTCCTCACCTCATTTGTCACCTCTGTTATTCAGTTGGAGTTGACATAGAGGGAGATATCACCATTGATGAGGATAAGCCCATCACCAAGAAAAGGATGGAGCACACAAGAGACCCCTCTCATCATGAGATCCCTGAGATGCCTCAAGGGATGCACTTTCCTCCACAAAACTATTGGGAGCAACTAAACACCTCCCTAGGAGAATTGAGTTCCAACATGGGACAACTAAGGGTGGAGGACCAAGAACACTCCATTCTCCTCCATGAAATAAGAGAAGATCAAAGAATCATGAGAGAGGAGCAACAAAGGCAAGGAAGAGACATTGAGGAGCTTAAGCACTCCATAGGACCTTCAAGAGGAAGGAAGAGCCGCCATCACTAAGGTGGACCCGTTCCTTGATTTCCTTGTTCTTTATTCTTCTGTTTTTTGAATTTTAGTGCTTATGTTTATCCATGTTTGTGTCTTATGATCATTAGTGTCTTAGTGTTTATGCCTTAAAGTTATGAATGTCCTATGAATCCATCACCTTTCTTAAATAAAAACGTGCTTAATTGAAAAGGAAAAGAATTGCATGAATTTTGAATTTTATAACAGTTTAATTATTTTGATGTGGTGGCAACACTTTTGTTCTCTGAATGTATGCTTGAACAGTGCATATGTCTTTTGAATTTGTGGTTCACGAATGTTGGCTCTTGAAAGAATGATGAGAAAGGAGACATGTTACTGAGGATCTGAAAAATCATAAAAATGATTCTTGAAGCAAGAAAAAGCAGTGAATACAAAAAAAAAAGAGAAAGCAAGCGAAAAAAAAAACCGAAAAAAAAAAGAGAAAAAGAAAGAAAAAGAATGAAATAAAGTTGTGATCCAAGGCAATAAGAGTGTGCTTAAGAACCCTGGACACCTCTAATTGGGGACTTTAGCAAAGCTGAGTCACAATCTGAAAAGGTTCACCCAATTATGTGTCTGTGGCATGTATGTATCCGGTGGTAATACTGGAAGACAGAGTGCTTTGGGCCACAGCCAAGACTCAATAAAGTAGCTGTGTTCAAGAATCATCATACTTAACTAGGAGAATCAATAACACTATCTGGATTCTGAGTTCCTAAAGAAGCCAATCATTCTGAGTTCCAAAGGATAAAGTGAGATGCCAAAACTATTCAGAGGCAAAAAGCTAAAAGCCCCGCTCATCTAATTAATACTGATCTTCATAGATGTTTTTGGAGTTCATTGCATATTCTCTTCTTTTTATCTTATTTGATTTTCAGTTGCTTGGGGACAAGCAACAATTTAAGTTTGGTGTTGTGATGAGCGGATAATTTGTACACTTTTTGGCATTGTTTTTAGTATGTTTTTAGTATGATCTAGTTAGTTTTTAGTATATTTTTATTAGTTTTTAGTTAAAATTCACTTTTCTGGACTTTACTATGAGTTTGTGTTTTTCTGTGATTTCAGGTATTTTCTGGCTGAAATTGAAGGTTCTGAGCAAAAATCTGATTCAGAGACTGAAAAGAACTGCAGATGCTGTTGGATTCTGACCTCCCTGCACTCGAAGTGGATTTTCTGGAGCTACAGAAGCCCAATTGGCGTGCTCTCAACGGCGTTGGAAAGTAGACATCCTGGGCTTTCCAGCAATATATGATAGTCCATACTTTGCCCAAGATTTGATGGCCCAAACCGGCGTTCAAAGTCACCTCAAGAAATTCCAGCGTTAAACGCCGGAACTGGCACCTGAATGGGAGTTAAACGCCCAAACTGGCATAAAAGCTGGCGTTTAACTCCAAGACAAGTCTCTACACGAAAATGCTTCATTGCTCAGCCCAAGCACACACCAAGTGGGCCCGGAAGTGGATTTTTATGTCATTTACTCATCTTTGTACACCTTAGGCTACTAGTTTTCTATAAGTAGGACCTTTTACTATTGTATTTGCACAAATCGGGGTAGCTATCTTTGAGTTTTATGCTATCTTAGATCATTTGGGAGGCTGGCCATTCGGCCATGCCTAGACCTTGTTCTTATGTATTTTCAACGGTGGAGTTTCTACACACCATAGATTAAGGTGTGGAGCTCTGCTGTACCTCGAGTATTAATGCAATTACTATTGTTCTTCTATTCAATTCCGCTTGTTCTTTGTCCAAGATATCACTTGTTCTTCAACTTGATGAAGGTGATGATTGACACTCATCATCATTCTCACTCATGAACAAGGTGACTGACAACCATTCTTATTCTACAAGCATTCGAGGCTTAGTGAATATCTCTTGGATTTCTGATTGCATGATGCATGGTTGATCACCTGACAACCGAGTGCTCGCCTGACAAACGAGCCAGCCATTCCGTGAGATCAAAGTCTTCGTGGTATAGGCAAGAACTGATGGCGGCATTCAAGAGAATCCGGAAGGTCTAACCTTGTCTGTGGTATTCTGAGTAGGATTCAATGATTGAATGACTGTGACGTGCTTCAAACTCCGAAAGGCGGGGCGTTAGTGACAGACGCAAAAGAATCACTGGATTCTATTCCGGCCGGACCGAGAACCAACAGATGATTAGCCTATGCTGTGACAGAGCATCAGGGACGTATTTTCACTGAGAGGATGGGAGGTAGCCACTGACAACGGTGAAACCCTACATGAGCTTGCCATGGAAAGGAGTAAGAAGGATTGGATGAAGACAGTAGGAAAGCAGAGAGACGGAAGGGAAGGCATCTTCATACGCTTATCTGAAGCTCTCACCAATGATATACATAAGTATCTCTATCTTTATCTTTATGCTTTATTCGTTTATCACTATACCCAATTGAGTCTGCCTGACTGAGATTTACAAGGTGACCATAGCTTGCTTCATACCACCAATCTCCGTGGGATCGACCCTTACTCGCGTAAGGTTTATTACTTGGACGACCCAGTGCACTTGCTGGTTAGTTGTGCGAAGTTGTGTTTATGCCATGGTATTGAGCACCAAATCTTTGGAGCCATTACTAGGGATTGTTTATGTTTTGAAAAGTATTGATCACAATTTCGTGCACCACTCCGCCTGATTATTCCTACTTTGTAGATCAGCTTCCAGTTTTTGGAGCTTATCTTCAAGCTCCTTCCGTCGTCTTATTTCTCTTCATAATTTTTGTTTTGCTTCCCGTTGTCGTTCAGCCTTGTGTTCAAGTTGTTGCAGTCGATCCTCCTGACCATGAACCAGGTTTAGGATCTCAGTTGTATGAGGGCGGTCTTCATCCTCAAGATGGTAGACCTCGGAATGGATCCTCCTTGGTTGAGGATTTCTGAAGGTCCCTTCCCCATAAGGACCTTGGTGTAGTGGTAGAAGAGGAAGTAAGAGGGCTTGGTTTTTTGGTTGAGATTCTTGCTTAGATTTAGATGTCGTGTGGCCATCTTCGTGCTCGTGGTCCGCTATTTGTCAAAGGGAGAATTCCAGGTCCCCAGCAAGCGCCAATATTTTTAGGGTTGCTTGAAACGTTGAGAGGCCCAGATCCCTTTGAAGGGCAGCGACTGACTTGTTTATGCCAAGGTACTGCCTGTCCGAGTTCCTTGTAAGGAGGTGGGGGGTAGTACTTGCAAGAGATTCTGATGCTTAAGTTAGCAAGGGCTTTAGGCATGTTTTTAGTAGGTTGGAACGTGTGTTATACCTGGGGGTTCCAATGTATTTATAATAGAGTTGATGACCACCTTTGTTAGAGCAGTTCCATCTTTTCTGATGGATAAACGTTTCCTTTATCTTAAGAGTTTGTTGGGATCTACCTTCTAGAAGAGGTAGAGATAGTAAGAAAGATTTAAGGAGGCAATTACTTGTTAAGTCAAGTAGAGCTGGACCTTATGTTGGTGTCAGACCTCTATAAGGAGGTTGGGTTTATAGTGAAGTCCACCTTTACTAGTGGACCTTTTTGTGTTATTGATGAGCGGATAATTTATACGCTTTTTGGCATTGTTTTTAGTATGTTTTTAGTATGATCTAGTTAGTTTTTAGTATATTTTTATTAGTTTTTAGTTAAAATTTACTTTTCTGGACTTTACTATGAGTTTGTGTGTTTTTCTGTGATTTCAGGTATTTTCTGGCTGAAATTGAGGGACCTGAGCAAAAATCTGATTCAGAGACTGAAAAGGACTACAGATGCTGTTGGATTCTGACCTCCCTGCACTCGAAGTGGATTTTCTGGAGCTACAAAAGCCCAATTGGCGCGCTCTCAATGGCGTTGGAAAGTAGACATCCTGGGCTTTCCAGCAATATATAATAGTCCATACTTTGCCCAAGATTTGATGGCCCAAACCGGCGTTCAAAGTCACCTTCAGAAATCCCAGCGTTAAACGCCGGAACTGGCACCAAAATGGGAGTTAAACGCCCAAACTGGCACAAAAGCTGGCGTTTAACTCCAAGAGAAGTCTCTACACGAAAATGCTTCAATGCTCAGCCCAAGCACACACCAAGCAGGCCCGGAAGTGGATTTTTATGTCATTTACTCATCTTTGTAATTCTTAAGCTACTAGTTCCCTATAAGTAGGACCTTTTACTATTGTATTTTTCATCTTTGGACATCTAGTTCTTAGATCAGATCTTGGTTTTTCTGGTTCCCTCTCTGGGACCGAAGCCAATGATCACTCTTGTTCTTATGTATTTTCAACGGTGGAGTTTCTACACACCATAGATTAAGGTGTGGAGCTCTGCTGTACCTCGAGCATTAATGCAATTACTATTGTTCTTCTATTCAATTCCGCTTGTTCTTGTTCCAAGATATCACTTGTTCTTCAACTTGATGAATGTGATGATCCGTGACACTCATCATCATTCTCACCTATGAACGTGTGACTGACAACCACCTCCGTTCTACCTTAGATTGGGTGAATATCTTTTGGATTCCTGATACACGATGCATGGTTGATCGCCTGACAACCGAGCGCTCGCCTGACAAACGAGCCAGCCATTCCGTGAGATCAGAGTTTTCGTGGTATAGGCAAGAACTGATGGCGGCATTCAAGAGAATCCGGAAGGTCTAACCTTGTCTGTGGTATTCTGAGTAGGATTCAATGATTGAATGACTGTGACGTGCTTCAAACTCCTGAGGGCGGGGCGTTAGTGACAGACGCAAAAGAATCACTGGATTCTATTCCGGCCTGATCGAGAACCGACAGATGGATAGCCGTGCCGTGACAGGGTGCGTTGAACATTTCCACTGAGAGGATGGGAGGTAGCCACTGACAACGGTGAAACCCTTGCATAAGCTTGCCATGGAAAGGAGTAAGAAGAATTGGATGAAGACAGTAGGAAAGCAGAGAGACGGAAGGGACAAGCATCTTCATACGCTTATCTGAAGCTCTCACCAATGATATACATAAGTATCTCTATCTTTATCTTTATGTTTTATTCATCATCTATACCTATTTGAGTCTGCCTGACTAAGATTTACAAGGTGACCATAGCTTGCTTCATACCAACAATCTCCGTGGGATCGACCCTTACTCGCGTAAGGTTTATTACTTGGACGACTCAGTGCACTTGCTGGTTAGTTGTGCGAAGTTGTAGTGATCACAATTTCGTCCACCAAGTTTTTGGCGCCGTTGCCGGGGATTGTTTCGTGTATGGACAACTGACGGTTCATCTTGTTGCTTAGATTAGGTATTTTTTTTTCAGAGTTCTTAAGAATGAGTTCTAGAGTTTCATGATGATCTGTTGAAGTCTGGCTGGCTGTGAGGCCATGTCTAATCTTATTGGACCGAGGTTTCAACTGATCATCACAAGAGCTTGTTGATTTCTATCAATCTTGCTATTGGAGCAATGATCTGCTAAGGCTTGGCTGGCCATTGGCCATGTCTAGTGTTTTGGACTGAAGCTTTCTTTGAAAGCTTGGCTGGCTGTGAAGCCATGTCTAATTCCTGGACCGGAGTCTTAGACTAGCATTGCAATGATTCCTGGAATTCAAATTAAGAATTCTGAAACCTTTATTTTCTATTTTCATATAATTTTCGAAAAAGCACAAAAAAATTACAAAATCATAAAAACCAAAAATATTTTATGTTTCTTGTTTGAGTCTAGTGTTTAATTTTAAGTTTGGTGTCTTGCATGCATTGATCTTGGTTCTATTTTCAAGTCAATAGTACAGGGAACTGAAGATTCAGAACATGCAGCAGAGGAATTACACAGAAAAAGCTGGGCGTTCAAAACGCCCAGTGAAGAAGGACAGACTGGCGTTTAAACGCCAGCCAGGGTGCCTGGTTGGGCGTTTAACGCCCAAAAAGGTAGTGCATTGGGCGTTAAACGCCAGAATGTGCACCATTCTAGGCGTTTAACGCCAGGATGGCACAAGAGGGAAGATTTTGTTTTCAAATCAATTTTTTTCAAGTTTTCAAAGTTTTTCAAAATCAAATCTTTTTCAAATCAAATCTTTTCAATCAAATGTTTTCAAAATCAATTTCTTTCCTTTTTCAAAGATACTTGCTATCAATTAATGATTTGATTGAACATTTTAAAGTATGTTGCCTTTTCTGTTGAGAAAGGTTTAATGTTTGAATCATATCTTTTCTTGTTAGCCAAGTCATTAATTTTTAAATTCAAATCTTTTTAAAATTGTTTTCAAATCATATCTTTTTAAATTATAATTTCAAAATCTTTTTCTAAAATTACTTGATTTCTTCTCCATTCTTAGTTTTCGAAAATCAATTCAAGTTTTTCAAAATGTTTTTAAAATCTTTTATCTAATTTTCGAAAATTTCTTCCCCTCTTCTCACATCCTTCTATTTATGGAGTAACACTCCTCCTCAATGCACAATTCGAACTCTATCTGACTAAGTTCGAATTCTCTACTTCTTCCTTCTATTTTTCTTTTCTTCTGACACCTCAAGGAATCTCTATACTGTGACATAGAGGATTCCATTTTTTCTTGTTCTCTTCTCTTTCATATGAGCAGGAATAAAGACAAAGGCATTCTTATTGAAGCTGACCCGGAACCTGAAAGGACCTTGAAGCGAAAGCTAAGAGAAGCTAAGGCACAACTCTCTATAGAGGACCTGACAGAAATCTTCAAAGAAGAAGAACCCATGGCAGCCGAAAATAACAACAATGCCAACAATGCAAGGAAGGTGCTGGGTGACTTTACTGCACCTACTCCCGACTTCTATGGGAGAAGCATCTCTATCCCTGCCATTGGAGCAAACAACTTTGAGCTTAAGCCTCAATTAGTTTCTCTAATGCAACAGAATTGCAAGTTCCATGGACTTCCATTGGAAGATCCTCATCAGTTCTTAGCTGAATTCTTGCAAATCTGTGACACTGTCAAGACTAATGGGGTTGACCCTGAGGTCTACAGACTTATGCTATTCCCTTTTGCTGTAAGAGACAGAGCTAGAATATGGTTGGACTTACAACCTAAAGACAGCCTGAACTCTTGGGAAAAGCTAGTCAATGCCTTCTTGGCAAAGTTCTTTCCACCTCAAAAATTGAGTAAGCTTAGAGTGGAAGTCCAAACCTTCAGACAGAAGGAAGGTGAGTCCCTCTATGAAGCTTGGGAAAGATACAAACAATTAATCAGAAAATGTCCCTCTGACATGCTTTCTGAATGGAGCATCATAGGTATTTTCTATGATGGTCTGTCTGAACTATCCAAGATGTCTTTGGATAGCTCTGCTGGAGGATCTCTTCATCTGAAGAAGACGCCTACAGAAGCTCAAGAGCTAATTGAAATAGTTGCAAATAACCAATTCATGTATACTTCTGAAAGGAATCCTGTGAACAATGGGTCAAATCAGAAGAAAGGAGTTCTTGAGATTGATACTCTGAATGCCATATTGGCTCAGAACAAAATATTGACTCAGCAAGTCAATTTGATTTCTCAAAGTCTGTCTGGAATGCAAAATGCACCAAGCAGTACTAAGGATGCTTCATCTGAAGAAGAAGCCTATGATCCTGAGAACCCTTCAATGGAAGAGGTGAATTACCTAGGAGAACCCTATGGAAACACCTATAATTCTTCATGGAGAAATCACCCAAATTTCTCATGGAAGGATCAAGAGAGACCTCAACAAGGTTTCAATAACAATAATGGTGGAAGAAACAGGTTTAGCAATAGCAAGCCTTTTCCATCATCTTCTCAGCAACAGACAGAGAATTCTAAGCAGAGCCACTCTTATTTAGCAACCATGGTCTCTGATCTAATCAAAACCACTCAAAGTTTCATGACTGAAACAAGGTCCTCCATTAGGAATTTGGAGGCACAAGTGGGACAGCTGAGCAAGAAAATTACTGAACTCCCTCCTAGTACTCTTCCAAGCAATACAGAAGAAAATCCAAAAGGAGAGTGCAAGGCCATCAACATGGCCGAATTTGGAGAGGAAGGAGAGGAAGTGAACGCCACTGAGGAAGACCTCAATGGGCGTGCACTAGCCTCCACTGAGTTCCCCAATGAGGAACCATGGGAATCTGAGGCTCAAAATGAGACCATAGAGATTCCATTGGACTTACTTCTGCCATTCATGAGCTCTGATGAGTATTCTTCCTCTGAAGAGGATGAGTATGTCACTGAAGAGCAAGTTGCTAAATACCTTGGAGCAATCATGAAGCTAAATGACAAGTTATTTGGAAATGAGACTTGGGAGAACAAACCTCCTTTGCTCACCAAAGAACTGGATGACTTGTCTAGGCAGAAATTACCTCAAAAGAGACAAGATCCTGGGAAGTTTTCAATACCATGTACCATAGGCACCATGACCTTCAAGAAGGCTCTGTGTGACTTAGGGTCAAGTATAAACCTCATGCCTCTCTCCGTAATGGAGAAGCTAGGGATCTTTGAGGTGCAAGCTGCAAGAATCTCACTAGAGATGGCAGACAATTCAAGAAAACAAGCTTATGGACTTGTAGAGGATGTTCTGGTGAAAATTGAAGACCATTACATCCCTGCTGATTTCATAGTCCTAGAGACTGGGAAGTGCATGGATGAATCCATCATCCTTGGCAGACCCTTCCTAGCCACAGCTAAGGCTGTGATTGATGTTGATAGAGGTGAACTAATCATTCAAGTGAATGAAGAATCCTTTGTGTTTAAGGCTCAAGGATATCCCTCTGTCACCATGGAGAGGAAGCATGAAGAGCTTCTCTCAAATCAGAGTCAAACAGAGCCCCCACAGTCAAACTCTAAGTTTGGTGTTGGGAGGCCACAACCAAACTCTAAGTTTGGTGTTGAACCCCCACATTCAAACTCTAAGTTTGGTGTTGGGAGGTTCCAACATTGCTCTGAGAAAATGTGAGGCTCCATGAGAGCCCTCTGTCAAGCTACTGACATTAAAGAAGCGCTTGTTGGGAGGCAACCCAATGTCATATTTTATCTATTTTCCTTTGTTATTTTATGTTTTCTGTAGGTTGATGATCTTGAGAGTCACAAGATTAATTGAAAAAGCAAAAACAGAATGAAAAACAGAAAGAAAAATAGCACACCCTAGAGGAAGATGTGTAAGGCTAGCAGTTGGGCGTTTAACGCCCAGTCTGGCACCATTCTGGGCGTTTAACGCCAGAAAGGGGCACCAGACTGGCGTTAAACGCCAGGAAAGGGCAAGAACCTGGCATTAAACGCCAGAAATGGGCACTAGCCCGGCGTTTAACGCCAGATTTGGCACAAAACGAAAATTTTCTTGCCACTTGGTACAGGGATGACTTTTTCTTGACACCTCAGGATCTGTGGACCCCACAGGATCCCCACCAACCCCACCACCCTCTTTCTTCTTCACCCATTCACCAATCACCTCAACACCTCTTCCCCAAAAACCCTTCACCTATCAAATCCCATCTTTCTCTTCACCACTCACATCCATCCTTCATAAAACCCCACCTACCTCACCTTTCAAATTCAAACCACTTTCCCTCCCAAACCCACCCATACATGACCGAACCATGAGCCCCCCCCTCTCCTATATAAACCCTTCTTCACTCATTCATTTTCACACAACCTAAACACCACTTCTCCCCCTCTTTGGCCGAACACAAAGCCATTCCCTTCTTCCTCATTTCTTCTTCTTCTACTCTCTTCTTTCTTCTTTTGCTCGAGAACGAGCAAACCTTTTAAGTTTGGTGTGGTAAAAGCATTGCTTTTTGTTTTTCCATAACCATTTATGGCATCCAAGGCCGGAGAAACCTCTAGAAAGAGGAAAGGGAAGGCAAAAGCTTCCACCTCCGAGTCATGGGAGATAGAGAGATTCATCTCAAGGGTGCATCAAGACCACTTCTATGAAGTTGTGGCCTTGAAGAAGGTGATCCCCGAGGTCCCTTTTTCACTCAAAAAGAGTGAATATCCGGAGATCCGACATGAGATCTGAAGAAGAGGTTGGGAAGTTCTTACCAACCCCATTCAACAAGTCGGAATCTTAATGGTTCAAGAGTTCTATGCCAATGCATGGATCACCAAGAACCATGATCAAAGTGTGAACCCGGATCCAAAGAATTGGCTTACTATGGTTCGGGGGAAATACTTGGATTTTAGTCCGGAAAATGTAAGGTTGGCATTCAACTTGCCTATGATGCAAGGAGATGAACATCCTTACACTAGAAGGGTCAACTTTGATCAAAGGTTGGACCAAGTCCTCACTGACATTTGTGAAGAGGGCGCCCAATGGAAGAGAGATTCAAGAGGGAAGCCGGTTCAATTAAGAAGGCATGACCTCAAGCCCGTGGCTAGAGGATGGTTGGAGTTTATCCAACGCTCAATCATTCCCACTAGCAACCGGTCCGAAGTTACTCTAGACCGGGCCATCATGATTCATAGCATCATGATTGGAGAAGAAGTGGAAGTTCATGAGGTTATAGCTCAAGAACTCTATAAGGTGGCGGACAAGTCCTCTACCTTAGCAAGGTTAGCCTTTCCTCATCTCATTTGTCACCTCTGTTATTCAGTTGGAGTTGACATAGAGGGAGACATCCTCATTGATGAGGACAAGCCCATCACTAAGAAAAGGATGGAGCAAACAAGAGACCCCTCTCATCATGAGATCCCTGAGATGCCTCAAGGGATGCACTTTCCTCCACAAGACTATTGGGAGCAACTAAACACCTCCCTAGGAGAATTGAATTCCAACATGGGACAACTAAGGGTGGAGCACCAAGAACATTCCATCCTCCTCCATGAAATTAGAGAAGATCAAAGAATCATGAGAGAGGAGCAACAAAGACAAGGAAGAGACATTGAGGAGCTCAAGCACTCCATAGGATCTTCAAGAGGAAGAACAAGCCGCCATCATTAAGGTGGACCCGTTCTTTAATTTCCTTGTTCTTTAGTTTTCTGTTTTTTTTCGAAATTTTCATGCTTATGTTATCCATGTTTGTGTCTTATGATCATTAGTGTCTTAGTGTCTATGCCTTAAAGTTATGAATGTCCTATGAATCCATCACCTCTCTTAAAAAAAAAAAAACAATGTTCTTAATTGAAAAAAAAAAGAGAAGAATTGCATGAATTTTGAATTTTATAGCAGATTAATTATTTTGATGTGGTGGCAACACTTTTGTTTTCTGAATGTATGCTTAAACAGTGCATATGTCTTTTGAATTTGTGGTTCATGAATGTTGGCTCTTGAAAGAATGATGAAAAAGGAGACATGTTACTGAGGATCTGAAAAATCATAAAAATGATTCTTGAAGCAAGAAAAAGCAGTGAATACAAAAAAAAACGAAAAAAGAAAAAAAAAGGGAGACGAAAAAAAAAAGAAAGAGAAAAAGAAAGAAAGAAATAAGGTTGTGATCCAAGGCAAAAAGAGTGTGCTTAAGAACCCTGGACACCTCTAATTGGGGACTTTAGCAAAGCTAAGTCACAATCTGAAAAGGTTCACCCAATTATGTGTCTGTGGCATGTATGTATCCGGTGGTAATACTGGAAGACAGAGTGCTTTGGGCCACAGCCAAGACTCAATAAGTAGCTGTGTTCAAGAATCATCATACGTAACTAGGAGAATCAATAACACTATCTGGATTCTGAGTTCCTAAAGAAGCCAATCATTCTGAATTTCAAAGGATAGAGTGAGATGCCAAAACTATTCAGAGGCAAAAAGCTAAAAGCCCCGCTCATCTAATTAATACTGATCTTCATAGATGTTTTTGGAATTCATTGCATATTCTCTTCTTTTTATCTTATTTGATTTTCAGTTGCTTGAGGACAAGCAACAATTTAAGTTTGGTGTTGTGATGAGCGGATAATTTATACGCTTTTTGGCATTGTTTTTAGTATGTTTTTAGTATGATCTAGTTAGTTTTTAGTATATTTTTATTAGTTTTTAGTTAAAATTCACTTTTCTGGACTTTACTATGAGTTTGTGTGTTTTTCTGTGATTTCAGGTATTTTCTGGCTGAAATTGAGGGACCTGAGCAAAAATCTGATTCAGAGACTGAAAAGGACTGCAGATGCTATTGGATTCTGACCTCCCTGCACTCGAAGTGGATATTCTGGAGCTACAGAAGCTCAATTGGCGCGCTCTCAACGGCGTTGGAAAGTAGACATCCTGGGCTTTCCAGCAATATATGATAGTCCATACTTTGCCCAAGATTTGATGGCCCAAACCGGCGTTCAAAGTCACCTTTAGAATTCCCAGCGTTAAACGCCGGAACTGGCACCAAAATGGGAGTTAAACGCCCAAACTGGCACAAAAGCTGGCGTTTAACTCCAAGAGAAGTCTCTACACGAAAATGCTTCAATTCTCAGCCCAAGCACACACCAAGTGGGCCCGGAAGTGGATTTTTATGTCATTTACTCATCTTTGTAATTCTTAAGCTACTAGTTCCCTATAAGTAGGACCTTTTACTATTGTATTTTTCATCTTTGGACATCTAGTTCTTAGATCAGATCTTGGTTTTTCTGGTTCCCTCTCTGGGACCGAAGCCAATGATCACTCTTGTTCTTATGTATTTTCAACGGTGGAGTTTCTACACACCATAGATTAAGGTGTGGAGCTCTGCTGTACCTCGAGTATTATTGCAATTACTATTGTTCTTCTATTCAATTCCGCTTGTTCTTGTTCTAAGATATCACTTGTTCATCAACTTGATGAATGTGATGATCCGTGACACTCATCATCATTCTCACCTATGAACGTGTGACTGACAACCACCTCCGTTATACCTTAGATTGGGTGAATATCTCTTGGATTCCTGATACACGATGCATGGTTGATCGCCTGACAACCGAGCGCTCGCCTGACAAACAAGCCAGCCATTCCGTGAGATCAGAGTCTTCGTGGTATAGGCAAGAACTGATGGCGGCATTCAAGAGAATCCGGAAGGTCTAACCTTGTCTGTGGTATTCTGAGTAGGATTCAATGATTGAATGACTGTGACGTGCTTCAAACTCCTGAGGGCGGGGCGTTAGTGACAGACGCAAAAGAATCACTGGATTCTATTCCGGCCTGATCGAGAACCGACAGATGGATAGCCGTGCCGTGACAGGGTGCGTTGAACATTTCCACTGAGAGGATGGGAGGTAGCCACTGACAATGGTGAAACCCTTGCATAAGCTTGCCATGGAAAGGAGTAAGAAGAATTGGATGAAGACAGTAGGAAAGCAGAGAGACGGAAGGGACAAGCATCTTCATACGCTTATCTGAAGCTCTCACCAATGATATACATAAGTATCTCTATCTTTATCTTTATGTTTTATTCATCATCTATACCCATTTGAGTCTGCCTGACTAAGATTTACAAGGTGACCATAGCTTGCTTCATACCAACAATCTCCGTGGGATCGACCCTTACTCGCGTAAGGTTTATTACTTGGACGACCCAGTGCACTTGCTGGTTAGTTGTGCGAAGTTGTAGTGATCACAATTTCGTCCACCAGTTATTGGGCCTGGCTTTTATCTGTTGGGTCAGGGTATGAACAATTCTTGTTGAAAAGATCTTATCAGCAAACACACGGCTAAATAGACTCTTAGTACATGCCTCCAGTCCTTTAGAGAAGTCTTCCTCTGTCACAAATACCAATTTCTCCTCTTCTTCCATACTCCTTGGATTCAGATGTGATTTTTCTCCCCTTTTGAGTTCATGATACGAATGAGGATGTGATGATGATAAAATAAGCAAAAAATAAGAAGAATAAAATGAGTAGAAAAATAATGAGAGAAAGTTGTAAGGAATAAATTCAAATGAAAAAAGGATTTGAATAATAAAAAGAAAAATTAAAGAATTAAAATTGAAAAGAATAAAAGAAAAAGAAAAACTCTTGGAGACAGCAAAAACTTTAACAGAGCAATTGAAAAATTATATTTTTTGAGAGAGAAATAAAATAGCTTTGTATCTTAATCAAATCTTATTGAGAGTGATAATAAAATATATATTAATATCTCGTTTGTACGATTAATGGAATAAAAAAATATATTTGTAGTATAATTTAATTTAAATTAATTTAAAAATAGAATAAAATCATATAATTTATTACTATTTATATGATCTGTATATTCAATATGTATTTGATTGTTTGTGTGAATTTTCGAAATTGTCAAAATTTTAACGACTTAAATCAGCTGCAAAGTTGATCATTGTTATCTGTAACTGAATAACAAACTTTTTTTTATTGGCGGAAACTCCCCATAAGCTCTTACAGTAGTTATTATTATTAGTATTATTATGGTTAAATTCCTCTAGAGGTTATTATGGCTAAATTTCTCTAATAAGTTTCAAAGTAATTTTTGAAATTGCACTTGAGACTTAAAGTGATTTCTGAAATTAATAGTTATCAAATTATGTCTTTTAACTTGTAATCCGAAACTCATAGTAGTCCCTCATATCCGTTCATCTCTTATAATCGGAAAGCTGAGCTGGTTAATTCCTGCCCCCACTGGCATTGAAACGGTGTCGTTTCGTAATTATTTGGAAAAAAAAAAAACCTGCCTTCCAGGCCCCTTCCCCAACCCGACGCTCTCAAACTCGCAACACTAACCACACGGCAAAGCAGAGCTTTCCTCAGCTCTCTCTGTCACCGCCTCTCGCCGGCCTCCGTCTCGGCGCCACGCTACTCATCCTCCTCCCCAACCTAGTTTCTCACACTCACATCATTCAAAGACAACAAAGGCAGAGCACAAAGCCTCAACCATCTCTGTCGACGCCTCTCACAGGCTTCCATCTCGTCGCTGCGATCCCCTTTGCGTCACCGCGTCATCTTGTTTGTCGCCCTCACTGCTCGCTGTTGCCTCCCTCTCTACTCATCGCGCTCACTACTCATCACTCACTGCAGCCTGCCTTTCTACTCTGCCTCCCTCTTCTCTCCTCTGGCTCGATTCTCTCCCTCATGCATGCGGCCAAGGTGAGTTTTTTTTTTTTGTTATTCAATCATTATTGTTAATGTTTTGGCTGATTGTTGCTGCTGATCGTCTTCTCTCCTCTGTCTCGGGTCTCTGCTTCATCTAATTGTTGCTATTTAATTTTTATGATTGTTATTGTTTAGATTATGTCTCTAATCCCCAAATTGATTTTACCATCTTTAGAAGAACCAATATAAGCTTCCAGTTCTAACTTTTTCTTCTCTTGTTTTCTTTTCATTTTCTCTTTTTCTGCTCAAGAAAGCAACGACCATGTCTTCCCAATTTGTGTATTGTAATTGTAATTACGGATTTTATGTAACTTTTTTCATTTGGGTAATTAAAACTTTTAATCGGTGTGGTTGAAAAATTTACTGGGTAATTTTCATGCTTTTCTCTAAAAATTCATTTCTTGGGTTCTTAAATTCTGTTAGATGCTTCCTTGATGATGTACTCATACAGATGCCCAAAATTGGGATATGATTTCTTTGTTCTTGTTTATTCTTTGATTCTATTTTCTAGGAATCTTACCTTTCTTTTGAGGGATGAGGATTGATGGGTGGATGAAATAGAGACATACCACATATTGATATTCAATCACTAATTTTTGTTTATTCAGGAGTGCTACATCGAATGCTATTATATGGATGTATACATGCGTGGTATGAATTGTTCTTGCATGTGGCATTTTAACTTTTCTTCAATTTTAGTTTTACATGTCTGACCCTTCTTTTAGTTCATTCAAATACTATTGTTTTGTTGGAAGTATTTATTTTCTTTTTCTTTTCATGCTATCCATTCATTGAGTTATCAGTACAAGCATTAAGACAACTCTGGATTATAGTTTAATTGACTGAAAATATTCTAGTTTGTTATAAGAAGGGACGGAGACGGGTGAGAAGGAATTTATGGTGTTCAATATTGCAAGCTTGTAAAGTTCCTGTAAAGTAAAGATGGAGAGGAGAAGGCCTGCAGAACAGTTGCGACTAGAAGAGAAGAAAAGAGAAGGACCGCAGTTATTGAATGAAATTTAGGGATTAGAGTTTTTCAACTTGATTCAGGGACTAAATTGCCACCAAAAACTTTCATCTTCCACATCAGATAGCCGTTAGGCTTGCCAGCGTGTCAGGCACGATGCCACATGTGCTTTTTGATGGGACCTAACTGACAGAAATTGTGCAAGGACTATGAGTCTCGAAATGCAAGTTAGAGGACATAATTGGGTAACTATTAATTTCAGGAATCACTTTGAACTTCGGGTACAATTTTAGGGACCACTTTGAAATTTAACTCTAATTTGTTTGAATTAACATATGCACAAAATCTGAGATTATTATCATATGAGAAAACAAAATAAAATGTCAACGCCTAAATATGACTAACTGATTGGAAACTGGAAGTCAAAGCCGACCTTGAAAGACATCTTGCTGTCAACACTTGGCTCATTTTACAAATGAAAACTCAGCATTTTTTAAATTTCCGTCTTAGGTGCTCATGGGTGTTAATTAATTGTCACTGGCAAGTGAATTTTCGCGATTGTCAAAAACTCCAAATCTTCACTGCTACAATCAACTGCAAGTGAGGAGCGACTCTTTTTTCAATGGCACAAATTCTCCACAAACCCTTATAATAAAAAAATTTAAATTTTTAATGGATTTGTTTTGTATCTATAAAATAAAAAAATTTAAAATCTCACTAATTATCATGTGTCCTTAAAACACATATTAACTTAAATCCTTATTGTTTAGTGGACAAGGACAACATAGTAGCATGCCAACATGGATATTTTTTTTTTTTTTTGTCAAGATTCGAGAAAATTTGGAATATATCAAAAGCCAGCGTTTTTCATACATATACTTTAGAACAATTCATTTAATACAAAGAAAATTTATAAAATACAGAAAATCCTCGGCTAGCTGTAGTAGCAGCAGCCCAAAAAAATGCCTCAACTACCAAAACGGAAACAAAAATATGACACAACCCCCCCCCCCCCCCCCCAAAAAACCCAAAAGCAGAAAGAATACAATATATTTTTTCAACTTGAACTCGACCTCCATCATAAGGAAAGAATAATGCATTAAAATTCCGCAAGAAAATCTTGAACTCTCCCAAACGGAAGCACATTGTTCTTTATACAGATTACAGACCGATCATTGCTGAACTTACCACAATTGTTTGAAAATCAGTAGGTGCTGCCCATTGGTGGCATGCCGAAAGGAGGCATTGGAGGCATCCCCAAACCACCCATTGGAGGGGGAGGGGCAAACCCACCTCCCATACCTGCTGCTCCTCCCATTCCAGGCATTGGTGGTGCAGGCAAAGCAAGAGGTAGCAATTGAGCATACATGTTCTGTAACACAAGACATATTTCATACATTCAGTATATAGTACTATAACTTTAAGAAATTATGGCCATGTTATTGGAGTGAGTAATGAAATGGCCAAATGAATTACCTGTTGTGCAATTACTTCCTTTTCTTCTTGTTCTTTAGCTTTCACTTGGTTCTGTGCTTCAATTCTGTCCTTCACAAGTTCATCAACTTTGCCGGTGTACTCACGGATAAACTACAACAGCAACAAGACAAGTATGAAGGTAAGATGATAGAAAAGATGAACATGAGCTGCATTATATGTTTATGTGATAACTTATATGAAACACAAACCTGGAGAAGATATGGGAAGGCAAAGTCGATCATATTGTTTACCCAAGCCAGTTCAAGGGCAATGTCTGCCCGGATCAGATCATAGCAAACAAACAAACAAGAGGCAAAGCATTCCTTCTTTCCCTGTATAAACCAGATGAAAAAAAAAAATATATATATATATATATATATATATATATATATATATATATATTATCACCCTCATTCAATTGGATATGCCTCAATAAAATTAATAACATTTTGAAGATTAAAAATTCAGAACATAAGGTATGAAAATTAAATCATAACCCTACAATGATCAGAGTAAACTATAACCATAGGCATGACGACAATTGAAGTACTAATAATGCTAGTTACAAATTGTTACTCTCTGTGAACAACAATCAAATGCTAAAGACACCATAGGCAACAACATGCAATAAACAAGACATGACGATTTAGCATCTTATAGCCAAAATCCAGAAAAAAAAAAAAAAAAAAAAAAAAAAAAAAAAAAAACCACAACAACAACTTTTTTATTTCTGGTATGAAATAAATTTGATACCTGATCAATGAAATAAACAAGCAACTCCTCAGCAAGTTCACGCTCGCCAGATTGTGAGGCTGTCTCCATGGAATCTTTGTAGAGGTTATCCTTCTTTGACAGGGCAATAGACTGCTTCCACCTACCTGCCTTCTTGTAAATATAAGCTGCAACACGTCTCATTTCAAGAAGCTCATGCTTTTCAATCTGCATAAATATATAACAATATTACAATTATCAATCAGGTTTCTTAACAGAAATCAGAAAATAATTAGTGAAGATTAAATGTGGATCACCTTCTGTGCAAGGCCTATTTGATCAAAGTTATCATGAAAATCAATTGACTCGCGCAACCTATCATAATCTTCCTCCTCAACATATATCTCATTCAAGGCTTCATTAACTGTAGAGACATTGTTGCTCTGCACTGCAACCATGTAAGGCTTGACAAGACGAAGGTGACCCGCCTATGGAACATTAAAAGAAAAAAATTTCTTGAGTGCTATATAAAACAGGTTATACAATAAGATTTAATGAAAATTTTTTCTATTACTGATGCTACCTTCCGCATGATGTCAACAACACGAGCATGGTCAACACGAAGTGCAAGGACATTCAGAACATCATTGATAAGATCGGGATGCTCTTGCAAATAGAAGTGAACAGCCTTGTAATACAACTCCACATTTGCAACTTTGACGATAACATCTTTGAACTGCATGTGATCCCATGCTTCAGGCGAATGGTTCATGATGGTGGTTGCAGCATTATCAAACTCATCATATTGGATATACAAATAGGTCAGTTCCTTCCAATGCTGTTGCTCATCACAAGCTCTTATGAGTTTTGGAATATTGAGTCGCGTTGCAAATAGTTTGATATGCTCCATAAGCTTCTCATAACGGTATCTAGCATACAAAACTCCCAACTCGGTGAAGATGCCCATATGTGCCCGTTCTAACCCTAAACCACTCTCCATGAGAGAGATTAGCTCATTGAAGCAACCTCTATTTTGGTAATATTCACTAACTTCTTCCAAGTCATCCACCTATGAAATTCACAAGAACAATCAACATATTAAGCATAGGAAATACAATAAACTCACTAACATAACTTAAACAAATATCATTTTCCCATTACAATCTGAAAGCTCATTATTATGAACTTTCCAAACTGAGACAGTTAAAACATTGACAGAAAACAACATACTACCTGAACAATAATGTTGAGTCCACATATTTGGGCCAAACGGAACTCCTCTGCATCAACACATGCAAAGCAAACTTCTTTCCATGTTTTGGCGCTGTTAGCTTTCCTTGCTGCATCTACAGCACCTTGGAACTGTTTCAACTTGACAAGTGTGACAGCTAACTTGGCCCAGTTAGATATAAAAGCATATATAATTTTTGCAGCCTCGTATAGTTCTTCATCATATAATCGGTCACCAACATTTTGAAGATTGGCCACATTTGGCATAAGAATGAACTCCTCAATGTCACTGAGCCTATCAATCTTTGCATATGCATAAATGAGCTCACTGTCCACCTTGGGTTCTTTTGCCTTCTGCCTTACCATCAGCAAGTATTTAACCAAATCATGGTAAACATCAGCATCTTCAGCAGCATGGATAACATCCAAGAATTGTGTGGCATCGTCTGCTCGTATGAATGACTCAATTGCATCACTAACTTGCCCTTCCCTGAGTTGAGCCTTGGCCACTTGACTCCAAACAGCATCCTCTTCAACACGGAAAGCAAACTCCACAGCTCTATCAATGCTATGAATATTATCTAGCAAGACATTGACAGCTTGAACATTTAAGTTGAACTTCTTGAAAATTGCAAATGCTTCCTCATACAACTGAGCTTCGACAGCCATTTCTCCAACTGCAGGCCCATCAAAATTATCCAGTCTATTAATGTAATCCATAACTCTAGATTGATCAGCCTTTATTGCTGTCAAAATGAGCAGATTCTGTAGATTAAAGTTCCCACTGAATGCCGAATTCTGAAGGACAATCTTCTCAAGAAGTTCAATCAGTTCATGAGGTAGATCAGCAGTCATGAAGGCCTTAACAGCTGCAGAAACTTGCTCAGGGCTCTTGCTTTCAGGTAGAGCAGTGGACACAACCTGATCAATAAGTTGCCTTCTGTATGCATTTTCGGGGATAAGAACCTTTTCCCAAAGATCACCATCCATTCTCTCGACAACATATCTGTAATAACATTAGGTAAGCATTGCAGCCAGCTATTATTCAATAAAAGAAAGACAGATAATATACCACAAACCTTGCTTGTAGTTTGAACAAAGAATTTTTATTTGTGACATTGATAAGTTCTTCATCACATTGTCCTCTCCTGTAAGCTACAACGGCCAATGTGGGATCACGCTTCTCACAATATTTTCCCACAACTCGAGAATCATAGTAGGGGTTGGTAGTGAGAAAATGCTCTGGGTTGTTGTTGCTGTCAATGATAATTTTACCCAATGCATTGTGAACATGTACATCCTGGCTTCCCTCACTTACAAGATGCTCCAAGAACTGAGTGAGCAAACGAAGACGATTCCTGCATTTAAAAACAAGACCCAAGAAAAATCAGAAACATGAACACAACGAAAAATTGACTAGAGAACAGATACCACCTCTTCTCACATTCCTCCACAAGGGGCTCCACTGGCAGTAATGAACGAACTGAAAGAATCAAGCCTTTGATAAAATCTTCTGGGCATTCGTCGTCAAGCAGCTGCCCAACAACTAAAGGAGCATTCCCTGGGTTCACCTATAAAGGAGGTGCAAAGTTCTAATTTAGAGAGAGAAAGAGAGGGAGGGAGGTAATCACTCATAAAATGAGCAAGGCTATAAAAGCAGCAATGCAAACTATACCTTCTGCACATAGCCTTCAATGTAGCGAAGCATGTTGTTTGTGTACAGATAGCGAGTTAAATCTGGAACAAATCCAAAACGGTCACAAACATTAATCAAAGGCCGTGCATCTGGAAGCTTAGCTTCCATTAGAAAGTTCTTCGTTTTCTCAGGATCATAGAAAGTTGATTCTCTAGTCACACGCTCGACCTCTTTAATTTGTCCAGTCTTTGCTGCAGCCTCAATGTACTTAAAGTGAATTTCAGGATCCTCACTGCCTCATTATTCAGAGAAGCATATGTTAACAGATATGCAATGGGAAATACCCCCAGCACAGATGGGACCGTTGATCCACTAGCCAAAATAATTTCATTCCGAATGAAAGATTTACCTGGAGCTCAAATATGATCCAAGGAAAAAATACAGTCCTTCGTACGACCTGAACTGCTCGAAGAGCTTTATGCAAGCATCAACACCCAGTTGTTCACAATATTCTTTAGCAACCTGATCAGACATGAGCAAACTTCAAGGGTCAATTGACTATTATTAAGAACTAGAAGTTATGGGAAAGAAATAATGAGACTTTTATACCTGCACAATTATCTGTAGGTTGCCTCTAAGATTGACCAGCAACAGGTCTTTCATGCACTCCAATGCCCATTCTCGTGAGAGAGTACCGAAATACTCTACCAAAGACTGCAATAACCTTATAATGAGTAAGTAATTTTAAGACTAAAATAATGTTGATCAAGAAACAAAAGAAATGGAGAGCATACCTGTGGCTCAATTGCATGTGTGTTTACAATAACACGCTTTATATCCGGCAACTCTGAGTAATGCTGCAAAAAGAACAATGCAATCAGCAAAAGTACCTCCAGGCTGAACTAGGAACAGAATAGCAAAACACATCTGGTGAGTCATTACTTGCAATGCTCGAACGTAAAGACCAGCTTTTTCACAAAGTTGAGCAATGCGAGGACGGTCATAATGGCTGAACATTCCGTTTGCCAAAATTGCATCAGCAACATTGGGGAAAGTTACCAAATTTATCTCCAAAACCTGAACAAAAAATTCACAAGATGATAGTATTAGCATCACTGCAAAAGAAAAAAAAAAAGAACTACAGGAATAGGATACCTATAACAATAAAGTAAAAGATTGAAACCTTTGTCTGAAGGTATCCATGTTCTGGAAGATTGGGCTTCAAAACATCAAGGAGAAAGGCTGTTGCCTCACGGATCAGGTTTCTCTGAGAAGAAAATGTAACCAGAAGCTAATAAATGGATTGTCCAGCAATGCATTCCAAAATAAGAAGGGAGAAACAACACGGTAACTGTTTCTACACTACTTAAAGTAGCATGTACTGTGTAATGATCCTAACACTAAATTATTAAATTATGAATCACAACCATTGTTTAATCTCTTTTAATAATTAACCTGAAGAAACAGATCAGTTATGGTGTTGTAATCAACTGGGCAGCCTCCCTCCATTTGAGACATCATTAGTGCAAAATTGACAGCACCCTGCAAATCAAAATGTATACAGTTGAGTTGCACTACTATGGATTGTTTTCTTCAAACCAAGACTAAACTAAACACATAATTTCTATGTCATGGGTGATAAGATAAAACTCAATTAAATTAAAGAACTAAGTGTTTCCTCATACCTGGGGATCTGTCCGTAGAATTGTTTGCAACAGGAACAAGTAGTCAGGTGTGTACCCAACCTATGGAGATAAATAAGTAAAATAAGTATATGCAATGTTCACCTTACAGCCAAGGTAAAATACACAAAGGCCATGGAATCAAAGAATTAAATAAAAATCTAATAGAAGAAATTTCAATATTCTTTGGTCAAAAAAAGAAAAAACACCTACTTGCTTGGAGTATATAAGAATTTTGTCAAACTCTCTTCGCTCGGCAAAAGAAGCAACAACTTTTGGAGTAGCTCTGGCTTTGATATATATTTTTAAAGCAAGATCATTGTCTACAGTCTGCAATCAAACACACTCATCATAATTAAGTCAAGTATAAGCAATCCAACAAGTAGCACAAAACAGCCAAAATTTCAAAATAAAGCATAAGGGGGGGAAAGAAAATAAGAAATAAACAATGAATAACAAATAATTTCAAAGTTTTCAATGTAACCCAACCTTCACAAGATCTCCTAGCTCCTCACTGCATTCAAGCTTGTCCTCTGCCAACCAATTCTCCAAAAGATTTTTTTTGTTCTGGTTCACGACCAGCCGTGACAGTTCTAACGACTCAAAGGGATTCAGCTTTCCTCTTGTTAGCAGTGTCCCAAAATACTGCAAAAGAGGAGGAGTTTGCCCAGCTTGCACAGGAACACTCTGCCACATATAACACATTACTGTTAACCATTTAAGTTGAATGATTCACCCAAAAACAAAAAATAAAAACAAAAACAAAAAGCAAAAAACAAAAAAAAAGAGACAATAAACGAAAATAGTACATTTCCTTTATCACTCAAAGCAAGCAAAGATGACTATCTAGGTAAATTCTGTGGTATCTAATTAAAAAACCTGAAATTTGGCAACTGTATCAGGGGTACGAAGGATTCCTTGTGGAGACTCAGCAGCAAGCTCAGCTGCTTCTTTATACTTTGTTTGAGCAAAGAGTTCATGGAAACGTTCCACTACCTGTAATGTTGACCAAAAAAGATAAATAAATGCAATTACAATATGTAAACCGGAGGCTTCATAGACAATCCGATCCAGGATTTCGTTACAAGACAATAATAGGAGAATATTTTTGGCAACACAACATCCAAATCACTCACACAACTCCCTCAATTACTAAGTAGAACGATCATGTACAAGCATATGATATTGACAGTACAATAACAGACACAACAAAATAAACAATAAGGAAAGGGCAATAACTTATAACTTGGCCTGATCAATGCCTAAAACTAAGATTAGCACATATATAGTAATGCAACACATACAACCACACTTGATGCAAGCTAGCATTTAAAAATTAAATCAAACATCATCAAACTAAACATAGATAATGTCCAATTTCTTCAAAACTTTCTGACAACACCCTAGGAATAAATATTACATTACCAAAGGAAAAAGAGAGATTGACATACCAGCTTCTCAGCACCAGGAAGATTTCCTCTCTTGGCAAGATTAACTGCTAGCTCCAGATTGTTTAACTAAAACAAATACGAAAATGAAATTTGTTAAAATGCACTTGTTTCCCAATTTACTTCATAAAAGTAATCACAAGATTAGAAACATACTTGGCCGCTGACAAAATTTACAATGGTTTGTTCATTGACAGTAGCCAATAACACCTGGCCTCTCCTGTTAATGGCATAAAAGCCTCCCACTGATGTAGCTTCTGATGTCAAAAATATAGGATCTGGACTAATTCTGTTCCGATATACAGCTGTAGCTGTCTCCAAATCATATACAAATAGGAGACCAAGTTTTGTTATCACATAAATCAAACTGTATTTGTGGGATATCTGCCAAAAATTAAACCATGAGTCAAATATCTGCAGAGTTTTAAAATGAACAAGCAGCACCAGCAACTTGCATACCTGCATGGCAACTGGAAAGTCATCTGCAAAATCTGGGGGAAAAAAAAGATCTGCTTGTTTCTTCGTAAACGATGGCTTCCCTGCAAACAAATTTAAAGAGTCAAACATAGGATGATCAATGACATCAAAGATCATGAAGTCATACAAATGATTTAGTTATAACACAACATCCCTATCTATGTTTAAAAGCCAATACAATGCCTAGTAACCTCTATTGCAAGAAGATCACTATAATTCATACATCCACAATTTTAAGTATATGAAATAGCTATTTTGAGTTCAAGTCTAAACCGTGACAAAGGTGCATTATTTGAAAAAGAAAATGGTTGAATGAAAGTTTAGTTTACAAATTTTAAATTGAGATTTGTTTGAATAGATCTTGCCAGAGATTAATTACTCACGTCTCACGAGGTAAATGTGATTTAAGAGAAGGATATACAGACCTGGCTGCGCACCCAGCTCAATAACATGCAACTTAGATATAATTTGACCAGCATTAAGTGTCTTTGTGGCAAAAGAAATCAAAACAGAAGGATTTTCGTTTCCAGGAACCTGTCGAATAAGTGCAATTCAACTTAGCTGGCACATAGCAACATCACATAATAGTTTAAAATTATTCCAGTTCAAACTAAATAAAGAAATGAAGAAAAAGAAACAAAATCGTAAAGGGACAAACTTTAAATTGAGCAAATGATGCGGCGTGAGCTTCAAGAGCCTGACTACGCTGTTGATCCACTGAGAATAGTTGCATGTTTCCTTTAACCAATTGTGGTCTCTAAATTGCAGAACAGTAACCAGATCAGACTCATGAATGAAATCCATAGTAAATAGATCATCATTATTTTTAAAGGACCACCTGTCCCAATAGCTTAATTACTTAGGTTAACTGGTTTTATATCTATAGAGTGAAGCCGCCGTGGATGTCGGCAACCATGCTCTGAAACCATTGTTAGGTATCTAAGGAAAGTGGGAAACCACACCTTAAAAGCTAGCTGTTAAAGGGGAAGAACCACTCTCCTTATATACAACATCAAGCATCCCATACTACTCGATGTAAGACTTTGAGCACCCATAATACCCAAGTCCCTAACAATCTACCAATTACCATAAGCTATATTAAGACAAAGAAATATGAGTTAAATTAAAAGAACTAAGCATAGTTTGAATGTAATTAACCAAGTTGCCTACTTATTATGACACAGGCAAGGCACCAGAGACATACCTCAGGGGAACCAGGAGCTATACCAATCAAGACCAACCATTTTTCTGTAGGGTCACATCGATAATTAATGATTTGATTATTTGCCAAATTTGCTGTTCTTTCAAACATCTTCACAGGTTCAGAATCACCTACATAATACATATATCACAGACCAACAAACCATTTAACAATTTCCATACAAGCTACAAGCACATCAACCAAAATGCATAAGATGGAAAACATAACTGAATTAGCAGAATTATGTCTTACCTTCAATTGACCAATGGTATACAGAGGTCTGTGTCACAAGACCCAACAACTTGGGGCTAATCCACTTCCAAAAAACTACCTGTACATAAAACACACATTCCACAAGGATTAACAAAGTTGTCCCTGTCAACCATCGTGTTAAAGTAAAAGCATTCTCGTATATGACAATTACCTGCTCTGGCATCTGATATGATTTCACCTTTGCTTTCATCTCAATATTAAATATTTGAAGGTGATCCTGAGTTGTTCCTTGGAGTTGAGCTTAAAGGGAAGAATGTAGTATATAAGTGCATATTTCAAAAGCAAACAATAATTGAGGTGCACAACAAAGAAAATAACATGATATAACCAATAACTTTTCACCAAACGGTTGGAACCCATCTTAGAATTGGTTTGTTTCCTTTTTATGTGGAATTTTTTTATTAGAAAAATAAAATGAGTATCAAGTATTAAGTGTCTCAAATGATGGTTACTTACATAATATATAACAGTAGAACATTTAATAGAGCAAACCAGATGGGAAATTGAATCGGGATTGGTAATTTATATTAGCTAATTAGTAAAATAAGAAAGCATTTAAAAAAATGTTTACCAGACTCATTGGCTGCATTACATAATTAATCTTATATTTTTTTCAAATGAAAAGAAACATTACATAGTTAAGTTCATATATCTTCTGGAAAATTAACTCCAATTAATTCATAGCTTAAAATAAAAAAGCACGAATTCTCCCTTCCATGTTGCATGCATAATATAATAATCTTTTTACCCCACAAAATGGGAGATTGAAAATTAAAGTAAATATTCTTTTCTTCTACTCATGATATTCTATCATTTAAAGACATAATTATAGTATTTTTAAAATAGAGAGAAAAAAAAAGCCAATTGATTCATATTCTCGAATCAATCAAAGATGCATGCTTCACAATCCGTTGGTGATCAAGATGTACCAAACATATATATCTACTTGAATTTGCTAAAGACAATCTAGTAAGCAGTACTAATGCATCAGAACTCAGACGCAACTAAGGACTCAAACCAAAAAAATGGCAACTAAGTCATACTACCAGGATGAAGTGGGGATCTATAGACACGTTATTACTGACATCAATGCTTCGTGGTTCAACCAGAATTTTTTCACGATGGTGCACTTTTGCCATTTTTGTATTAATAATATACCCCAAGTCCCCAACTCCAAAATTAGCTAGTTTCTTTCACTTGATAGTAAGTTTCCAAAAATACAACAAAAGGTGGCAAAGGAATTTAAAGCTTCTATCCGCCAAAAAGGTAATAAAATCAAGAAACTGAAGCTCCTAACAGATCACCATCTCAACAATGATGCCAATCTCATATCAATACCAAAACGCTCCTAGATTAGATAAATGATCCACGACATCACTAGCCCGAAACGCAAGGCAAGAGTTCAATACAACAACATTAGAGGTACAACAGCTAAAGCCTACCTTTCAATGCAAGGATCCTTGAATTCGGATTCATAAGAGCGGAATCTGCAGTAATAGGCCTTCTCAAAGGCTGCATCGGCATGTTCATATCAATGATCACCACGCTGTTCTGTGGAGCAGTTTCGCGAACGCATATGTACTTATCGGACTCCATCGTCACGTGCGTGAACGTGATGAACTGCGGATTTATGCCAATGCTCGGCAACTGCAAGCAATCACAGAAGAAAAAGAAAAAGTAAATCACATCGCTCAAATAGCAAATTCAGCACAACACAAAAAATCAACGCACAGTAAAACAGAAAGAGAAAAAATCAGATCTACGTAAAAGTAAGCTCAGCAGCACTGAAAAGTAAAGCAGCGAAGTAAATTCATGAAGCTATGGAGCAAAAACCGCAGCGAAACGCATGATTGGTAGAATCATCGAACAACGATGCTGAAGAAAGCAAGTAGCTATTGCTCACAGTGAATAATTGAGCTCAGCAAAGAGTGCGTGAAAAGAAGTGCTTACAGTGAGAGCTTCTCTCATGGAGACGGGAGCGCTGGCGGCGGCCGCCATGGTGGCTTAGATCGCAGGAGTTGGATCTACTGCGACGGCGAGTGTAGGGAAGAGTAGTGTGGTTGCGGAGCAGAGGATCCAAATCGCTGCGAGATCTGGTGGAAGCAACTTGGACCCTGTAGAGAGAGAAAAGAGAAAGAAGAGAGAGATCTACGGGGAAGAAAAGGAAGAGAAGGTGGTTCAGACTTCAGAGTTCAGAGAGTACTAATAAAAAAGCATATAGGAGGGAAGAAGGGAAAAAGCAAATGGAATTTGTTAAGAATTGAAATTGAAAAGACAGAGAAGCAATAATCTCGTCTTATTATGCGCTAGCTATGCATTGTAAAGCAATTTAGGAGTGGCAAAAAGAAACATACAAGAGAGATAATATCCGTTGCTAGTTACTAGTTACTACTATTACACACAAATAAAATAACACGGTTATAGGGTTAATTCTTAAACGCTCCTTATTAAATATAAACTATAAAGTGCTGCATATTTTATTATTAATTCATTAAATTTAAATTTTTTATTTATTATATTTTATTTAAATAATTTAAATTTAAAAAATAATCTTTTAATCAAGTTAGCCATTTTTTATAAATTTTAAATATTGAATTGAAGTTTAAAACAAAAAAAATAGTATATAAATATTAAAAGTAACATATCTGTACAAAAAAGAATAACTGAGTTTTAAAATTAAAATAAATAATACATAAAAATAAATTAAAAATTTATGCCCTAGATCCAAAAAAATATATTAGAATCTTAAAAAAATAATATTAAATATATATTATGTATATAATATTAAAATTTAAATAAATTTTTTTTGTGTGAAATAAAATTATAATATTAAATATAAACACAATGATAAAAAATTTTATATTATATAAATTTAATTAAAAAAATATAAATATTCACTAAAAAATAAACAAATATATAATAATTTTATTTTGTATATTATCAAAATTTAATTTAAAAAAACATATATACTTACGTAAAAAGTAAACAAATAATAATAATAATAATAATAATAATAATAATAATAATAATAATAATAATAATAATTTTATTAGTTATTTATCCAAAGTAAAATCTAGTTTCTCAAATATAAATAAAATTATTAGAGAGAGAGAGAGAGATTTTTTAAGGAATATTTTAATATTTTAAAATTATAATATAAAATTTTAACCATAATTAAACAACCTTAATTTTAAAGGAGTATTTTATTATTTTTAAGATTAATTCTAAAAACCTATTTTTAATATCTTAAAATTAAATATAAGAGTATTTTAATGTTTTTAAAATTATTTTAAATTTTTAATTCTTAATACAATTAAATAATATGAATTGGTTCTTATAAATTTACTTTAATATTTTTAGTAACATTCAAAAGTTGTTGTGTTCTTATAAAAATTAATTACAAGGATATTTTAGTTTTATTTAAAGTTTAAATTTATAATTTTAATATAATTAAAAAATATTTATTCTCAAAGAATATTTTATTTTTTATTTTAAAAGGGTATTTTAATATTAAATTAATATTTTTAATTTTTAATGCAATCAAAGAATTTCAAATAATCTATCCTTTAAAGATTTTAAATTAATCATGTTAGTCATTCTGTCACTTCTATTGTTAACAGCGTCAGAATTTATTGATGTAGTATATTAAATAACATAACAATACACACCTACTAGTCCTAATTGACCATTAACATTATTGAATTTGAATCCTCTAAATTTTAAATTTCGCTTTAGAGAATAGGTGTTATCTCTCACCTTGAATAGTTTCTCTCTCATGTTTTCTCTTGGTCCTACCTATGAAATAAATGGTAAAAGATCACACTTTACTCTCTAAAATAAAAATTCAAATTTTAGAGGATCCAAATTCAACATTATTAGTAAATAAAATTAGATCAAATGAATTTCAAATTAAAGAATTTCAAGACCTCAAATTTTCTCCTCAATTAGACTTTATTTTGATCTTATTTCATACATTTATGATGTTAACAGTCAATTAAGACTCTTAGGCTGCGTTTGGTTTTGATCAATTTTTTTCATTCAAAAATTTTAGAAAGAAAAATATAATAAAAAGAGTTATAATTATAAAAAATTAACAAGAATAATGAAAGAAAAAATAAAAAATAAGTTGTGTCTCTTGTTAGTGTCTCTGTGTCTTTCTTGGTTGGATGAACACAAAATACACTAACTTAGTGTCTCTAAACACTATGTCTCTGTCCATATCTCATCTGTCAAACACGATTTTGTGTCTCTGTGTTTCTATCTCAATGTCCCGTGCCGGTAAACAAATGAACCCTTAGGTATGTGTTGTAGTGTCACTTAACGCGTCACATTAGCAAATTTTGACCAATCAACAAAGAAAGTGATGACAAAACTACAATGACTAATTTAAAAATCTTTAAAGGACGACTTTTATTTAAAAAAAATCGAGAACCAATTTGAAAAATGAGTGATCTTTCAGGAACTAATTTGACCATTTCAAAAAAATTTAGTCTTTTAGTCTATCAAGAACTATAAGGATCTTTTAGTCTCTTAAAATAGAATCTAGAAAAAAAAATTTAAATTTTTCTTAAAGTTTAACTTTGTTTGAGTTATGAAAAAAGTATTTTGATTTTTTTTAAATGAACTAAAAGTGTAATTAAGGTTTTTTTTAAATCAAATTTAAATTTTTTATTTCTAATACAATCAAACAGGATGAATTAATTTTATAATGGCATTTTAAATTTATTTTTTAAAACATTAACTGTAAAAGGTTGTTGTTCCGAGTTATTATTTGAAATTAAGGTGAGGTTTTGAACTTGGACATTGATGCGCCACTATTTCGTGGTATATTTTTTACGTAGTTTAAAGGATTTCATCAACTTCCTTTACACTTATCCACATAAAAAGCATGGTTTTGTGTTTCCTTCCTAATTTCGCTTAATGGTTAAAAACATGTTTTTTAGACCCTAAATGAGCTATATTTTTATCTTCTTTTATTACCATTTAATGTCGTGATCTATTTGTTAAGTGATCTCAGAGCTTATAGGGGCAAGAATGGTCTAGAAAAGGAAAAGGAAGCACGCATAAGTGGAAGGAGCATAAAAATGCAGCTTCGGATCACGAGCATCGACGCGCACGCGCAGACTACGCGCACACATGGGGAACTGGATCCTAGAATTGGCGCGCGAAAAGGGACGCATATGCGTGGCTGGCCAGAACCCCTCATCGACCCGTATGCACACTTGGTGCACGAAATTCTTATCTCAATATCAAAATCAAGATTTCTTATGATCTCGTACCACTAACCAGCAAGTGCACTAGGTCGTCCAAGTAATACCTTACGTGAGTAAGGGTCGATCCCACGGAGATTATTGGTTTGAAGCAAGCTATGTTTATTTTATTATTCTTAGTCAGGATATTAATTAAAATTATCAGTTGGAATTATTAGAAAAATAAAAGAGCGTGAATTAATTACTTGTAATGCAGTAATGGAGAATATGTTGGAGTTTTGGAGATGCTTTGTCTTCTGAATTTCTGTAATGTAATATTCCATCCATGGAAAAGTGCAAAGTTCCCTCCATGGCAAGCTGTATGTAGGGTGTCACCATTGTCAGTGGCTACCTCCCATCCTCTCAGTGAAAACGGTCCAAATGCTCTGTCACAGCACGGCTAATCAGCTGTTGGTTCTCGATCATGTTGGAATAGGATCCATTGATCCTTTTGCGCTTGTCATCACGCCCGACAATCGCGAGTTTGAAGCTCGTCACAGCCATTCAATCCTTGAATCCTACTCGGAATACCACAGACAAGGTTTAGACTTTCCGGATCCTCAAGAGCGGCCGCCATCAATTCTAGCTTATACCACAAATATTCTGATTAAGGAATCTAAGAGAAGCCCATTCAATCTGATGTAGAACGGAGGTGGTTGTCAGGCACACGTTCATGGATTGAGAAAGGTAATGAGTGTCACGAATCATCACCTTCTTCATAATCAAGCGTGAATGAACATCTTAGAGAGGAACACACATGTTTGAATGGAGAAATAGAAACAATTGCATTAATTCATCGAGACGCTGCAGAGCTCCTTACCCCCAACAATGGAGTTTAGAGACTCATGCTGCCAAGGAATATAAAATCCAGTTCTATAGACGTCATGAGATACAAAATAAGTCTCTAAAAGTTGTTTAAATAGTAAACTAGTAACCTAGGTTTACAGATTATGACTGGGTGAACCTTTTCAGATTATGACTCAGCTTTGCTAAAGTCCCCAATTAGAGGTGTCCAGGGTTCTTAAGCACACTCTGTTTTTTTTTTTTGCTTTGTACCTCGACTTTAACCGCTCAGTCTCAAGTTTTCACTTGACACCTTCACGCCACAAGCACATGGTTAGGGACAGCTTGGTTTAGCCGCTAAGGCCAGGATTTTATTCCTTTAGGCCCTCCTATCCACTGATGCTCAAAGCCTTGGATCCTTTTTATTATCCTTGCCTTTTGGTTTTAAGGGCTATTGGCTTTTTGCTCTTGCCTTTTGGTTTAAAGAGCTTTTGGCTTTTTCTGCTTGCTTTTTCTTTTTCTTGCTCTTTTTTTCACATTTTTTTCTGCAAGCTTTGTTCTTCACTGCTTTTTCTTGCTTCAAGAATCATTTTTATGATTTTTCAGATTATCAAATAACATTTCTCCTTTTTTATCATTCTTTCAAGAGCCAATAATTTTAACATTCATAAGCAACAAATTTAAAAGACATATGCACTGTTCAAGCATTCATTCAGAAAGCGAAAAGTATTGCCACCACATCAAAATAATTAAACTATTTTAAAATTCGAAATTCATATACTTCTTTTTCTTTTTCATAAAACAATTTTTATTTAAGAAAGGTGATGGATTCATAGGACATTCATATCTTTAAGACATAGACACTTAGATACTAGTGATCATATAGTAAAGACACAAACATAATTAAACATGAAGCATAGTAAACGAAAAACAGGAAAATAAGAACAAGGAGATTAAGGAATGGGTCCACCTTAATGAGGGTGGCGTCTTCCTCTTCTTGAAGGACCAATGGTGCTTTTGAGCTCCTCTATGTCTCTTCCTTGCCTTTGTTGCTCTTTCCTCATAGCTCTTTGATCTGTAGATTGCTCTACCATTGAATTATGGAAAAACAAAAGCAATGCTTTTACCACACCAAACTTAAAAGGTTTGCTCGTCCTCGAGCAAAAGAAGAAAGAAGTGGAGAAGATGGAGGAGATGGAAGTGTGTGAATGGGTGGGTTTGGGAGGGGAATGGTTTGAATTTGAATGGTGAGGTAGGTTGGGATCCTGTGGGGTCCACAAATCCAGTGGGGTCAAGGATTTAGCATCCCTGCTCCAATTAGGCGTACAAAATGCCCTTACTGTGCAATCCTGGCGTTTAACGCCAGACTGCTGCCTGTTTTTGGCGTTAAACGCCCAAATGTAGCCTGTTTCTGGCGTTTAACGCCAGACTGATGCTTGTTTCTGGCGTTAAACGCCAGCTTGGTGCTTGTTTCTGGCGTTAAACGCCAGACAGATGCTTGTTTCTGGCGTTTAAACGCCAGAATGATCTTCCTCCAGGGTGTGCTATTTTTCATGCTGTTTTTCATTCTATTTTTGATTTTTCATTTGTTTTTGTGACTTCACATGATCATCAACCTAAAGAAAACATAAAATAGCCATGGAAAATAAATAGATATAATTAAATAATATTGGGTTGCCTCCCAACAAGCGCTTCTTTAATGTTAATAGCTTGACAGTGAGCTCTCATGGAGTCTCACAGATAATCAGAGCAAGGTTGGGACCTCCCAACATCAAACTTAGAGTTTGAATGTGGGGGTTCAACACCAAACTTAGAGTTTGGTTGTGGCCTCCTAACACCAAACTTAGAGTTTGACTGTGGGGGCTTTGGTTGACTCTGCAGTGAGAGAAGCTTTTCATGCTTCCTCTCCATGGTTACAGAAGGAGAACCTTGTGTCTTATAGTTTGCAATGTCTGCAAACCACAGAGCTTCCTGAATAGCAAACAATTGCTCATCCGAAAAGGTTTCAGAGATCTCAGTAGGAGGGAGGGATGCTCCTGCTACTGGTTCTATCCGGGACAGGTGATCAGCTACTTGATTCTCTGTTCCTTTTCTGTCTCTTATTTCTATATCAAACTCTTGCAGAAGCAACATCCATCTTATGAGCCTGGGCTTTGAATCATGCTTTGTGAGTAGATATTTAAGAGCAGCATGGTCAGTGTACACAATCACTTTTGATCCTACTAAGTAGGATCTAAACTTGTCAATGGCATAAACCACTGCAAGTAATTCTTTTTCTGTGGTTGTGTAATTTTTCTGGGCATCATTTAAAACACTGCTAGCATAATAAATGACATGCAGAAGCTTGTTATGCCTCTGTCCCAATACTGCACCAATGGTATGGTCACTGGCATCACACATTAGTTCAAAGGGTAATGTCCAGTCTGGTGCAGAAATAACTGGTGCTGTGACCAGCTTAGCTTTCAGGGTCTCAAACGCCTGCAGACACTTTGTGTCAAACACAAATGGCATGTCAGTAGCTAGCAGATTGCTCAAAGGTTTTGCAATTTTTGAAAAATTCTTTATAAACCTCCTATAGAATCCTGCATGCCCCAGAAAGCTTCTGATTGCCTTAACATTGGCAGGTGGTGGTAATTTTTCAATTACTTCAACTTTAGCTTGATCCACCTCTATTCCCTTGTTTGAAATTTTATGCCCAAGGACAATCCCTTCAGTCACCATAAAGTGACATTTTTCCCAGTTTAAAACTAGGTTGGTCTCTTGGCATCTTTTCAGAACAAGTGCTAAATGGTTAAGGCAGGAGCTGAATGAGTCTCCAAATACTGAAAAGTCATCTATGAAGACTTCCAGAAACTTCTCTACTATATCAGAGAAGATAGAGAGCATGCACCTCTGAAAGGTTGCAGGTGCATTGCACAGACCAAAAGGCATCCTTCTGTAGGCAAACACTCCAGAAGGACATGTGAATGCTGTTTTCTCTTGGTCCTGAGGATCTACTGCAATTTGGTTGTAACCTGAATAGCCATCCAAAAAGCAGTAATATTCATGACCTGCTAGTCTCTCTAGCATCTGGTCTATGAATGGTAAAGGAAAATGATCCTTCCTGGTGGCTGTATTGAGCCTTCTGTAGTCAATACACATACGCCACCCTGTAACTGTTCTTGTAGGAACCAGTTCATTCTTTTCATTATGAACCACTGTCATTCCTCCCTTCTTAGGGACAACATGGATAGGGCTCACCCAGGGGCTATCAGAAATAGGATAGATAATCCCAGCCTCTTGTAACTTAGTGACCTCTTTCTGCACCACCTCCTTCATGGCGGGATTTAGCCGCCTCTGTCGTTGAACCACTGGCTTAGCATCATCCTCCAATAGGATCTTGTGCATGCATCTGGCTGGGCTAACGCCCTTAAGATCACTTATGGACTACCCAAGAGCTGTCTTGTGTGTCCTTAGCACCTGAATTAGTGCTTTCTCTTCCTGTGGCCCTAAAGCAGAGCTTATGATTACAGGAAAAGTGTCACCTTCTCCCAGAAATGCATATTTCAGGGATGGTGGTAGTGGTTTGAGCTCGGGTTTAGGAGGTTTCTCCTCTTCCTGAGGAGTTTTCAGAGGTTCTTTTATTTCCTCTGGTTCCTCCAGATCAGGCTGAACATCTTTAAAAATGTCCTCTAGCTCTGATTTGAGACTCTCAGTCATATGGACCTCTTCCACTAGGGAGTCAATAATATCAACGCCCAGGCAGTCGTCTGATGTGTCTGGATGTTGCATAGCTTTGACAACATTCAACTTAAACTCATCCTCATTGACTCTCAGGGTTATCTCCCCTTTTTGGACGTCAATGAGGGTTCGTCTAGTTGCTAGGAATGGTCTTCCTAAAATGAGAGTTGCACTCTTGTGCTCCTCCATTTCCAGCACTACAAAGTCAGTAGAGAAGGCAAATGGCCCAACCTTGACAATCATGTCCTCAATTATGCCTGATGGGTATTTAATGGAGCCATCAGCAAGTTGAAGACAGATCCAGGTTGGTTTGACCTCTCCAGTCAAGCCAAGCTTTCTGATAGTGGATGCAGGGATTAGGTTGATGCTTGCCCCAAGATCACATAGAGCTATCTTGGTGCAGTTACCCTCTAATATGCATGGTATCATAAAGCTCCCGGGATCTTTAAGCTTTTCTAAGAAGCTTTTCAGAATGACTGCACTGCATTCTTCAGTGAGGTAAACTTTTTCAGTTTCCCTCCAATCCTTCTTATGACTTAAGATCTCTTTCATGAACTTAGCATAAGAGTGTATTTGCTCAAGTGCCTCTGCAAACGAAATCTTTATTTCAAGAGTCCTGAGGTAGTCTGCAAAGCGGGAAAATTGCTTATCCTATTCTGCTTGGCAGAGTTTTTGAGGATAAGGCATTTTGGCTTTGTATTCCTCAACCTTAGTTGCTGCAGGTTTATTGCCTACAGATGTGGATTGGGAAGCCTTTTTAGAAGGGTTGTTATCAGTACTTGTATGTGTCTGATCCCCCACTGGCATTTGAATACCAGGGGTGGAAGCTGGAGTGGCGTTAGACGCCAGCTCCTTACCTGTTTCTGGCGTCTGAATGCCAGAACTGTGCTCCCTTTGGGCGTTTAACGCCAAACCCTTGCTTGTTTCTGGCGTTAAACGCCAGGAATTAGCATAGTTTGGGCGTTCAGCGCCAGCATTATTCCTCTCTGGGCTCTGATTGTCCTCAGAGGGATTTTGAGTAGCCATTTGTTCATTTCTTGGCTTCCTGTTGCTTTGAAGTGAGGTATTTAATGTTTTCCCACTTCTTAATTGAACTGCTTGGCATTCTTCTGTTATTTGTTTTGACAGTTGCTTTTCTGTTTGCTTCAACTGTACTTCCATATTCATATTAGCCATTCTTGTTTCTTGTAATATCTCCTTGAACTCGGCTAGCTGTTTTGTTAGAAAGTCTAATTGCTGATTGAATTCATTAGCCTGATCTACAGGACTAAGTTCAGCAGTTACTGTTTTAGCTTCTTCTTTCATGGAAGATTCACTGCTTAGGTACAGATGCTGATTTCTGGCAACTGTATCAATAAGCTCTTGAGCTTCTTCAATTGTTTTTCTCATATGTATAGATCCACCAGCTGAGTGATCTAGAGAAGTCTGAGCTTTTTCTGTAAGCCCATAGTAGAAGATGTCTAATTGCACCCACTCTGAAAACATTTCAGAGGGGCATTTTCTTAGCATATCTCTGTATCTCTCCCAGGCATCATAAAGGGATTCATTATCTCCTTGTTTGAAGCCTTGGATGCTTAGCCTTAGCTGTGTCATCCATTTTGGAGGAAAATAGTGATTCAGGAATTTTTCTGACAGATGTTTCCATGTCCTTATGCTGTCCTTAGGTTGGTTATTTAACCACCTCTTAGCTTGATCTTTTACAGCGAATGGAAACAGTAATAATCTGTAGACATCCTGATCTACTTCTTTATCATGTAATGTGTCAGCAATTTGTAAAAATTGTGCCAGAAACTTTGTAGGTTCTTCATGTGGAAGACCGGAATACTGGCAGCTTTGCTGCACCATGATAATGAGCTGAGGATTCAACTCAAAGCTACTAACTCCAATGGAGGGTATACAGATACTACTCCCATATGAAGCAGTAGTGGGGTTAGCATATGACCCCAAAGTCCTCCTGGACTGTTCATTTCCACTTAGTTCCATGATGGAGCAAGGGAGATGGTATGGATGTTGATATTATTTATTTTATTTAATTTATTATATAAAGAAAATTGATTTTTGAAATAATAAAATAGAAACCGAAATAAAAATAAAAATAAAATAAATAAAGAAAGAAAATTAACAATTAAAATAAATATTTGAAAAAATTTTATGAAGATTTTCGAAAAAGTAGGGAGGGAGAAAGTGGTTAGGATATTTTGAAAAAGATATTTTTTTTTAACTTAAAAAGATAAGAATTGAAAATTTTTGAAATTGAAATCTGAATTTTTATATAAAAATTTCGAAAATATAGTTTAAAATTAGTTAGAAAAGATATTTTTTTTTGAATTTTGAATTTTATAATGAAAGAGAAAAACACATAAAAGACACAAGACTTAAAATTTTTAGATCTAATGCTCCTTGTTTTTGAAAATTTTGGAGGGAAAACACCAAGGAACACCAAACTTAAAAATTTTAAGATCAAAACACAAAGGAGACTCAAGAATACTTTGAAAATTCACAAGAACACCAAGAACAAAAGAAAGAACACCAAACTTAAATTTTTAGAAAACCAAGATAAATTTTCGAAAATTAAAGAAAGATCAACAAGAAAACACCAAACTTAAAGTTTGGCACAAGATTAAATCAAGAAAAATTATTTTTGAAAAAAAAGATTTTAAAAAGAAGATACCCAATTGCCAAGAACATAAGCCAACGCTCTAACCAACTGAGCTAAAAATGTAACGTGTTTTAAAGATGTATTATCTTTATAGATAAGAATAATTTTTTTGAAAACTAATGTTTTGAAAAAGCACAAGAAAAACAAGAAAAGACACAGAACAAGATAAACCAAAGATCAAGGAAAAACAAAGAACATGCAATTCGAAAAATTAAGAGAAAAGGAAAAACATGCAATTGACACCAAACTTAGAACAAGACACTAAACTCACGAAAATTAGAAATTGATAAAGAAAAATAATATTTTTTTTGAATTTTTTTTTTAAAAAGGGAATAAAGGACTCAGAATTTAATGACTCTATAACAACAAAAATAAATTATTCCTAATCTAAGCAACAAAATAAACCTTTAGTTGTTCAAACTCGAATAATCCCCGACAACGGCGCCAAAAACTTGGTGCACGAAATTCTAATCTCAATATCAAAATCAAGATTTCTTATGATCTCGTACCACTAACCAGCAAGTGCACTGGGTCGTCCAAGTAATACCTTACGTGAGTAAGGGTCGATCCCACGGAGATTATTGGTTTGAAGCAAGCTATGTTTATTTTATTATTCTTAGTCAGGATATTAATTAAAATTATCAGTTGGAATTATTAGAAAAATAAAAGAGCGTGAATTAATTACTTGTAATGCAGTAATGGAGAATATGTTGGAGTTTTGGAGATGCTTTGTCTTCTGAATTTCTGTAATGTAATATTCCATCCATGGAAAAGTGCAAAGTTCCCTCCATGGCAAGCTGTATGTAGGGTGTCACTATTGTCAGTGGCTACCTCCCATCCTCTCAGTGAAAACGGTCCAAATGCTCTGTCACAGCACGGCTAATCAGCTGTTGGTTCTCGATCATGTTGGAATAGGATCCATTGATCCTTTTGAGCTTGTCATCACGCCCAGCAATCGCGAGTTTGAAGCTCGTCACAGCCATTCAATCCTTGAATCCTACTCGGAATACCACAGACAAGGTTTAGACTTTTCGGATCCTCAAGAGCGGCCGCCATCAATTCTAGCTTATACCACGAAGATTCTGATTAAGGAATCTAAGAGAAGCCCATTCAATCTGATGTAGAACGGAGGTGGTTGTCAGGCACACGTTCATGGATTGAGGAAGGTGATGAGTGTCACGGATCATCACCTTCTTCGTAATTAAGCGCGAATGAACATCTTAGAGAGGAACAAACACGTTTGAATGGAGAAATAGAAACAATTGCATTAATTCATCGAGACGCTGCAGAGCTCCTCACCCCCAACAATGGAGTTTAGAGACTCATGCTGCCAAGGAATATAAAATCCAGTTCTATAGACGTCATGAGATACAAAATAAGTCTCTAAAAGTTGTTTAAATAGTAAACTAGTAACCTAGGTTTACAGAAAATGAGTAAACTATGATAGATAGTGCAGAAATCCACTTTTGGGGCCCACTTGGTGTGTGCTGGGGCTGAGACTTAAGCTTCTCACGTGTCTAGGATGTTTTGGGCGTTCAACGCCAGGTTGTAACCTGTTTCTGGCGTTGAACTCCAACTTGTAACTTGTTTCTAGCGCTGGACGCCAGACTACAACATGGAACTGGCATTGAACGCCAGTTTACATCGTCTATCCTTGAGCAAAGTATGGACTATTATATATTGCTGGAAAGCCCTGGATGTCTACTTTCCAACGCAATTGAAAGCGCGCCATTTGGAGTTCTGTAGCTCCAGAAAATCCACTTTGAGTGCAGGGAGGTCAGAATCCAACAGCATCAGCAGTCCTTTTTCAGCCTGAATCAGATTTTTGCTCAGCTCCTTCAATTTCAGCCAGAAAAATACCTGAAATTACAGAAAAATACACAACTCATAGTAAAGTCCAGAAATGTGATTTTTAATTAAAAACTAATAAAAATATACTAAAAACCAACTAAATCATACTAAAAACTAAGTAAAAACAATGCCAAAAAGCGTATAAATTATCCGCTCATCAACGCTTGACTCGTACGTGTGGATCGTAAAAAGCCCATCGACGCGTACGCGTGATACATGCACGTGATTTCTTTAATGAAAACGTGCCTGGTGATTTCAGAGAACCTTATGACCCAATTCTGAGTGGAATTTTGGCGGGAAAAGATTAAAAGAGCCAAGGATTGAAGGGGATTGACACTTTTCACATTTTTAGATTTTTTTAGAGTTAATTTTTGGAAGTTACACTTTTAGAGAGAGAGAAACCCCAATTTTTCTCTAGGTTTTTGGCTTTTTCAACTCCAATTGCACTTGGATCCTTTGGTTAGATCTGAATTCGATTCAATTTCACTTTGTTCTAGTTGTAGATCTTTCTCTTCTCCTCTCATGTTACTCTAGCATTGTAGATTTTGGATCTAGACCTTGTTACTTTAATTTCTATTAATACATTGAGGAATTTCATGTTAATTGTTGTTAATTGTTTGCAATAGATAGCTTTCATTCAATTTCCTTTCTCAATTTCATGATGTCTTCCATTTATGCTCACCAATTGTTTGAGGAAATGTCAACTATAGCTATGGAGTAGAATTTCATTCTTGGCTTAGGAGTTGGATAATTGGAGACACTTGAATTGTCAAAGCTCTTGTTGATTGATAATTGGAAATTGCTAATTGATTTGAATGACACTAACTCTAGTCTTTCCCTAGGATTAGACTAGGACTTGTAGACTCAAATTGATTATCTCTACTTGACTTTCCTTCATAGTTAGAGGTTAACTAAGTGGAACAATAACCAATTGATGTCACAATTGATGGAGATAATAATGATAGGAATTCCAATTTCCAACCCTAGCCAAGACTTATATATATATATATCGATTATTACTCATTCTTGCTTAGCTCAACCTCTTGTGTCCCTTAGCTTATTTGATTACTTGTTCATTGCCTTTATGCGAGCTTGTTTACCTTTCTCGTATTCAACCTCAAACAGCAAGAGACTCCTAACCAATGATGTGCACTTTAGGACAACTTTGATCCTAGAGAGAACGACTCGAAACTAACACTCTCGGTTATTGATTTGAATTATGGACACACACTTTCTTTGTTTGATGCGTTATAGTTTGTTAGTTTAGACTATACTCACGACGCAATTCTAATGGAAAATTCTATACCGACAAAATATGGCTTATCAGACATGAGGTCCAAACACTTAAAGTTAATAGTTCTAACTTGTTCGTCGAGATGATAGTTATTTTTGACCCATGTGGGTGATGCCATGTAGACTGAACTTGTCGTTGTTGACGATAGTTATTTTTAAATGAATTTGGTGGATATTTTAGTCTTGCTACAATTAAATTTAAAATTTAATTTGTAATATAATTAAAAAAACTTAAACATAAAAGAGCATTTCAGTCCGTTTAATATTAATCCTAGAATACTAACTTTTAAGAATATTAAAAAGTTATTAACCCTTTTAAAAAATTAATGTATAATTATACCTAAAGATTTAAATAATATGCTATCTATACAGATTACACATGTGTCTTGTTGGTTTTCATCGCAATTATGTTTTTAATAGAGACTAATTTATTCACGTTTGATTATTTTTATCATGACCTTCAAATTATTGGTGATATTTTTATTATTTTTATCATTTAAAATTTATTTTTTTTGGCACTTAGATTCTTGAAAATATTTTTAGTAATTTATTTTTATTTTTCTATTTCTTAGTGACATAACTTGCTTTTATTAAATAGACTAATTTTTTTATAATTCTTTACAAGATATTATATACTATATTTTGATTATCCAATTTTTTTTAAATTATTAAGAGACAAATTTATATATTTTTGGTTTAAAAAATAAATTTATATTTTAAATTAAATTTTTTTCATGTCTTTTGATAAACTATGTTTTATTCATGTAAATATTTTTTACTTAAGAAAAAAAAGAAGAATTCCAACCCAATTTCATCTCAAACAAACCCAATAATGTCCATTTTTATTGCATAAGAGCATAAAGCCAAATAAAAACTATTCCTAGAAATTTGTACGGTTCATTCTAAGTTAGCGAACTAGCTATAATCACTCCTACAAAGCTGCTCCCTGATTAAAAACAAAAGCTGAAAACTATTGTACTTACAATACATGTGTCATTATAGTGAATTCTATGGTTTTGCTAATTGGAAAATGTATCTTTTTTGAAAATTTTCTGTGAAAATGCGTACTGGCGCTTAAGCCGGCAATACCGGCTCTAGTCTGTCCAGTACTGTGTATTTTAGAAAATAAGATTTTGGAATATTGATTTATTGTTTTGAAAGGATAAAAATAATTTAGAATTGAAAACTGGGCACTAATCTTAAAGGTTTTGGCCAAAGTGGGCCAAACGGGCTAAAAACGCTAACGGGTTAGACTGGCCCAAACCAGGCCCATGGTCCAACATATATATGTGTGTTTAATGAGTTTCAAACTCATTTTGAAGGGAAGAGAGAGAGAGAACTCGGATAGGTGATGGTGGGGTGAAATCCCATTGTCACTATTCACCTCCTCCTTCAAAGCTCCATAACTTTTTATCCAGAGCTCCGATTGACGAGCCATTTGCAGCCACACGAAGCTCTTGACGAGCTCTTTCTTTCTATCTAAGAAAATCTTGTAAGATCTTTTTTTGAATGCTCCAGTTTCCTACCCTAAGTTTATGCATTTTTGGGGTTTGAGTAGATTTTGTGATTTTGCTTGTTTAGGTGACCCCTATTAGCGGGTAATTGTTGGATTTTACCTCTAATCTCGTTGGGTAAGGTAAGGTTTCAATAAACCCTTGTGTTTGGTTATTTTGTGAACCTTATGTTTGATGTTGGTATGTTTTAGGATGTTAGATTAAGTTTTGGTGTTTGTTGGAGTTGGATTGAGGCCTTGGATCGAGCTTGGTGGCTTCATTTTGATGTTTGGAGCATTTTGGGAATTGGGCAAGTTATGGTTTCAATTTTTTTACATAATATGTAATATTTCTGGACACTTAGGCTAGTTGGTGTATGAATAATTATATGTGGATTGATGGAAATTGTTGGTTGTTTTGATTATTGTGGTTGATGAAGATTTTATGAATTGTATATATTGAAGTGTGATTATGATGTTGTTGAGGAAATTGATGATTGGTGTTGTTGATGAAAATTGATAAATAAAGTGGTGGTGTTGTGTGGGATGAATCCGAATGATAATAATGATGATTATATGATTTGATGACGGATGTTGGGATTTAGTATAGTTGTTGAGTTATTGAATGATGAGATATGATGATTTAGGATGAATTGATGAGTTTTAGTTATATTGGTGAATAATGAGGATTATGAGAATTTAATGTAATAAGTTAATGTAAAATGTTTGTGGTGGTTTGGAATAAAGGATATTAATGATTATGATGTGTGATGGTGTATGTTGATGATGATTTTTGGGTATTGAATCTTGTGGTTGATGTTTATGTTAAGGTTGGTGGATTATTGTGGATGTGTAATGTTGTTGAGAGTTGTTGGTATTGTTGATAATTGATAATGAGTTGTGGAAATGTTATTGATGAATAAGGAGAATTAGGATTGTTTGTGATGACTTTTAATTGTTGGAGAATAATGATTTTGATGGTGTGGGATAGTGTAAATGGGAGATTATTGATGGTTGAGATTGAGGAATGAGGGGTATGAGCTTTTGTGTTGATTTGATATTAATTGGATTGTGAGTAGTAGCTTTTCACCAGGATGTCTACTTTCCAACGCAATTAAGAGCACGCCAATTGGGCTTCTGTAGCTCGAGAAAATCCACTTCGAGTGCAGGGAGGTCAGAATCCAACAGCATCAGCAGTCCTTTTTTTAGCCTCTGAATCAGATTTTTGCTCAGGTCCCTCAATTTCAGCCAGAAAATACCTGAAATCACAGAAAAACACACAGACTCATAGTAAAGTCTAGAAATGTGATTTTTGCATAAAAACTGTTCCGAGGGTTACCTGAAACTAGAGGTCGATCTCGGACGAGATCTTCTGTGCTGGTTGGAGCGGTTGTGTCCGACTTGTTGGATTTGGTGGTAGTGCTGATCCTTCGTCTTCGGAGGGTGGGGGGGTACCTGCAAGGGACTTCGATGCTTAAGTTAGCAAGGGTATTAAGCAGGTATTGAATAGAATCAGAGTATGAGTTATACCTGGGTGCTCCAGTGTATTTATAATGGTGAGATGTGACCTTCTTTGGATAAGATAAGTTAGTTATCTTATCTTATCTTATCCTTTGTCGAGGTCAGCTTATCTTCCATGGAACCGCCCTTATCTCTATAGGCTTGGGCTGCCTTTGGATCGGGGTCGTATTCCTTGAGTTGGGCCCTTCTTTGGGCTTTTCTGTCAATTTGACCGAGTTCTTTACGAAGAAGTTGGTCTGCTTGACCTAAAGAGGTCGGTCGCTTTGCTACTGAACATCCCGGCTCGGACAACTCGACCTAAGGTATGAACAGTGCCCCTGCTTGAGCTCGGTCTTCTTTTTTTGAGGTCAAGTCCTTGACTTCGGTCCTTCTCTAGTGAAGCTGAACTCAAGCATTTTGTCGATTCCTTTGTAGAAGCTTTTTGAATGTGGAACGTTTTTCTCTAAAAGCGCGTGCTTTTATATCAGCGCTTTGAGAACGTGCGAGGGTTTAATACCTTCATTAATTGGTATTAATTGCCACATTTTTCCTTGTGGCCTTTTATTTTGAATTTGCGATCAAAAAATGGTTTCCCTTCTTTGCTCCTCTTCGTAACTTCTCCCTTTGTTCTCTCGCTCTCTGTCTTTCGCCCACATTTTTCTTTTCTTGCGTTGCGGCATCGTTCAATGATCGGTGATTCCGTCTCTCCATCTCCAACTTTTCTGAAGCTTCCTGCTTTTTTCCAGGTTGGTTCCATTTTTTTTCGTTTTGCTTTGTCTTTAATTCTCTGGTAAATTGTTGATATTTGCTTGAATGTCGAAAAAGTTTGAACCTTTCTTATGATCTTGTGTTTTCTTTGTTGTTGTAATGTGTTTTTTCTTCTTCGTGTATTCTTGGTGTTTCTTCTTTGTGGTTTCCCAGGGGTTTGCATTTTCTATTGTTGCTTCTGGATGTTATTTTTGGAAAAACTGTCTTCTTGCTCCTTAATTTCAAAAGATCCTTGTTGCTGTACCTTTGTGGGAGATAATGATACCTATAGTTTGCTCTTTGCTTGGAGTGCATTTTCTTGACTTCCTCTTGATACTTTTTAGGGTTTTTGCTTGAGTCTGCAAAAGGTTGTGTTTTTGACGATTTTCTGCTTGGTGTTGTTGACAATGCTCTTTGCTGGTAGACTGTAGAAAGATAGTGGCTTTGATGATTTTTGTGTTTCTACTTTCTTTTTTCGAAATGCTTTGTTTGTTTGAAGTCTTCTTTCTTGTTTGAGAGATGCTGGGATGCGAGCTGTAGATTTTTCCTGAAAACCTTGCTTGTTACTGCCTCCAAAGGATGCCCCAGGACTTTGGTTTGAGTCTTGGGGTTTTCCTTTTCTGTTTGTTCACCTGTGTCGTATTAATCGAGTTGTTTTGTGCTTCGTCCGAGATGTTTTTAGTAATCCCATCTTCTTTTCTTATTGTAGGATTAGTTGGCCTCATGTTTTCTCGCAGTAACATTGTAGAGATGTCTTCCAGAGTTCCCAAGGGGATGTCCGATTGGCTGGACTCCCTTGTCTTGATGTGTGTCTCTGTTGTGGATGCTGAATTTTACGTAGAGCTGAGAAAGCGTCATAGGATCTGTGGTAATAGTGCCCGGGAGAGGGATTATGAGCTTGTCGCTCCTGATTCTGATGAAAGGGTTTGTTTTCCCACCTCTATCGAGGGAGAGCGTCCTTTCTTTTATACCTATGAATATTTCTTCGGTCAGTTGGACATTACTTTTCCTTTTACTACTTTCGAGACCGACCTGTTGTGGTCGTGTAACATTGCCCCATCCCAGCTTCACCCGAATTCCTGAGGTTTTGTCAAGATCTTTCAGCTACTTTGCCAAGAGTTAGGCGTAACACCTTCTCAGACTCTTTTCCTTTATCTGTTTGTTTCTGCCAAGCCTGATGGTTCTTCCAAAAAGAAAGCTTCATGGGTTTCTTTCAGGTCTGCCCAGGGCCATAAAGTTTTCGCCATGTATGACGAGTGCTTTAAGGATTTTAAGAATTACTTCTTTAGAGTTCGTGCTGTCGAGGGGGCCCGCCCCTTTTTTCTTGATGAAAATGATGAGCCTTCTTTCCCTCTAGAGTGGCAGAAGGATGTGAGAGTGTCTCGGTATACATGGGAGATGCTTGACGAGGTTGAGCATGCTTTTGTTGTTGTTCTTGAGGATTTATGGGGGGAACCACCCCAACTTGATACAAAAAGCTTTTTGAATGACCCGTCCTTGGTTCGGACTATTTTGGGCACTTGTCTGACTTGTTTCTATACTTGTTTTCTTAGTTTTGCTTCCTCTTCTTGTGATTGTAACCCTTTACTATGGCTGATTCTGTATTTGCAGAGATGTCAAAAAATAATGACTCCATGAAGGCCTTCAAAAAGGCAAAGAAGGCAACTGCTGCTCAAAACATCTCGGCCAAGGTGGCCGGAGAGGGATCTTCTCAGGTTCCAGTGAAACCTCCTGTGTCGGGTTCTCCCGGGCCGAGGAAGGCAATTCCTATTCCTCGGGTTCGTTTGGTCGATCCTCCACAGACTTTTGCCGTTTCTTCTGGTGCTCCTCCTAGTAAGAAGCAAAAAACAATTGAGCCTTTCAACCTTGATGCTCCTGATTTTGATGCGGTCAAGGTTGTAGATCAACAAATCGGTCCTTATGGTGTCCTCCCTATGGATGACGTGTCACTTCTTCATCATTTTGATTATATAACTCGATAGTATCAAGATGGCACACTTGGGAGCGGCCTTGTTTCAAACTGCTCAAAGTCTTCCTCTCCATGCCACCAAAGCTTTTATGGAGGAGGCCAAGCGGGAGTTTGATCGGATAAAAGGCTTGAAGGAGGAGCTTGAAGTGAAGGTGGCCAAGTTGGAAAAAGATCTAGAGAATGAGAAGGCGAGTTCCCTCTCTTTGGTTTCCTCTGTGAGGCTGGCTAAAGACACGACACTGAGGCATAAGGATAGCTATGTCACTTCTTATCGGGAGGGAATGTGTCTGAAGGAGGAGTTGGAGAACGTCCGAGCTAATTACTCTGAGCTCCAGGGTCATCTTGTTGGCAGTGTAACTGCTGCCTATGAGAACCTAAAGGAGCAGGTTCGGGTTATTGCTCCTGAGGCCGATCTTACTATCTTCAGCCTGGACAATGTTGTGAGGGATGGTAAGATTGTCCCTGATGACCAGGATGATGATGATGTTGAACCTCCCCCAGTGCCTTCTATCAAGGTGTCGACCTCCTCGGTTCCTCTAGTTATGTCTGATCCGGATTGTCAGATTCTGAACCGGGATGATGGAACTGTAGATGCTGTGCCTATTCAGACTCGCCCTCCTTCTCCCCGTACTGATGCTGCTGGGAGGGCTCCCGATCTTTGCTGATCTTCTTTTTAAGTATTTGTGTAAATAGCCCAGTTTGTGGGCTTTTGAATTGTTTTATTGTTTTGTTTAACTACTGACGCTTTTTAGTTGCCTGCCTGGCCACTTTTACTTTGAAAAACAAAAGTAGCTTTCTGAGGTAGATTTTGGTGGCCTCTTGAAGCTTTATTATACTATGCTTTTATTGCACTTTAACATGGTATCTCTTCTGGTTTCTGAGAGTGTTGGAATCTTGCTGCTTGACCTCTTTGGATTGCTTTTGTACTTATTGTTTGTAACTTGGATCCTTTGAGGCTGTGACTGTATGGGTCCGACTTGTTTCTCGGTTTTCTCGCTTTTGCTTGTATTTTTAGCGCCCCATAACCGATTTCTTTGTGTTGGTCCCCTTCTAAGTTATTTTTGTAATCCTCTTTCTCGGACTTTTGTCAGGTCTCTTTCAGGGATTACTTTTATAACTTGTATTGTAGGAGACCGACTTCGTTAGGTCGATCTCTTCTAAGTTATTTTTCTAATCCTCTTTCTTGGACCTTTGTTAGCTCTCTTTCAGGGATTACTTTTATAACTTGTCTTATAGGAGACCGACTTCGTTAGGTCAATCTCTTCTAAGTTATTTTTGTAATCCTCTTTCTTGGACCTTTGTTAGGTCTCTTTCAGGGATTACTTTTATAACTTGTCTTTGTAGGAGACCGACTTCGTTAGGTCGATCTCTTCTAAGTTATTTTTGTAATCCTCTTTCATGGACCTTTGTTAGGTCTCTTTCAGGGATTACTTTTATAACTTGTCTTGCAGGAGACCGACTTCGTTAGGTCGATCTCTTCTAAGTTATTTTTGTAATCCTCTTTCTTGGACCATTGTTAGGTCTCTTTCAGGGATTACTTTTATAACTTGTCTTTGTAGGAGACCGACTTCGTTAGGTCGATCTCTTCTAAGTTATTTTTGTAATCCTCTTTCTTAGACCTTTGTTAGGTCTCTTTCAAGGATTACTTTTATAACTTGTCTTGTAGGAGACCGACTTCGTTAGGTCGATCTCTTCTAAGTTATTTTTGTAATCCTCTTTCATGGACCTTTGTTAGGTCTCTTTCAGGGATTACTTTTATAACTTGTCTTTGTAGGAGACCGACTTCGTTAGGTTGATCTCTTCTAAGTTATTTTTGTAATCCTCTTTCTTGGACCTTTGTTAGACCTCTTTCAGGGATTACTTTTATAACTTGTCTTTGTAGGAGAACGACTTCGTTAGGTCGATCTCTTCTAAGTTATTTTTGTAATCCTCTTTCTTGGACCTTTGTTAGGTCTCTTTCAAGGATTACTTTTATAACTTGTCTTGTAAGAGACCGACTTTGTTAGGTCGATCTCTTCTAAGTTATTTTTGTAATCCTCTTTCTTGGACCTTTGTCAGGTCTTTTTCAGGGATTACTTTTATAACTTGTATTGTAGGAGACCGACTTCGTTAGGTCGATCTCTTCTAAGTTGTAGCAATTCCTCTTTAATAGGGTTGGCCAGACCTCTTTCCAGGGATTTGCTGATAACTTGGGTTGACTTGGTCCGCTTTTTTAGTGTCGGCCAGTCTTTTTAAGTTATTATATAGCAATCCATAAGACCTCGTCAGGTTGTTTTTGGGATCATTTTCGATAACTTCTTGCATTATTCTGTGTTCATCTTTGCCGATTTGTAGATGGTGGTTTCTGTCCTGGTTTGATTGTCCTTTAGGTGAATCGCGTTTTCACCTTTGTTGGATGATTATTCCTATCGAGATCGTACAGTTAATCTATTCTTCACTTTCTGTCGATCTGTTGCTTTATAATCGGACAATGAATGCTTCAGATTAATGCGTCTTGGGAATTTGTAGAATATCTGAAATGTATTTTATTCAAAGAAAGAGCATATATATACATGCGGGAGTTTTTCGTACCCTTAAGTCGGATTAAATCTTAGTCTTGATGCCTCATTAAAAAACCTTTTCAGGAAAAAGAGTGCATCTTGTGATGAGATCTTTTACCTTTCCTTGCTATAGTACCTTCTTAGGTTACAGGCATGCCATGATCTGGGGAGTTCTCGTCCCTCGAGTTCGGACAGTCTGTAGTAGCCCTTCCCAAGTACTTCTTTGATCGGTAGGGTCCTTTCCAGTTGGCTGCCAGCTTTCCTTCTCCGGGTCGAGTTGTTCCAATATCATTTCGGATTAAGATGAGATCATTCTCAGCGAAACCTCTTGGCACTACCTTTTGATTATACCTGGAAGCCATTTGCCGCTTTAGTGCTTCTTCTCTGATCCGAGCTCTTTCTTGGATTTCTGGAAGTAGGTCGAGCTCTTCTCTTTGAAGTTGAGAGTTGGTTTATTCATTGTAGTGGACTACTCGGGGAGACCCTTCCTCGACTTCTATTGGAATCATTGCCTCCACTCCGTATGCTAATCGAAATGGTGATTCGTTCATAGTAGAATGGAGGGTTGTTTGATACGCCCATAGGACTTGTGGAAGTTCCTCAGCCCAAGCTTCTTTTGCTTCTTGCAGTCTCCGTTTCAGCCCGGCCAATATGACTTTGTTGGCCGCTTCGGCTTGTCCATTGGCTTGGAGATGTTCGACGGAGGTGAAATGGTGTTTTATATTCAAGTCGGCCACTAGTTTTCTGAAGCCTGCATCTGTGAATTGGGTGCCATTATCTGTGGTGATGGAGTATGGGACCCCGAACCTTGTAATGATGTTCCTATATAAGAATTTCCGGCTTCTTTGAGCAGTGGCGTTGGCTAGGGGTTCTGCCTCGATCCATTTTGTGAAATAGTCTACCCCTACTATGAGGAATTTAACTTGTCCCGATCCCTGGGGAAAGGGTCCGAGAAGATCGAGTCCCCACTTTGCAAATGGCCAGGGTGAGGTTATGCTGATGAGCTTTTCCGGCGGGAATATGTGAAAATTGGCATGCTTCTGACATGGTGGACATGTCTTTACAAATTCTGTAGCTTCCTTTTGTAGAGTTGGCTAATAGAATCTCACCCGGAGTACCTTTTTGGTGAGAGCTTGCGATCCGAGATAATTGCCACAAATGCCGCTGTGTACTTCCTCCAAGATTCCCTTTGTATTGGAGGTCGGCATGCATTTTAACAATGGTATTGAGATCCCTCTTTTGTATAGGGTGTTGTTTATGATAGTGTAGTACTGTGCCTCCCTTTTTAACCTCTTTGCCTCTTTTTCATCTGTGGGGAGCGCTTCTGTTTTGAGGTAGTTAATTATGGGAGTCATCCATCCTTGATCCCGACCTGTTATGGCTAGGACTTTTTCTTCTTCTGATATTGACGGGTTCTGCAGTATTTCCTGGATGAGGCTTCTATTGTTGCCCCCTGGTTTGGTGCTGGCTAGTTTTGAGAATGCGTCAGCTCGGGCGTTTTGCTCGCAGGGTATGTGGTAGATCCTATATTCCCCGAGTTGTCCAATGCTGTTCCTTGGTTTTATCCAAATATTTTTTCATGGTAGGGTCTTTGGCTTGGTAGCTCCCTATTATTTGTGAGGTAAAAACTTGTGAATCGCTGTAGATGTTGAGTTTCTGAGCTCCAACCTCCCTAGCCAGCTTCAAACCAGCTAATAACGCTTCGTATTCTGCCTGGTTGTTTGAGGCCGGGAATCCGAATTTGAGGGAAAGCTCAAATTGGGTTCCTTGGTTGCTTTCGATCATCACACCTGCACCGCTTCCGGTTTTATTTGAGGAACCGTCCACGTATATATTCCACTCTATGGGGATCTCCGGGGTGTCTGTGAATTCTGTAATGAAGTCAGCTAGGTATTGTGACTTAATGGCTGTCCGCGCCTCGTATTGGAGGTTAAACTCGGACAATTCAATTGCCCATTGTAGGATTCTTCCTGCTAGATCTGTTTTCTGCAATATCCCCTTTATGGGCTGGTTGGTCCGAACCTTAATGGTATGAGCTTGGAAGTACGGGCGAAGTCATCGGGATGTTAGTATGAGAGCGTAGGCAAACTTCTCTATTTTCTAGTAGTTCAGCTCTGACCCCTGCAGTGCTTTACTAATGAAGTAGACGGGTTGTTGCCCACCCTCGTCTTCTTTAATTAGTGCTGAGGCTATTGCCCGACTTCCTACTACGAGGTATAATATGAGTGGTTCTCCTTCTCGTGGTCAAGATAGGATAGGTGGCCGTCTCAAGAATTCTTTGAATTCTCGGAAGGCTTGCTCGCATTCCGTTGTCCACTCGAAGTTTTTTCCCTTCCTTAAAGTAGCGTAGAAAGGGAGGGATCTTATCGCTGACCCTGCTAGGAATCTGGACAAGGCCGCCAATCTCCCATTGAGTTGTTGTACCTCTTTGACGCAGGTTGGGCTCTTCATGTTGAGTATGGCCTGGCATTTATCTGGATTTGCCCCGATTCCTCTTTGTGTGAGCATAAAGCCCAAGAACTTACCTGCTTCCACTGCGAAGGTGCTTTTAGCCGGGTTAAGTCGCATGCCATGCTTCCGTATGGTGTCGAACACTTGAACCAAGTCGGTCAGTAATATCTCTTCACTTTATGTCTTTATCAACATGTCATCCACGTAGACCTCCATGATTTTTCTGATGTGGTCTGAGAAGACCTTATTCATTAGCCTTTGATAAGTAGCTCCCGCGTTCTTAAGGCCGAAAGGCATTACGATGTAGCAATAGTTTGCTTTGGGTGTTAGAAACGAGGTTTTTTCTTGATCCGGTGGATACATTGGGATCTGGTTGTACCCCGAGTATGCATCCATAAATGAGCGATACTTATATCCCGATGAGGCGTCTACTAGAGTGTCGATGCTTGGGAGTGGATAAGGATCTTTTGGGCAGGCTTTGTTGAGGTCGGTGTAGTCGGTGCACATTCGTCACTTCCCATTTGACTTTTTCACTAAGACAACATTTGCTAGCCATAGTGGGTACTTAACTTCTCTTATGAATCCTACCTCTAGCAGTGCTTGCACCTGTTCTGCCACAGCCTGAGACCGTTCTGGTCCGAGTTTTCTTCGTCTTTATTGTACCGGCCGGGATCCCGGATAGACTGCCAACTTGTGGCTCATTAGTTCGGGATCTATGCCAGGCATGTCGGCGGCTTTCCATGCGAAGAGATCAACATTATCTCGTAGGAACTGTATGAGTGATTCCTTGGCGTCTCCTTTCAGGATTGTGCCAATATTAGTTGTCTTATCCGAGGTGTCTCCGATCTGAACTTTCTCTACTTCACCTTCGGGCTGTGGACGGAGTTCTTCTCGCTTCTGAACTCCACCAAGTTCGATTGTGTGGAACTCTTCTCCTTCGCCTCTGAGGTTTAGACTTTCGTTATAACAGCGACGCGCCATCCTTTGATCTGCTTTTATTGTAGCTATCCCTTCTGCAGTTGGAAATTTCATACATAGATGTGGAGTTGAAACTATTGCGCCAAGTTGGTTTAACGTTGTCCGACCTATTAAGGCATTGTAGGCTGAGCTTACGTTGACCACGATGTAGTCTATCTTGAGTGTTTTGGATTTGTTCCCCTTTCCGAAGGTTGTGTGTAGCGATATGTATCCCAGTGGTTGTACTGGGGTATCCCCAAGTCCGAACAGGCTGTTCGGGTATGCTCTTAGCTCTTTTTCTTCTAAGCCGAGCTTGTCGAAGGCAGTTTTAAATAAGATGTCGGCGGAGCTTCCTTGGTCAATTAATGTACGGTGGAGGTTGGCGTTTGCCAGTATGATAGTGATGACCATGGGATCATCGTGTCCTGAGATGATTCCGGATGCGTCTTCTTTGGTAAACGTAATTGCTGGGATGTCTGGCGCCTCCTTCTTTCCTTCGACATGGTATACTTCTTTGAGGTGTCGCTTGCGGGATGATTTGGAGATTCCTCCTCCCGCAAATCTGCCGTGTATCATGTGGACGTGTCTTTCTGGTGTGCGAGGTGATCGCTCAGACCGTCCGACATCTTCATCCCTTCTTCTTTTTCTTGGCTCTTCATCCCGGTTGGCCAAAAACCGATTTAGTTTTCCTTCTCTTACTAATTTTTCTATGACATTTTTCACGTCAAAGCATTCGTTGGTGGAATGTCCTCGGACTCAATGATACTCACAGTATTCGTTCTGATTTCCTCCTCCTCTTTTGCCTTTGAGTGGCCGAGCTGGGGGTACTTTTTCCGTATGGCAGACTTCTTTGTAAACATCTACCAAGGATACCCTAAGAGGGGTGTAGTTATGATATTTTTTTATTTTCTCCCCGGAGGGATCTTCCTTTTTCTTGGATTCTTTATCTTTGTCTCGGTAGGCGGAACCGAACCTCGAGGCTTCCCCAAGTCGTGAATTCTCCTCCACGTTGATGTACTTCTGCGTCTGTTCTTGTACTTCGTCCAGGGATGCAGGATATTTCTTAGATATAGATTGGCTAAAAGGTCCTTCTCGTAGGCCATTTATGAGGCCCATAATGGCAGCTTCTGTTAGTAGACTTTGTATGTCCATGTATGTTTTGTTGAATCTTTCCATGTAGTTATGAAGACTTTCCCGATCTCCTTGCTTGATCCCTAGTAGGCTGGGGGCGTGTTTAGCTTTATCTTTTTGTATGGAAAATCTGGCCAGGAATTTTTTGGCCAGGTCGTCGAAGCTCGAGATGGACCTTGGAGGTAGGTTGTTGAACCATCTAATGGCTGTCTTGGTAAGAGTTGTTGGAAAGGCTTTGCAGCGAACTGCATCCGAGGTGTCAGTGAGGTACATTCTACTTCTGAAATTACTGTGGTGATGGTTGGGGTCTGAAGTGTCGTCGTACAGAGTCATATCCGGAAGTTTGAAGTCCTTTGGGATTTTCGTATTCATGATTTCCCTGGTGAATGGATCTTGATCCTTGCGAGACCTATCCTCGGGAGTGGATCGAGTAGCTTTGGTTTTGAGATCGGCTTCGAGTTTTAGAAGCTTATCTTCTAATTCCCGGCGTCGCCTTATCTCCCGATGTAGATCCTCTTCTTTTTCGCGTTGATGTTGGGCTTCTTTCTCGAGTTGCTTTAATCGATCTTGAAGCGCCTCTATGGCTCCTGCGTTTGGAGAATTCTTTTCATTGTTAAGTTGAGAAGTATCCTTTGGTGTAGTGTCCGCATTTTTGTGCAGCGTTCTATCCTCTAGATCTGAGTCGTGGTCGTTGTCATGGTCATCCGCCATGGTGATGGGATGACTTCCAGGTTCCCCGGCAACGGCGCCAATGTTCCGAGGGTTACCTGAAATTGGAGGTCGATCTCGGACGAGATCTTCTGTGCTGGTTGGAGCGGTTGTGTCTGACTTGTTGGACTTGGTGGTAGTGCTGATCCTTCGTCCCCGGAGGGTGGGAGGTACCTACAAGGGACTCCGATGCTTAAGTTAGCAAGGGTATTAAGCAGGTATTGAATAGAATCAGAGTATGAGTTATACCTGGGTGCTCCAGTGTATTTATAATGGTGAGATGTGACCTTCTTTGGATAAGATAAGTTAGTTATCTTATCTTATCTTATCCTTTGTCGAGGTCAGCTTATATTCCATGGAACCACCCTTATCTCAATGGGCTTGGGCTGCCTTTGGATCGGGGTCGTATTCCTTGAGTTGGGCGCTTCTTTGGGCTTTTTTGTCGATTTGGCCGAGTTCTTTACAAAGAAGTCGGTCCGCTTGACCTAAAGAGGTCGGTCGCTTTGCTACTGAACATCCCGGCTCGGACAGTTCGACCCAGGGTACGAACAAAAACTAATAACAATAAACTAAAAAGTAACTAAAACCTATTAAAAGCTACCTAAAAACAATTCCAAAAAGTGTATAAATTATCCGCTCATCACAACACCAAACTTAAATTGTTGCTTGTCCCCAAGCAACTAAATATAAAATAAAATAAAAAGAATAGAATATACAATAAATTCCAAAATATCAATGAATCTTAGCTCCAATTAGATGAGTGGGACTTGTAGCTTTTTGCTTCTGAACAGTTTTGGCATCTCACTTTATCCTGTGAAGTTCAGAATGATTGGCATCTATAGGAACTCCGAATTAAGATAGTGTTATTGATTCTCCTAGTTTAGTATGTTGATTCTTGAACACAGTTACTTTATGAGTCTTGGCCGTGACCTTAAGCATCTTGTTTCCAGTATTACCACCGGACACATAAATGCCACAGACACATAACTGGGTAAACCTTTTCAGATTGTGACTCAGCTTTGCTAAAGTCCCCAGTTAGAGGTGTCCAGAGTTCTTAAGCATACTCTTTTTGCTTTGGATAACGACTTTAACCACTCAGTCTCAAGCTTTTCACTTGGACCTTCATGACACAAGCGCATGGTTAGGGACAGTTTGATTTAGCCGCTTAGGCCAGAATTTTATTCCTTTGGGCCCTCCTATCCATTAATGCTCAAAGCCTTGGATCCTTTTTACCCTTGCCTTTTAGTTTAAAGGGCTATTGGCTTTTTCTTCTTGCTTTTTCTTTTTCTTTCTTTTTCTTTTTTGCCATTTTTTTCGCAAGCTTTGTTTTTCACTTCTTTTTCTTGCTTCAAGAATCAATTTTATGATTTTTCAGATTATCAATAACATTTCTCTTTTTTCATTATTCTTTCAAGAGCCAACAATTTTAACATTCATAAACTTCACTATAAAAAATATGCACTGTTCAAGCATTCATTTAGAAAGAAAAAGTATTGTCACCACATCAAAATAATTAAACTAATTTTCAAGATAAATTTTGGAATTATGCACTTCTTGTTCTTTTGTAATTAAAAGCATTTTTCATTTAAGAAAAATGAAGGATTCATGGAATTATTCATAGCTTTAAGACATAGATACTAGACACTAATGATCATGTAATATAGACACAAACATAGACAAGACATAAAGCATAAAAATCGAAAAACAGAAAATGAAATAAACAAGGAGATTAAAGAACGGGTCCACCTTAGTGATGGCAGCTAGTTCTTCCTTTTGAAGATCCTTTGGAGTGTTTGAGCTCCTCTATGTCTCTTCCTTGCCTTTGTTGCTCCTTTCTCATGGCCTTTTGGTCTTCTCTAATTTCATGGAGGATGATGGATTGCTCTTGGTGAGGTCTATGAGTGGGCTCTCTTGTTTGCTCTATCCTCTTTCTAGTGATGGGCTTTTGAGATGAATCTCTCCATCTCCCATGACTCGGAGTTGGAAGCAACTAATTTCCCTTACCTCTTCCTAGAGGTTTCTCCGGCCTTAGGTGTTATTAATGGTTATGGAAAATAAAAAGCTAAGCTTTTCTACACCAAACTTAAAAGCTTTGCTCGTCCTCGAGCAAAAGAAGAAAGAAAGGATTAGAGGAAGAAGAGATGGAGGAGATGGAGTTGTGCGAGTGGGTGGGTTTTATGGAACATTGTGGATGGATGTGAGTGGTGAAGAGATAATAGGGAAGATGGTAGGATATGATAGGTGTTTGGGAAAGGGTGTTATGGAAGGGTGTGGAGAGGAGAGAGAGAGTTGGGATAGGTAGGGATCCTGTGGGACTCACAGATCTTGAGGTGTAAAGGAATTCTCATCCCTGCACCTTTCTGGCATCTGAACACCCTCTGGGTGCCTTATCTGGTGTTAAACGCCAGTCTGCTGCCTATTTCTGGCGTTAAACGCCAGTCTGCCTGCCAGTTCTGGATTTTAACACCCAGAATGCTGCCAAGATGGGCGTTAAACGCCCATTCCGCTATCCTTACTGGCGTTTAAATGCCAGTAGGCCTGTCCTCCTGGGTGTGCTTTTTTGATGCTATTTTTGATTCCACTTTAATTATGCAGCTATTTTTGTGACTCCACATGATCATCAACCTAAAGAAAACATAGACATAGATAAATAAAATTGGGTTGCCTCCCAATAAGCGCTTCTTTAATGTCAATAGCTTGACAGGACTGAGCTTTAATCTAGTCTCAGTCTTGAGCATTCTTGCTCAACATTGCCTTCAAGATAATGCTTGATTCTCTGTCCATTAACAATGAACTTTTTCTCAGAGTAATATCCTGAAGCTCTACATATCCATATAGTGACACACTTGTAATCACATATCGTCCCTTCCACCAGGATTTAAATTTCCTAGGGAATAATCTGAGCCTAGAGTTAAACAGTAGAACCTTCTGTCCTGGCTCAAAGACTCTAGATGACAGCTTCTTGTCATGCCACCTTTTTGCTTTCTCCTTGTAAATTTTTGCATTTTCAAAAGCATTGAGCCTGAACTCCTCTAGCTCATTCAACAGGAGTAATCTTTTCTCTCCAGCTACCTTGGCATCAAGGTTTAGGAATCTGGTTGCCAGTAGTCTTGTGTTCCAATTCCACTGGCAAATGGTAGGCCTTGCCATACACAAGCTGGTATGGAGAGGTCCCTATAGGAGTCTTGAATGCTGTTCTGTATGCCCACAGAGCATCATCTAAGCTTTTTGCCGAATCCCTTCTACAGGCACTTACAGTCCGATCCAGGATTCGTTTTAGTTCTCTATTTGAGACTTCAGCCTGCCCATTTGTCTATGGATGATACGGAGATGTCACCTTGTGGTTAATTCCATATCGGACTAAAGCAGAGTCAAGCTGTTTATTGCAGAAATGAGTGCCTCCATCACTGATCAGTATTCTAGGAATACCAAATCTGCTGAAGATATGTTTTTAGAGGAGCTTCAGCACTGTCTTAGTATTATTAGTGGGTGTTGCAATTGCCTCTACCCACTTGGATACATAGTCTACTGCCACCAGAATGTAAGTGTTTGAGTATGATGGTGGAAAAGGTCCCATGAAGTCAATACCCCATACATCAAACAATTCAATCTCTAAGATCCCTTGTTGAGGCATGGCATAACCGTGAGGCAGATTACCAGCACTATCAAAACTATCACAGTTACGCACAAACTCTCGGGAGTCTTTATAGAGAGTAGGCCAGTAGAAGCCACATTGGAGGACCTTAGTGGCTGTTCGCTCACCTCCGAAATATCCTCCATATTGCGATCCATGTCAATGCCATAGGATCTTCTACGCCTCTTCTCTAGGTACACTTCTACGGATTATTTCGTCTACACATCTTTTAAAGAGATATGGTTCATCCCACAAGTAGTACTTTGCATCAGAAATCAATTTCTTTGATTGCTGTTTACTGTACTCTTTAGGTATTGTTCATACCCTGGGTCGAGCTGTCCGACCCGGAATGTTCTACAGACAAAGCGACTGACTTCTTTAGGTCGTGACGACCCGACCTCTTCTCAAAGAGCTCGGCCAAATCACAGAAAAGCCCAGTAAAGGGCCCAAACAGAGGAACATGACCCAAATCTAAGGGCAGCCCAAAGGCTACAGAAAGAAGGGAGGTTCCCTTATAAGAGGACCTCACTTAAAGATAAGATAAAGATAAGATAAGATAACTAACTTATCTTATCTAAGAAGGTCATTCTATGCCATTATAAATACACTGGAGCACCCAGGTATAACTCATACTCTAATTCTACTAAATACCTGCTTAATACACTTGCTAACTTAAGCATCGGAGTCCCTTGCAGGTGAGCCAATATCAAAAACTAGGGAGACACCATTAATAGGCTGGAGTCCCAAGTGGGGTATCTATCTCAATAGTTTCCCAAACCTACTGATAGTTTCCCAAGTGACACAGAAAAGAATCCAAGAGGAGAAACAAAGAAAGTAAGGTGGGAAGAATGCAAGATGATCACTATAAGTGATGAGAGGAGTGTGGAGGAAGTGCACACACAAACAGAACACCTCCAAGACAATCCAACGGAAAAGCATGAAGAGAGAAACCACACACCCCATCCCACACACAAGGAGGAGCTAAAGAAAGGGGAGACCCTGAACCCATATGCACCCTTTCCCCAAAGGCTCAAAGGTGGTGTAGCAAGGAGAATGTATTCAAGGTTCCTCGACATGTTCGCATCTCTTGATGTAAATATACCATTCATTAAGGCCCTCCAGCAGATGCCCTCTTACATCAAGTACATAAAGGAGCTGCTGGCCAAAAAGAGTTTACTGAAGGGTGGGTAAACAATAGTGATGAACAGGGAGTGCAGTGCTCTCATTCAAACAGAGCCACCTACAAAAAAGAAGAATCCAGGGAATTTTCACATTCCCTGTGCTATAGGAGAGACAATGATTGATAAGGGGCTCTGTGACCTGGGAGCAAGTATCAACTTGATGCCTCTGTCTCTCATGAAAAGGCTTCAAATCAATAAGCTAACACCCACAGACGTAATCATCAAACTGGCTGACAAAACTCAAAAACAAGTGATAGGAGTTGTTGAAAACATGTTAGTGAAGGTTGGAAACTACTTCCTCCCCACAGACTTTGTTATCTTGGAGATGGAAGAAAATCACATCCATCCTATCATCATAGGGAGGCCATTCTTAGCCACAGCTAGGGCGCTTATAGATGTGGAGCGAGGAGAGCTAGTATTGAGGATACACGATGAACAGCTCACCTTCAACGTATTCAAACCCTCACAAGAAGCAGATCATGATAACGAAAAGTCAAAGGAAGAGCACAATGAGGAGCTGATGGAAGAGATAATAAAGGGAGCACAAGCACCACACCTAAGAACTCCTATGATTAACAAGCAATGTAGTAAGAAGAACAATAGCCAAGTGTGACCCAAGAGGAGCTAGACTCACCAGAGTCATATGAGACAAGCAACAAAACTTTCCTGAAGGAAGGAACCACAAGGAGCAAGGTAATATCAAGGGAAACAAAGAAGAAGGCCCCAAGGGGATGGAGGAACAAGAAGATTCCTACAGAGGGTTTCTCTCCGGGAGATGAAGTGGTCTCTGCTTATCTTCCACCTATCCCACCTCATCTCCCCACTATCCCATCTCAGCTACCTCAAGTGTACACCATCAGCAAAATTTTGTCCTTAGAACATGTGGAGCTTCTCAACAAAGCCAATGGAAATAGATTCACTACGAGAGGGAAAGATTTGAAACAATACCAACCACCCTGACAAAGGCCAAATGTCAAGCTAATGACGCTAAAGAAGCGCTTCATGGGAGGCAACCCATGTTCTATACCCTTTCCTTTTAATCTTTAATAGCAGTTAATAAAGCAGAGTTCATGGATTCTAAATCAACTTTGACAAACACCTATAAAGAATCTCTACATTCAGCATATGGTAAATGATAAGTTTGGTGTTCAAGGCACACTAAGAGGGCTTGAACACAATCCCTATTATGTTAATTTTAGAGTTTTAATCAAATCTTGTTGCACCATATGATCACAAACTAAGTTTGGTGTCACCAACGTTGCATGCATGGGCATATCATTGGTCGGTTGGTTTGCATTCATGAATGGCACTTAGTTAGTCAAAAGCAAAAAAAATGGGGGTGGCTAGCCTCCCAAATTTTTTTTACCGCCACAATTCAAACTAATCTCTATTTCCTTTTGTTTTGCAAGGAATTTTGAAGGGAGTATTGTAGGAACTTGATGGGACAACCAATTGAAGGGGGGTTCGGCCACTTCATCCACGGAACTACACACTTGTCTTCAAGGAGAGTATCTTGGGAAGTGTTGCCATGCAACATTGGGAGTCATTTTTGCAATAGACCATTGGAGACCCTACTCCTAAGGTATATGGTGAAGCATAAGGTTGCCACACCTTATCATCCCCAAACAAGTGGGCAGACTGAGATATCCAACAGAGAGTTAAAAAGGATCTTGGAAAAGACTGTGGGGGCATCAAGGAAGGACTGGGCGAAAAAATTGGATGATGCTCTTTGGGTGTACAGGACAGCCTTCAAAACACCAATTGGGATGTCCCCATATCAACTGGTTTACGAAAAGGCATGCCACCTACCATTAGAGCTGGAGCACAAGGCCTTTTGGGCTCTCAAGATACTAAACCTCGACAACACTGCTGCTGGTGAAAAGAGGGCCTTGCAGCTGCAAGAACTGGAAGAATTTAGGTCTCAAGCCTATGAAAACACCAAGATCTATAAAGAAAAAGCAAAAAGGAGACATGATCTCAACCTGGCACCAAGAAGTTTCGAAGAAGGACAACATGTACTCCTCTACAACTCTAAACTGAGAATCTTCCCTGAAAAACTCAAATCAAGATGGTCCGGACCCTTTCTGGTCACAAAAATCTCACCTTATAGACACATAGAAATCATGGAAGAAAGCTCAAAGAGGACATTCACTGTGAATGGGCAAAGACTCAAACACTACTTGGGCAGGATGGGGGAAGACCCCAAACAGAAGTATAATCTCAACTAGAGAAGCCACCGTCGAGCTAGCGACGCTAAAAAAGCGCTTTGTTGGGCGGCAACCCAACCTGAGGTAGTTTCTTTTCATTATTATCTCAATAAAGGATTCAAGCAAAATTTTTCCGTATTGTGAGGAGCTAAGTTTGGTGTTGCACACCAAAACCCCCCAAGGGTGAATGTGAAACTCTAAGTTTGGTGTTCCACCAAGGACTTCACCTGAAGAGTGCATTGCAACCCTTCTTTGAAAAATCATCTGCTCTAACAAACGGAAAAACTACTTGATAAATGTTTAATCTCTAATGCATAGTTGCCTTTCTAATTCATAGTTGTTCCGTGATAAAAGCACATGAGGTTTCTGCATGTATTCAATTTGTTGCATTAGGCAAAGAACTAAGTTTGGTGTTCACACACCAATTTAAGTTTAGAATTCACAGGCATACATGAATGCTAACCATTTTCCAAGTGCTTGGAGAAACAAGCAACTTCCAATAGTTTTACAGGAAGTCAATCAATCTCAGGAAGGAACCATACAACATCATCCAAGGAAGACATCAAAAGGTTGTATTGAACTATCGCTGAATATAGTGCTTTATTTGAAAGTATGATTGAATATTGTGCTCAGGGATATTTATATTCTGCTTGTTCTTTCCTTAGTCACCTATAAGTGTGCTGGTCTAGGTCACTGTCTTTCATTTTCATCTTGCTTATATGTATGCTTGTCCTTAAGTCAATCAAAAAGATGTTATGAAAAATAAGAGCGGAGTTATCTTGTGAAGTAAATTCTGAATGTTTGTGGTATGGTGATTAATTAGCTAAGTTGGTTCACTAACAAGGTATATAGGCAACTATATGCTCTAAACCACATGCTTGGGACACATCCTATGAGACTAACTAAAAATAAGATCCTAATAAGAAAAGAGAAAGAGCAATAAGAGTTGAAAAGGAAAGAAAAATAATAAGAAAAAAGGCTAGGCACCAAGGGTTCGAATATTGAGGCATATGTCTGTGGTGTTCCTGTGCAAGGGATATGCTTGGATGAATAAGCTCTTAGGGGTGCCTTATCACCTGGTAACTTGGGTTAATTAACCCAGGATTATCAGCTGAAAATCCACTATCAAGAGTAACCTTTGCTACAGAGCACTTAGTAACCCAAAGAGGTGCTGGACACCAAGGTCTCAAGAAAGAAAAATGACAAACCATGTGCCTGTGGTGTGTATGTATGGGGGAAAGAGACTTGAGGGAGTAAGTCCTTAGGGGTGTCTTAACACCTAGCACCTTGAACTAACTGGTTCGGGAGTGTTGGCTGAAAGCTTATCTTAAAGAGTCGCCCTCTCACAGAGCACTTAGCCTAAAAAGAATGCAATAAACCCTGGAAAGGAAGGGAGGATCAATAATAAGAAGTCTCAAAGGATGCAATCAAGCAAGTGTTCAAGGGCTTGATAAAGGCCTGAAAACCAGTGAAGGAATGAACTTAAGTTGCTATGCATGAAACCCCATAAACTAGGAATTTGACTTCTATACCAATGAATTGGTTATCTTGTTCTTTCATTCATTTTTTCTGTGTTTCAGTATTTGCTTAGGGACAAGCAAGCTTTAAGTTTGGTGTTGTGATGCCAGGGCATCTTGGCTAGTTTCACTGACCTTTTCTTTACTGTTTTAGGGTAGTTTCATGCATTTTCTTAGTGAATAAGCAAGTTTTGGATGAAAATACACTTACACCTTGATTCAAGCAATTATTGTGAACTTTACATGATTTCATGAGGATTAGGCAGGAATTGAATGATATAATTGATGATGCATAATCTCATGACTTGGAGCAGAACTTTGATGCACTTTAATTGCTTGATTTCAGGACAAAGGAAGCAAGAAGGAGCCACGTTAGCAGCCACGTTAATCTAATTAACGTGACCACTAACGTGGAATGGGGACAAGCTTGTAGCATTAATGGAAAAAGTGATCGCCAATAACGCCGTCAAAGCCATCATAGCCCACATTAGTTGCCACATTAACTACATTAACATGGTAGCTAACGTAGAGGAGGAAGAGGAGCTCCAATGTTAGTGGTAAAAGTGATTACCACTAACATTCCACAAAGGCACAATAAAGCCACGTTAAGAGTCACGTTAATCCAATTAACGTGAACTCTAACGTGGGATGAAAAACCAATCACCAACGTTAGTGACACTCACCTTTGTCACTAACGTTGGACCAATCTAAGAGTGCCCACGTTAGTGGTCACATTAAGACCACTAACGTGAGGAATAACGTAGAGCTAAGCATGATAAGTCAATGTTAGTGACACTCACCTTTGTCACTAACGTTGGAGATGACAATCACTACCACGTTAGTGGCCATGTTAATCTAATTAACGTGAACTCTAACGTAGGAAGGAGGGGCGTTTGGAGCGTTAGTGACAAAGGTAAGTGTCACTAACGCTCTCGAAGCTTAGGCATGCCCACGTTAAGAGTCACGTTAGTTATACTAACGTGAACTCTAACGTAGGGAAAGGGGGGAAAAGGCAACGTTATTGGAAAAGGTGAGTCCCAATAACGTCTGCAAAGGACCAAGAGGCAATGTTAGTGGTCACGTTAGTGCCACTAACGTTGAAGTTAACGTTGATCATTTTGGGTTGGAACGTTAGTGTAAAAGGTGATTGTCACTAACGTTTCCGAACCCACATCTTCACTTAACGTTAACGCCACTAACGTCTTAACTAACGCGCATGCCTAACTCACACTTTTCTGCAAACAAAGCTGAGCCCACTGAAGATTGTAACTGCTTCAACTCAAGATCTAAGGCCCATATCCGAGACTTGAAGAACTCACTAGAAGATCAAGAAGAGTAGTATATATAGGAGTAGTTTTGAACTATAAGGAAGCTTAGCACTTTTGGAGAACTACACTCTGTATATTTACTTTCTGCATTTTCTAGTTTTGTTAAGCATGTACTCTTTCCTACCATTTTCCATTTCCAGAGCCATGAACAACTAAACCCCTCTCATTGGGTTAGGAAGCTCTGTTGTAATTTGATGGATTAATTATAGTTTTCATTCTTCTTCCTCTTTCTTTTCTCTTGATTTACTAGAAAGCTTTCGATCTTAATCTAATTGGTTAGTTGTCTTGGAAAAGAAACTATCCATAATTGGATCTCCTCTGAGCCTTGGAAAAGGGATGAGGAGATCATGCTAGAAATGCTTTCTCATGTTGGACCAAATTGGGGATTGGACGGATATAGTGACATGTAATCCTCCCAACACTTTGATTTGGAAATACATGTGGTATAATCAGTGACCATACTTCATCTCTTCCCATGAGCAATTAAATCAAGGAATTGGGTAATTGTTCAAGCTTAGAGAGATTGGGTTGCCAAGGAATTGGGATCCAATCATCTAAGATTGCCAAGGAGATCAATGAATGCATTGATTGAGGAAGAGATGAGAATGAACTTGATCCGGAGAATGCAACATCTCCTAAGCCCAATGAATCCCCCATTTTTGATCTTACCCATTCTCTTTACTTTCTGCCATTTATTTCCATGTTCATCTCCCCAAATCCCCATTTAAGATTCTGTAATTTACTTTCTGCACTTTATTTTCCTGCCATTTAATTTTCTGCAACTCTTAACTCAAATTCTGTTTAGCTCAAATAACACACTCTTCCAACTAAAGTTGCTTGAACAATCAATCCCTGTGGGATTCGACCTCACTCTATTGTGAGTTCTTACTTGATGACAATTCGGTATGCTTGCCGAAGGGAAATTTGTTGAGAGACAAGTTTTCGTGCATCACCTACTGCCTTCATCCAATCCTTCATACTCCTTTCCATGGCAAGCTGTATGTTGGGTGTCACCGTTGTCAATGGCTACTTCCCGTCCTCTCAGTGAAAATGGTCCTCTACGATTTCTCTACGGCTAATCAACTGTCGAATTACTCGTCTCGGATGAAAAATACCATGCACAGATATCATATGGCTAATCAGCTGTTAGTTTTCGATCGTGTAGGAATAGGATTTACTATCCTTTTGCGTCTGTCACCACGCCCTACAGTTACGAGTTTGAAGCTCATCACAGTCATCCCATCCCAGATCCTACTTGGAATACCACAGACAAGGTTTAGACTTTTTGGATCTTAAGAATGCTGCTAATGGATTCTAGCTTATACCACGAAGATTCTAATCTCGGATTCAGATGCCCCATTATCAGAGGGGATTCAATGTGAATCATTGATTAGAAACCTAAGAGATATACATTCAAGCTTGTTTTCATGTAGAACGGAAGTGGTTGTCAATCACGTGTTCATAAGTGAGAATGGTGATGAGTGTCACATAATCATCACATTCATCATGTTCTTGTGTGCGAATAGATATCTTAGAATAAGAATAAGCATGAATTGAATAAAAGAACAATAGTACTTTGCATTAATACCCGAGGAACAGTAGAGCTCCACACCTTAATCTATGGTGTGTAGAAACTCCACTGTTAAAAATACATAAGTGATGAAGGTCGAGGCATTGCCATGAGGCCAGCCCCCAAACGTGATCAAGAGATCAAAAGATGATCAAAAGATGTGAGTACAATAGTAAAAAGTTCTATTTATACTAAACTAGTTACTAGGGTTACAGAAATAAGTAAATGATGCAGAAATCCACTTCCGGGCCCACTCGGTGTGTGCTTGGACTGAGCGTTGAAGCTTTCACGCGTAGAGGCCTTCTTTGGAGTTAAACACCAGTTTGTAACTTGTTTTTGGCATTTGACTCTAGCTTGCAACTTGTTTCTGGTGTTTAACGCTAGAATAGGGCAGAAAGCTGGTGTTGAACGCCAGTTTGTGTTGTCTAAACTCGGGTAAATGATACGTAAAAATTAGATTTCACGTATAACCGGCAAGTATACCGGGTCGTATCAAGTAATAAAACTCACAAAGAGTGAGGTCGATCCCACGGAGATTGGTAGATTAAGCAACTTTAGTTAAATGGTAGATTTAGTCAAGCAAACGTAGTTTTGATTTCATGAACATTTTGATTTTTGGACATAATTGCAAGAATTTAAATGGCAAAGAATGTAAAGAACTAGAAGAGAAAAATAAAGTGAAAGTAAATAACGGAAACTTAAATTGCAAGAAACTTAAATGACATCAAAGATAAATGGCAAGAAATTAAAGGGTGCAGAAATTTAAAGAACATAAGAGTAAATAGCAAGAATTAAAGGAACAAAATGTAGATGACTAGAATAATAAATTGACAGAATGTAAAAGGGAATTGGGCAATGGGTAATCAAACAACTAGAAGCAGAAGAAATAAGAATTAATGGTAGAGAGGATCATTAGGGATCCGAGATGCAAGTTTTCATGAATTGATGTTAGTCAAATCCTTCCCAATCATGGGTGTAGATCCATGGCAAGTGGGTAATTGAATCCCAATCTCTTGGTGATTCAATTTCTCTCAACATGACCAATTGCACTCTCGTGATCTAAGTGTTCATGAGAAGAGATGAAGCTCAATTCTCTTCCAGCCACACAACTCCCATAATCTCAACCAAGGAGAGTTACATCTCACATACTAACAGGTGTATTGATTAAAGGAATCATGAAAGGATGAACTCTAAACTGAATTATGTGGCTCCTTCCTCAAATTCACACATAATTCATATAGATTAACCCCTCTCGATGGTGGTTGAATCTTTGAAGAACAAGAGTTCCCTCTTTAGATCAACCACTAGAATTGAGGAGGAAAGATGAGTTCACCAATGCATTCCAACAAGCAGAGCTCTTCCCCCTAATGAATGTGGGGTTTAGTGAGTCATAGCTCCAATTTCAAAACAATTGCCATAAACCAAAATTAAACTAAGTAAAGAAAGATGAAGAATTAAAAAGGAAATGCTAAAGACTCAAACTGAAATTGAGAATTCAAAAATTCATAGATGAAAACTACAAATTAAAACTACACTACTAAGGAAGAAGAGAAGGGGAAGTTAAGAAGAGTGGTATGAAGGGGAGGGGTCCGAAGACCCACTCTCAATGGAGTGTGCCAATTCACAGAATTTCAAATTGGTCTCCTCCGTCTCCCCCAATCCAACCTCCTAATGCTATGAGACTATGGCCTTTATATAGGCTTTTCTAAATTACAAATTGAAATGAAATTAAAAGAAAATACAAACAAAATGAAAATTAACTATTCTAGATGATCTTGTGGCCTTGATTGGTTGAGATTATGGGCTTTGCTTGCTTGATTTGGATTAGCTTCATGAAGGAATTCTTGTCAAACAGAGGAAGAAGAGCTCATTCACATTGCTTCTGGCCCAATGGCCTGGCGTTACTGGCAAACACGCAGTTCAAAGGACGTTGGCAACGTGCCAATACACTTCCTGGGCTGGTAGCTTGGTGCTTGGGGTTACTAGCCCAAGTTGTTGCTAACAACTTGCTTTCTTCTTCTTGACTTTACTTCATGCTTAATGTTGCCCAGAATTTGAGTGTCAATCCTTTGCCTAAATATGAACTATGATACATCATTGGAAAGCTCTTGATGTCTACTTTCCAATGCCACTGAAATCACTTCATTTGGACTTCCTAGCTCAAGTTATGCTCCATTGAAAGAGGGCAAGGTCAGGCTGCCAAGGTGCCGGCGTTTTTGACAAACACGCCTTCACATTCTCAAGTTGGCAACGTGGTTATCTTCTAAGGCTGAGCTTCGCGGCGTTGCTAGCAAACACGCAATGCCACTGAAATCACTTCATTTGGACTTTCCTAGCTCAAGTTATGCTCCATTGAAGAGGGCAAGGTCAGGCTGCCAAGGTTGCCGGCGTTTTTGACAACACGCCTTCACATTCTCAAGTTGGCAACGTGGGTTATCTTCTAAGGCTGCTGAGCTTCGCAGGCGTTGCTAGCAAACACGCTTTCACCTTCCCCAAGTTGGCAACGTGGGTTATGCCTCCCAGGGAGCCAAATTTTAGCAAGGGCGTTGCCAACTTAGATTCCACGTTGGCAACGTGCTCCTTTCTGAGGCTCCAAATGAAGCCAGTTTTTGAAGCTTCAAACTAATGTCAAACCCATACTATGATATGGTTGGAAACTCTGGATGTCTACTTTCAAATGCCGTTGGAAGTGCATCATTTGAAGCTCTAGAACTCAAGATATACTCCATGGAAGAGAGTAAGGTCCGGCTGCCAGGGTTGCCAGCGTTTTTGGCAAACACTCCTTCTCTCAGCGTTGGCAACGTGCCAGCCCCTGCCCCCTTGCTCATGCTTGCTTCCTGGCGTTGGCAACGTGGTTGGCAGCTCTTTGGCGTTGGCAACATGGTTGGCACCAAGACTTGGCGTTGGCAAACTTGATTGGCACTAAGACTTGGCGTTGGCAAACTTGGTTGGTGCCTTGATTGGCGTTGGCAACTTGGTTGGCACCCAAGACTTGGTGCCTAGCCAAGCAACCATTCCTGGCGTTGCCTTAGAACACGCCCATGGTTTCTAGCTCACAACGTGCTCGAGCTCCCCTTTGGTGCCAAAGTTACTTGCCTCTTGACGTTATTGCCAAGCACTCAAGTAGAAGTGCAAGTTGGCAACGTGCAAACTCCTTAGGATCACTCTCCAGGGTGCTAGCGTTATCATCAAACACGCCAGTGGTAGCCCAAGTTAGCAACGGCTCTTCATTCCCAAGGTTGCCTAGCTTGCTTGTATGATGCGCACATTGGCGTTAGCAACGCCTTTCTAGAGTTGGAAACGCCCTTGGTGATTCCTTCTTGCTCAGGGCTCTTTGCTTCACCTATCATCAACCAAACACATGCATCAAAGCTTGCTAAATCACAAGATTTTGCATCATTCATAACATCAAACAATTCTTGCATAAATCTCATGAAAATGCACATATTTAACAATGTTTGATGAATCAAGGCATGCATACAATTCTCATCCAAATACTGCTTATTGCCTAAGAAAATGCATGAAACCATCCTAAAGCATACAAAAAATGGCTAGTAAACTAGCCAGGATGCCCTGGCATCACAACACCAAACTTAAACCTTGCTTGTCCAAGCAAGAAAAGAATCATGCAATAGAGATTGACAATCCAAGGTTAGAAGAATAGCAAGTTAATGTTCATGGCAAGCTAGTTTTCTATGCATGCTACAATCACAAAAGAAATGTAAATGATTGATGCTTCTATCTAGCTCAATTTATGAAATCTTTTTCTTATATTTCTTCCTTGAACAGCTTTTGATTTTCTTATTAGCTTCTCCTTTGGGTTCTTTCTGACTCTCTAATCATTGATGCTCAGAGCCTTGAGCTTTGAGGGAGTGCTTTTGCACTTGAGCCTAGCCTTGACTTCTAAGTGTTTGTTTTCAAGCATTTTACTTGATACATAAACACCACAAGTACATAACAATGAAATTGTCATTGGTACTCAGAGCCTTCAGCTTTCTCATTCTTTCCTTTTTCTCTTCTTGCCTTAATTGCATTTGCTTCAAGGTTTCATGATTTTCAAAAGATTTCACAAAATGTCCTAGATGAAAACTTCAATAAATCAAATCTAATGCAATTGAGCAACAATCAAACATACTAGCCTTCCAATACTTGTATGCACATGCCAAGTCTTCTTTAATTCCTTGTTTGTTTATGATCATGATGCTTTTTTTGCTTTTGAATTCCACAAAACTCAAGTTGGTAGTCATAATGCCACAGCAACATATGCAAATCAAAATTCAAGCTATGCTTATTCATACCACACATGCATATAAAGAAGGTAATAAGACAATCATGCAATTTAAAGTGCTGGAAACAAATGAGAGGAAAAGAACTTTACAACCTTGTAATTATCTTCTCTATTGCTCCTTTTCCTCCTTTTCTTTCCCTTCCCACACCAAACTTAGAATGATTGCTTGTCCTCAAGCAACAATTAGAACGTGGCTATGGGGCTAAGATAGATCATGAATGTTACACAATGAAACATTAGTAGCACATGTGTTTCAAGCAAACAAAATTAAAGATAACAATTAAGGCACAAGAGACAGAGACATTTGATTGCAAACTTAAGAAGGTGAGCACAATACATTGCATAAAAGATAAGTGGCACACCAAACTTAGTGTGACACTTTCACTTGGAATTAATGCAAGTATCCAGTAAGATTGGAAACAGATTTTGTTGCATAGCAACACCAAACTTAGAATGCAATCATATGTCAATTTATTTGAAAAAAACTAAGCAAATGAAACTGTGTATGTAAATACATCACCAAGCTAAGAATCTATCATGAATACGGATCTCTTGGTAATGTATTAACAAAAACAGTTAATAAGCAAACTAAATGAAAGCATTTAAAGATAGAAAAATAACTAAAGCAAGTAGAATGCAAAAGTGTCAAATCAAAAGCGAAAACTAAAACTGCAGAGGCATTATGATTATGCAGACAAGTAGTGTTGCTTGAATAAATTGCATAGAAAATAAATGGCACACCAAACTTAGAATCTTGGTGTGTCACTTTCATTTTGATTTGATGCAATCATCCAAAAAGATTGAAAACAATTTTGTGCAAGGCAACACCAAACTTAGAATGTAACCATATGCCAATATTGAATTTAAATAAAACAAAGAACGAAAACAAAGCAGAGAGAGAAATTATACCTATGGTTGACATGTTGTTCACTTTCTTCCTCTTCTTCCAATTTGTTAATAGGAATGACCTTAAGGGGGGAGAAGATTCAGCTAGTGTCCCCTGTCTTGGCCTCTCCTCAGCAAGCTTTCTTTTGTTAATGGCTTGATTGAGCTTGCTTGCTGGATCAGGGGGAGGATTGCTTGTGGTTGACCCCTTTTCTTCATGAATATTGTCCTTGGTAGCTTGGTCACAATCCTCTTTTGGTGCTTTGTTAATTACTTCACTTCCTTGAATCCACGTCTTGGTAGTTGTGTGATTGTTGGAGTCTTCTTTTCATCAAAAGCCTCTTGAATTGGTGGTTCTATGAGCCCTTCCTTTTTGCACTTCTCTGTTTCAGTTGAGTGTGATTTCTCTTGAGTGTCTTCCTCACGTTCTTGCTCTTCCACTTCCTCTTTTACACTCAACATTTGCTTTAATAGCTCTTTCATGGAAGAGGTTTGTTGTTCTTCCCAAGATTTTTTCATCTCCTCTTCATATCTTTCAATCATGGATTCAATTGTTGAGCCTTTTTGTTTCAAGGAAGTTTGAGAGTGTTGTGAGTTTTCATGTTCCATTGTTACTTCAACTACCCTCTGTGGACTTGGAATTCTGCGCTCATATACCTCCACCAACTCATCCTTCATTGCAATTTCACTTGACAAATGGACCTTTTGTTCTTCTTTTTCCACTTCCTCACTCACAAATTGGTCTTCATTCTCAATGCTTGGCAATCCTAAATGTTTCTTTATTGCTCTAAGTGCCCATCTATTTCTCAAAAAGGCTCTCTCGTTCCTCCCAATATTGTTCTTGTCTTTCCAAGAGTTCTCTGGACGTTTGAAGGAGGTCCTCAGCTACTAGCTTAAGAGGTGAAGGTTGAGAGAAGTTTTGTGGATATGGATGTGTTGTGGTGAGGTTGTTTTGAGTGGTATGAAATGAATCTTGTGAATTGTGGAATAAGTTTTGTGGTTGGTGGAATGAATTTTGTGGATGATGAATTGAATTGTATGAATTTTGGAAGGAATTTTGTGTTGAGGCAAACTCAAATGGTGAAGAATTTTGATATGAAAAATTTGGAGGTGAGGTTGGACAATTAAGAGGTGATGGCTCTTGATAAGTGGAATATGGGCTCTCAAATGCTTTCTGATTTTGCTCCTCCCAGGCACAACTTGAAGATTTGTTGAAATCATCATAGTATGGGCAATCTTGTAGTCCTTGGGAGGAATCTTGCATGAATTTATTGCAAGCATAATCAAGAGATGATGTCTCTTGATGAATATCATTTGGAGAATTAAAATTTCCTTCCCAGCCATAGTTTGTGTCAATGTCATAACAGCATGGTTCACTTTGTGGCTCTGGGAGAAAATTCATTTCACTTGATTGTTCACACTCTTGTTGATATGCCCAAGCACCATGAGGGTAATGACATAAATTATTTTGTGGTTCTGAACAATATCTCATGTGATTAGCTTGATCAATTTGTGGCTCTGGAGCAAATCTCCATGGATTGGAGTGCTCATAATTTGCAAGTTCTTGGCGATACTCCCAGCCACCATTAGAATAATGACTTGAATCATTTTGTGGTGGTGAGAAATATCCCATATGATTTTCTTGCTCATCTTGTGTCTCTGAAGCAAGTATCCATGAATTGGAGTGCTCAGAATTTGTATTTTCTTGGTGATATTTCCAGCCACCATTAGAGATTGGTGGTGGTGGATGATATCCCAGAAAGTTTGTTTGATCAAAAGATGAGATAAACTCCATTTAAGTTTTGTAGAACACAATCACAAAGCAATTGAAATACATGTCTCAGATGAGAATTTCTTAGTGAGGCAATAACACAAACACCTTAATGTCCAAAAAGAAAACAAAAAAATTAAAAGAACTGTACAAAGAAAAAAAAACAAAAAAATTGCTTAATCTAAACTACCATTCACTTAATCATTGTCAATCTTTTCCAATCCCCGGCAACGGCGCCAAAAACTTGATACGTAAAAATTAGATTTCACGTATAACCGGCAAGTATACCGGGTCGTATCAAGTAATAAAACTCACAAAGAGTGAGGTCGATCCCACGGAGATTGGTAGATTAAGCAACTTTAGTTAAATGGTAGATTTAGTCAAGCAAACGTAGTTTTGATTTCATGAACATTTTGATTTTTGGACATAATTGCAAGAATTTAAATGGCAAAGAATGTAAAGAACTAGAAGAGAAAAATAAAGTGAAAGTAAATAACGGAAACTTAAATTGCAAGAAACTTAAATGACATCAAAGATAAATGGCAAGAAATTAAAGGGTGCAGAAATTTAAAGAACATAAGAGTAAATAGCAAGAATTAAAGGAACAAAATGTAGATGACTAGAATAATAAATTGACAGAATGTAAAAGGGAATTGGGCAATGGGTAATCAAACAACTAGAAGCAGAAGAAATAAGAATTAATGGTAGAGAGGATCATTAGGGATCCGAGATGCAAGTTTTCATGAATTGATGTTAGTCAAATCCTTCCCAATCATGGGTGTAGATCCATGGCAAGTGGGTAATTGAATCCCAATCTCTTGGTGATTCAATTTCTCTCAACATGACCAATTGCCACTCTCGTGATCTAAGTGTTCATGAGAAGAGATGAAGCTCAATTCTCTTCCAGCCACACAACTCCCATAATCTCAACCAAGGAGAGTTACATCTCACATACTAACCAAGGTGTATTGATTAAAGGAATCATGAAAGGATGAACTCTAAACTGAATTATGTGGCTCCTTCCTCAAATTCACCACATAATTCATATAGATTAACCCCTCTCTCGATGGTGGTTGAATCTTTGAAGAACAAGAGTTCCCTCTTTAGATCAACCACTAGAATTGAGGAGGAAAAGATGAGTTCACCAATGCATTCCAACAAGCAGAGCTCTTCCCCCTAATGAATGTGGGGTTTAGTGAGTCATAGCTCCAATTTCAACAACAATTGCCATAAACCAAAATTAAACTAAGTGTAAAGAAAGATGAAGAATAAAAAGGAAATGCTTAAAGACTCAAAACTGAAATTGAGAATTCAAAAATTCATAGATGAAAACTACAAATTAAACTACACTACTACTAAGGAAGAAGAGAAGGGGAAGTTAAGAAGAGTGTATGAAGGGGAGGGGTCCGAAGACCCACTCTCAATGGAGTGTGCCAATTCACAGAATTTCAAATTGGTCTCCTCCGTCCCCCTCCAATCCAACCTCCTAATGCTATGAGACTATGGCCTTTATATAGGCTTTTCTAAATTACAAATTGAAATGAAATTAAAAGAAAATTACAAACAAAATGAAAATTAACTATTCTAGATGATTCTTGTGGCCTTGATTGGTTGAGATTTATGGGCTTTGCTTGCTTGATTTGGATTAGCTTCATGAAGGAATTCTTGTCAAACAGAGGAAGAAGAGCTCATTCACATTGCTTCTGGCCCAATGGCCTGGCGTTACTGGCAAACACGCCAGTTCAAAGGACGTTGGCAACGTGCCAATACACTTCCTGGGCTGGTAGCTTGGTGCTTGGGCGTTACTAGCCCAAGTTGTTGCTAACAACTTGCTTTTCTTCTTCTTGACTTTACTTTCATGCTTAATGTTGCCCAGAATTTGAGTGTCAATCCTTTGCCTAAATATGAACTATGATACATCATTGGAAAGCTCTTGATGTCTACTTTCCAATGCCACTGAAATCACTTCATTTGGACTTTCCTAGCTCAAGTTATGCTCCATTGAAGAGGGCAAGGTCAGGCTGCCAAGGTTGCCGGCGTTTTTGACAAACACGCCTTCACATTCTCAAGTTGGCAACGTGGGTTATCTTCTAAGGCTGCTGAGCTTCGCAGGCGTTGCTAGCAAACACGCTTTCACCTTCCCCAAGTTGGCAACGTGGGTTATGCCTCCCAGGGAGCCAAATTTTAGCAAGGGCGTTGCCAACTTAGATTCCACGTTGGCAACGTGCTCCTTTCTGAGGCTCCAAATGAAGCCAGTTTTTGAAGCTTCAAACTAATGTCAAACCCATACTATGATATATGGTTGGAAAGCTCTGGATGTCTACTTTCAAATGCCGTTGGAAGTGCATCATTTGAAGCTCTAGAACTCAAGATATACTCCATGGAAGAGAGTAAGGTCCGGCTGCCAGGGTTGCCAGCGTTTTTGGCAAACACTCCTTCTTCTCAGCACGTTGGCAACGTGCCAGCCCCTGCCCCCTTGCTCCATGCTTGCTTCCTGGCGTTGGCAACGTGGTTGGCAGCTCTTCCTGGCGTTGGCAACGTGGTTGGCACCAAGACTTGGCGTTGGCAACTTGATTGGCACCAAGACTTGGCGTTGGCAACTTGGTTGGTGCCTTGATTGGCGTTGGCAACTTGGTTGGCACCCAAGACTTGGTGCCTAGCCAAGCAACCATTCCTGGCGTTGCCTTAGAACACGCCCATGGTTTCTAGCTCAACAACGTGCTCGAGCTCCCCTTTGGTGCCAAAGTTACTTGCCTCTTGACGTTATTGCCAAGCACTCAAGTAGAAGTGCAAGTTGGCAACGTGCAAACTCCTCTAGGATCACTCTCCAGGGCTGCTAGCGTTATCATCAAACACGCCAGTGGTAGCCCAAGTTAGCAACGTGCTCTTCATTCCCAAGGTTGCCTAGCTTGCTTGTATGATGCGCACATTGGCGTTAGCAACGCCTTTCTAGAGTTGGAAACGCCCTTGGTGACTTCCTTCTTGCTCCAGGGCTCTTTGCTTCACCTATCATCAACCAAACACATGCATCAAAGCCTTGCTAAATCACAAGATTTTGCATCATTCATAACATCAAACAATTCTTGCATAAATCTCATGAAAATGCACATATTTAACAATGTTTGATTGAATCAAGGCATGCATACAATTCTCATCCAAATACTTGCTTATTGCCTAAGAAAATGCATGAAACCATCCTAAAGCATACAAAAAATGGCTAGTAAAACTAGCCAGGATGCCCTGGCATCAGTAAAGTATAGACTATTATATATATCTGGAAAGCCCTAGATGTCTACTTTCCAACTCAATTAAGAGCGCGCCATTTGGACTTCTATAGCTCCAAAAAATCCATTTCGAGTGCAGGGAGGTCAGAATCCAACAGCATCAGCAGTCCTTTTTCAGCCTCTGAATCAGATTTTCGCTTAGGTCCCTCAATTTCAGCCAAAAAATACCTAAAATCACAGAAAAACACACAAACTCATAGTAAAGTCTAGAAATGTGAATTTTGCTTAAAAACTAATAAAAATATACTAAAAACTAACTAAATCATACTAAAAACTATGTTAAAACAATGCCAAAAAGCGTATAAATTATCCGCTCATTAGTGTTTCTTTCTTGGCTTTCTGCTGCTTTGAGTTGAGATATTCAATGTCTTTCCACTCCTTAGTTGAACAACTTGGCACTCTTCTGTTATTTGTTTAGATAACTGCTGTCTTGTCTGATCTAATTGTGCCTCCATGTTTTTGTTAGCATTTTTAGTATCTTGTAACATTTCTTTAAATTTTGCTAACTGTTTTGTTAGAAGGAGTATTTGCTCGTTGAGTTCAGCAACCTATTCTGGAGTATTAAGTTCAGTGGATACTGCTTTAGCTTCTTCTTTCATGAAAGATTCACTATTTAAATACAGATGTTGATTTCTGGCAACTGTATCAATGAGTTCTTGAGCCTCTTCAATTGTCTTTCTCATGTGTATAGATCCACCAGCTGAGTGGTTGACGAATGGATTTTTGACGGTTTAGAATTTCACTAATAAAATCTCGTTGTAAAGTATAGTTTCTAAACCAAGCAATAATCCTTTCATACAAAAAGTTGTTTGTCACTAGTACAAACCCCTAAATTTATAAACCAAAGTATTGGACCTCGGGTCGTTCTCCCTAGGATTTACAATAAAGTGTCTTGTTATTGGTTGTGAGTTATTTTGGGGTTTTTGAGATTATAGACAAGAATTATAAATGGCAAAGGAAATAAACTAACAACTAACAAAACTCTTGGCAAGATATGAGAACTAGAAGTCCTATCCTAGTTATCCTTCTCAATTGTGATGAGAATTGTGTATTGCTCCCACTTAGTTAACCTCTAACCATGGAGGAAAGTCAAGTGGATGAATCAATTTGATTCCTCAAGTCCTAATCAACTCCTAAAGGAAAGACTAGCTTTAGAGGCATTCAAATCAATTAGCAACTTCTAATTATCAATCAATAAAGGAATTAGATAACTCAAGAGTCACTAATTACTCTACCTAGGCCAAGAGGAACAAAACCTACACTAAAATCCAACCAAGCATTTCATCAAACACTTGGAAGGCACAAAAGAAAAGCAAAGCAAATTGACAACAAGAATAGAATCTAACAACATTTATTGAAAGGAATTAACAACAACAATTGAAAGAAACACATTTATTATGAATTACCTTTTATTGAATTGGAAGAAAGTAGAAGGAACAATACTAGATCTACAACAAAATATAAGAACAACATAAAGGAAATTGCAATAAAAGAATGGAAGAAGAATGAATGTAACAACAAGGAATTGAGAAGATAGAAGTAGAAGAAGATGAATCTAAATCTAAATCTAAGAACTAAACCTAAATCTAATCCTAATCCTAATTCTAGAGAGAAGTGAGAGCTTCTCTCTCTAGAAACTAACTCTAACTACTAAACTCAACTAATGGTAACTAACATGTGTTTCCCTCTTCACTCCTTGGGTTAAATAGCATCAGAAATGAGTTGGATTGGACCCACAAGGCTTCTAAAATCGCTGGCCACGTGTTGCATTAAGTGGGTCATGTGCCACCATCGGTGCGTCCGCGTACTGTGCGCGTGCGCACCCCTATGCGCGATGCAACTATGGCAAATCTTATATCTTTTCGAAGCCCCGGATGTTAGCTTTCAAACCCAACTGGAACCGCATCATTTGGACCTCTGTAGCTCAAGTTATGGTCGTTTAAGTGCGAAGAGGTCGGCTTGACAGCTTTCCGGTTCTTTCATTTCTTCATAAGTTCTCCAACTTTTCATGCTTCTTTCTTCATTCCCTTGATCCAATCTTTGCCTCCTAAACCTTAAATCACTTAACAAACATATCAAGGCATCTAATGGAATCAAGGAGAATTTGATTTAGCTATTTTAAGACCTAAAAAGCATGTTTTCACTCTTAAGCACAATTAAAGGAGAAGTTATAAAACCATGCTATTTCAATGGATAAATGTGGGTAAAAGGTTATAAAATCCCCTAAAATCAATACAAGATAAACCGTCAAATTGGGGTTTGTCAACCTCCCCACACTTAAACCAAGCATGTCCTCATGCTTAAGCCAAGAGAAAGCAAAGGGCATCAACATTTATTCTATGTAAATGAGCTATATGCAACCTAAACTATATGCAACTAAATGCAAAATGGTTTTACCTACTTGGTTAAAAATAAATCAATCCTCCAAGTGCATGTATAAACGGGTAGGGCTAAGGTCATATGACGATTCATGAATCCTACCAATTCAAGTGTGGAAATGAAGTTCAAATAGACTTGCGAGAAGAACGCTCATGAAAGCCGGGAATCAAGGAATTGAGCATCGAACCCTCACCGAGAGTGTTTGCACTCTAGTCACTCGGCGTTTGGGGTTGATTCTCTCAATTCTCCCCTAATCATGCTTTCTAAGATTTGTTTTTCTTCTAACAATCAACAATTATTCAATGCATGCATACATGTATCATGAGGTCTTTTCTTTAGGTTGTAATGGGGCTAGGATCAAGGTAGGATCATATATGGCTAGTGGACTTTAGGATTTGAATCTTTGATTAACTTAAACTTTCCTACCTAACCTATGACATCCTATACAATTGAGTTCTAACCTAACTACCCATTTCTCACTTTTTCACATACTCATGTATCCCTTTTCATTTCACAACACTTGTGCATTGATCTTTATTGGACTTTACTTTGGGCCATTTTGTCCCCTTTTATTTCTTTCTTTTTCTTCTTTTTTTTATTTTTTTTCTTTTTCATATTGTTTTTTTTTCTTTTTCTTTTCTTTTTTTTCTTATTTTTTTTATATACAAGAGCATCAATGCATAAGGTTTTACATTTGATCAATACATGAGTATGTACCCAATTCCTAATATTTACACTAATAATATAAAACTACCCTTTTATTCACCCAATGTCCCAAGGTTCCCACACTTGAATGATACTCACACACACTAGCCTAAGCTAATCAAAGATCTAAATAAGGACTTTTATTGTTTTCCGCTTTAAGGCTTGTAATGTGCTAAATTAAGAACAAAGTGGGTTAATCGTAGGCTCAAATATGGCTAACAAAGGAAGATAAAAGGTAAGGCTATTTGGGTAAGTAAGCTAATGGAATGATGGCCTCAATCATATAAATGCATGAATACAAAGAATAATGGACATATAGACTCAAACAAAGCAAAGATCACAATCATAGGAAGAGAATAATGCACACAAGAAGGAAAAATAAGTGGTTATAAGATGTAACCACACCATTAGGCTCAAATCTCACTTGCTTGTGTTCTTAGCTCAAAAGCCATGTTCCAAAATAAATTCTTTCAAGCAAGTTCCACAAAAAATTTGTTTTAATTGGTAGGGTGCCCTAAAATGGTTTCTTGGAAAAGAAATCATCACTCTAACCAAGTAGTCCTAATAAGAAGAAGGTAGTAAAATATGTACAAATTCTAACTAACATGCAACCTATCATGCAATGCAATAACTAATCTAACAAAGAAAACTAAGAATTGGTGTTGAAAAGGAAATTGTTACCCATGGAGATCGGTCAAACGACCTCCCCACACTTGAAGATTGCACCGTCCTCGGTGCATGCAAAGAAGAGCACGGTGGACGGGTTGCGACAATTGATGAGCTCCTCAAATGGTAGTGCGGATGACTTGTTTGTTGCCCCATTTAAAAGCTTTTCCTTTCCCCCTTCGCTGGTGGCCAACCTAAAAGGAAAGAAAAGGAAAGAAAATTAAGCCTATAACAAGGATATCAAGGCAATTAGAGCATAGGCGGGGGCTAATGCCAAATAAGAGTATGATTCTCACACTACATGGTAGGTGTTCCGAGGGTTACCTGAAATGTGTAGCTCGGTCGTCTGGAGAGGCCCGAGGTGGGGGTCAGGGACCCGAGCTTGATATGTTGAGTGGTTGGTGGTTGTACCTGCAATGACACTCCGATGCTTAAGTTAGCATGGGTCCAAGCAGATAAGTGTAGAATGTGGGATGATTGAAATACCTGGGTGCTCCAGTGTATTTATAGTAGTTGGCCGTGATCTTCCCTGGATAAGATATTCTTATCTTATCTTATCTTTTAGGAGTTTTATCCCTATCTTTGCGGAACCGCCCTTTTTAGGCCCTTTCGGCCTTTAGGCTTTGGGCTGCGTTCCTTTTGATGGGCCTTCCTTTGCTTGATTGTCCGAGGTCCGACCTTTAGGCGTGGGCCTTAGGGCGAGGTCGGACCTTTTCATGGATTTGCCGAGTTGGAGGAGCCCGGTCAGGGTATGAACAGTGCCCCTGCCCGAGTTCGTCCTTTTTGGGAGGTCGAGCTCGGGCATAGTAGTTTTTCAAATTTCAAAAATGGCCGTTTCTGCATTTATTGCATTTTACCGTTTCTCCTCGATTTCCGTTCGGGCTCTGTGAAGGCATTATTTATTTGCTTCCTTCCTTTTTCTTCGTTTATTCTGTTCCTTTCTTGTTTTTCTAAGTTTCGTCATCTCCTTTTTTCGAGCACCGCTTTTCTTTCTTTGTTTCTTCTTCCCCGAATCTTTCCGTGTGTCTTTCCGGGGTTTCCTCTGCGCCGCCGCTTCGTTCTTCCTTGCTTTGGAGCTCTTCGCCTTCGTTTTCTTTGCTTTTGGAGCTCTTCGTCTTCGTTTTCTTTTTTCCAGGTTTGTTCTTCTGTTTCTATTTTCTTGTGATCATATGCTTCTGTTCTTTGTGTGGCTCTTGTTTGTTTCTTTATGCCTGGGTTGCCCCGAACAGAGGCGCCGCCATTGCTTTGTTTGTATATGGGGGGGGCTCTTTTTGTTTTTCTGGTACTTTGTTCCGGGTTGCCGTATTTTCTTTGTTGGGTTTTTGCTTTGGCTGAACGGGTTTTTTGCTGTCTGCTTTATGTGATTTTTGCTTGCTTTTGTATTTCTTCTTTGTAGGTAAGAGTTTTATGTCTCGAAAGGTTCTTCAGGCGATGTCGACCAAGATTCCAAGTGGTCTTGGTTGGGTAGACCCTCTTCCTCTAAAAGTCCCTTCTGTGGTAGATTCTGAATATTTGGCTAGGTTCCGTAGGCACTGTAGCATATGTGAGAATAGAGAGTCTGAGAGGGATTATGAACTAGTGGCCCCGGATTCCGAGGAGAGAGTTTGCTTCCCGTCTTTAGATAGTTCCGAGAAGCTCTTCTTTTATGCTTATGATTGTTTTTTCTCTAAGCTGAGTGTCCGACTTCCTTTTACCGACCTGGAGTCCGAGGTGTTGTGGTCTTGTAACCTTGCCCCTACGCAGCTCCATCCAAATTCTTGGGCGTTTTTAAAGCTGTTTCAACTTTTGTGTCAGTTTTTGGGCGTCGCTCCCTCTATTTCCCTTTTTTCCTACTTGTTTGTGTTGACGAAGCCGGGGTCGGGTGGAGGGAAGGTGTCTTGGGTCTCTTTTAGGGCTAACCAGGGGAGGAAGTTTTGTACCCTTTATGATGAGTCCTTTCACGATTTCAAGAACTTTTATTTCAAGGTCCGGGCTACTGGAGACGTCCGACCTTTCTTTCTGGATGAGAGTGGGGAGCCTTCTTTTCCTCTTTGTTGGCAGGAGAATGTAGTGTCTGTTAAGTATACTTTTGAGAGTCTAGATGAGGTTGAGCAGGCTTTTGTGGGTGTGGTGAGCAGTTTATGGGGTCGGGCACCTCACTTGGATACGAAGAAAATGTTGGGAGATCCAAGCCTTCTCCGTTCCGAGTTAGGTAGTTTCCCGACCTCTCCGAGATTCTTCTTTTTTAGTATTTTGGTTTGCTTGTTTTTGGTGGAATTTCTGTTGTGGTAATCCTTTTCTTTTTATTTCTGCAGAGATGTCTTCTCAGGCGGATTCCATGAAGTTCCTCCGTCGGACGAAGAGGTCTGTGGCTGCTCGAAATATCGAGGCTGGGGGGGCTTCTGCCCAATCTTCCCCGCAGAAGACTACCGTGGGTGTTCAGACTCGGTCGAAGACTATTCCGACTCCCCAGTTCCGAGCTATAAATCAAGATCCTCCGACCTCCGGGCCTGTTACCTCTTCTCCTCCCCCGTTCTCGGGTCCTCCTTCCAAGAAGCAGAAGACCTCTCAAGAGCTTGCGGGTTTTAACGATAAGGATTTCGATGCTCTTGGTTGGATTGAACAGCACATTCTCCCTCAGACTTTTATTTCTACTGATGACGTGTCTATGGAGCACCATTTTCAATATATGGCGCGGAGTTGTGTTCGGATGGCCAGTCTTCATGCTGCTATTGCCCGGGAGTTCAAGAAATCCCCCATTGGTGCGACCAGCTCCCGACTTGAGAAGGCTCAGTCTGAGTTTGAGAGGATTAGTGAGCTGAAGGCTGCTAGGATTGCTGAGCTGGAGGCCTCTTTGGAGAAAGAGAAAGCTAAAGCTACCGCGGCTGTGGCGGCAGCGAAAGCATCTGAGGAGATGGCGAAGGCGGCGACGGAGAATTATACTCGGGTATACGCCGAGCTTGTGGAGACAAAGGAGAAGTTGCAATCTGCTCGGGATGATTTTTACGAGCTAGAGGGTCATGTGGCCAAGGGTATGGATGCTATGTTTGGCAATTTGAAGGATCAGGTCCGGGTTCTTGCTCCTGACCTGGATCTGAGTTTGTTTAGCACGGATAACGTTGTTGTGGAGGGAAAGATTGTTCCTGCTCCCAACGAGGATGAGGTTCCGGTGTCCGACCTTAATGTTCCGGTTGCGAACCCGACTTCACCTTTGGCCGGGGATGGATCTGGTGTGGAGGTTTCAAACCGAGATGATGGTGCTGTCAAGGCTGTCCCGATTTCTATGGTTCTTCCTCCGCAGCCTTCTACCGATGTGGAATCCGGAAAGGACCCCGATTCTCTGTAATCTTTTTATTTTTGGTTTTTTGCCCGGCCTGTGGGCTCTTTTGTTTTTGGATGGTTTCTGTGAACGCTTTGGACGCTTTTCTGCCATTTAGCTACTTGTAGTAACTTTTTAGCTTATTATGCGGTGTTTTTGCCTTTGACTTTTTGTTCTATCCGCTTTTATGCTTTTTAGTTGTTTTTTGGATAACAACTTTTTAGCTAGCGCTTGAAACTTCGTTTTTATCCCTTCCTTCGATTTCGTTTCTTCGCTTGTACTTTTTTAGTTGTTTTTGGATAACAACTTTTTTAGTAAGCGTTTTCGAAACTTCGTTTTATCCTTTCCTTCGATTTCGTTTCTTTCGCTTGTACTTTTTTAGTTGTTTTTGGATAACAACTTTTTAGTAAGCGTTTTTCGAAATCTTGGCTTTTGCCATTTTTAAGGCTTCTTTCTTGGATCCGGGCTTTTTCTCGGACCTCGGGCGTTCGAGTACCTCCCTTTGTTGGGTCCGACTTTGTTTGGTCGGCCTTTTAAGTTATTTTTGTAATCTCTTTTATTTGGCTTTTTGAGCCTTTTCAGAGTTGCTTTATAACTTCTCACATTAATTTGAACCTCGTCGCTTTATCTTTGCCGACCTCGTGTGGTCTCTTGGCAAATGATTTTTTGCGTTTTGCCGAGCATAAATTAATGCGCCTTGGCGGGTACTTTCCAGGACTTGTTTCATTTATGAGGAAGGAGAAAAGAAAATAGAAAAATTTGATTAGTATTTAAAAAGAAGGAATATTTACAGAGTGTTTACCCTTGACTAGGTCGGGTGTCTTTATTTAACCGGGTGTCTCATTAAAAAACCCTTGTAGGGAAAAAGAGTACACCTTGGGTTAAATTTTTCTAGCTGTAGTACCGTCTTAGATTGCAGGCGTGTCAGGCCCTGGGCAGCTTATTGCCTTCTAGGTCGGATACTTTGTAGTAGCCTTTTCCTAAGACTTCTGTTACTTTGTAGGGTCCTTTCCAATTTGCAGCTAGCTTTCCTTCTCCCGACTTTTGTGTTCCGATGTCATTTCGGATTAGAATGAGGTCGTGAATGGAGAAGCTTCGCTTTATTACTTTCTGATTGTATCTGAGTGCCGTTCGCCGCTTTAAGGCTTCTTCTCGGATTCGGGCTCTTTCTCGGACCTCGGGAAGGAGGTCGAGTTCTTCCCTTTGTGCCTGCGGGTTACCTTTTTCGTTGTAGAAGATGGTTCTAGGTGACCCTTCCTCTATTTCGATAGGAATCATTGCCTCCATCCCGTAGGCTAGTCAGAATGGTGATTCTCCCGTTGTAGAGTGTGGAGTTGTCCGATATGCCCATAGCACCTGGGGAAGCTCTTCGGCCCATGCCCCTTTGGCTTCTTGGAGTCTCCGTTTTAACCCGGCCAAGATAACTTTATTTGCGGCCTCTGCTTGTCCATTGGCTTGTGGGTGCTCGACTGAGGTGAATTGCTGTTTGATGTTTAGTTCGGCCACCAAGTTCTGAAAACTTGTGTCTGTGAACTGTGTTCCATTGTCTGTTGTGATGGAGTAGGGGACTCCGAACCTTGTGACGATGTTTTTGTATAGGAATTTGCGACTTTTCTGAGCCGTAATGGTGGCTAAGGGTTCAGCTTCGATCCACTTTGTGAAGTAGTCGACCCTACTATGAGGTATTTGACTTGCCCGGTCCTTGGGGGAATGGGCCGAGTAGGTCAAGTCCCCATTTTGCGAAGGGCCATGGTGCGGTGATGCTGATAAGGTCTTCGGGTGGTGCCTTGTGAAAATTGGCGTGTTTTTGGCAGGGGGGGCATATTTTCACAAATTCCGTTGCGTCTCTTTGCAAGGTCGGCCAGTAGAACCCGGCTCGGACTACTTTTTTGGATAATGCCCGAGCTCCGAGATGGTTCCCACACATGCCTCCGTGGACTTCTTCGAGGACGTTCTTTGTTTCTGAGGTCGGGACGCACCTAAGGAGGGGATTTGAGAATCCTCTTCTGTATAATACGTCGTGAATTAGCGTATAATTCTGGGCGTCTTTCGTGAGTCTTTTAGCTTCCTTTCTTTCGGCGGGAAGAGTTCCTGACTTCAGGTAGTTGAGTATGGGGGTCATCCATCCTTGCTGTTGGCCGGATATATTCAGCGTTTCTTCCCCTCTTAGCACGGAGGGAGATTGTAAGGTTTCCTGGAGGAGACTTCTGTTGTTGCCTCCGGGCTTGGTGCTGGCGAGCTTTGAGAGGGCGTCTGCCCGGGCGTTTTGTTCCCGAGGTATGTGTCGGATCTGTATTTCTGAAAAGTGGCGTAATTGTGCCTGTGTTTGGTCCAGGTATTTCTTCATAGTTGGGTCTTTGGCCTGGTAGCTTCCATTTACTTGTGATGTGACGACCTGGGAGTCACTGAAGATCGTGATTTTCTGGGCTCCGACCTCTTCGGCTAGCTTTAGACCTGCTAGTAAGGCCTCGTATTCGGCTTGGTTGTTTGAAGCTTGGAACTCGAATTTTAGGGATAGTTCTATCCGCGTTCCTTGGTCGCTTTCGAGTATAACCCCGGCTCCGCTTCCTGTTTTGTTTGAGGACCCGTCGACATACAGGTTCCATGAGAGTGGGTTCCAGGGGTTTCAGTGTATTCTGCGATGAAGTCGGCTAGATACTGAGATTTTATGGCAGTCCGGGCTTCATAGTGGAGGTCGAACTCGGACAGTTCCACCGCCCATTGTAGTATTCGTCCTGCCAGGTCTGTTTTTTGCAGGATGTGTCTCATGGGTTGGTTTGTCCGGACTTTGATGGTGTGGGCTTGAAAGTAGGGACGGAGCCTCCGAGCTGTGAACACTAGGGCGTAGGCGAATTTTTCTATCTTCTGATAGTTTAGTTCGGCCCCTTGTAGTGCTTTGCTTACAAAGTATATGGGGCGTTGTCCTTGGTCATTTTCTCGTATTAACGCAGAAGCGACTGCTCGATTTCCAACTGAGAGGTATAGTACGAGTTCTTCTCCTTTTAGAGGTCGGGTTAGGATTGGTGGCTGCCCGAGGAATTCCTTGAATTCTTGGAAGGCTTTTTCGCACTCTGGGGTCCACGAAAAGGGTTTCCCTTTCTTTAGGAGCGAGTAGAGAGGTAGTGATTTTATCGCTGATCCTGCCAAGAATCTTGATAGGGCGGCTAGCCTTCCATTCAGTTGTTGTACTTCTTTGACACACGTCGGGCTCTTCATATTGAGTATTGCTTGGCATTTGTCCGGGTTTGCTTCGATGCCCCTTTGAGTCAGCATGAAGCCTAAGAATTTTCCGGCTTCTGCGGCGAAGGTGCACTTTGTCGGGTTAAGTCTCATGTTGTGTTTTCTGAGGGTGCCGAAGATACTGGTGAGGTCGGTCAGCAAGTTTCTGTCTTCTTGTGTTTTTACCAGCATGTCGTCGACGTACACTTCCAGCTGTAGTTCGATGTGCTCTGAGAACACTTTGTTCATTAGCCTCTGGTAGGTTGCCCCTGCGTTCTTCAGCCCAAAGGGCATTACTACGTAGCAGTAGTTTGCTCTTGGGGTATGAACGAGGTTTTTTCTTGGTCGGGTTCGTACATCGGGATTTGATTGTATCCTGAGTATGCGTCCATGAAGGAGAGATATCTGTAGCCTGAGGCTGCGTCTACTAAGGTGTCGATGCTTGGTAGTGGGTATGGGTCTTTGGGACAGGCTTTGTTGAGATCCGTGTAATCGACGCACATCCTCCATTTTCCGTTAGGCTTTTTACCAGGACCACGTTTGCGAGCCATAGGGGGTATTTCACTTCCCTAATGAACCCTGCATCTAGTAGTGCTTGTACCTGTTCTTCTATCGCTTGCATGCGCTCGGGTCCGAGCTTCCGGCGTCTTGTTGGACCGGTCTGGATCCCGGGTATACTGATAGCTTATGGCACATCAGGTCGGGGCTTATGCCTGGCATGTCGGAGGCTTTCCAGGCGAAGAGGTCGGAGTTCTCCTTTAAGAGGGTTATGAGTCCCTCTTTTAGGCCTACTTCGAGGTTTGCTCCTATGTTTGTTTTTTTCAGGTGTGTTCCCAATCTGGACTTCTTCGGTTTCTCCCTCTGGTTGCGGCCGAAGATCTTCTCGGGCTTGAACTCGTCCGAGTTCTATTGTGTTGATCTCCTTCCCTTTTAGGCTCAGGCTTTCGTTGTAGCATCGCCGTGCTAGTTTTTGGTCGCCTTTTAGGGTAGCTATTCCTTTTGTGGTAGGGAATTTCATACAGAGGTGTGGGGTTGAGACTATAGCTGCCAGTCTGTTTAGGGTTGGTCGCCCGATGAGGGCATTGTATGCTGAAGTGACGTCGACTACAATGTAGTCGATGCTCAACGTTTTAGATTGCTCGCCTCTTCCAAAGGTAGTGTGTAGCGAGATGTATCCTAAGGGACGGATCGGGGTGTCCCCTAGCCCAAATAGGTCGGTGGGATAGGCTTTTAGCTCTTTTTCTTCAAGTCCGAGCTTGTCGAAGGCTGTTTTAAACAGGATATCTGCTGAGCTTCCCTGGTCAATCAGGGTTCAATGTAAGTTGGCGTTTGCTAGGATAATGGTGATTACCATTGGATCGTCATGCCCGGGTATTATCCCTTGGGCATCTTCTCGGGTAAATGAGATAGTAGGTAATTCGGGCAGGGGACTGTCTTCTCGGACATGATAGACTTCTTTGAGATGTCTTTTTCGTGAGGATCTGGATGTTCCTCCGCCTGCAAATCCTCCATTTATCATATGTACGTGCCTTTCGGGGGTTCGCAGGGTTTGTTCGGCCCGACCTTCGTTATCTCCCCGCCTTCTTCCTGGTCTCTTCTCTTTCTCTGCTATGTATCTGTCGAGTTTTCCTTCTCTGGCTAGCTTTTCTATAACATTTTTTAGGTCGTAGCAGTCGTTAGTAGGATGACCGTAGAGTTTGTGATATTCACAGTACTCGGACCGATCTCTCCCCGCTCTTGTGTTTTAGAGGTCGGGGTGGGGGGATCTTTTCGGTGTGGCATACTTCTCTGTAGACGTCTACCAGGGAGACTCGGAGGGGGTATAGTTGTGGTACTTCCGTGGCTTGTCCGAGTTGGGTTCTTCTTTCTTCTTCTGTTCCCGATCTCGATCTCGGGGTGGGTAGGTTGATTCCTTCCTAGAAGAGTCTCTCAGTTGGGAGGTTTCCTCCATGTTGATATATTTTTCTGCCCGCTCCTGCACTTCGTATAGGGAGGTCGGGTATCGTTTGGATAGGGATTGGCTAAACGGTCCCTCTTTTAGGCCGTTTGCTAGTCCCATGATGGCTGCTTCAGTGGGTAAGTGTTGTATGTCCAGGCAGGCTTTGTTGAATCGCTCCATGTATTATCGGAGGGTTTCTTGGTTACCTTGTTTGATCCCGAGTAGACTGGGGGCATGTTTCGTCTTGTCCCTTTGAATAGAGAACCTTGTTAGGAATTTTTTGGTCAGGTCTTCGAAGCTGGTGATTGATCTTGGTGGCAGGTTGTCGAACCACTTCATGGCTGACTTGGTGAGGGTGGTGGGGAAGGCTTTGCACCGGATCGCGTCGGAGGCGTCGACTAGGTACATTCTACTTCTGAAATTGCTGAGGTGGTGACTTGGATCGGTGGTGCCATCGTAGAGATCCATATCGGGTGGTTTGAAGTTTCGCGGTACTTTCTCCTTCATGATCTCTTGCGTGAAGGGATCATGGTTGCCTTCGGGGGTGGTGCCGCGTTCTGTCCGGCCTTTCAGGTTGGCCTCTATTTTCCGCAGTTTTTCTTCTAATTCTCTGCGCTTTCGAGTCTCCCTCCTCAGATCTTGTTCAGTTTCTTTCTGTTTCTTTATGTCCTCTTCGAGTCGTTTCAGTCGGTTTTGTTGTGCCTGGACTGCTTCTAGAATTTCCGAGCTCTTTTCTTTTTCGGGATTTTGTGGATCTTTGTTTGGGAGTGATGTCTTGGGGTGATTCTGTTTGTTTCCTCCTGGAGTGCGTGGTGATAGAGGGCTGTCCGGACGTTCTCCGGTGTCAATTTCTTCCTCTTGTTCAGGTGCAGCGCGGTCATCGTTGTGAGGGTCGTCCGCCATGGTAGAGGGATGACTTCCAGGTCCCCGGCAACGGCGCCAATGTTCCGAGGGTTACCTGAAACGTGTAGCTCGGTCGTCTGGAGAGGCCCGAGGTGGGGGTCAGGGACCCAAGCTTGATATGTTGAGTGGTTGGTGGTTGTACCTGCAATGATACTCCGATGCTTAAGTTAGCATGGGTCCAAGCAGATAAGTGTAGAATGTGGGATGATTGAAATACCTGGGTGCTCCAGTGTATTTATAGTAGTTGGCCGTGATCTTCCCTGGATAAGATATTCTTATCTTATCTTATCTTTTAGGAGTTTTATCCCTATCTTTGCGGAACCGCCCTTTTTAGGCCCTTTCGGCCTTTAGGCTTTGGGCTGCGTTCCTTTTGATGGGCCTTCCTTTGCTTGATTGTCCGAGGTCCGACCTTTAGGCGTGGGCCTTAGGGCGAGGTCGGACCTTTTCATGGATTTGCCGAGTTGGAGGAGCCCAGTCAGGGTATGAACAGTAGGTAAGCATGTAAAAGAGAAAACAATATAAGCCAATGGCATATTAACTAATACTTGATGCAAGAGTAAAGTTAAAGCATGGAGAGTATATTGAGCATCAAGATCAAATAAGAATTGATACAAACAAGATTAGTGATACGAATGAAAAGCATTTGGTCCCATCCTAACTCAATGATGAAGAAGTACAAAAACAAAGGATAATGAATTAGGAAGGACTAAAGCACTAACCTTGTGTGTTGACAAATATTACAATTAATGTAACAAGTCATGAAGCACCAAAACAAATGCAAGAAATTCTCAACAATTGAGTGAGAGAATTCAACACCATTATTAAAATGAGAAATTTAGAAAATAAAATGAGAACAAATTATAGAAACAAAATTAAAATGCAAAGAATAAAAGTATGCAAATGTAATAGACAAAAGAAAATGGAAGAAGAGAAAAATTTTTTTTTTTATATTTTTAATTTTTTTAGTATTTTATTTATTTATTTATTTATTATATTTTTTTATTATTAAAAAAAAATTTTTTTCTTTTTTTTTTATATTAAAAGAGAAAAGAAAAAAAAATCTTTCAAGAGAGGAAGAAGAAAAAAAAATGAGAAAGAAAGAAGAAGAGAAGAGGAAAGAAGGAGAAAGGAGGATGGGGAAAAACAGGGAGCAAATCCGCGCGCGCGCGCATAGCGCGCTTACACGTGGATAAGGTTGGGACAATCCGCGCGCGCGCGCACAGCGTGCTCACGCGTGGATGTAGCAGGGACGATCCGCGCGCGCGCGCACAGCGCGCTTACGCGTGGATGAGCTTGTGCTCCCAGCATAATGCAGGCACAACGCGCGCATAACTCTCTGGTTTTTGTACCAGAAGTTGCAGAAGTGCAATGTGCGCGCGCCGATGGCCGTTTTTTTTTTTTTGCCCAAAAAGCAGAAAAAATGCCCAAGAGCTCCCTATAATGTCCAAAACTCTTCTTTACTCAATCAAATATCAAACAATTCACAAAAATGCAATTTGATTTTAGAATTTATTCATCTACTACTAATGAATACAACATACTAACAACCAATCTTTACAAACAAATCAATATGAAATGAAAATCTACCTACAATGGCAACTCAAATCACTTATTAAACAAAACTAAAAGAGGATGGAAAGAGTTTACCATGGTGGGGTGTCTCCCACCTAGCACTTTTAGTTTAAGTCCTTAAGTTGGACATTTTGAGAAGCTCTTTGTCATGGTGGCTTATGCTTGTACTCATCCTTGAATCTCCAAGGATCATTGTTCTTCAAATGGTTGACAGAAATTCCAACCAAATTCACCATCCTTGGGCAAAGTTCTACCCAAGAAATGAGCTCCCATAGTTGGTTGACATGCTTCGATCCGGGATCCCATATCTTATTCTCACACCCATCTTCCAGTTGATTATCATGATTCTTCCATCCGGGTGGTTGAGACATAGAATTCTCTTGAGTATACCAAGTCTTCCTCCTAGACCGACACAAGGTAGCATGCATCCAATCATAGTTCCACATTTTGAAGCTTTGACCTCAATGACTTAATTCCAAACTTCCAACCACTACACAACTCATTCTTTTTTAATTCCACAAAGAGCTCTAAGTTGTCCATCCGTTTCAATCAAACCATATTCAAGCGAGAAAACAAAGCTTATGGATAAGAATTTTACCCACTTGAATGTTGTGTTGGATAACTTGGGAAGGGAGGCTTCCCCACACTTAGACAATGCAAGGTCCACTTCCTTGTGCTCTTCTTTGTGTATTTCCACCTCTTTGCGAGCTTCCTCGATTTCAACCTTTCCCCTTTTATCACATGGATTGGTGTTGTCTTCAAGAACTTTGATTTCTTGCCTAATGGGAGGTGACTCAATTTTGGATAGAAATTCATTGATGAATAAATCCATGTTTTGATCAACCTCTTCATATTCTTCAATCTCAACATACACCGTGCCAACGTTTTCCTTTTGGTAGCTCTCTTTCTCATTGCTCCCCAAGGGTATGGAAGGTTGTGCACACTCTTCTATAACTTCAACTTCATGTCCAATGGGAGAGGATTCCATTGTAGAGAGAAATTCATCCATGATTGAATCCATCTCTTGATAAGCTTCTTCCAAGTCTCCAACGATGACATGCCTTGGAGGTTGCGCACCCTCCTCAACATCAATGTCAAGCTTCTTGGAAGAGTTTTCCATGATGCTACATTCCCATGGACTCTCAACGTCTCCTAAATCTTCGACCACTTCTTCCTTTTCTTCAATAACCATAGGCTCCTCCAATTGCTCTAATACAAATAGCCTCCCTCATTTTCCACCGGGTTTTCCAATCTCTCTTCATGCTATGATTTTCAATGGATTCTTCACATGTGGCCACGGAAGCACCTTGAGTGTTCAAAAATTTGTAGGCTAAGGTAGACATTACCTTGGTCAAGTTAGACACAAACTCTAGGGTGTTCCTTTGCATATCCGCTTGTCCTTGAAGTAGCAATGTGAGAGAGTCATTTATTGGGACTTGGGGTGGATAGAGGGTTCATTATTTTGGAGAGAGGGTTATAGTAGGAAGGTGGTTCTTCTTGGTAAGGGTATGGAGATGGTGTGCATTGAGGTGGTTCTTGAGAGTAATTGTGTTGGAATGGTGGTGGTTCCATGTATGGTTCATATGGCTCATAGGTAGTGGGTATGGTGGATAAGGATTGGGGTCATATGGAGGGTTTTGGTGATATGGGGCTTGTGAGCAAGGTGGTTCAAAATCATGTTGAGTGGGTAGTTCATAGGCATGTGGTAGTGGTTGTTGACAATCACAATAAGGGTTACCACATCCATTAGATTGATATGCATTAGGATAAGAGTTATACCCATAAGGAGTTGGAGGTTGTTGCCAAGAAGGTTGATCAATCCCTTGAGGCTCTTCCCATCTTTGGTTGTGCCCAAATCCTTGATGCATATTACCATTGTAGTTCCCATTTCTTACAACATAATTTGAGCCAAACTCATAGCCAAAGTGAGGATGAGAATTCATAATAGCAAAGAAAACAAAATTAGGAAATAAGCAACGAAGTCCTAAACCTAACAAAAACTAACAACAAGCAAAGACAACATATTCACAATATTCACATATGTACAATAACCAATAACACAACACCATTGCAATCCCTGGCAACGGCGCCATTTTGACGAATGGATTTTTGACGGTTTAGAATTTCACTAATAAATCTCGTTGTAAAGTATAGTTTCTAAACCAAGCAATAATCCTTTCATACAAAAAGTGTTTGTCACTAGTACAACCCCTAATTTATAAACCGAAGTATTGGACCTCGGTCGTTCTCCCTAGGATTTACAATAAAGTGTCTTGTTATTGGTTGTGAGTTATTTTGGGGTTTTTGAGATATAGACAAGAATTATAAATGGCAAAGGAAATAACTAACAACTAACAAAGCTCTTGGCAAGATATGAGAACTAGAAGTCCTATCCTAGTTATCCTTCTCAATTGTGATGAGAATTGTGTATTGCTCCCACTTAGTTAACCTCTAACCATGGAGGAAAGTCAAGTGGATGAATCAATTTGATTCCTCAAGTCCTAATCAACTCCTAAAGGAAAGACTAGCTTTAGAGGCATTCAATCAATTAGCAATTTCTAATTATCAATCAACAAAGGAATTAGATAACTCAAGAGTCACTAATTACTCTACCTAGGCCAAGAGGAACAAAACCTACACTAAAATCCAACCAAGCATTTCATCAAACACTTGGAAGGCACAAAAGAAAGCAAAGCAATTGACACAAGAATAGAATCTAACAACATTTATTGAAAAATTAACAACAACATCAAAGAAACACATTTATTATGAATTACCTTTTATTGAATTGGAAGAAAGTAGAAGGAACAATACTAGATCTACAACAAAATATAAGAACAACATAAAGGAAATTGCAATAAAAGAATGGAAGAAGAATGAATGTAACAACAAGGAATTGAGAAGATAGAAGTAGAAGAAGATAAATCTAAATCTAAATCTAAGAACTAAACCTAATCCTAATCCTAATTCTAGAGAGAAGTGAGAGCTTCTCTCTCTAGAAACTAACTCTAACTACTAAACTCAACTAATGGTAACTAACATGTGTTTCCCTCTTCACTCCTTGGGTTAAATAGCATCAGAAATGAGTTGGATTGGGCCCACAAGGCTTCTAAAATCGCTGGCCACGTGTTGCATTAAGTGGGTCATGTGCCACCATCGGCGCGTCCGTGTACCGTGCGCGTGCGCGCCCCTATGCGCGATGCAACTATGGCAAATCTTATATCGTTTCGAAGCCCAGATGTTAGCTTTCTAACCCAACTGGAACCGCATCATTTGGACCTCTGTAGCTCAAGTTATGGTCGTTTAAGTGCGAAGAGGTCGGCTTGACAGCTTTCCGGTTCTTTCATTTCTTCATGAGTTCTCCAACTTTTCATGCTTCTTTCTTCATTCCCTTGATCCAATCTTTGCCTCCTAAACCTTAAATCACTTAACAAACATATCAAGGCATCTAATGGAATCAAGGAAAATTAGATTTAGCTATTTTAAGACCTAAAAAGCATGTTTTCACTCTTAAGCACAATTAAAGGAGAAGTTATAAAACCATGCTATTTCAATGGATAAATGTGGGTAAAAGGTTATAAAATCCCCTAAAGTCAATACAAGATAAACCGTCAAATTGGGGTTTGTCAGTGGTCTAGAGATGTCTGGGCTTTTTCTGTAAGCTCGTAGTAGAAGATGTCTAACTGCACCCATTCTGAAAACATTTCAGAGGGGCATTTTCTTAGCATCTCTCTGTACCTCTCCCAAGCATCATAAAGAGATTCATTATCCTCTTGTTTAAAGCCTTGAATATCCAGCCTTAATTGTGTCATCCTTTTTGGAGGAAACTATTGATTCAGGAATCTGTCTGACAACTGTTTCCATGTTCTTATGCTGGCCTTGGGTTGGTTATTCAACCACCTCTTAGCTTGATCTTTTACAGCAAATGGAAACAGCAATAATCTATAAACATCTTGATCCACTTCTTTATCACGTACTGTGTCAACAATTTGTAAGAACTGTGCCAGAAACTTGTAGGTTCTTCCTATAGAAGACCGAAATACTGGCAATTTTGTTGCACCATGATAATGAATTGAGGATTTAACTCAAAACTGTTGGCTCTGATAGAGGGTATACAGATACTACTTCCATATGAAGCAGTAGTGGGGTTAGCATATGACCCCAGAGTCCTTCTGGAATGTTCATTTCCACTTAGGTCCATGATGGAAAAAGGGAGATGATGTGGATTATAAAAAAATTATTCTTTTTTTTTTAAAATACTGAAATTAAAATAAAATAAAGTAAAATAAATGAGAAATTGAATGTGGTTCAAAAATTAGAAAAAAAATAAAATAAAAGGAAATTGAAAACTAAAGTAATTAATTAATTAAAAAGATTTTGAAAAATTTTGTAAAATATTTTCAAAAAATAGAGAGAGAGAAAGTGGTTAGGAGGTTTTAAAAAAGATATGTCTTAAAACTGAAGATATTTGTAAGAAAATAAATAAAAGAAAAGATTTGAAAAAGATATGATTTTAAAATTTGAGATTAGAAAAGATAAGATAAGATTTTGAAAAAGATATGATTTTTGAAAAAGATTTAAATTTTGAAATTCAAAACTAAGATAAGAAAAAATAAAAATTTTAAAATAAAAATCTGAATTTTTTTAAAAGGAAAATTCGAAAATTCAATTAAAATAAAGAGAAAAGATATTTTTGAATTTAATGAGGAAAGAGAAAAACAATAAAATGACACCAAACTTAGAATTTTTAGATCAAAACAAAGAAAACAAACAAGAAAACTTTGAATGTCAAGATGACCACCAAGAATATTTTGAAGATCAAGATGAACACCAAGAACAATTTTTGAAAATCTTTAGAAAAATAAAAACACAAAGGACACCAAACTTAAAAATTTTTATACTTTGGACACTAATAATTCGAAAATGCACAAGAAAAACAAGGAAAGACACAAAACAAGAAAAACTAAAGATCAAACAAGGAAAATAAACAAGAACAACTTGAAGATCAAGAAAGAACACAATGTATATATTTTCGAAAAATTTTTAAGAAAAATTAAAACATGCAATTGACACAAGACTCAAACAAGAAATTTTTTTTGAAAAGAAAATAAAGGACTAAAAGTTAGTGACTCTAAACTGATGACATGTCATCATGTCATGTTTTTCTATGCTTTTTCTTTGTTTTTTAATAGGTTTTAAGCACTTTCTTGAGTTATAAGTAAGCCATTTTGGGTAAAAATTCATGTGTACTTGGATTCAGTCAACCATGAGTAAATTGATGCATTTTCATGAGGTTTTGTGCTATAATTGCTTATATGTAAAGAATAAGAAGAAGTCTCATGATTTTAGCATAGCTTTGATGAATTTGTTGATTGATGATAGGTGGAAAAAGGCTTGGAAGAAGGTTGAAGAAAAGGGGAATGGCAAAGAGCAAAGAAAGGAGGCAAACTTGAGCTCAAACGTGAGGAAGAGCACAATTTCACCCTGGATGCATGCCAAGTTTGAGCTAACGTTTGCCTCAAACTTGAGGTCAAACGTTGGCTAAAAAAATTCTCACCCAGGGGAAGCCAAGTTTGCGCCCACGTTTGCCTCAAACTTGAGGTCAAACGTTGCTCCTCACATCCTAAAGGGGTATACTTCCAACAAGAATAACTTGAGCTACAGAGCTCCAAATGAGGTGATTCAAAAAGCAATGGAAAGTAGGAATCGAGAGCTTTCCAAGCATATATGGCACTGCATGGTGGACACTAAAATTGAGGGAGAAAACTGCCCCGAAATGTGCATAAACGAACAAGGTGTCAACCTGCAGTGAGGCCAACTGACCTCTGCACCTTCGATGGAGTATAACTCGAGCTGTGAAGCTCCAAACTATGCGCTCCCAATGACATTAGAAAGTAGACATTCAGGGCTTTCCAATAATATATAATAGCATGGGGTGGACAATGCGTTTGAGCCTCCAGAATCTGGCGTTTTCGACCATGTTTGAGGCAAACGTTGCCTCAAACGTTGCACACCAAAGCCAGCGACCCTGTCCCCTTCAAAGGAGCGTAACTTGAGTGAATTGAGATCTAGACTTGTTTTCTAGTCTCTTTGATTCCCTGAGATCTTCAATTTTATTTTGCAATTGAGTTGAGTTCTTGGCTGCTCTTTTGTTTTTACTGTTCCATTGGCTTTCAATTTACTTTCAAGCAATTTAATTCTTCTGCACTTGTTCTTCATTTTACATTTCTGTTCATGATCCCAATTTACTTTCCTGCAAGTTAAGCTTTCTGCAAGAGTTCTGAGTTTTGATCTATTGCTTTCTTTAATTTCCAGCACCCAATCCCCTTTTACTTTTCATGCAATTTACATTTCTTGTCATTTAAGTTTCTGCAATATACATTGCTTGTTCTTTAAGCTTCTGTTTCGTTTAGTTTCTGCAATTTAAGTTCACTGCAATTTTACATTCTGCTACAACAATTCTCACTCACCAATGTTAGCTTGACTAAACTAATCACCCACTAAAGTTGCTTGATCCATCAATCCCTGTGGGATCGACCTCACTCTAAGTGAGTTATTACTACTTGATGCGACTCGGTATACTTGCCGGTGAGTTGTGTGTTTGGAAATTCGTTTTTCCACAAAAACACCCATCATAAACCAAAAAGATAAATTCTTCCTAATCTAAGCAACAAGATGAACCGTCAGTTGTCTAAACTCGAACAATCCCCGTCAACGGCGCCAAAAACTTGGTGCATGAATTTGCATTCACACTTTTCAACTCCGCACAACTAACCAGCAAGTGCACTGGGTCATCCAAGAAATACCTTACGTGAGTAAGGGTTGATCCTACGGAGATTGCCGGCTTGAAGCAAGATATAGTTATCTTATTATTCTTAGTCAGGATATCAATAATAATTCTTAGTTTTATTTGTAAAAAAAATAAAAGAGCATGGAATAAACAATACTTGTTATGCAGTAATGGAGAATAGGTTGAGGTTTCGAAGATGTTTTGCCCTCTAAATCTCTGCTTTCCTATTGCCTTCTTCTTCAAACACGCAAGGCTCCTTCCATGGCAAGCTGTATGTTGGTGGATCACCGTTGTCAATGGCTACTATCCGTCCTCTCAGTGAAAATGGTCCATATACATGGCTAATTATCTGTCGGTCTTCACTTGTGTTGGAATAAGATCCATTGATCCTTTTGCACACTGTCACTGCGCCCAACAATTGTAATTTTGAAGCTCGTCACAGTCTTCCCTTCCTAGATCCTACTCGGAATACCACAGATAAGGTTTAGACTTTCCGGATCTCAGGAATGCTGCCAATTGATTCTAGCCTCTACCATAAAGGTTCTGATCTCACGGAATTAAATGCTCTGTTGTCAAGAGAGACAATCAAACTCGTGAAACAGGAGCCCAAGAGATACACACTCAAGCTTTTGCAGGTAGAACGGAAGTGGTTGTCAGGCACGCGTTCATAAGTTGAGAATGGTGATGAGTGTCACGGATCATCACATTCATCACATTGAAGTACGAGTGAATATCTTAGAATAGGAGCAAGTGCGATTAAATAGAAAATAATAGTAATTACATTAATTCATCGAGACACAGCAGAGCTCCTCACCCCTAACCATGGGGTTTAGAGACTCATGCCGTCAAAGGTACAATAAGGAATGTAAAAGTGTCATAAGTTACAAAATGAATCTCTAAAAGTAGTTTTTATACAAGACTAGTAACCTAGGTTTACAGAGAATGAGTAACTAGATGCAGAGAGTGCAGAAATCCACTTCCGGGGCGCTTGGTGAGTGTTTGGGCTGAGCTTCCTAGCTTTCACGTACTCGTGCTATTCCTGGAGTTAAACGCCAGTTTGGGTGCCAGTTCTGGCATTTTACTCCAGCTTTGGTGTAAGTTTTGGCGTTTTACTCCAGAAAAGGGTCTCTGGGTGGCGTTTGGATGCCAGTTTGGGCCATCAAATCTCGGGAAAAGTATGGATTATTATACATTTATGGAAAGCCCAGGATGTCTACTTTTCAACGCAATTGAGATCGTGCCAATTGGGCTTGTGTAGCTTGAGAAAATCTACTTCGAGTGCAGGGAGGTCAGAATCCAACAGCATCAGTAGTCCTTTTTTCAGTCTCTGAATCAGATTTTTGCTCAGGTCCCTCATTTTTAGCCAGAAAATACCTGAAATTACAGAAAAACACACAGACTCATAGTAAAGTCTAGAAATGTGATTTTTGCATAAAAACTAATAATAACATACAAAAAAAACTAAAACCTATTAAAAGCTACCTAAAAATAATGCCAAAAAGCGTATAAATTATCCGCTCATCACTCTCCCAATTGATATAAGTTTTGTAAAATTTGGATTTTTGTAGAGAAAGTTATGATCATTCAAAGTTGGGTGCCAAAATCTGAAATTCTGCAAAGTTACAGAATTTTGTGATTTCTTGTATGTGCACATGCACAGCCTTGTGCGCACGCACGACCCTGCAAAATTTTAAACCTGTGCGCACGCACACGTAGTGAAAGGCTTCCTGTTTACAGCGCTAGCATAGCTTGTACGTGTACATAACTAATGAGGATCTACAACCTGTGCGCACGCACACGTTGGGAAGGCCAGTCTGTTGGGGGCGCTAGCACACCTTGTGCGAGTGAACATAATTGTGAAAATTGGTACCTGTGCGTACGCACACCCGTATGCGTATGCACACTTTTCGAAAATCCCTTAGGGTGTGCGCACGCACACCCCTGTGCGGATGCACACGCCCTGTTTCTCAAACTTAAACTTTGTTTTCAACTATTTCACCTTCCCAACAAGCTTGTAAGCTTCTGTGACACGATTGTAAGACTCTTGGGTTTATTTTTGGGTATCAAAACATGGGAAAGGTCCTAGGAGATTTAATTTGTGTTTTACTTTGAAAATTTAGAAAACGGAGGTTGAGGTTTCTGGTGTATTGATGATGAATTTGGTTGAAGGAGAAGGAAGAGTAGTGAATTTGGTTATTTCTGGCAATGAATTGAGAAACTGATGAACCAATGAGTTCGGAATGGAATATTTATGATATTGGTGATAGTTGTGATGAGTTGAGAACTTGGAAAGGAATGATTATAGTTAATGGGATGAGTATGAGTGGAAGAGTGCTGTGAGCACTGGCCTCTGAGATTGAATATGTAATTATGATATACATTGTGATCTGTTGTAGGGGCTGTGGCAGTCTCCCGCCTACGTTCGGATGTGAGGCATGAAGTTGGGCTTCTCACTCATATGTGTTGCTCAAGAGGAAGGTGGTAGGGCACTCTCCCTCAGAACGTTTCCCTCTGAAAAGAGAAGGTGGTAGGGCACTTATCCCTCGGAATTATTCCTCCTGAGCATGGGTTTCTCTCTGGTTGCAAGGTGGTAGGGCACTAACCCACAGAATTATGTGGCATCCAGAGGATGGTGGTAGGGCACTCTCCCTCGGAATGTTTCCCTTTGAAAGGAGAAGGTGGTAGGGTACTTATCCCTCGGAATTGTTCCTCCTAAGTATATGCAACAGAGAGAGTAATCTGGGAGTTGCCGTCCGGATTTTCTGTCGGGTTTGGCATAATAATCGACATGTGATATCACAGCCAATAGGACAGACATTCATCGTATGCATCTTATATATGCTTGCTTGCTTTCTTTACTTGAGTTTGCCTAATTGTATAACATGCCTACTTGCTTCTTGTATTACTTGTTATATATGAATACTATCTGTGCTTTCCTTGCTTGCATTATTTGTGATTTTCCGGTGCTGAGGAGGCTAGGTAGGCAGTGACGATGGGATCGCACGGAGGTTAGGGTGGTGAAGGCTGTGGGATACAGCGGTGGGACTAGTTCTAGTTAGAATTTCCCTAAGTTTAGATAAACCGGTTTATGGTGTAAGTTTTATATTTATTTATTTTGTTCTAAGCTTGAATATCCCATTTTTGATATGAAGTTCTAGGATTTCCTTCGGCATCCTGGAGCCTTACATCTTACATATTGGGCACTGTTACCATACTGAGAACCTTCGGTTCTCATTCCATACTTTGTTGCTGTTTTTTAGATGCAGGTCGTAATTCACCTCGGTGAAATTGCGGACATGGTGACAGAGCGGAGCATGGTTCTTTCCGTGTATTTTTCTGTTTTATTTTGTTGTAGTACTTTCTCTTACCTTTTCTATATTTATCTTTATGGCCTTAGAGACTTACTGAGAGATAAGTTGTATAAGCTGTTTTAACTCCAAATTTCTGTATTTTTCTATTTGTAACTAGTCGGCTTAAACTCCGCAAGCTGCGGCTAGTTCCCTATGATTATTATACTCTTATATCTATATATGTTCCATTCTCTTGCATCTATACCTTGTGTCTTGTACGTTAGCTTCGTGTGAACATTTCGTGCTTTTGAAATTCTATTTTTGAGCTTAATCCTTCATCGGGCTTCTAGAATATATTATTTCCTTCTATATATAAATATGTATATAGCTTAGAACTGTCGTAACCTCTGATTAACCTTTGCCTTACTGCTAGAGGTAAGGTTTAGGGAAATTGGGGTGTTACAATGGCGGCCGTAATAGGGCGGTGGCTGGATGAAAGTGAGGAGGTGAGAGAGGAGATCGATGAGAGTAAGAAGATGGAGAATGAGACTGTGAGATAGGTGAGGCACGAAGGTGTTGCTGAGCGTTTTGGACTTTGGTAGTTTAGTTAGGGTTCCTCTCCTCTAAACCAAATGACGGGATTTTGGACTTTTAGAAAAAAACCGACTAGGTCTAAGTTCGATTTGACTAACCGATTGCGATTTCTGAATCTTTTGGTTATGGTATCTAACCGATTCGTTTTTTTCACCTGTTTATGGTTTGATTGCATGGTTTGAACTGATTTTCAAAACCATGCATTACAGTGAATTTTTGAAAGAAAATATCTGTATATTTATACAAACTTACCTCTTTATCTTATAATTCATCATATATACAATGTTTAATATTGTTTACAATAATAATAATAATAATAATAATAATAATAATAATAATAATAAAATAATATTTTATTAATTTAGCTATGAAGTATACTTGGAACTTAACATATGTGTAATTATTCATGTACTTAATTTAACTACATTTTTCTATTGATACTTTAAATATTTCTAATAGTATGTTTGATAATTTAGTTTTCATGTTAGTACATATATTAAAATGGCTTAAAAAATAAAAAGAATTGAGTGATGGTTTGTTTTAATGTTTATTTTTGAAACACAGATAAACAAATTAAATAAACATTATTTTGACACTAACGTTTTGCTAGTGAATCAATACGCTTTTTCTTTAGTTTGTTAACAGAAAAATAATTTAAATACATAATTAATTAATAATAATATTATATTTTTATACAGATTTTAGAAGTATTTCGTATATAAATAGTATCTTCATATGGATGAATTTTGTATATAAATATTTAAATTTGTCTCTAATTAAATAGAATTGAAAAAATAAATAAATTTAATAATATTTACAAATAAATAATCTTTAAATAATATTAGTCAATTTTTATATTTATTTTGTTCACATAATAACAACCTATTTTTATAATCTTATTTTTTTAATTCAAATTTATTTATTTTATACATTTTAAATGTTAAATAACTTAAAATATTATATTTTTTATAATTTATTTTTAATTATTAATATTAAATTTATAATTTTAAAAATAAAAATATAAGTTTAATTTTTTAAACTCAATAAAAAAGTGGTTGAACTCCGTATCTGTTCAACCGTAGTAAAATGATAAAGCCAATTAAATGTGTTACATATCTAATTAATTTGTTTAAAAAAAAGCCAATAACAAAAATAGAAGAATTAGTATTGATTTTTTCCACACAATACCGTTTTTCACAAGATGTATATTTTAAATATTTTAGATATTTATTATTCATACACTCATATGTATGATAAGGTAGGTTATGTTATATAATCTATATTATATGATCCTAATCTATATATGTATATTGTAAGATCCAAAACTTTTGAAAAGTCTTACTATGAGCCAATTTTAAATTAATTATTTATTAAAGACTTTATTTTCAGAAATTATTTTATTAAAATTAAATCAAATTTCGATAATTAAATTAAAAATTTTATTTAATTTTATAATTACCGAATATTTTTCTATATTTAAACTATAAGTTTAGTAGTTGTAAAATAGTAAGATTTATATATGATTTGATTTAAGTAATTAAAATTTTGGAATTTAATATTTTAAATTTTATTAATAAAAAATTAATTATATTATTGTATATTTTAAATTAGAGTATTTGATTGAAAGCCAATTAGGAATTTGATATAATAAATAATATTTTCAAAATAATTTTAAGGGATTAAATTAGATTTCAAATTAATACAATATACTCTAATTTTATTAAAACTACTAAACTCTAATTTTATCCAAAATTTTCTAATCCAACCCTAACTCTAACCAAACAAAACCCTAATTTTACCCTAACCTTCACTGCCACTCACCCTACCCTCACCTATCACACACACACACAAGGTCAAATGAAAGAAAAGAAAAAAAAGAAAGAAAAGAGAGACGGAACAGGGAACAAAGAAACAGAAAGAAAAGGAGGGGGAAAGGTTGCGAGGGGAAGGAGGAGAAGAGAGGGAGGACGGTGCCGGTGGGCATTACTACCGCCGCGGGTTCGTGTTACCGTTAAGAGAGAGGGAGTGCGAACCAGAGCCACGGGAGGAAGGAGTGTAAGAACCGGAATAATCGCTTTAATAAAATAATAATTTTTTAACTACCTGGAATAGGTTTAAAAATATAAAAATGATATTTTTAAAATAAAAATGTGAAATTTGAATTCAATGAATTTTTCTAAGTCGGAAAATGTATCTTTTAAAGATTTTTTTTTGTAAAAAATGTGTACCGGCACTTAAACCGACAGTACCGGCTCTAGTTTGACCTATACTGCGTATTGAGAAAAATAAAATTTAAAAAAATGAATTTATTATTTTGAAAGGACAAAAATAATTTAGAATCGAAAACTGGATATTAATCTTAAAAGTTTTGGTCCAAAGTGGGTCAAACGGGCCTTAAAAGCTAATGGGTTGGACCGAGCCTAAGTTGTGCCCAAGCCTAATATATATAAACACAACTAATGATCATTTCAGCTCATTTCTAACCCTAAAACAAGAAAGGGGCGCTGCTGAAGTGAGAAGAGTGGAGGTGAGGTTTTGCACTATTCACCTTCTTTTGTCCATATCTTGAGTTACGGAACTCCGATTGATGAGCCGTTTGAGGCCACGCGAAGCTCTTGTCGAGGCCGTTATTTCTAACAAACTTTTACTGGTAAGAACTCACGTCTCCATCTCCAGTTTTCTGCCCTCTCCCTAGGAACGTTTCCCTCTGAATGGAGAAGGTAGTAGGGCACTCATCCCCCGGAATTATTCCTCCTAAGTATGCGCAACAGAGAGACTAATATGAGATTTGTCGATCGGATTTTGTGTTGGGTTTGGCACTATAATCGACATGTGATATCACAGCCAATAGGACAAGCATTCATCATATCATCTCTTATGTGCTTTTTTGTTTTGATTACTTGCAGTTTGCCTAAATGTATAATATGCTTACTTGCTTCTTGAATTACTTGTTATACCTGAATATTACTTGTGTATTACTTGTTTGCATATACTTGTGATTGTCTGGCATTTAGGAAGATCAGAAGGCGGTGGTGATGGGGTCGCACTGAGGTTAGGATGGCGAGGGCTGTGGGATATAGCAGTGTGATTGGTATTAGTTAGAAATTCCCTAAGTTTAGATAACATTGTTTGTGGTTTATGGTTTAATTTAATTATCTCATTAAGCTTGAATCTCTATTTAATGTGAAGTTCTAGGATTGCCTTTGGCATCACAGAACCTTACATCTTATATATTGGGCACTGTTACTGATGAGCGGATATTTTATACGCTTTTTGGGGGTAATTTCATGTAGATTTTAGTATGTTTTAATTGGTTTTTAGTAGAATATTATTAGTTTTTAGGCAAAAATCATATTTCTAGACTTTACTATGAGTTTGTGTATTTTTCTGTGATTTCAGGTATTTTCTGGCTGAAATTGAGGGAGCTGAGCAAAAATCTGAGTTAGGCTGAAAAGGGACTGCTGAAGCTGTTGGATCCTGACCTCCCTGTGCTCTCAATGGCGTTGGAAAGTAGACATCCAGGGCTTTCCAGCAATATATAATAGTCCATACTTTGCGCGAAGATAGACGACGTAAACTGGCGTTCAACGCCAGTATCATGCTGCTGTCTGGCGTCCAGCGCCAGAAACAGGTTACAAGTTGGAGTTCAACGCCAGAAACAGATTATAACCTGGCGTTGAACACCCAAAATAGCCCCAGGCACGTGAGAAGCTTAAGTCTCAGCCCCAGCACACACCAAGTGGGCCCTAGAAGTGGATTTCTGCACTATCTATCATAGTTTACTCATTTTCTGTAAACCTAGGTTACTAGTTTACTATTTAAACAACTTTTAGAGATTTACTTTGCACCTCATGACATTTTCAGATCTGAATTTTATACACTTTGATGGAATGAGTCTCTAAACTCCATTGTTTGGGGTGAGGAGCTCTGCAGCGTCTCAATGAATTAATGCAATTGTTTCTGTTTCTCCTTTCAAACATGCGTGTTCCTATCTAAGATATTCTTTTGGGCTTAATTATGGAGAAGGTGATGATCCGTGACACTCATCACCTTCCTCAATCCATGAACGTATGCCTGACAAACACCTCCGTTCTACATCAGATTGAATGAGTATCTCTTAGCTTCCTTAATCAGAATCTTCGTGGTATAAGTTAGAACTGATGGCGGCCACTCTTGAGGATCCGGAAAGTCTAAACCTTGTCTGTGGTATTCCGAGTAGGATTCAAGGATTGAATGGCTGTGACGAGCATCAAACTCGCGATTGCTGGGCGTGATGACAAGTGCAAAAGGATCAATGGATCCTATTCCAACATGATCGAGAACCAACAGCTGATTAGCCGTGCTGTGACAGAGCATCGGGACCGTTTTCACTGAGAGGATGGGAGGTAGCCACTGACAATGGTGATTCCCTACATACAGCTTGCCATGGAAGGAGCCTTGCATTTATGAAAGTGAGTAAGCATTATGTTGCAGGGATTCAGAGGACAAAGCATCTCCAAAAACCCCAACATATTCTCCATTACTGCATAACAAGTAACTATTTCACACTCTTTTATTTTTCTAATAATTCCAACTGATAATTTTAATTAATATCCTGACTAAGAATAATAAAATAAACATAGCTTGCTTCAAACCAATAATCTCCGTGGGATCGACCCTTACTCACGTAAGGTATTACTTGGACGACCCAGTGCACTTGCTGGTTAGTGGTACGAAGCTGTGTTAAATAGTCCATTAATATTGGCATACACAATTTCGTGCACCAAATTTTTGGCGCCGTTGCCGGGGATTGTTCGAGTTTGAACAACTAAAGGTTTATTTTGTTGCTTAGATTAGGAAGAATTTATCCTCTTTTTTCACTAGAATTGCATCTTTTATTATCCCTTTTTAAAAATTTTTCAAAAATATTATTTTTCTTTATCAATTTTTAATTTTTTCGTGAGTTTAGTGTCTTGTTCTAAGTTTGGTGTCAATTGCATATTTTATATGTTTCTTTAAAATTTTCGTATTAGTGATCTTTGTTCTTCCTTGATCTTCAAGTTGTTCTTGTTTATTTTTCTTGTTTGATCTTTAATTTTTCTTGTTCTGTGTCTTTTCTTGTTTTTCTTGTGCTTTTTCAAAACATTAGTTTTCAAAAATTTATTTTATCCATAAAAAATAATACATCTTTAAAATACGTTACATTTTTAGCTTAGTTGGTTATAGCGTTGGCTTATGTTCTTGGCAATTGGGCACCTTCTTTTTAAAAATCCTTTTTCAAAAATAATTTTGCTTGATTTAATCTTGTGCCAAACTTTAAGTTTGGTGTTTTCTTGTTGATCTTTCTTTAATTTTCGAAAATTTATCTTGGTTTTCTAAAAATTTTAAGTTTGGTGTTCTTTCTTTTGTTCTTGGTGTTCTTGTGAATCTTCAAGGTGTTCTTGAGTTTTTCTTGTGTCTTGATCTTAAAATTTTTAAGTTTGGTGTTCCTTGGTGTTTTCCCTCCAAAAATTTTCGAAAATAAGGAGCATTGGATCTAAAAATTTTAAGTCTTGTGTCTTTTGTGAGTTTTTCTCTTTCATCATAAAATTCAAAATTCAAAAAAAAAATAAATATCTTTTCTAACTAATTTTAAACTATATTTTCGAATTTTTTATATAAAAATTAAGATTTCAATTTCAAAATTTTTCAATTCTTTTTTTTTAATATATATTTTATTATCTTTTTCAAAAATTTTATCCTAACCACTTTCTCCTTTTCCCTATTTTTTTCGAAAATCTTCAAAAAAAAATATTTTTATTTTTTTTATTTATTTTATTTCGTTTTTATTTGTTTTATTTTTACTTTATTTTATAAAATAAATTTTTATAAAATAAATAATATCAACATACATACCATCTCCCTCGCTCCATCATGGAACTAAGTGGAAATGCACAGTCCAAGAGGACTTTGGGGTCATATGCTAGCCCCACTACTGCTTCATATGGGAGTAGTATCTGTATACCCTCCATTGGAGTTAGTAGCTTTGAGTTGAATCCTCAGCTCATTATCATGGTGCAGCAAAGCTGCCAGTATTCCAGTCTTCCACATGAAGAACCTACAGAGTTTCTGGCACAATTTTTACAAATTGCTGACACAGTACATGATAAGGAAGTAGATCAGGATGTCTACAGATTATTACTATTTCCATTTGCTGTAAAAGATCAAGCTAAGAGGTGGTTAAATAACCAACCTAAGAAAAGCATAAAAACATAGAAACAGCTGTCAGAAAAATTCCTAAATCACTATTTCCCTCCAAAACGGATGACACAGCTAAGGCTAAGCATCCAAGGCTTCAAACAAGGAGATAATGAATCCCTTTATGATGCCTGGGAGAGATACAGAGAGATGCTAAGAAAATGCCCCTCTGAGATGTTTTCAGAGTGGGTGTAATTAGACATCTTCTACTATGGGCTAACAGAAAAAGCTCATATTTCTCTAGATCACTCAGCTGGTGGATCTATACATATGAGAAAAACAATTGAAGAAGCTCAAGAGCTTATTAATACAGTTGCTAGAAATCAGCATCTGTACCTAAGCAGTGAATCTTCCATGAAAGAAGAAGCTAAAACAGTAACTGCTGAACTCAGTCCTGTAGATCAGGCTACTGAATTCAATAAGCAATTAGACTTTCTAACTCAGCAGCTAGCCGAATTCAAGGAAATACTACAGGAAACAAGAATGGCTAACAGGAATATGGAAGTACAGTTAAAGCAAACAGAAAAGCAATTGTCAAAATAAATAGCAGAACAATGCCAAGCAGTTCAATTAAGAAGTGGGAAAACATTAAATACCTTACTTCAAAGCAGCAGGAAGCCAAGAAATGAACAAATGGCTACTCAAAATCCCTCTGAGGACAATCAGAGCCCAGAAAGGAATAAGGCTGGCGCTGAATGCCCAGACCATCCTCATTCCTGGCGTTCAACGCCAGAAACAAGCATGAATCCGGCGTTGAACGCCCAAAGGGAGCACAGTTCTGGCATTCAGACGCCAGTAACAGATAAGGAGTTGGCGTCTAACGCCACTCCAGCTTCTACCACTGGCATTCAAACGCCAGTGGGGGATCAGTCACATACAAGTGCTGATAACAACCCTTCTAAAAAGGCTTCCCAACCCACTTTTGTAGGTAATAAACCTGCAGCAACTAAGGTTGAGGAATATAAAGCCAAAATGCCTTATCCTCAAAAACTCCGCCAAGCGGAACAGGATAAGCAATTTGCCCGCTTTGCAGACTATCTCAGGACTCTTGAATTAAAGATTCCGTTTGCAGAAGCACTTGAGCAAATACCCTCTTATGCTAAGTTCATGAAAGAGATCTTAAGTCATAAGAAGGATTGGAGAGAAACTGAGAAAGTTTACCTCACTGAAGAATGCAGTGCAGTCATTCTGAAAAGCTTACCTGAGAAGCTTAAAGATCCTGGGAGCTTTATGATACCATGCACATTAGAGGGTACTTGTACCAAGCAAGATTTATGTGATCTTGGGGCAAGTATCAACCTAATACCTGCATCTACTATCAGAAAGCTTGGTTTAACTGAAGAAATCAAACCAACCAGGATATGTCTTCAACTTGCTGATGGCTCCATTAAATACCCATCAGGCGTGATTGAAGACATGATTGTCAAGGTTGGGCCATTTGCCTTTCCTACTGACTTTGTGGTGCTGGAAATGGAGGAGCACAAGAGTGCAACTCTCATTCTAGGAAGACCTTTCCTAGCAACTGGCCGAACCCTCATTGACGTCCAAAAAGGGGAAGTAACCCTGAGAGTCAATGAAGAGGAGTTCAAGTTGAATGTTGTCAAAGCCATGCAACATCCAGACACCCCAAATGGCTGCATGAGTGTTGATATCATTGACTCTCTAGTAAGAGAAGTCAATGTGGCTGAGAGTCTCGAATCAGAGCTAAAGGACATCTTTAAGGATGTTCAGCCTGATCTGGAGGAATCAGAGAGAATAGTAGAACCTCTGAAAATCCTTCAGGAAGAGGAGAAACCTCCTAAACCCGAGCTCAAACCATTACCACCATCCCTAAAATATGCATTCCTGGGAGAAGGTGATATCTTTCCTGTAATCATAAGCTCTACCTTAGAGCCACAGGAAGAGGAAGCACTAATTCAAGTGCTAAGGACACACAAGACAGCTCTTGGGTGGTCCATCAGTGATCTCAAGGGCATTAGCCAAGCCAGATGTATGCACAAGATCTTACTGGAGGGTGACGCCAAGCCAGTGGTTCAACCACAAAGGCGGCTGAATCCAGCCATGAAGGAGGTGGTGCAGAAAGAGGTCACTAAGTTACTAGAGGCTGGGATTATTTATCCTATTTCTGATAGCCCCTGGGTAAGCCCTGTCCAAGTCGTCCCTAAGAAAGGTGGCATGACAGTGGTTCATAATGAAAAAAATGAACTGGTTCCTACAAGAACAGTTACTGGGTGGCGTATGTGTATTGATTATAGAAGACTCAATACAGCTACCAGAAAGGATCATTTTCCTTTACCATTCATAGACCAGATGCTAGAAAGACTGGCAGGTCATGAATACTACTGCTTCCTGGATGGATATTCAGGTTATAATCAAATTGTAGTAGATCCAAAAGATCAAGAAAAAACAGCATTCACATGTCCATCTGGAGTATTTGCATACAGAAGGATGCCATTTGGCCTGTGCAATGCACCTGCAACCTTTCAGAGGTGCATGCTCTCAATTTTCTCTGATATGGTGGAAAAATTTCTGGAAGTCTTCATGGATGACTTTTCAGTATTTGGAGACTCATTCAGCTCCTGTCTTGACCATCTAGCACTTGTTCTAAAGAGATGCCAAGAGACTAACCTGGTTTTAAATTGGGAAAAATGTCACTTTATGGTGACTGAAGGAATTGTCCTTGGGCACAAAATCTCAAACAAGGGAATAGAGGTGGATCAAGCTAAGGTAGAGGTAATTGAAAAATTACCACCACCTGCCAATGTTAAGGCAATCAGAAGCTTTCTGGGGCATGCAGGATTCTATAGGAGGTTTATAAAGAATTTTTCAAAAATTGCCAAACCTCTGAGCAACCTGCTAGCTGCTGACACGCCATTTGTCTTTGATAAGGAGTGTCTGCAGGCATTTGAGACTCTGAAAGCTAAATTGGTCACAGCACCAATCATCTCTGCACCAAACTGGACATTGCCATTTGAACTAATGTGTGATGCCAGTGACCATGCCATTGGCGCAGTATTGGGACAAAGGCATGACAAGCTTCTGCACGTCATTTACTATGCCAGTCGTGTTCTAAATGACGCACAGAAGAATTACACAACCACAGAAAAAGAGCTACTTGCAGTGGTTTACACCATTGACAAATTCAAATCTTATTTAGTAGGATCAAAAGTGATTGTGTACACTGATCATGCTGCTCTTAAATATCTACTCACAAAGCAGGATTCAAAACCCAGACTTATAAGATGGGTGTTGCTTCTGCAAAAGTTTGATATAGAAATAAGAGACAGAAAAGGGACAGAGAATCAGGTAGCAGATCACCTGTCCCGAATAGAACCAGTAGAAGGGGCGTCCCTCCCTCTTACTGAGATCTCTGAAACCTTTCCGGATGAGCAACTCTTTGCCATCCAGGAAGTGCCATGGTTCGCAGATATTGCAAATTACAAGGCAGTAAGGTTCATACCCAAAGAGTACAGTAGGCAGCAATCAAAGAAATTGATCACAGATGCAAAGTACTATCTTTGGGATGAACCATATCTCTTCAAGAGATGTGCAGACGGAGTAATCCGTAGATGTGTGCCTAAGGAAGAAGCGCAGAAGATCCTATGGCACTGCCATGGATCACAGTATGGAGGACATTTTGGAAGTGAGCGAACAGCCACAAGAGTCCTCCAAAGTGGCTTCTACTGGCCTACTCTCTATAAAGATTTCCGCGTGTTTGTACTTAATTGTGACAGTTGCCAAAGATCTGGCAATCTGCCTCACAATTATGCCATGCCTCAACAAGGGATCTTGGAGATTGAGTTGTTTGATGTATGGGGTATTGACTTCATGGGACCTTTCCCACCATCATACTCAAACACTTATATTCTGGTGGCAGTGGATTATGTATCCAAATGGGTGGAGGCTATTGCAACACCCACTAATGACAGAAAAACAGTGTTAAAATTCCTCCAGAAACACATCTTCAGCAGATTTGGTACCCCTAGAGTATTAATCAATGATGGGGGCACTCATTTCTGCAATAAACAGCTTTACTCTGCTTTGGTTCGTTATGGAGTTAGCCACAGGGTAGCTACTCCATATCACCCACAGACTAATGGGCAAGCTGAAGTCTCAAATAGAGAACTCAAAAGAATCCTGGAACGGACTGTAATTAACTGTAGAAGGGATTGGGCAAGAAGCTTGGATGATGCTCTGTGGGCATACAGAACAGCATTCAAGACCCCTATAGGGACCTCCCCATACCAGCTATTGTATGGAAAGGCATGTCACTTGCCAGTGGAACTGGAACACAAGGCCTACTGGGCAACCAGATTCCTAAACCTTGATGCCAAGTTAGCTGGAGAAAAATGATTGCTCCAGTTAAATGAGCTAGAGGAATTTAGACTCAATGCTTTCGAGAATGCAAAAATTTACAAAGAGAAAGCGAAAAAATGGCATGATAAGAAATTGTCATCCAGAGTCTTTGAGCCGGGGCAGAAAGTTCTGCTATTTAATTCTAGGCTCAAATTATTCCCCGGGAAATTAAAATCCCAGTGGAGAGGTCCATATGTGATTACAAGTGTATCACCATATGGATACGTAGAGCTTCAGGATAATGAATCTAACAAAAAGTTCATTGTTAATGGACAGAGAGTTAAACATTATCTTGAAAGCAATTTTGAGCAAGAATGCTCAAAACTGAGACTTGATTAAAAGCTCAGTAATAGTCCAGCTAACGAAATTAAAGAAGCGCTTGCTGGGAGGCAACCCAGCCACTCACAAAATTTAATTTTATTTGTTTCATCTAATTAATTGATTTTTACAGATATATGTCAGAGTATCTTCAAAAGGTAAAATAGTAATTGATTGAATTCACAGAGTTACAGGGAAATTTGGAAGCTCACTGGCATGAAAAAGCCAGTAAGAAACATTTTGGGCGTTGAACGCCCAAAAGAAGCACCCACTGGGCATTGAACGCCAGTAAGGGTAGCCATCTGGGCGTTAAACGCCAGAAAGGAGCATCTTCTGGGCGTTGAACGCCAGAAAGAAGCACCTTCTGGGCGTTTAACGCCAGATTGACAGCGTCCTGGGCGTTCAGAAAAACGCCCAGTGACAAAGGACTTCCTGGCGTTCAACGCCAGAAAGAAGCAACAGCTGGGCGTTGAACGCCCAGGAGAAGCAGCAATTGGGCGTTAAACGCCCAAAACAAGCAGCATTTGGGCGTTTAACGCCAGAATGGTGGGGAGGAGGTAAAATTCGTTTTTTTCCACAAATTTTCTAATTTTTCTGTTTCAATTCATGATTTCTTGCATAAACATGTTTCAAAATATCATCCTTCAATTCCAAAATTTTTAATCCTAATTTCTAAAATCCCTTTTATAAAAAATGTCAAATGTATCTTAATTCATAAACACAAATCTTTTTCCAATCCAAATCTTTTTCAAATCTTTTTCAACTCATCATATCTTTTGGATTTCGAAATTGCCTCTCCCTCTATTCCTCTCCTTTCCTTTCTTTTGCTTGAGGATAAGCAAATCTCTAAGTTTGGTGTGATTTGCCATGATCACTGAGCTAAAACTCATCAAGATCATGGCACCTAAGGGAACAGGAAGAGCAAGGATGTGAACTGAAGGAACTAAAGCGTCAGAAGCTATTCCTTGAAGGACCAAGCACCCCACAGACTAGAGGAACATCCACTTCCCAAAATACAGGTTGTTAAGTTCTAATTTTAAGCTTTAACTCTGTGATAGTATTTTTATTGAAATTTACCTTAGAAGTTATATAGGAGTAGTAGTAATTAGTATCTCTATTTTGATTTTATCTCCAATTAAGCTATAATTTATTTTTCTCATCATCATCAAACATGAATAAAGTAGTAGATTTTTAGAATAAAGAGGCAATATTTTTTTCGAGTTCTTAATAAGGAAAATTCTAATTATTTATATGTGGTGGCAATACTTTTTGTCTTCTGAATGAATGCTTGAACAGTGCATATTTTTGATATTGAATTTTATGAATGTTAAAATTGTTGGCTCTTGAAAGAATGATGAACAAGAGAAATGTTATTGATGATCTGAAAAATCATGAAATTGATTCTTGAAGCAAGAAAAAGCAGTGAAAAAAATTCTTGCGAAAAAAAAGAGAGAAAGAAAAAGCAAGCAAAAAAAGCCAATAGCCCTTAAAACCAAAAGGCAAGGGTAAAAAGGATCCAAGGCTTTGAGCATTAATGGATAGGAGGGCCCAAGGAAATAAATCCAGGCCTAAGCGGCTAAATCAAGCTGTCCCTAACCATGTGCTTGTGGCATGCAGGTCCAAGTGAAAAGCTTGAGACTGAGTGGTTAAAGTCGTGATCCAAAGCAAAAGAGTGTGCTTAAGAACTCTGGACACCTCTAATTGGGGGCTTTAGCAAAGCTGAGTCACAATCTGAAAAGGTTCACCCAATTATGTGTCTGTGGCATTTATGTATCCGGTGGTAATACTGGAAAACAAAGTGCTTAAGGCCACGGCCAAGACTCATAAAATAGCTGTGTTCAAGGATCAACATACTAAACTAGGAGAATCAATAATACTATATGAATTCTGAGTTCCTATGGATGCCAACCATTCTGAATTTCAAAGGATAAAGTGAGATGCCAAAACTGTTCAGAAGCAAAAAGCTACTAGTCCCGCTCATCTAATTAGAATCTGAGCTTCACTTGAAACTTTGAGATATTATTGTTTCTTAATTTCTTTTCATCCTATTTTATTTATCTAGTTGCTTGAGGACAAGCAACAGTTTAAGTTTGGTGTTGTGATGAGCGGATATTTTATACGCTTTTTGGGGGTAATTTCATGTAGATTTTAGTATGTTTTAATTAGTTTTTAGTAGAATATTATTAGTTTTTAGGCAAAATCATATTTCTGGACTTTACTATGAGTTTGTGTGTTTTTTTGTGATTTCAGGTATTTTCTGGCTGAAATTGAGGGAGCTGAGCAAAAATCTGAGTTAGGCTGAAAAAGGACTACTGATGCTGTTGGATCCTGACCTCCCTGCACTCGAAATGGATTTTCTGGAGCTAAAGGGGTCTAGTTGGCGCGCTCTCAACGGCGTTGGAAATTAGACATCCAGGGCTTTCCAGCAATATATAATAGTCTATACTTTGCGCGAAGATAGACGACGTAAACTGGCGTTCAACGCCAGTATCATGCTGCTGTCTGGCGTCCAGCGCCAGAAACAGGTTACAAGTTGGAGTTCAACGCCAGAAACAGGTTACAACCTGGCGTTGAACGCCCAAAACAGCCCTAGGCACGTGAGAAGCTTAAGTCTCAGCCCCAGCACACACCAAGTGGGCCCCAGAAGTGGATTTCTGCACTATCTATCATAGTTTACTCATTTTCTGTAAACTTAGGTTACTAGTTTACTATTTAAACAACTTTTAGAGATTTACTTTGCGCCTCATGACATTTTCAGATCTGAATTTTATACACTTTGACGGCATGAGTCTCTAAACTCCATTGTTGGGGGTGAGGAGCTCTGCAGCGTCTCAATGAATTAATGCAATTGTTTCTGTTTCTCCTTTCAAACATGCGTGTTCCTATCTAAGATATTCATTTGTGCTTAATTATGGAGAAGGTGATGATCCGTGACACTCATCACCTTCCTTAATCCATGAACGTGTGCCTGACAAACACCTCCGTTCTACATCAGATTGAATGAGTATCTCTTAGCTTCCTTAATCAGAATCTTCGTGGTATAAGCTAGAACTGATGGCGGCCACTCTTGAGGATCCGGAAAGTCTAAACCTTGTCTGTTGTATTCCGAGTAGGATTCAAGGATTGAATGGCTGTGACGAGCTTCAAACTCGCGATTACTGGGCGTGATGACAAGCGCAAAAGGATCAATGGATCCTATTCCAACATGATCGAGAACCAACAGCTGATTAGCCGTGCTGTGACAGAGCATCTGGACCGTTTTCACTGAGAGGATGGGAGGTAGCCACTGACATTGGTGATTCCCTACATACAGCTTGCCATGGAAGGAGCCTTGCATTTATGAAAGTGAGTAAGCATTATGTTGCAGGGATTCAGAGGACAAAGCATCTCCAAAAACCCCAACATATTCTCCATTACTGCATAACAAGTAACTATTTCACACTCTTTTATTTTTCTAATAATTCCAACTGATAATTTTAATTAATATCCTGACTAAGAATAATAAAATAAACATAGCTTGCTTCAAACCAATAATCTCCGTGGGATCGACCCTTACTCACGTAAGGTATTACTTGGACGACCCAGTGCACTTGCTGGTTAGTGGTACGAAGCTGTGTTAAATAGTCCATTAATATTGGCATACACAATTTTGTGCACCAGTTACCATACTGAGAATCTCCATTTCTCATACCATCTGTTGTTATTATTTTTCAGATGCAGGTCACAACCCACTATGGTGAGTTTACGGATGTGGTGACAGAGCAGAGTATGCTCTTCCTTATGTTTTATTTCACTTTACTTTTTGTTGTATTACTCTCACCTTTTGTATATTTAATGTTGTTGCCTTAGAGGCTTTATTTTTAAAAAACTTTGAGAGGTAGGTCATTGCTATTTTAAATTTCCAAAACTCTATTGTGTGCAGTTGGACTAGCTGGCCTAAATTTCGCAAGCTGTGACTAGTCCTCTTTTTGTATATCTTACTTATATAAATTTTGTTTACTTTAATTTATTACCTTGTGTATCATGGAGCTATCTACAAGGTTTTATATGTATTATGTCTTGTTCTGTTTGTACCTAAGCATTTAGTTGTTGTGTGTGAACGCTTTGTGATTTGTATTTCTGCTTTATGCTACTTGAGCTTTAGAGTTATTCTGGCACTTTGTTATCCTTCTCTTTACGGCGCGAGGTAAGGCTTAGGATGACGGGGTGTTATATTTAGTAGTATCAGAGCAGTTCGTCCTCATGGGCCTGAGGGATGGACCTATTGTGCTTCGTTCCACACTTTGGGACATTTTTCTTTCACGCTATTTAGGTTATCTGCTTGGTATGCACAACATGCTTGTTTGTGATTGCTTTTGGGGATAATTGAAGCACTAGACTTGAGATATTGAGATTGATCACCTCGATATCGATTGTTTGGTGTAGACAAGATCCTGAATGGCAACTCGCAGACGAGGTCAATCACGTTAACAGAGAGATAGTGAGGATGATTAACCTAGCCAATGTGTTACGTGCTCAACATATTCCGAAAAACTAGTTCATAGAGTTTGTGGCATATCAGTTGATAAGTGAGGTTCAGCCCTGGTGGCAAGGGAAGTGCCGATTGATGCAGCACCGAATGAGGATGAATGCTTTTGCGGTTTTTAATTAAGATTTTCAATTTCTAACTTGTATGGCTTTGAATCATGTTGAAAAAGTTTTAAAGCCTAGAGTGATTTTGAAATTAGTTTAGAACTTTTGGTTTAAATGATTTGGTTTTAAAAGTGGGTTGGAATTCTTGGTTTAAATGATAGGGTTTAAATGAAAAGTGAGTTCTATGATTTTGTTAATTTGTGAATTTGGTTTGAAATTTAACTCATCGAGAGAGATTCAAATTGAAAAGCTATGATTTAAGGATTTTAATGAATTTAAGGAAAATCATGATTTAAAGTAATTGATTTATGAGTAAATGATTTTTGAGTCTTTTGAAAAAGCTGTAACATTGAACTGACTTAGATTGAACTTGTTTTGAAGGTTTTGGAAAATGTTACTGGTGCACGAAATTGTGATCAATACTTTTTTAATACACGAAATAATCCCTAGTAATGGCTCCAAAGACTTGGTGCTCAATACCATGGCATAAACACAACTTCGCACAACTAACCAGCAAGTGCACTGGGTCGTCCAAGTAATACCTTACGCGAGTAAGGGTCGATCCCACGGAGATTGTTGGTATGAAGCAAGCTATGGTCACCTTGTAAATCTCAGTCAGGCAGACTCAAATGGGTATAGTGATAAACGAATAAAGCATAAAGATAAAGATAGAGATACTTATGTATATCATTGGTGAGAGCTTCAGATAAGCGTATGAAGATGCCTTCCCTTCCGTCTCTCTGCTTTCCTACAGTCTTCATCCAATCCTTCTTACTCCTTTCCATGGCAAGCTCATGTAGGGTTTCACCGTTGTCAGTGGCTACCTCCCATCCTCTCAGTGAAAATGTTCCTATGCTCTGTCACAGCATGGCTAATCAGCTGTCGGTTCTCGGTCAGGCCGGAATAAAATCCATCGATTCTTTTGCGTCTGTCACTAACGCCCCGCCTGCTAGGAGTTTGAAGCACGTCACAGTCATTCAATCATTGAATCCTACTCAGAATACCACAGACAAGGTTAGACCTTCCGGATTCTCTTGAATGCTGCCATCAGTTCTCGCCTATACCACGAAGATTCCGGTTAAAGAATCCAAGAGATATTCACTAGAGCCTCGTATGCTTGTAGAACAAGAGTGGTTGTCAGTCACTTTGTTCATAAGTGAGAATGATGATGAGTGTCACGGATCATCACATTCATCAAGTTGAAGAATAAGTGATATCTTGGATAAAGAACAAGCGGAATTGAATAGAAGAACAATAGTAATTGCATTAATACTCGAGGTACAGCAGAGCTCCACACCTTAATCTATGGTGTGTAGAAACTCCACCGTTGAAAATACATAAGAACAAGAGTGATCATTGGTTTCGGCCCCAGAGAGGGAACCAGAAGAACCAAGATGAAAATACAATAGTAAAAGGTCCTATATATAGAAACTAGTAGCCTAAGGTGTACAGAGATGAGTAAATGACATAAAAATCCACTTCCGGGCCCACTTGGTGTGTGCTTGGGCTGAGCAATGAAGCATTTTCGTGTAGAGACTCTTCTTGGAGTTAAACGCCAGCTTTTATGCCAGTTTGGGCGTTTAACTCCCATTTAGGTGCCAGTTCCGGCGTTTAACGCTGGAATTTCTTGAGGTGACTTTGAACGCCGGTTTGGGCCATCAAATCTTGGGCAAAGTATGGACTATCATATATTGCTGGAAAGCCTAGGATGTCTAGTTTCCAACGCCGTTGAGAGCGCGCCAATTGGGCTTCTGTAGCTCCAGAAAATCCACTTCGAGTGCAGGGAGGTCAGAATCCAACAGCATCTGCAGTCCTTTTCAGTCTCTGAATCAGATTTTTGCTCAGATCCCTCAATTTCAGCCAGAAAATACCTGAAATCACAGAAAAACACACAAACTCATAGTAAAGTCCAGAAAAGTGAATTTTAACTAAAAACTAATAAAAATATACTAAAAACTCAACTCAAACTACTAAAAACATACTAAAAACAATGCCAAAAAGCGTACAAATTATCCGCTCATCACAACACCAAACTTAAATTGTTGCTTGTCCTCAAGCAACTGAAAATCAAATAAGATAAAAAGAAGAGAATATACTATAGACTCCAAATTATCAATGAAACTTAGCTCCAAATTAGATGAGCGGGACTAGTAGCTTTTTGCCTCCGAACAGTTTTGGCATCTCACTCTATCCTTTGAAATTCAGAATGATTGGCTTCTTTAGGAACTCAGAATCCAGATAGTGTTATTGATTCTCCTAGTTAAGTATGATGATTCTTGAACACAGCTACTTATTGAGTCTTGGCCGTGGCCCAAAGCACTCTGTCTTCCAGTATTACCACCGGATACATACATGCCACAGACACATAATTGGGTGAACCTTTTCAGATTGTGACTCAGCTTTGCTAAAGTCCCCAATTAGAGGAGTCCAGGGTTCTTAAGCACACTCTTTTTGCCTTGGATCACAACTTCATTTCTTTCTTTTTCTTTCTTTTTCTCTTTCTCCCTTTTTTTTCGTTTTTCTCCTTCTTTTTTTTTTTTGTATTCACTGCTTTTTCTTGCTTCAAGAATCATTTTAATGATTTTTCAGATCCTCAGTAACATGTCTCCTTTTTCATCATTCTTTCAAGAGCCAATAATTTTAACATTCATGAACAACAAATTCAAAAGACATATGCACTGTTCAAGCATACATTCAGAAAACAAAAAGTATTGTCACCACATCAAACTAATTAAGCTAGTTTTAAAGATGAATTCGAAATCCTGTACTTCTTGTTCTTTTGTAATAAAAACAGTTTTCTTTTAAGAAAGGTGATGGATTCATAGGACATTCATAACTTTAAGGCATAGACACTAAGACACTAATGATCATAAGACACAAACATGGATAAACATAAAGCATAATTTTCGAAAAACAGAAAAGCAAAGAACAAGGAGATTAAAGAACGGGTCCACCTTAGTGATGGCGGCTTGTTCTTCCTCTTGAAGGTCTTATGGAGTGCTTGAGCTCCTCAATGTCTCTTCCTTGTCTTTGTTGCTCCTTTCTCATGATACTTTGATCTTCTCTAATTTCATGGAGGAGAATGGAGTGTTCTTGGTGCTCCACCCTTAGTTGTCCCATGTTGGAACTCAATTTCTCCTAGGGAGGTGTTGATTTGCTCCCAATAGTTTTGTGGAGGAAAGTGCATCCCTTGAGGTATCTCAGGGATCTCATGATGAGAGGGGTCTCTTGTTTGCTCCATCCTTTTCTTAGTGATGGGCTTGAGGTCATGCCTTCTCAGTTGAACCGGCTTTCCTCTTGAATTTCTCTTCCATTGGGCATCCTCTTCATAGATATCTATGAGGACTTGGTCCAACCTTTTGATCAAAGTTGACCCTTCTTCAAGGCCACAACTTCATAGAAGTGGTCTTGATGCACCCTTGAGATGAATCTCTCCATCTCTCATGACTCGGAGGTAGAAGCTTTTGCCTTCCCTTTCCTCTTTCTAGAGGTTTCTCCGGCCTTGGATGCCATAAATGGTTATGGAAAAACAAAAAACAATGCTTTTACCACACCAAACTTAAAAGGTTTGCTCGTCCTCGAGCAAAAGAAGAAAGAAGAGAGTAGAAGAAGAAGAAATGAGGAAGAAGGGAGTGGCTTTGTGTTCGGCCAAAGAGGGGGAGAAGTGGTGTTTAGGTGTTGTGAAAATGAAGGAGTGAAGAAGGGTTTTTGGGGAAGAGGTGTTGAGGTGATTGGTGAATGGGTGAAGAAGAGAGAGTGTGGTGGGGTTGGTGGGGATCCTGTGGGGTCCACAGATCCTGTGGTGTCAAGGAAAAGTCATCCCTGCACCAAATGTTGCTCAAAATCACGTTTTGAGCCATTTCTGGCGTTAAACGCCGGGTTGGTGCCCATTCCTGGCGTTTAACGCCAGGTTCTTGCCCTTTTCTGGCATTTAACGCCAGTCTGGTGCCTCTTTCTGGCGTTAAACGCCCAGAATGGTGCCAGACTGGGCGTTAAACGCCCAACTGCTAGCCTCACTGGCGTTTAAACGCCAGTGAATTCTTCCTCCAGGGTGTGCTATTTTTCTACCTGTTTTTCATTCTGTTTTTGCTTTTTCAATGGATTTTGTGACTTCTTATGATCATCAACCTACAAAAAACATAAAATAACAAAGAGAAATATATAAAATATAATCATTGGGTTGCCTCCCAACAAGCGCTTCTTTAATGTCAGTAGCTTGACAGAGGGCTCTCATGGAGCCTCACAGATACTCAGAGCAATGTTGGAACCTCCCAACACCAAACTTAGAGTTTGAATGTGGGGGTTCAACACCAAACTTAGAGTTTGGTTGTGGCCTCCCAACACCAAACTTAGAGTTTGACTGTGGGGGCTCTGTTTGACTCTGATTTGAGAGAAGCTCTTCATGCTTCTTCTCCATGGTGACAGAGGGATATCCTTGAGCCTTAAACACAAAGGATTCTTCATTCACTTGAATGATCAGTTCACCTCCATCAACATCAATCACAGCCTTTGCTGTGGCTAGGAAGGGTCTGCCAAGGATGATGGATTCATCCATGCACTTCCCAGTCTCTAAGACTATGAAATCAGTAGGGATGTAATGGTCTTCAATCTTCACCAATACATCCTCTACAAGTCCATGAGCTTGTTTTCTTGAGTTGTCTGCCATCTCTAGTGAGATTCTTGCAGCTTGTACCTCAAAGATCCCTAGCTTCTCCATTACAGAGAGAGGCATGAGGTTTACACTTGACCCTAAGTCACACAGCGCCTTCTGGAAGGTCATGGTGCCTATGGTACAAGGTATTGAAAACTTCCCAGGATCTTGTTTCTTTTGAGGTAATTTCTGCCTAGACAAGTCATCCAGTTCTTTGGTGAGCAAAGGAGGTTCATTCTCCCAAGTCTCATTTCCAAATAACTTGTCATTTAGCTTCATGATTGCTCCAAGGTATTTAGCAACTTGCTCTTCAGTGACATACTCATCCTCTTCAGAGGAGGAATACTCATCAGAGCTCATGAGAGGCAGAAGTAAGTCCAATGGAATCTCTATGGTCTCATTTTGAGCCTCAGATTCCCATGGTTCCTTATTAGGGAACTCATTGGAAGCTAGTGCACGCCCATTGAGGCTTTCCTCAGTGGCGTCCACTTCCTCTCTTTCCTCTCCAGATTCGGCCATGTTTATGGCTTTGCACTCTCCTTTTGGATTTTCTTCTGTATTGCTTGGAAGAGTACTTGGAGGGAGTTCGGTAATTTTCTTGCTTAGCTGTCCCACTTGTGCCTCCAAGTTCCTAATGGAGGACCTTGTTTCAGTCATGAAACTTTGAGTGGTTTTGATTAGATCAGAGACCATGGTTGCTAAGTCAGAGGGGTTCTGCTTAGAATTCTCTGTCTGTTGCTGAGAAGATGATGGAAAAGGCTTGCCATTGCTAAACCTGTTTCTTCCACCATTATTGTTGAAACCTTGTTGAGGTCTCTCTTGATTCTTCCATGAGAAATTTGGGTGATTTCTCCATGAAGAATTATAGGTGTTTCCATAGGGTTCTCCTAGGTAATTCACCTCTTCCATTGAAGGGTTCTCAGGATCATAGGCTTCTTCTTCAGATGAAGCATCCTTAGTACTGCTTGGTGCATTTTGCATTCCAGACAGACTTTGAGAAATCAAATTGACTTGTTGAGTCAATATCTTGTTCTGAGCCAAAATGGCATTCAGAGTATCAATCTCAAGAACTCCTTTCTTCTGACTTGTCCCATTGTTCACAGGATTTCTTTCAGAAGTGTACATGAATTGGTTATTTGCAACCATTTCAATGAGCTCTTGAGCCTCTGTAGGCGTCTTCTTCAGATGAAGAGATCCTCCAGCAGAGCTATCCAAAGACGTCTTGGACAGTTCAGAGAGACCATCATAGAAAATACCTATGATGCTCCATTCAGAAAGCATGTCAGATGGACATTTTCTGATCAATTGTTTGTATCTTTCCCAAGCTTCATAGAGGGATTCACCATCCTTCTGTCTGAAGGTTTGGACTTCCACTCTAAGCTTACTCAATTTTTGAGGTGGAAAGAACTTTGCCAAGAAGGCATTGACTAGCTTTTCCCAAGAGTCCAGGCTTTCTTTGGGTTGTGAGTCCAACCATGTCCTAGCTCTGTCTCTTACAGCAAAAGGGAATAGCATCAGTCTGTAGACCTCAGAGTCTACCCCATTAGTCTTGACTGTGTCACAGATTTGCAAGAATTCAGCTAAAAACTGATGAGGATCTTCCAATGGAAGTCCATGGAACTTGCAATTCTGTTGCATTAGAGAAACTTATTGAGGCTTAAGCTCAAAGTTGTTTGCTCTAATGGCAGGGATAGAGATGCTTCTCCCATAGAAGTCGGGAGTAGGTGCAGTAAAGTCACCCAGCACCTTTCCTTGCATTGTTGGCATTGTTGTTGTTTTCGGCTGCCATGTGTTTTTCTTCTTTGAAGATTTCTGTTAGGTCCTCTACAGAGAGTTGTGTCTTGGCTTCTCTTAGCTTTCTCTTCAAGGTCCTTTCAGGTTCGGGGTCAGCTTCAACAAGAATGCCTTTGTCTCTGCTCCTGCTCATATGAAAGAGAAGAGAACAAGAGAATATGGAATCCTCTATGTCACAGTATAGAGATTCCTTGAGGTGTCAGAGGAAAAGAAAAACGGAAGACAGAGGTAGAAAATTCGAACTTATCAAAGAAGATATAGTTCGAATTTTGCATTAAGGAATAGTGTTAGTCCATAAATAGAAGGATGTGAGAAGAAGGGAAGTAATTTTCGAAAATTAAGTAAAAGATTTTGAAAACATTTTGAAAAACACTTAATTGATTTTCGAAAATAAAAGTGGGAAAGAAATCAAGTGATTTTTGAAAAAGATTGTGAAATTAGAAATCAAAAAGATATGATTTGAAAACTATTTTGAAAAAGATGTGATTAAGAAGATATGATTGAAAAGTTATGGTTTTAAAAAGATATGATTGAAAAGATATGATTTTGAAAACAATTTAAAAAGATTTGATTTTAAGAATTAATGACTTGCCTAACAAGAAAAGATATGATTCAAACATTAAACCTTTCTCAACAGAAAAGGCAACATACTTAAAATGTTCAATCAAATCATTAATTGTTAGTAAGTATCTTTGAAAAAGGAAAGAAATTGATTTTGAAAACATTTGATTGAAAAGATATGATTTGAAAAAGATATGATTTTGAAAAACTTTGAAAACTTGAAAAAAATTGATTTGAAAAACAAAATCTTCCCCCTTGTGCCATCCTGGCGTTAAACGCCCAGAATGGTATCCATTCTGGCGTTTAACGCCCAAAATGCACCCTTTTTGGGCGTTAAACGCCCAACCAGGTACCCTGGCTGGCGTTTAAACGCCAGTCTGTCCTTCTTCACTGGGCGTTTTGTACGCCCAGCTTTTTCTATATAATTCCTCTGCAGTATGTTCTGAATCTTCAATTCTTTGTATTATTGACTTGAAAAGACACAAATTAAAAATATTTTTGGATTTTTAATAATCAAAATGCAACAAGAATCAAATAACAATGCATGCAAGACACCAAACTTAGCAGTTTGTATACTACTGACACTATATGAGACACATAAACACTCAAGTCAAAAGAATTCAAAGATCAGAGTAAGAAATCATCAAGAATTACTTGAAGATCCTTAAGACACATGAATGAATGTATGCAATTGACACCAAACTTAAGATAAGACACTAGACTCAAGCAAGAAACATCAAATATTTTTGGTTTTTTATGATTTTGTGAATTTTTTTTTTGTGATTTTCGAAAATTAAGTGGAAAAAGATATCAAAATCCTTAATGAGAATTCCAGGAATCAGTGCAATGCTAGTCTAAGACTCCGGTCCAGGAATTAGACATGGCTTCACAGCCAGCCAAGCTTTCAAAGAAAGCTTCGGTCCAAAACACTAGACATGGCCAAAGGCCAGCCAAGCCTTAGCAGATCACTGCTCCAAAAGCAAGATTGATAAAAAATCAACAAGCTTCTGTGATGATAAGTTGAAACCTCGGTCCAATGAGATTAGACATGGCTTCTCAGCCAGCCAGATTTCAACAAATCATCATGAAACTCTAGAATTCATCTTCAAGAATTTCGAAAAAAATAAATACCTAATCTAAGCAACAAGATGAACCGTCAGTTGTCCATACACAAACAATCCCCGGCAACGGCGCCAAAAACTTGGTGCACGAAATTGTGATCAATACTTTTTTAATACACGAAATAATCCCTAGTAATGGCTCCAAAGACTTGGTGCTCAATACCATGGCATAAACACAACTTCGCCCAACTAACCAGCAAGTGCACTGGGTCGTCCAAGTAATACCTTACGCGAGTAAGGGTCGATCCCACGGAGATTGTTGGTATGAAGCAAGCTATGGTCACCTTGTAAATCTCAGTCAGGCAGACTCAAATGGGTATAGTGATAAACGAATAAAGCATAAAGATAAAGATAGAGATACTTATGTATATCATTGGTTAGAGCTTCAGATAAGCGTATGAAGATGCCTTCCCTTCCGTCTCTCTGCTTTCCTACAGTTTTCATCCAATCCTTCTTACTCCTTTCCATGGCAAGCTCATGTAGGGTTTCACCGTTGTCAGTGGCTACCTCCCATCCTCTCAGTGAAAATGTTCCTACGCTCTGTCACAGCATGGCTAATCAGCTGTCGGTTCTCGGTCAGGCCGGAATAAAATCCATCGATTCTTTTGCGTCTGTCACTAACGCCCCGCCTGCTAGGAGTTTGAAGCACGTCACAGTCATTCAATCATTGAATCCTACTCAGAATACCACAGACAAGGTTAGACCTTCCGGATTCTCTTGAATGCCGCCATCAGTTCTCGCCTATACCATGAAGATTCCGGTTAAAGAATCCAAGAGATATTCACTAGAGCCTCGTATGCTTGTAGAACAAGAGTGGTTGTCAGTCACTTTGTTCATAAGTGAGAATGATGATGAGTGTCATGGATCATCACATTCATCAAGTTGAAGAACAAGTGATATCTTGGATAAAGAACAAGCGGAATTGAATAGAAGAACAATAGTAATTGCATTAATACTCGAGGTACAGCAGAGCTCCACACCTTAATCTATGGTGTGTAGAAACTCCACCGTTGAAAATACATAAGAACAAGAGTGATCATTGGTTTCGGCCCCAGAGAGGGAACCAGAAGAACCAAGATGAAAATACAATAGTAAAAGGTCCTATATATAGAAACTAGTAGCCTAAGGTGTACAGAGATGAGTAAATGACATAAAAATCCACTTCCGGGCCCACTTGGTGTGTGCTTGGGCTGAGCAATGAAGCATTTTCGTGTAGAGACTCTTCTTGGAGTTAAACGCCAGCTTTTATGCCAGTTTGGGCGTTTAACTCCCATTTAGGTGCCAGTTCCGGCGTTTAACGCTGGAATTTCTTGAGGTGACTTTGAACGCCAGTTTGGGCCATCAAATCTTGGGCAAAGTATGGACTATCATATATTGCTGGAAAGCCCAGGATGTCTAATTTCCAACGCCGTTGAGAGCGCGCCAATTAGGCTTCTGTAGCTCCAGAAAATCTACTTCGAGTGCAGGGAGGTCAGAATCCAACAGCATCTGCAGTCCTTTTCAGTCTCTGAATCAGATTTTTGCTCAGATCCCTCAATTTCAGCCAGAAAATACCTGAAATCACAGAAAAACACACAAACTCATAGTAAAGTCCAGAAAAGTGAATTTTAACTAAAAACTAATAAAAATATACTAAAAACTCAACTCAAACTACTAAAAACATACTAAAAACAATGCCAAAAAGCGTACAAATTATCCGCTCATCAGTTACAAATGCGGTATTTGGTTTGGTTTAAAGGAAAATTTTAGTTTGATGCAGTGGAGTAAGTCGAGTTCTTAGTGACAAATAATCAGAGTGATGCAGCAGAAGGCTAGAGGAAACATCGATGGTAGAACTATGGTTGACGAAATACTATGACAACTTGTTTAGGTTGACAATGTGGGTAGTAGAACGCTTCGTGGATGATACATCATGCGATTCAAATTTTGGGAACAAAATTCCTAATTAGGAGGGGAGAATGTAAGAACCAGAATAACCGCTTTAATAAAATAATAATTTTTAACTGCCTAAAATAGGTTCAAAAATATAGAAATGATATTTTCAAAATAAAAATGTGAAATTTGAACTCAATAGATTTTTCTGGGTGCGAAAATACATCTTTTACGAAAAATTTTTGTAAAAATGCGTACGAGCACTTAAGTCGGCAGTACTGGCTCTAATCTGACCGGTATTGCGTGTTGAGAAAAACAAGATTTTAAAAATTGAATTTATTGTTTTGAAAGGACAAAAATAATTTAGAACTGAAAACTAGGCTCTAATCTTAAAGGTTTTGGTCCAAAGTGGGCCAAACGGGCCTTAAACTCTAATGGATTGGATCAAAGCCCAAGTTTGGTCAAAGTCCAACACATATAAACACAACTATTGAGGATTTCAGCTTATTTCTAACCTTAAAACAAGAAAGGAGCGCTGCTAAAGTGAGAAGAGCGGAGGTGAGGGTTTGCACTATTCACCTTTATCTTCTTTTTTCCACATCTTGAGCTACGGAGCTCCGATTGACAAGCCCGTTGTGGCCACGCAAAGCTCTCGCCGAGCCCGTTATTTCTAACTAAGGTTTTCTAGTAAGAACTGACGTCTCCTACTCTAGTTTTTTGCCCTAAGTAATTTCACATTTTTACGTTTGTTTTTTGAGTAGATTTTGTGATTTTGGTTGTTTAAAGCTGATGTAGCATTAGAATATTGTTAAATATTGCCCCTAATATTGTTGGGTAAGATAAGTCTCTTTAAACTCTTGTGGTTTAATGTTGTGGTTAGCCATAATGTTGATTCTTGGTATGTTATATGTGTATACCTTGATAGTTGGTGAGTTTTGGAAGTGGTGTTGGTCCTTGAGGCTTGTTGATCTTGTTGGAATCAAGCTTTGGGTTTTTGTGCTTTTAGGGAAATCGGCCAAGGTATGATTTCGGTTTCCTTTATGTAATATATAATGTTTTTGGACACTTAGTCTAGTAGACTCAAAGATAAGATTGAATGATGTTGGTGCATGATTAATTATATGTGAATTTATGTTTGATGATGAAGAGGATGCTATGGAGTGTTGGAATGTGTGATATATGAATTATGATGATAATATGATGAGTATTGGTGTTGTTTAAGATTATGATGATTGATGAAGGATATTGATGAATTATGATGTTGTTGTTGGTGAATGGTGTTGATTATTGAGATTGAGACTGAATAAGGAAAATTATGAGGGTTTGTGGTGAGATATGGTAAATAATGTTTATGATGAGTAAAATTGTCCAAATTGTTGATGATTGAGATCTTGAGTTGAGAATTGTTGATTTTTGTTGAATTATGGTGGAAAGATTGAGTGAAATAGAGGTTGAGTTGATTGAAGTGTAATAGAATGGTAAAGTATAGTATGTGGTAGTGTTTTGTGATGAAATTGGGTATGTTATGGTTTGGTTTGGTTTTGGAATTTGGAAACTAGAGAACTTTGATGTTTTTGTATAAAACTTGATTTTTGGTGAACTTTGGTGGATCATAACTTGAGACTCAAACATTGAAATTGAATGATTTTTATTTTAAATTAAAGATTATATCAAGAGCTTTAAAATGATATAACATTTGAGGAAAACAGAGTTTTATAGAGGAAGTTATGAGCGTTTGAAGTTTCGTATAAAAATCTGATTTCTGAAGCTTTAAGATTTTCCTAAGTTTATTACAGCATGATTACGCGACCCAGTACATGCGACACGAGCATTCCATTCGGGTTGGAGCACTCGCGTATGCGAGCAGGTTGCCGCATATGCGGACACGTTCTTTTTTAACGTGTGCGTACGCACAGCAGGGTGTGCGTACACACAGACCTTGTTTTGCTGACAAATAATTTTTCTTCACTTTTCAAGGGTTCTCTGGCCTTCCAAACTTCTTTATCTTTTGTTTAGGAGTGTTAATTAGTAATTAGGTCCTAAGACTAATAGAGACGGGTTGGTGAATTTAATTGGTAATTTATTTGTGAGTTTAGAAGACAATGACTTAGGCCTGGTATGTTAGTTAGATGGAGTTGTCATGTGAACTGATGGGGAGTCGGGTTGATAATGAACTTGTGATATTGAGGCTGGATGATGGGACTGATCATATGGTTGCGATATGCATTGTTCTCCGTCGTAAGAGCTGTGGCAGTCTCCCACCTACATTAGGATGTGAGGGCTGTGGCAGTCTCCCGTTTGTCGAGGTAGCGGTAACGGTGTAAGGTCTGTAGTAGTCTCCTGCCTATGTTGAGATGTGAGGGTTGAAGCTGGGCTTCCCACTCACATTTCTCTCTGGTTGCAAGGTGGTAGGGCACTATCTCACGGAATCATGCGAATTCAGAGGAAGGTGGTAGAGCACTCTCCCTCAAAAAGTTTCCCTCTGAATGGAGAAGGTGGTAGGGCACTCATCCCTCGGAATTATTCCTACTGAGTATGCGTAACAGAGAGACTAATTCGAGAGTTACCGACCGGATTTTGTGTCGGGTTTGGCAGTATAATCGACATGTGATATCACAGTCAATAGGATAGGCATTCATCATAGGCATCTCTTATGTGCTAATTTTTTTTATTACTTGCAGTTTGCCTAAATGTATAACATGCCTACTTGCTTCTTGAATTACTTGTTATACCTGAATATTACCTGTGTATTACTTGTTTGCATATACTTGTGATTGTCTGGCGTTCAGGAGAATCGAAAAGCAGTGGTGATGGGGTCGCACGGAGGTTAGAATGGCGAAGGATGTGGGATACAACAGTGTTATTGGTATAAGTTAGAAACCCCCTAAGTTTAGATAACCCTGTTTACGGTTTATGGTTTAATTTAATTAACTCGTTAAGCTTGAATCACTTTTTGATGTGAAGTTCTAGGGTTGCCTTTGGTGTCTCGGAACCTTACATCTTATATATTGGGCACTGTTACCATACTGAGAACCTCCGGTTCTCATACCATATGTTGTTGTCATTTTTCAGATGCAAGTCGCAACCCCACACGGTGAGTTTGTGGATGTGGTGACAGAGCGGAGTATGCTCTTCCTTATGTTTTATTTCACTTTACTTGTTGTATTACTCTCACCTTTTGTGTATTTAATGTTGTTGCCTTAGAGGCTTTATTTCTGAGAAACTTTGAGAGATAAGTCGTTGCTATTTTAAATTTCCAAAACTCTGTTGTGTTCAGTTTGACTAGCCAGCCTAAACTCCGCAAGCTGTAACTAGTCCTCTTTTTGTATATCTTACTTATATATATATATATTTACGTTAGTTTATTACCTCATGTATCCTGGAGCTATCAACAAAGTTTTATATGTATTATGTCTTGTTCTGTTCGTACCTATACGTTTAGTTATTGTGTGTGAACGCTACACAATTTGTAGTTTCGCTTTATATGAGCTTTAGAGTTGTCATGCACTTTGTTATCCTTTGCTTTACGACACGAGGTAAGGTTTAGGGTGATGGGGGTGTTACAAGGAGCAGAGTCGCGAAATGAAAGAGAGATTGACGTAGGGTGTGTTGTGCCATTCATCCTTGTTGCCGTCGCCACCGCCTTGGGTCCACACTATCGTTGTTCTCACCGTTGAACCTTGAACACCATTGTAGCCACCGTGTTGTCATCATCTTCAGATCCACCGTCATTGCCTCTGCTACGTCACTGCCGTGCTTCCATCAGTGCCAAACCGACATGCCGTCACTGCTTCTGGGTTGAGCCGCCGTTGTTGTTCAAGCCGTTGCTATTGCAGAATATGAGTAGAGTAGGGTAAAAAAGGATCTCTTCTGCTGCCAGGGTCGTTGGTGAGTTTTGTGCTACCATCTGAGTCACTATTTTGCTACCAATGGGGGAGGACACTGCCACTGTCACCATTGAAGCTCGCCGAAGAAGGAGTTATTGTTAGAAGAAGCTACTGTTGCTTTTGCTCTATACTACTCTTTTCTGCCCCTACTTCTGGTTTCGCAGTTGCAAGAACCTCTGCCGCCGTGGGTATTACCGTTGGAGTTGCTGGGAACCAAGCTAGAGCTGCCCGGAAACCCTGTCGTTGCTGCTTCATTATTTTATTATAAGCTATCTCTATTTCTAATTCCATTGAATTCATTTCCATTTTTGATTCCATTGAATTTGAACTCTCTATTTTGTTGCAACCTTGGTTACTATTTTGAGAATTACTGATGTCACTCCTTCTGGAGTATCGTTGGAATTGATGTCGCCATTATCCCGGTTAATGCTGCCACCGCTCTTCTCATTGTATTTTTAATGCGAAATTGAAGTAGGGTTAGTTTTAAAATAAAAATGTTTTGGGCTTTAGAATACCTGACAAGTATAGTAGATTAATGCAAATAGATTAATGCATGTAATTTAAAAGATTTTTTGTTTTAATTGAAAGGTTATGTTTGTCAGTTATAAGTTGATTTCTGAATTTCTGGTAAAATTGATTGAATACGTTAATTTTGGATTTTTGATTGAAAATAATAATGAATGGTTTTGAATAACGTATTTGGAATTGTGAAATTTAAAGGCTAGTTTTGGTTGTGTTGAGGATTGAAAAGAGGGAATCCGTGATGGGTTGCAAACTCTAGTTTTAGGGGAGGTGCTGCTGAAATTTTTTTAAGAAGTTGAAGTAGTTTTGGTTATAACTTCAAAAATGAGTTTGATTTGAAATAATTATCAGAATAGATATGTTTTGGATACTTTTATGGATTTTAAGGAGAGTTAGATTCCCTTGATTTGGTCAAATGGTGATTTTAATTTATTTGATTTTTAATAATAACGAAAAAGGGATTTGATCAACTAGTTAAAGACTTTAAAATAGTAATTTAAGTATAATTTCAAGAGTTTGGGGACATGTGAGTAACTTTGAAGGTTATGTTTGAATTAAGATGTAATTAATAACAATTGGTTTGATGAAGGTTGATGAGTGGATATTTTATACGCTTTTTGGCATCATTTTCATATAGTTTTCATTATGTTTTGTTTAAGTTTTATTATGTTTTCATAGGTCTTTGTGAAAAATTCATATTTTTGGATTCTACTTTGAGTTTGTGTGTTTTATGGTGATTTCAGGTATTTTCTGACTGAAATTGAGGAGCTTTGGAAAAAGTCTGATTCAGAGACAGAGAAAAGAATGTAGATGCTGTCAAGATTTGACCTCCGTGCACGCTAAAGAGCTTTTCTGGAGTTACAAAAGTCCAAATGGCGCACTCCCAACGGCTATGGAAAGCTAACATCTAGGGATTTCCAGAAATATATAATAGTTTATACTTTGCTATGGAAATAAAGGTCCAAAACTGGTGTTCAATGCTAGCCATCTACCCTATTCTTGGTGTTGGACGCCCAAAAGGGAGCAGGTGGCTGATGAGCGGATATTTTATACGCTTTTTGGGGGTAATTTCATGTAGTTTTTAGTTTGTTTTAGTTAGTTTTTAGTATATTTTTATTAGTTTTTAGGCAAAATTCATATTTTTGGAACTTTACTATGAGTTTGTGTATTTTTTTGTGATTTCAGGTATTTTCTGGCTGAAATTGAGGGAGTTGAGCAAAAATCTGATTCAGGCTGAAAAAGGACTGCTGATGTTGTTGGATTCTGACCTCCTTGCACTCGGATTAGATTTTTTTGAGCTACAGAAGTCCATATGGCGCGCTTTCAATTGGGTTGGAAAGTAGACAACTAGGGCTTTCCAGCAATATATAATAGTTCATACTTTGCTCGAAGATAAATGACGTAAACTGGCGTTTAACGCCAGTTCCATGTTCCATTCTGGCGTTAAATGCCAGAAACAGGTTGCAAATTGGAGTTAAACGCCCAAAACAGGTTACAACCTGACGTTTAACTCCAGAAACAGCCCAGACATGTGAAAAGCTCAAGTCTCATCCCCAACACACACCAAGTGGGCCCCAGAAGTGGATTTCTACACTATCTATCTCAGTTTACTCATTTTCTGTAAACCTAGGTTACTAGTTTAGTATTTAAACAACTTTTAGAGATTTATTTTGTATCTCATGACATTTTAGATCTGAACTTTGTATCTTAGACGGCATTAGTCTCTAAACTCCGTTGTTGGGGGTAAGGAGCTCTGCTGTGTCTCGATGAATTAATGCAATTTTGTTTTTCATTCAAACACGCTTGTTTCTGGTGCACAAAATTGTGATCACTACTTTTCACAACTCAAATAATCCCTAGTAATGGCCCCAAAGACTTGGTGCTCAATACCATGGCATAAACACAACTTCGCACAACTAACCAGCAAATGCACTGGGTCGTCCAAGTAATAAACCTTACGCGAGTAAGGGTCGATCCCACGGAGATTGTTGGTATGAAGCAAGCTATGGTCACCTTGTAAATCTTAGTCAGGCAGACTCAAATGGTTATGGATGATATATGAATAAAACATAAAGATAAGGATAGAGATACTTATGCAATTCATTGGTGAGAACTTCAGATAAGCGTATGGAGATGCTTTGTCCCTTCCGTCTCTCTGCTTTCCTACTGTCTTCATCCAATCCTTCTTACTCCCTTCCATGGCAAGCTGTATGTTGGGCATCACCGTTGTCAATGGCTACAGTCCCGTCCTCTCAGTGGAAATGTTCAACGCACCCTGTCACGGCACGGCTATCCAGCTGTCGGTTCTCGATCATGTCGGAATAGAATCCAGTGATTCTTTTGCGTCTGTCACTAACGCCCCACAATCGCGAGTTTGAAGCTCATCACAGTCATTCAATCATTGAATTCTACTCAGAATACCACAGACAAGGTTTACACCTTCCGGATTCTCTTGAATGCCGCCATCAATTCTAGCTTATACCACGAAGATTCCGGTTAAGGAAATCCAAGAGATAAACATTCAATCTAAGGTAGAACGGAGGTGATTGACGGTCACACGTTCATAGGTGAGAATGATGATGAGTGTCACGGATCATCACATTCATCAAGTTGAAGAAGAAGTGATATCTTGGAATAAGAACAAGCTGAATTGAATAGAAGAACAATAGTAATTGCATTAATACTCGAGGTACAGCAGAGCTCCACACCTTAATCTATGGTGTGTAGAAACTCCACTGTTGAAAATACATAAGAACAAGGTCTAGGCATGGCCGTGAGGCCAGCCTCCCAAAGAGGGTTCAATCATAAAAACATGATCAAAAGAGGAAAATACAATAGTAAAAGGTCCTATTTATAGGGAACTAGTAGCTTAAGAATTACAAAGATGAGTAAAAGACATAAAAATCCACTTCCGGGCCCACTTGGTGTGTGCTTGGGCTGAGCATTGAAGCATTTTCGTGTAGAGACTCTTCTTGGAGTTAAACGCCAGCTTTTGTGCCAGTTTGGGCGTTTAACTCCCACTTTGGTGCCAGTTCCGGCGTTTAACGCTGGGAATTCTGAAGGTGACTTTGAACGCCGGTTCGGGCCATCAAATCTTGGGCAAAGTTTGGACTATCATATATTGCTGGAAAGCCCAGGATGTCTACTTTCCAACGCTGTTAAGAGCGCGCCAATTGGGCTTCTGTAGCTCCAGAAAATCCACTTCGAGTGCAGGGAGGTCAGAATCCAATAGCATCTGCAGTCCTTTTAGTCTCTGAATCAGATTTTTGCTCAGGTCCCTCAATTTCAGCCAGAAAATACCTGAAATCACAGAAAAACACACAAACTCATAGTTAAGTCTAGAAAAGTGAATTTTAGCTAAAAACTAATAAAAATATACTAAAAACTAACTAAATCTACTAAAAACACACTAAAAACAATGCCAAAAAGCGTACAAATTATCCGCTCATCACAACACCAAACTTAAATTGTTGCTTGTCCCCAAGCAACTGAAAATCAAATAGGATAAAAAGAAGAGAATATACTATGGACTCCAAATTATCAATGAAACTTAGCTCCAAATTAGATGAGCGGGACTAGTAGCTTTTTGCCTTCGAACAGTTTTGGCATCTCACTTTATCCTTTGAAATTCAGAATGATTGGTGATGAGCGGATAATTTGTACGCTTTTTGGCATTGTTTTTAGTATGTTTTTAGTAGGATTTAGTTAGTTCTTAGTATATTTTTATTAGTTTTTAGCTAAAATTTACTTTTCTGGACTTTACTATGAGTTTGTGTGTTTTTCTGTGATTTCAGGTATTTTCTGGCTGAAATTGAGGGACCTGAGCAAAAATCTGATTCAGAGACTGAAAAGGACTGCAGATGCTGTTGGATTCTGACCTCCCTGCACTCGAAGTGGATTTTCTGGAGCTACAGAAGCCCAATTGGGGCGCTCTCAACGGCGTTGAAAAGTAGACATCCTGGGCTTTCCAGAAATATATGATAGTTCATACTTTGCCCAAGATTTGATGGCCCAAACCGGCGTTCAAAGTCACCCTCAGAATTCCCAGTGTTAAACGCTGGAACTGGCACCAAAATGGGAGTTAAACGCCCAAACTGGCATAAAAGCTGGCGTTTAACTCCAAGAAGAGTCTCTACACGAAAAATGCTTCATTGCTCAGCCCAAGCACACACCAAATGGGCCCGGAAGTGGATTTTTATGTCATTTACTCATCTCTGTACACCCTAGGCTACTAGTTCTCTATATATAGGACCTTTTACTATTGTATTTTAGAATCTTCGGATCTTTGGAATCGTTTGATCTTTAGATCTTTTGATCACTTTGGGAGGCTGGCCATTCGGCCATGCCTAGACCTTGTTCTTATGTATTTTCAACGGTGGAGTTTCTACACACCATAGATTAAGGTGTGGAGCTCTGCTGTACCTCGAGTATTAATGCAATTACTATTGTTCTTCTATTCAATTCCGCTTGTTCTTTGTCCAAGATATCACTTGTTCTTCAACTTGATGAATGTGATGATCCGTGACACTCATCATCATTCTCACCTATGAACGTGTGACTGACAACCACCTCTGTTCTACCTTAGATTGGGTGAATATCTCTTGGATTCCTGATACACGATGCATGGTTGATCGCCTGACAACCGAGTGCTCGCCTGACAAACGAGCCAGCCATTCCGTGAGATCAGAGTCTTCGTGGTATAGGCAAGAACTGATGGCAGCATTCAAGAGAATCCGGAAGGTCTAACCTTGTCTGTGGTATTCTGAGTAGGATTCAATGATTGAATGACTGTGACGTGCTTCAAACTCCTGAAGGCGGGGCGTTAGTGACAGACGCAAAAGAATCACTGGATTCTATTCCGGCCTGATTGAGAACCGACAGATGGATAGCCGTGCCGTGACAGGGTGCGTTGAACATTTCCAATGAGAGGATGGGAGGTAGCCATTGACAACAGTGAAACCCTTGCATAAGCTTGCCATGGAAAGGAGTAAGAAGGATTGGATGAAGACAGTAGGAAAGCAGAGAGACGGAAGGGACCAAGCATCTCCATTCGCTTATCTGAAGCTCTCACCAATGATATACATAAGTATCTCTATCTTTATCTTTATGTTTTAGTCATATATTATCTATACCCATTTGAGTATGCCTGACTAAGATTTACAAGGTGACCATAGCTTGCTTCATACCAACAATCTCCGTGGGATCGACCCTTACTCGCGTAAGGTTTATTACTTGGACGACCCAGTGCACTTGCTGGTTAGTTGTGCAAAGTTGTGTTTATGCCATGGTATTGAGCACCAAGTTTTTGGGGCCATTACTAGGGATTATTTGAGTTGTGAAAAGTAGTGATCACAATTTCGCACACCAAGTTTTTGACGCCGTTGCCGGGGATTGTTTCGTGTATGGACAACTGACGGTTCATCTTGTTGCTTAGATTAGGTATTTTTTTTCCAGAGTTCTTAAGAATAAATTCTAGTGTTTCATGATGATCTGTTGAAGTCTGGCTGGCTGAGAAGCCATGTCTAATCTTATTGGACCGAGGTTTCAACCTATCATCACAAGAGCTTGTTGATTTCTATCAATCTTGCTATTGGAGCAATGATCTGCTAAGGCTTGGCTGGCCATTGGCCATGTCTAGTGTTTTGGACCGAAGCTTTCTTTGAAAGCTTGGCTGGCTGTGAAGCCATGTCTAATTCCTGGACCGAAGTCTTAGACTAACATTGCAATGATTCCTGGAATCGAAATTGAGAATTCTGAAACTTTTATTTTCTAGTTTCATATAATTTTCGAAAAAGCACAAAAAAATTATAAAAATCATAAAAAACCAAAAATATTTTATGTTTCTTGTTTGAGTCTAGTGTCTAATTTTAAGTTTGGTGTCTTGCATGCATTATTTCATTGATCTTGGTTCTATTTTCAAGTCAATAGTACAGGGAACTGAAGATTCAGAACATGCAGCAGAGGAATTACACAGAAAAAGCTGGGCGTTCAAAACGCCCAGTGAAGAAGGACAGACTGGCGTTTAAACGCCAGCCAGGGTGCCTGGTTGGGCGTTTAACCCCCAAAAAGGTAGTGCATTGGGCGTTAAACGCCAGAATGTGCACCATTCTGGGCGTTTAACGCCAGGATGGCACAAGGGGGAGGATTTTGTTTTCAAAATCAATTTTTTTCAAGTTTTCAAAGTTTTTCAAAATCAAATCTTTTTCAAATCAAATCTTTTCAATCCAATGTTTTCAAAATCAATTTCTTTCCTTTTTCAAAGATACTTGCTAACAATTAATGATTTGATTGAACAATTCAAGTATGTTGCCTTTTCTGTTGAGAAAGGTTTAATGTTTGAATCATATCTTTTCTTGTTAGGCAAGTCATTAATTTTTAAAATCAAATCTTTTTAAAATTGTTTTCAAATCATATCTTTTCAATCATATCTTTTTAAAACCATAACTTTTCAATCATATCTTTTTAATCACATCTTTTTCAAAATAGTTTTCAATCATATCTTTTTAACTTCTAATTTCAAAATCTTTTTCAAAAATTACTTGATTTCTTTCTCACTCTTGGTTTTCGAAAATCAATTAAAGTTTTTCAAAATGTTTTCAAAATCTTTTTAATTTAATTTTCGAACATTTCTTCCTCTCTTCTCATCCTTCCATTTATGGAGTACCACTCCTTCTTAATGCACAATTCGAACTCTATCTGATTAAGTTCGAATTCTTCTACCTCTTTCTTCTATTTTTCTGTTCCTCTGACACCTCAAGGAATCTCTATACTGTGACATAGAGGATTCCACATTTTCTTGTTCTTTCATATGAGCAGGAACAAAGACAAAGGCATTCTTGTTGAAGCTGACCCTGAACCTGAAAGGACCTTGAAGCGAAAGCTAAGAGAAGCTAAGGCACAATTCTCTGTAGAGGACTTAACCGAATTCTTCAAAGAAGAAGAACACATGGCAGCCGAAAACAACAACAATGCAAGGAAGGTGCTGGGTGACTTTACTGCACCTACTCCCGACTTCTATGGGAGAAGCATCTCTCTCCCTGCCATTGGAGCAAACAACTTTGAGCTTAAGCCTCAATTAGTTTCTCTAATGCAACAGAATTGCAAGTTCCATGGACTTCCATTGGAAGATCCTCATCAGTTCTTAGCTGAATTCTTGCAAATCTGTGACACTGTCAAGACTAATGGGGTTGACCCTGAGGTCTACAGACCTATGCTATTCCCTTTTGCTATAAGAGACAGAGCTAGGACATGGTTGGACTCACAACTTAAAGAAAGCCTGGACTCATGGGAAAAGCTAGTCAATGCCTTCTTGGCAAAGTTCTTTCCACCTCAAAAATTGAGTAAGCTTAGAGTGGAAGTCCAAACCTTCAGACAGAAGGATGGAGAATCCCTCTATGAAGCTTGGGAAAGATACAAACAATTGATCAGAAAATGTCCTTCTGACATGCTTTCTGAATGGAGCATCATAGGTATTTTCTATGATGGTCTGTCTGAACTATCCAAGATGTCTTTGGATAGCTCTGCTGGAGGATCTCTTCATCTGAAGAAGACGCCTACAGAAGCTCAAGAGCTAATTGAAATGGTTGCAAATAACCAATTCATGTACACTTCTGAAAGGAATCCTGTGAATAATGGGACTAATAAGAAGAAAGGAGTTCTTGAGATTGATACTCTGAATGCCATATTGGCTCAGAACAAGATATTGACTCAGCAAGTCAATTTGATTTCTCAAAGTCTGTCTGGAATGCAAAATGCACCAAGCAGTACTAAGGATGCTTCATCTGAAGAAGAAGCTTATGATCCTGAGAACCTTTCAATGGAAGAGGTGAATTACCTAGGAGAACCCTATGGAAACACCTATAATTCTTCATGGAGAAATCATCCAAATTTCTCATGGAAGAATCAAGAGAGACCTCAACAAGGTTTCAACAACAATAATGGTGGAAGAAACAGGTTTAGCAATGGCAAGCCTTTTCCATCATCTTCTCAGCAACAGACAGAGAGCTCTAAGCAGAACACCTCTGACTTAGCAACCATGGTCTCTAATCTAATCAAAACCACTCAAAGTTTCATGACTGAAACAAGGTCCTCCATTAGGAATTTGGAGGCACAAGTGGGACAGCTGAGCAAGAGAGTTACTGAACTCCCTCCTAGTACTCTTCCAAGCAATACAGAAGAAAATCCAAAAGGAGAGTGCAAGGCCATCAACATGGCCGAATTTGGAGAGGAGGGAGAGGAAGTGAACGCCACTGAGGGAGACCTCAATGGGCGTGCACTGACCTCCAATGAGTTCCCTAATGAGGAACCATGGGAATCTGAGGCTCAAAATGAGACCATAGAGATTCCATTGGATGTACTTCTGCCTTTCATGAGCTCTGATGAGTATTCTTCCTCTGAAGAGGATGAGTATGTCACTGAAGAGCAAGTTGCTAAATACCTTGGAGCAATCATGAAGCTAAATAACAGGTTATTTGGAAATGAGACTTGGGAGGATGAACCCCCTTTGCTCACCAAAGAACTGGATGACTTATCTAGGCAGAAATTACCTCAAAAGAGACAAGATCCTGGGAAGTTTTCCATACCTTGTACCATAGGCACCATGACCTTCAAGAAGGCTCTGTGTGACTTAGGGTCAAGTGTAAACCTCATGCCTCTCTCTGTAATGGAGAAGCTAGGGATCTCTGAGGTACAAGCTGCAAGAATCTCACTAGAGATGGCAGAGAATTCAAAGAAACAAGCTTATGGACTTGTAGAGGACGTTCTGGTAAAGATTGAAGACCATTACATCCCTACTGATTTCATAGCCCTAGAGACTGGGAAGTGCATGGATGAATCCATCATCCTTGGCAGACCCTTCCTAGCCACAGCAAAGGCTGTGATTGATGTTGATAGAGGTGAACTGATCATTCAAGTGAATGAAGAATCCTTTGTGTTTAAGGCTCAAGGATATCCATCTGTCACCATGGAGAGGAAGCATGAAGAGCTTCTCTCAAAACAGAGTCAAACAGAGCCCCCACAGTCAAACTCTAAGTTTGGTGTTAGGAGGCCACAACCAAACTCTAAGTTTGGTGTTGAACCCCCACATTCAAACTCTAAGTTTGGTGTTGGGAGGTTCCAACATTGCTCTGAGTATCTGTGAGGCTCCATGAGAGCCCTCTGTCAAGCTACTGACATTAAAGAAGCGCTTGTTGGGAGGCAACCCAATGTTATATTTTATCTATTTTCTTTTATGTTTTTTGTAGGTTGATGATCATAAGAAGTCACAAAATCAATTGAAAAAGCAAAAACAGAATGAAAAACAGGAAGAAAAATAGCACACCCTGGAGGAAGAACCTACTGGCGTTTAAACGCCAGTAAGGCTAGCAGGTGGGCGTTTAACGCCCAGTCTGGCACCATTCTGGGCGTTTAACGCCAGAAAGGGGCACCAGACTGGCGTTAAACGCCAGGAAAGGGCAAGAACCTGGCGTTAAACGCCAGAAATGGGCACTAGCCCGGCGTTTAACGCCAGATTTGGCACAAAACGTGTTTTTTCATGCCATTTGGTGCAGGGATGACTTTTCCTTGACACCTCAGGATCTGTGGACCCCACAGGATCCCCACCAACCCCACCACCCTCTCTCTTCTTCACCCATTCACCAATCACCTCAACACCTCTTCCCCAAAAACCCTCCACCTATCAAATCCCATCTTTCTCTTCACCACTCACATCCATCCTTCATAAAACCCCCACCTACCTCACCCTTCAAATTCAAACCACTTTCCCTCCCAAACCCACCCATACATGACCGAACCATGAGCCCCCCTCTCCTATATAAACCCTTCTTCACCCCTTCATTTTCACACAACCTAAACACCACTTCTCCCCTCCTCTTTGGCCGAACACAAAGCCATTCCCTTCTTCCTCATTTCTTCTTCTTCTACTCTCTTCTTTCTCCTTTTGCTCGAGAACGAGCAAACCTTTTAAGTTTGGTGTGGTAAAAGCATTGCTTTTTGTTTTTCCATAACCATTTATGGCATCCAAGGCCGGAGAAACCTCTAGAAAGAGGAAAAGGAAGGCAAAAGCTTCCACCTCCGAGTCATGGGAGATGGAGAGATTCATCTCAAGGGTGCATCAAGACCACTTCTATGAAGTTGTGGCCTTGAAGAAGGTGATCCCCGAGGTCCCTTTTTCACTCAAAAAGAGTGAATATCCGGAGATCCGAAGAAGAGGTTGGGAAGTTCTCACCAACCCCATTCAACAAGTCGGAATCTTAATGGTTCAAGAGTTCTATGCCAATGCATGGATCACCAAGAGCCATGATCAAAGTATGAACCCGAACCCAAAGAATTGGCTCACTATGGTTCGGGGGAAATACTTGGATTTTAGTCCGGAAAATGTAAGGTTGGCATTCAACTTGCATATGATGCAAGGAGATGAACATCCTTACACAAGAAGGGTCAACTTTGATCAAAGGTTGGACCAAGTCCTCACTGACATTTGTGAAGAGGGCGCCCAATGGAAGAGAGATTCAAGAGGGAAGCCGGTTCAATTGAGAAGGCATGACCTCAAACCCATAGCTAGAGGATGGTTGGAGTTTATCCAATGCTCAATCATTCCCACTAGCAACCGGTCCGAAGTTACTCTAGACCGGGCCATCATGATTCATAGCATCATGATTGGAGAAGAAGTGGAAGTTCATGAGGTTATAGCTCAAGAACTCTATAAGGTGGCGGACAAGTCCTCTACCTTGGCAAGGTTAGCCTTTTCTCACCTCATTTGTCACCTCTGTTATTCAGTTGGAGTTGACATAGAAGGAGACATCCTCATTGATGAGGACAAGCCCATTACTAAGAAAAGGATGGAGCAAACAAGAGACCCTTCTCATCATGAGATCCCTGAGATACCTCAAGGGATGCACTTTCCTCCACAAGATTATTGGGAGCAACTGAACACCTCCCTAGGAGAATTGAGTTCCAACATGGGACAACTAAGGGTGGAGCATCAAGAACATTCCATCCTCCTCCATGAAATTAGAGAAGATCAAAGAATCATGAGAGAGGAGCAACAAAGACAAGGAAGAGACATTGAGGAGCTCAAGCACTCCATAAGACCTTCAAGAGGAAGAACAAGCCGCCATCACTAAGGTGGACCCGTTCTTTAATCTCCTTGTTCTTTATTTTCTTGTTTTTCGAATTTTAGTGCTTATGTTTATCCATGTTTGTGTCTTGTGATCATTAGTGTCTTAGTGTCTATGCCTTAAAGTTATGAATGTCCTATGAATCCATCACCTTTCTTAAATTAACAAAGTTCTTAATTGAAAAGGAGAAGAATTGCATGAATTTTGAATTTTATAACAGATTAATTATTTTGATGTGGTGGCAACACTTTTGTTTTCTGAATGCATGCATGAACAGTGCATATGTCTTTTGAATTTGTGGTTCATGAATGTTGGCTCTTGAAAGAATGATGAAAAAGGAGACATGTTACTGAGGATCTGAAAAATCATAAAAATGATTCTTGAAGCAAGAAAAAGCAGTGAATACAAAAAAAAAGGAAGAAAGAGAAAAAGCGAAAAAAAAACAAAAAGATGAAGGAGAAAAACGAAAAAAAAAGAGAAAGAAAAAGAAAGAAATAAAGTTGTGATCCAAGGCAAAAAGAGTGTGCTTAAGAACCCTGGACACCTCTAATTGGGGACTCTGGCAAAGCTGAGTCACAATCTGAAAAGGTTCACCCAATTATGTGTCTGTGGCATGTATGTATCCGGTGGTAATACTGGAAGACAGAGTGCTTTGGGCCACGGCCAAGACTCATAAAGTAGCTGTGTTCAAGAATCATCATACTTAACTAGGAGAATCAATAACACTACCTGGATTCTGAGTTCCTAAAGAAGCCAATCATTCTGAATTTCAAAGGATAGAGTGAGATGCCAAAACTATTCAGAGGCAAAAAGCTAAAAAGCCCCGCTCATCTAATTAATACTGATCTTCATAGATGTTTTTGGAGTTCATTGCATATTCTCTTCTTTTTATCTTATTTGATTTTCAGTTGCTTGAGGACAAGCAACAATTTAAGTTTGGTGTTGTGATGAGCGGATAATTTGTACGCTTTTTGGCATTGTTTTTAGTATGTTTTTAGTAGGATTTAGTTAGTTCTTAGTATATTTTTATTAGTTTTTAGCTAAAATTCACTTTTCTGGACTTTACTATGAGTTTGTGTGTTTTTCTGTGATTTCAGGTATTTTCTGGCTGAAATTGAGGGACCTGAGCAAAAATCTGATTCAGAGACTGAAAAGGACTGCAGATGCTGTTGGATTCTGACCTCCATGCACTCGAAGCGGATTTTCTGGAGCTACAGAAGCCCAATTGGCGCGCTCTCAACCGCGTTGGAAAATAGACATCCTGGGCTTTCCAGAAATATATGATAGTTCATACTTTGCCCAAGATTTGATGGCCCAAACAGGCGTTCAAAGTCACCCTCAGAATTCCCAGCGTTAAACGCCGGAACTAGCACCAAAATGGGAGTTAAACGCCCAAACTGGCATAAAAGCTGGCGTTTAACTCCAAGAAGAGTCTCTACACGAAAAATCTTCATTGCTCAGCCCATGCACACACCAAGTGGGCCCAGAAGTGGATTTTTATGTCATTTACTCATCTGTGTACACCCTAGGCTACTAGTTCTCTATATATAGGACCTTTTACTATTGTATTTTAGAATCTTCGGATCTTTGGAATCGTTTGATCTTTAGATCTTTTGATCACTTTGGGAGGCTGGCCATTCGGCCATGCCTAGACCTTGTTCTTATGTATTTTCAACGGTGAAGTTTCTACACACCATAGATTAAGGTGTGGAGCTCTGCTGTACCTCGAGTATTAATGCAATTACTATTGTTCTTCTATTCAATTACGCTTGTTCTTTGTCCAAGATATCACTTGTTCTTCAACTTGATGAATGTGATGATCCGTGACACTCATCATCATTCTCACCTATGAACGTGTGACTGACTACCACCTCTGTTCTACCTTAGATTGGGTGAATATCTCTTGGATTCCTGATACACGATGCATGGTTGATCGCCTGACAACCGAGTGCTCGCCTGACAAACGAGCCAGCCATTCCGTGAGATCAGAGTCTTTGTGGTATAGGCAAGAACTGATGGCGGCATTCAAGAGAATCCGGAAGGTCTAACCTTGTCTGTGGTATTCTGAGTAGGATTCAATGATTGAATGACTGTGACGTGCTTCAAACTACTGAAGGTGGGGCGCTAGTGACAGACGCAAAAGAATCACTGGATTCTATTCCGGCCTGATTGAGAACTGATGAGCGGATAATTTGTATGCTTTTTGGCATTGTTTTTAGTATGTTTTTGGTAGTTTTAGTTGAGTTATTAGTATAATTTTATTAGTTTTTAGTTAAAATTCACTTTTCTGGACTTTACTATGAGTTTGTGTGTTTTTCTGTGATTTCAGGTATTTTCTGGCTGAAATTGAAGGTTCTGAGCAAAAATCTGATCCAGAGACTGAAAAGGACTACAGATGCTGTTGGATTCTGACCTCCCTGCACTCGAAGTGGATTTTCTGGAGCTACAGAAGCCCAATTGGCGCGCTCTCAACGGCATTGGAAAGTAGACATCCTGGGCTTTCCAGCAATATATGATAGTCCATACTTTGCTCAAGATTTGATGGCCCAAAACCGGCGTAGCAAATCAGCATCAGAAATTCCAGCGTTAAACGCCGGAACTGGCATAAAACTTGGAGTTAAACGCCCAAACTGGCATGAAAGCTGGCGTTTAACTCCAGAAAACGTCTCTACACATAAAAGCTTCAATGCTCAGCCCAAGCACACACCAAGTGGGCCCGGAAGTGGATTTTTCTGTCATTTACTCATTTCTGTAAACCTTAGGATACTAGTTTACTATTTATAGGATCTTTTGACATTGTAAATGGTACCTTATGACCTCATAACACTTTTTACACGTTTCTTGTACCTTCCACGGCATGAGTCTCTAAACCCCATGGTTGGGGGTGAGGAGCTCTGCTGCGTCTTGATGGATTAATGCAATTACTACTGTTTCTTATTCAATCATGCTTGTTTCCAATCTAAGATATCACTTGCTCTTAACCCGGATGAATGTGATGATCCGTGACACTCATCATCATTCTCAACTATGAACACGTGCCTGACAACCACCTCTGTTCTACCTTAGATTAAGTAGATGTCTCTTGGATTCTTTAATCGGAATCTTCGTGGTATAAGCTAGAACTGATGGCGGCATTCAAGAGAGTCCGGAAGGTCTAAACCTTGTCTGTGGTATTCTGAGTAGGACTCGATGATTGAATGACTGTGACGTGCTTCAAACTCCTGAAGGCGGGGCGTTAGTGACAGACGCAAAAGAATCACTGGATTCTATTCCGGCCTGATTGAGAACCGACAGATGATTAGCCTATGCTGTGACAGAGCATCAGGGACGTATTTTCACTGAGAGGATGGGAGGTAGCCATTGACAACGGTGAAACCCTACATACAGCATGCCATGGAAGGAGCCTTGCGTGTTTGATGAAGATGACAGTAGGAAAGCAGAGATTCGGAAGATGGAGCATCTCCAAAGCCTCAGCCTGTTCTCCATTACTGCAAAACAAGTACCTTTTTCATGTTCTTTTGCTTTTTACAATCAATCCTGATAATTTCTGATATCCTGACTAAGATTTACAAGGTAACCATAGCTTGCTTCAAGCCGACAATCTCCGTGGGATCGACCCTTGCTCACGCAAGGTATTACTTGGACGACCCAGTGCACTTGCTGGTTAGTTGTGCGGGATTGCAAAAGTGTTATTGCAATTTCGTGCACCAAGTTTTTGGCGCCGTTGCCGGGGATTGTTCGAGTTTGGACAACTGACGGCTTATCTTGTTGCTTAGATTAGGACTGTTTGTTTTTGTTGGTTTAGAGTCTTTTATTTGAGTCTAGTTTCATATTCTAAGTTTGGTGTCAATTGCATGCGTTTATTTTCCTTTTAAATTTTCGATTTTGCATGTCCTTAGTCCCTTTTTGATTCATAAAAGTTCTAAGTTTGGTGTCCTCTTTGTGTTCTTCCCTTTAAAATTTTCGAAAAAAATTTGTGTTTGATTTTCTAAAATTTTAATTTTGGTGTCATTTTGTGTTTTTCTCTTTCCTCTTTTTAAAAATCAAATCTTTTTCATAAAAACTTTTCAATCATATCTTTTTAATTGCTGTTTTCAAAATCTTTTTAATTAACTAATTGATTCAGTTCTCAATTTGCTTTGATCTTCTTTTCTTTTTGATTTTCGAAATTTTATTCCTTTTTTTTTATTTCTTTTTGTTTTTATTTTTATTTTCCGTTTAATTCAAAAAAAAAAAAAACAAAATTTATCTCTTTGCAATCATTCTCATTTCCCTTTTGTCCATTATGGACTTAAGTGGAATTAATCAGTCCAAGAGGACTCTGGGGTCATATGCTAACCCCATTACAGCTGCATATGGGAGTAGCATCTGTATACCTCCCATCAAAGCAAGCAGCTTTGAGCTAAACCCTCAACTCATTATCATAGTGCAGCAAAATTGCCAGTATTCCGGTCTTCCACAGGAAGAACCTACTGAGTTTCTGGCACAATTTTTACAAATTGCTGACACAGTACATGATAAAGAGGTAGATCAGGATGTCTACAGACTATTACTGTTTCCATTTGCTGTAAAAGATCAAGCTAAAAGGTGGTTGAATAACCAACCTACAGCAAGCATAAAGACATGGAAACAGTTATCAGACAAATTCCTGAATCATTTCTACCCTCCAAAAAGGATGACACAGCTAAGGCTGGACATCCAAGGCTTTAAACAAGAGGATAATGAATCCCTTTATAATGCCTAGGAGAGGTATAGAGGTATGCTTAGTTCAGAGTGGGTACAGTTAGACATCTTCTACTATGGGCTCACAGAAAAAGCTCAGATGTCTTTAGACCAGCTGGTGGATCTATACACATGAGAAGACAATTGAAGAAGCTCAAGAGCTTATAGACACTGTTGCTAGAAACCAATACTTATATTCTAGCAGTGAGTTCGTTCCAAAAGAGGAGGCCATGGCATTGGTCACTGATCCTAATCCTCAAGAACAGATGAATGAGCTTAATCAACAATTGCTCCTGATGACAGAACAGTTAGCAGAATTTAAAGAAATGCTCCATGATACTAAAGTTGCTAACAAGAACATAGAACTGCAGTTGAATCAAGAAAAATAGCAAATATCTAAACAGATAACAGAAGGATGTCAAGCAGTTCAACTAAGGAGTGGGAAAACACTGAACACCACTGCTCAAAGGAGCAAGAAGGCAAGCAAAGAACAATTGACAGAGGATAACCAAGCCACTGTTCAAAATCCCTCTGAGGGCAACAAGAGCCCAGAGAGGAATAGTATTGGCGTTCAAACGCCAGAAAGGGAAGGAAAGTTGGCGTTAAACGCCCATTCCTTGCCCAGTTCTGGCGTTCAAACGCCAGAAAAGGGGGAAAAGTTGGCGTTAAACGCCCATTTTCCTCCCAATCCTGGCGTTCAAACGCCCAAGGAGGATCAGGCACCTGAGAGTGCTGATAATTATCCCTCTAACAAGGCTTCTTCAACCACTTCTGTAAGGAATAAACCTGCAGCATCTAAGGTTGAGGAATATCAAGCCAAGATGCCTTATCCTCAGAAACTCCGCAAAGCGGAACAGGATAAGCAATTTGCCCGCTTTGCAGACTATCTAAGGACTCTTGAAATAAAGATTCCGTTTGCAGAGGCACTTGAGCAAATACCTTCTTATGCTAAGTTCATGAAGAGATCTTAAGTCATAAGAAGGATTGGAGAGAAACTGAAAAAGTGTTTCTCACTGAAGAATGCAGTGCAGTCATACTAAAAAGCTTACCAGAAAAGCTTCAAGATCCTGGAAGCTTTATAATACCATGCACATTAGAAGGCGCTTGCACCAAGACAGCCCTATGTGATCTTGGAGCAAGCATCAATCTAATACCTGCATCCACTATCAGAAAGCTTGGGTTGGCTGGAGAAGCAAACCAACCAGGATATGCCTCCAACTTGCTGATGGCTCCATTAAACACCCATCAGGCATAATAGAGGACATGATTGTCAAGGTTGGGCCATTTGCCTTTCCCACTGACTTTGTGGTGCTGGAAATGGAGGAGCACAAAAGTGCAACTCTCATTCTAGGAAGACCATTCCTAGCAACTGGACGAACTCTCATTGATGTACAAAAAGGGGAAGTAACCCTGAGAGTCAATGAGGATGAGTTCAAGTTGAATGCTGTGAAAGCAATGCAGCATCCAGACACACCAGATGACTGCATGGGCACTGACATTATTGACTCTCTGGTAGAAGAGATCAATATGACTGAAAGCCTAGAATCAGAGCTTGAGGACATCTTCAAAGATGCTCAACCTGATCAAGAAGAACTAGAGGAAGTAAAGGAATTTTCGAAAATTCCTCAGGAAGAGAATAAACCTCCCAAACCTGAACTCAAACCTCTACCACCATCCCTGAAATATGCATTTTTGGGAGAGGGTGACACTTTTCCAGTGATTATAAGCTCTGCTTTAAATCCACAGGAAGAGGAGGCACTAATTCAAGTGCTAAGGACACACAAGACAGCTCTTGGGTGGTCCATAAGTGATCTTAAGGGCATTAGCCCAGCAAGATGCATGCACAAGATCCTGTTGGAGGATAATGCCAAACCAGTGGTTCAACCACAGAGGAGGCTAAATCCAGCCATGAAGGAGGTGGTGCAGAAAGAGGTCACTAAATTGCTGGAGGCTGGGATTATTTATCCTATTTCTGATAGCCCTTGGGTGAGCCCTGTCCAAGTTGTTCCCAAAAAGGGAGGCATGACAGTGGTTCATAATGAAAAAAATGAACTGGTTCCTACAAGGACAGTCACAGGGTGGCGTATGTGTATTGACTACAGAAGGCTCAATACAGCCACCAGAAAGGATCATTTTCCTTTACCATTCATAGACCAAATGCTAGAAAGACTAGCTGGTCATGACTATTACTGCTTTTTGGATGGCTATTCAGGCTATAACCAGATTACAGTAGATCCCCAGGACCAAGAGAAAACAGCATTTACTTGCCCTTCTGGCGTGTTTGCCTATAGGAGAATGCCTTTTGGTCTGTGCAATGCACCTGCAACCTTTCAGAGGTGCATGCTCTCTATCTTCTCAGATATGGTAGAGAAATTTCTGGAAGTCTTCATGGATGACTTTCAGTATATGGAGACTCATTCAGCTCCTGTCTTAACCACCTATCACTTGTCCTGAAAAGATGCCAAGACTAACCTGGTTTTAAACTGGGAGAAATGTCACTTTATGGTGACTGAAGGAATTGTCCTTGGGCACAAAATTTCAAGCAAGGGAATAGAGGTGGATAAGGCAAGGTAGAGGTAATTGAAAATTACCACCACCTGCCAATGTTAAGGCAATCAGAAGCTTTCTTGGGCATGCAGGATTCTACAGAAGGTTTATAAAGGATTTTTCAAAATTGCCAAACCTCTAAGTAATCTACTAGCTACTGACACTCCATTTATCTTTGATAATGAGTGTCTGCAGGCATTTGAGACCTGAAGGCTAAGCTGGTCACAGCACCAGTTATCTCTGCACCAGATTGGACATTGCCATTTGAATTAATGTGTGATGCCAGTGATCATGCCATTGGTGCAGTGTTGGGACAGAGGCATAACAAGCTTTTGCACGTCATTTATTATGCCAGCCGTGTTCTAAATGACGCACAAAAAACTACACAACCACAGAGAAAGAGTTACTTGCAGTGGTTTATGCCATTGACAAGTTTAGATCCTACCTAGTGGGATCAAAAGTGATTGTGTACACTGACCATGCTGCTCTTAAATACTTACTCACAAAGCAGGATTCAAAACCCAGGCTTATCAGATGGGTGTTGCTTCTGCAAGAGTTTGATATAGAAATAAGAGACAGAAAAGGGACAGAAAACCAGGTGGCTGATCATCTGTCCCGAATAGAACCAGTAGCTGGGCGTCCCTCCCTTCTACTGAGATCTCTGAGACTTTCCCAGATGAGCAATCTTTGCCATTCAGAGCTCCATGGTTTGCAGATATCGCAAATTATAAAGCTGTGAGGTTCATACCCAAGGAGTACAGCAATGTGCAAAGAAAAGAAATTAATTTCAGATGCAAAGTACTACCTCTGGGATGAACCATATCTCTTTAAGAGATGTGCTGACGGAGTGATCCGCAGATGTGTACCCAGAAAGAAGCACAAAAGATCTTATGGCATTGCCATGGATCACATTATGGGGGACATTTTGGAAGTGAGCGAACAGCCACTAAAGTCCTCCAGTGTGGCTCTACTGGCCTACTCTCTATAAAGATTCCCGAGAGTTTGTGCGTAACTGTGACAGTTGCCAAAGAGCTGGTAACCTGCCTCACGGATATGCCATGCCTCAACAAGGGATATTAGAGATAGAATTGTTTGATGTATGGGGAATTGACTTCATGGGGCCATTCCACCTTCATACTCAAACACTTACATTCTGGTGGCAGTGGACTATGTATCTAAGTGGGTAGAAGCAATTGCTACACCCACTAATGATACCAAGACCGTGCTGAATTCCTTCAGAAACACATCTTCAGCAGGTTTGGTGTTCCCAGAGTACTAATCAGTGATGGGGGCACTCATTTCTGCAATAGACTGCTACACTCTGCTATGGTTAGACATGGAATTAGCCATAAAGTGGCAACTCCGTATCATCCACAGACAATGGGCAAGCAGAAGTCTCTAACAGAGAACTAAAAAGAATCCTAGAACGGACTGTGATGGCCCGAAGAAAGGATTGGGCAAGAACTTGGATGATGCTCTGTGGGCATACAGAACAGCATTCAAGACTCCTATAGGAACCTCTCCATACCAACTGGTGTGGGAAGGCCTGTCATTTGCCTGTGGAACTGGAACATAAAGCCTATTAGGCAACCAGATTCCTAACATGGATGCTCCAGTTAGCTGGTGAGAAAGACTGCTCCAGCTAAATGAGCTAGAGGAGTTCAGACTCAATGCCTTTGAAAATGCAAAATTTATAAGGAAAAGGCAAAGAAGTGGCATGACAAGAGATTGTCAACCAGGTCTTTGAGCCAGGACAAAAGTCTGCTCTTCAACTCCAGGCTCAATTGTTTCCAGGAAAACTCAAATCCCGGTGGAGGGGTCCGTATGTGATTACAGGAGTGTCACCATATTGATATGTTGAGCTTCAAGATATTGATTCTGACAAGAAGTTCATTGTTAATGGACAGAGAATCAAGCACTATCTTGAAGGAAATTTTGAGCAGGAATGCTCAAAACTGAGACTTGAGTGATTCTTAGCAGAAGTCCAGCTAAAGACAGTAAAGAAGCACTTGCTGGGAGGCAACCCAGTCATTAGGAGGGTATATGATTAGTTCCTACAAAGGCAAGTATCAAAAATGAAGGAATTCACAGAGTTACAGAAGGATTCAGCTCAAAAAGCAGAGAAAATGAGCTTACTGGCGAAAAAACGCCAGTAAGGGGCATTTTGGGCGTTAAACGCCAGAATGGGTACCATTCTGGGCGTTTAACGCCAGGAATGGTGCCATTTTGGGCGTTAAACGCCAGAATGGGCACCATTCTGGGCGTTTAACGCCAGGTGTGCAGCATCCTGGGCGTTTTGGAAAAACGCCAGTGACAAAGGAATTCTGGCGTTTAACGCCAGCCAGGCACCGGCTGGGCGTTAAACGCCCAAAAAGGGCTACAAATGGCGTTAAACGCCAGAATGGGTGCCATTCTGGGCGTTTAACGCCAGCTTGGTGGGGGGACCACAATTTTGTTTTCAAATCAATTTTTTTCAAACTTTCCTTTTCTCACCCATACTTTTCTACAAAATCACACTTCAATCATTCATCATTCACTTTCAATATTCAAAATACAATTACAAATTTATTTCAAATCAATTACAAACAATGTTCAAAATTTCACCCTTTTCTCAATTTTCCAATCTTCTCAAATCTCCTTTCAAATTTCTCTCTTCTTTTTCGAAACTCCCCTCCCACCTTATAAATACACGTTTGGCTCCCTATTCCATCACACCATTCGAATTTCCTCTTCCTCCCCCTCTCTTCTCTTTTCTTTGCTTGAGGACAAGCAAACCTCTAAGTTTGGTGTGCTTTTCCGTGATCACTAAGCCAAGATTCATCAAGATCATGGCTCCTAAGGGAAAACAAACCAATTTAAGAGGAAAGAAAGAGACTAATCCAAAGATCTTGGAATCAAGAGAAGTTCTTAACCAAAGAACATGAGACCATTATCACAAATAATGGGTCTGAGGTCAGTGATCCCGGAAGTAAAATTTGATCTGAAAGAAGATGAATATCCGGGGATCCAAGAGCAAATTCGAAACAGAGGTTGGGAAGTTCTAACCAATCCTGAGACAAAGGTTGGAAGGAACATGGTTCAGGAATCTACTCAAATCTGTGGCTGACAGATAAGCAAAGAATGACTGGAACCGCTTACCATACCTATAGAACCATGGTCAAGGGAAAGTTATGTACTTCCATCTGGACAAAAAAAGAGAAATCTTCAAGTTGCCTCAACTGCAAGATGATCCTGACTCCTTTAATAGGATTGGTGAGAGTAGACAAAGGGTTGGATCAAGTTCTAGAGGACATATGCCTCCCTGGAACTAAGTGGATAACCAATTCTAAAGGTGTCCCAAACCAACTCAAGAGAGGAGACCTCAAACCAATTGCAAGAGGTGGCTAGACTTCATTGGGCGTTCCATATTGCCCACTAGCAACCGTTCTGAGGTTACCATCAAGAGAGCAGTGATGATTCATTGCATTATGCTTGGAAGAGAAGTGGAGGTGCATCATGTGATTGCTTGTGAGATCTACACAATTGCAAATAAAAATTCCACTGAAGCCAATTGGCTTACCCAAGCTTGATCTCCTTGCTCTGTAAAGAGGCTGGGTGAAGATGGGAGTAGATGAGTTCATACCCATTGAACATCCAATCACCAAGAAGTCAATGGAAGGACAAGTGCAAGACACTCTATCAAAAGGAGGGCGCATGAGTTCCTCCCTGAATTCCCTGAAATTGGCTACTGGGCCAGCCTAGAGGCATCTATCACAAGTTGCAAGAGACTATGGAGCAACTGAAGGAAGAACAGCAGAATCAAAACTGCATGCTCTGCAAATTGCTGAAGGAACAAGAGAAGCAGGGGCGTGAAATTCAGAGATGAAACGCCAAAAAGCTCTCCTCCAAGCTGAGGGAGCATCCACTTCTCAAATCAAGGTGTTGAGTCCTAACTGTGAAAACCTCTATCATTAGGAGCCTATTGTTTTCGTTTATTTATTCTGTTTCATCTTATATTTATTTTCTGAGTCTTGTTCTTAATTCATAATTAATAAAATTAAAGTTTATGCCTTAAAGCTATGAATGTCTCATGAATCCATACCTCTCTTAAAAGAAAAATGCTTTAATCACAAAAGAACAAGAAGTACAGGATTTCAAAATTTATCTCTGAAACTAGTTGAATTAGTTTTGATGTAGTGCAATACTTTGTTGTTTCTGAATGAATGCTTGAACAGTGCATATGTCTTTGAATTTGTTGTTTTTAAGAATGTTAAAATTGTTGGCTCTTGAAAGAATGAGGAGAAAGAGAACTGTTGTTGATCTGAAAAATCATCAAAATTGATTCTTGAAGCAGAAAAAGCAGTGAAAAAAAAATTTCGAAAAAAAAAAGAAAGAAAAAAAAAGAGAAAGAAATAAAGTTGTGAACCAAGGCAAAAGAGTGTGCTTAAGAACCTTGGACACCTCTAATTGGGGACTTTAGCAAAGCTGGTCACAATCTAAAAAGGTTCACCCATTAGTGTCGTGGCATGTATGTATCCGGTGGTAATACTGAAAGACAGAGTGCTTTGGGCCACAGCCAAGACTCATACACTAGCTATGTTCAAGAATCATTATACTTAACTAGGAGAATCATAACACTATCTGAGTTCTGAGTTCTCATAGATGCCATCATTCTGAACTTCAAAGGATAGAGTGAGATGCCAAAACTGTTCGGAGGCAAAAAGCTACTAGCCCGCTCATCTGATTGGAACTATGTTTCTTTGATATTTGGAGTCTATAGTATATTCTCTTCTTTTTATCCTATTTTGATTTTCAGTTGCTTGGGGACAAGCAACAATTTAAGTTTGGTGTTGTGATGAGCGGATAATTTGTATGCTTTTGGCATTTTAGTATGTTTTTGGTAGTTTTAGTTGAGTTATTAGTATAATTTATTAGTTTTTAGTTAAATTCACTTTTCTGGACTTTACTATGAGTTTGTGTGTTTTTCTGTGATTTCAGGTATTTTCTGGCTGAATTGAAGGTTCTGAGCAAAAATCTGATCCAGAGACTGAAAAGGACTACAGATGCTGTTGGATTCTGACCTTCCTGCACTCGAAGTGGATTTTCTGGAGCTACAGAAGCCCAATTGGCGCGCTCTCAACGGCATTGGAAAGTAGACATCCTGGCTTTCCAGCAATATATGATAGTCCATACTTGCCCAAGATTGATGGCCCAAACCGGCGTAGCAAATCAGCATCAGAAATTTCAGCGTTAAACGCCGGAACTGGCAAAAACTTGGAGTTAAAACGCCCAAACTGGCATGAAAGCTGGCGTTTAACTCCAGAAAACGTCTCTACACATAAAAGCTTCAATGCTCAGCCCAAGCACACCCAAGTGGGCCCGGAGTGGATTTTTCTGTCATTTACTCATTTCTGTAACCTTAGGATACTAGTTTACTATTTATAGATCTTTTGACATTGTAAATGGTACCTTATGACC